>NW_026692912.1:22815000-23499107 GCF_021218885.2 Marmota monax
TGCGGTTCCTGAAGGATTCATCCTGGAACAAGGAGAGATGAGGAGGGCAGGCCAGGAGGGCAGGCGGGGGCTACAGCCAGAAGCCTGGGCTCACGCCCACCTAACCCCACCTAACCCCTCCTGACCCCTCCTGGCCCCTCCTGACCCCTCCTGGCCCATGGCTTCTGGCAAGTGGCTTGTGTCCTTGAGTGTCCGTTTACTGCTCTACAAGTGGCTGGTGGCCCTTCTCTAAGGGATCACCTCGGGGATGAATGGGGGCGATTCCATGTCAAGGGGCGGGCAGGGGGCCTGGCCCAGTGGGGGTGAGGGGCCCCCAAGTCTGCCATAGGCAGAGGAGAGTCCTCCAGGAGCAGCCTCCTCTCTGCCCCTGGGCCGCTGTCCGCAGGTTGCACTGTGTCCACCTCCTGTCCTCCAGGTCCCCCAGGGCCACCCAGGGGGAGGCACAGACTTGGCAGCCTGATGGCTCCATTTCTAAGGCCCCGGGCCTTGGCCTTCTGCCTCGGCCCCAGCAGGCCGCATAAATTTCCAGGCCTGTGCAGAGCCTGTTAGCAAAGCAGGGAATGCTAATGGGCTCCTGGGTCCCAGGCGAGAATCTGCCTCTCCCTGACATTTGTAAAGTTCACGTTTTCAAAATAAAGCCCCTTGAAGGGAGAGACACCTCGTACATCACCCCCCACTTCCCTGCCCTTGGCCCTCACTTCCCCTTAAAGGGCCAGCGATCCCAGGAGCCCGTGGATGGGCCTGCATGGCCGTCCGCCTCCCGCCTGCCCGTCTCTCCTCCTCCCTCCTCCTCTCTTGCTCAGTCACTTGTTCCTCCATCCCACACTAGTTATTGAGCACCGCCCTCAGGGACAGGGCAGTGGGGACGCAGTGTGTTTTGTCTCCTACAGGGCGGTTCCATGGTCCTGGAAGGCAGCTCAGCAGCCAAGTGGGCCGTGTCCGGGCACCACAGGGCCTTGTCTGTGTGGACCTGGCCCCAGCACTTCCTGGGAGGTGCCAGTCCCGGGGAGCTGTAAGACCCTGGATGCCCAAGGCAATGGCCCAGGGACGCAGCAGGACCCAGAGGCTCAGGCCATCCTCTGCCACCCCACACCGTGCAGCCACTCACCCCTTTACCATGGGAATTCTGGGGCCCAGAAAGGGGAAGGGGCTGGCCCAAGGATACACAGCATGGGACGGGCCACACCAGCCTGGTCTCCAAGGCACCTCTCAGGTGACTTCTGGTACACACAATTATACTTCAAACTGACCTCCCATCTTCCCCAGGCCTGCTCCCTGACCTGGACCCCATGCCAGGACAGCACCCCAGTCACGGTGGCCAGCCAGAGCCCAGGGCTCCCCCTCCCTGTCCCCAGGCCTGCTGTGACTTTGCCTCCCCACCCAGAAGCCCCTGTGCCAGGGGCCACACTTTGCTCCTGCGCCACCAGCCCCTCCCTGCCGTGGTCCTGGCCACCACTCTCCCTGGGCTCCTGCGGCAGCTTCCAAGCCAGCTCTGCTTCCACCACCGAGGCCCCTTCTGCCTGCAGCAGCCCAGGGACCCCCAACCAGCCTGCCCCCCCTTGCCTCTGCTGCCAGCTTCTCCGCAGCTCCCCAGTTCTCAGAGGCCCCGGGGAAGTTGGGGTCTCCAGAAGGTCCTTCCTCCATGGCACTGCCCTTCCAGATCCCCCCACTGTCCCCTGGAGCCCCCTGTCCAGCATACAGGCCACTCCTCACTGTCTCTGACCGTCTCCCTTCCCTGTCCTGCCCTCCTGGCCTCAGCAGAGACCCCGCCTCCCCGGGATGCCTCCCTGCCCCAGGACCAGGCTGGGCACCTCCTCTCCACCCTGGCTTCCTGGCACTGACTCTGATCTCCAGTTCATTCTCAGGGCCCCCAAGCACAGGGACAAGTTTGTTGTCATTCATCCCTCTGTCCCCTGGACTTGGCATGTGAGCTCAGTCAGTGTCTGTGCAGTGGGCACTGCGGCCTCCTTGCAGCCGCCCTGGCCCCTGTGTGTCCGGGGGGACCTCTGTGTTTGGACCTCCTGGACTGGAAGGGCCCCTCCCTAGGCTGGGAGGGACTGGGACCACTGCTGGACTGAGCAGTCACACGCCCCAGGCCAGTCGGTCCCGAGCCTGTCTGAACGCGTTACTGCCCCAGGAGGAGATGCTCCTCGAGGTGACAGCACAGGGCCCCCTGTCCGCTCCCATCAGCGTGAGCCCTCCCCCCACCTGCCCCACCTCATCTGTGGGCCCACCCCCGACGGCCACCCCCATGGACTTCTTCTGGGCCCTCTGCTATTTCTTTGGTGGCTCTTGCCAAGGTCCGTTAGCACCTGTCCATCGGTTTCCTGGGTCATCATCTGTTTTCTGATTCTCCAGGGAGCCCCCTAAGGTCCTGGACTACCCCTTGCACCATGACAGCCCCAGGGCGCAGCCCGGGTGGGCACAGAGCAGACGCCCCCTGAGTGCATGAGTGAGTAGAGGTGAGGTGGCAGGCTCCGTGCCAGGCTCACCAGGGTGGTCCTGCTGTGTCGCTGACTAGCAGGGTAGTACTGGGTAGGTACCCCCCACCCTGGGTGGACCCGGGCTCTCCCTGCCCTTGAAGCTGTCTTCAGAGTGGGTGAGTCTCCCCCTGGACAGAAAGGAAACTGAGGCCCTGGGTTGAGGACAGAGAACACAGACTCAGAGCTGACCCAGGTGTCACCAGGAAACACCAAGGTGCTGGCTGTGCACTTGGGGAGGCTGAAGCAGGACCCCACCTAGGAAACCGGGAGGCATCTGAGCCCCCCAGGGCGGGACCCCAAGGCTGGGGCAGGGGGGGCTGCTTCCCCTCTGCAACTGCCCCCCACCCTGGGCTCCTGCAGCTGTCAGGAGGGATCAGCGGGCCCTGGCCGATCTCCCCAGATTTAATTAACGGGCCTTCATCTCTGTCCTGGAGGACTCAGCTATCTTCTGTCTCCTTAATTAACGTTCATTAAGCAAATCAGAACAACAGGGCTTTTCTCCCTCCTCCTTCCCTGGAAGCTTTTAACCCTTGGTGGGGGGCTTTGGGGAGGGGAGCCCGAGCAGAAGGCCAGGGAGCTGCAGACACACCCCATGACCACACAGACCTCCCCCTCTGACACCCCCCACCCCTGCCCTGCCTCCCCTGCCCGCCTCCATGCTGGCCCCTTGGGACCCCCCACCCATCTTCCTAAAGCAAGTGCAGGTCCTGTGCCGCCCGAGCCTTCCTGGGCCCCCACCATTGCTAGGCTAAGAGCCAGGTCCTGGCCTAGCCCCCTCCCCAGGGTAGCCCCCTCCCCATCCCTTGCTGCTCCAGGCGGCTCCTGGGGAAGGGTGGGGGTGGGGGCACTGATCTAGGGGGTCCCAGACAGAGTGCCCCTGGGGAGGCTGCAGGAACCCTGTAGGCCAAAGCTCGCAGGCCAGAGACACTCACTTGAGAAACCAGCACCGTGTGGCCCTCGCTGGGCATGTGTGGGCTTAGCAGGGGCTGGGGCTTCTGTCCTCCTGAGCGGATGCAGGTCTGCTGCCCAGGAGTCAGGGAGAGGGGCTGGCGGTGGGTCTGGGGTCAGGCCTCAAAGCTCCAGGCCGTGGGGAAAGGGGCGTATGGCCAGTGGCTTCTGTGGGGTTTGGGTTGTGTGTGTGTGTTGGGGACCCCTGGCTTCAGGGTACAGATGCCTGGCTGGGGTGACGGTCCTCCAGAAGGTGGCTTTCAGAGCCTTCTCTTGGTGGACAGGTGGCGGTGCCCACCTCATTGTCCGGCACTCCCTCGGTTCTCTGGCTCCCTGGGCCCTACCAGCTGTTATACACAGCCTTCCTGTCCTTTGTCACCCAGCTTTGGGGAGTTAGGCCGAGACTTCTCTTGGCTCAGCACACCCGCTGTGGTCCTTCTGGGACTCCCCTCAACCTGGCTGTACACACGGCTACACTGGGGTCTGGGGACTGGGGACAGGGCTGGCAGGCAGGGACCTGGTCCTCCCCTGTGTACTAGGACAGGAAGCCGACTCCAGGAAGGGCCTCATTCTGCTCCCAGGTCTTGCTTGCCCAGCTCATGCTGGCCAGCTCCCCTCGCGACTGCCCGGCCCCAATCCCAGGTGCTTGGTCAACAGGGGGCATGAGAGGCCAGGACCTGTACTGCAGCCAATGTCGCCCCCCGGTGGCTGAACACGGTGGACTGTGAACAGCTGCCCCTTGAGACCTTAGAAGTAGGAGGCAAAGGGGTGTCTGGGGAGACCTTGACGGACCCCACTGGGTCACCAGCCCAGGCAGGATGGCCTCTCCAGGGCGGCTGGGCAAGGGTGGTGAGAACCTGGTTGGCACCTGGAAGAAGCCGTTATCTCCCTCTGGGGCCCTTGCCCGCCGAGGGCTCCTGTTCATCCCACAAACACTCCCTTGAACAAGGCTCCGCGCAGGCCATGGGGACAGCAGGGTGAGCCCGCGGACTGCTTGCCCTTCACAAGTGCCCGGCCCCCAGCCCCTGCAGACCCTCTCAGACAGTCCTGGGTTCCTGCTGTGGGGCCTGCCACCCAATCATCCGGCCCCTGGCCCTCTTCCAGCCTCGCCCCAGGACCAACTCCCTGCTGGATGCCCGGCCCTTCTCACTGGCACCCCTGAGCCTCAGCAGGCATGGGGGCTCTGCCAGAGAGGCCCTTTGTCCCACTTGTCACCCATCCTGGGCAGCGCCCTCCACCTCTACATAGAACTGGCCATCCCACCTCCCTCTGCCCCAGCCCGCCTCTGTGTACCACATGTTGTCTCCTCCTTCCTGCCTGTCAATCAATCTGGCTGCACACGGCATCTCTCTCTCCCCTGGCCTGGGAGGCAGGGAGGCTGGGAGGCTGGGGGGCTTGGACGTGAGACCCCTGAGCCCCATCCAACACAGTGGGGCTATAGAGGGGCCCCTGGACAGGTTTGCTGGGGGAGGGACGCAGTGAGCACACACAGCCCAGTTTGCACCCAGGGAGGAGCCCCAGCCTTGGGGTGTCACCAGGTGCTTCCCAATGAGCACCTTCCCTATCCGTCCAGATCATGGGCTGGGGCAGGAGAGGGCAGGATCTTGCCTCAGATTTAGGGATGATCTTCAAGCACTGACCCCCTGGTGGACCCCGGCTTAGCTCTGGCTGAAGCGTGGGCGTGCCCAGCAGGAGGACACAACACTGGACATCATGTACTCAGAGTATGGGGGGGCAGAGTGGGAAGGGCTGCCGTCCAGGGCTCCAGAGGGGGCATCCCCGGAAGCTGGCATGCCCCCTGACGCTCCCCCTCTCCTGGCTCTGAGAACTTCCCCTGGCTGCCATCCAGAGGCCAGAGACAGGCTAGGGTCATTGCCTCTGCCACGACCACAGCCCAGGCCTCCCGTACACACTGGGGAGCGGAGACTCGGGGAAGCAAGATCCTCCCTTCTCTGCAGCCTCACAGAAGGGCAGAGGATGGCCTCCACTTGCCCATTTCTAAAGCTCAAGGACTCCCAACTGGCAGGACAGCCAAAAGGTTGGCCCCTGGCTGCCCGGGCAGCTGGATGGAGGACCTCTCAGCAAGGAGACTAGTATGGGGCGATTTCCACGAGGCTGGGACTCACCTGCAGCACCCAGCATAGCTGCACGCCCTGGAGCCAGCATCTGAGCCCAGGTATGGCTGGTGGCGTCTGTGTCACCATGCAGGCCCCCACTCCTGCAAATCAATAGAAGGCAAATCAATAGAAGCCTGGACTGAGGAATCACCACTTAATTCTTTCAACGGAGTCCTTGACTGAGAATGATCTGGGTGGCCGGGTGGGCAGTGGTCTGCTCTGTCTGGGAGCCAGGGAGGAGGCAGCTCGGCCTCCTAGTCTTGTCTCCCAGCCTTCATCACAGCCCAGATCAGCAGGGTGCAGAGCCAAGCTACTCCTGCCCATGGGCCCAGCCCCAGCCCCTCCTGCCCGTCTGAGCCTTCTGGTCTTGCTAAGCCAATGGCCACTGACTGTGCATTCCTGCACATCGTTCCAGATGCACAAACACTACCCCTTGGCACTGCCAGCCTCAAGGCCACCTCACGATCAGTAGAAGGACAGCAGTGGGCCACTGTGGTGCTGTAACTTCACACCAGGTGGACTCACCCTTGGCTTCTCCCTTGTCATCAGCTGATCACAGCCACCCCTGCCCCAGGCTGTCAGTGAGAGGGAGGAGGAGCATCAAAGAGGGCAAGGGGGCAGGGTGCCAGTAGCTCAGGCAGAGCCCTGCCCTGTGTGTGCCACTCCTGGTAGTGGGGGACAGCTGCAGGGCCTGTGCCCTGTGTGTGCCACTCCTGGTCGTGGGGGACAGCTGCAGGGCCCTTCCCTGTGTGTGCCACTCCTGGTCGTGGGGGACAGCTGCAGGGCCTGTGCCCTGTGTGTGCCACTCCTGGTCGTGGGGGACAGCTGCAGGGCCCTTCCCTGTGTGTGCCACTCCTGGTCATAGAGGACAGCTGCAGGGCCCTTCCCTGTGTGTGCCACTCCTGGTCGTGGGGGACAGCTGCAGGGCCCTTCCCTGTGTGTGCCACTCCTGGTCGTGGGGGACAGCTGCAGGGCCCTGCCCTGTGTGTGCCACTCCTGGTCGTGGGGGACAGCTGCAGGGCCTGTGCCCTGTGTGTGCCACTCCTGGTCGTGGGGGACAGCTACAGGGCCTGTGCCCTGTGTGTGCCACTCCTGGTCGTGGGGGACAGCTGCAGGGCCCTGCCCTGTGTGTGCCACTCCTGGTCGTGGGGGACAGCTGCAGGGCCCTGCCCTGTGTGTGCCACTCCTGGTCGTGGGGGACAGCTGCAGGGCCCTGCCCTGTGTGTGCCACTCCTGGTCGTGGGGGACAGCTGCAGGGCCCTGCCCTGTGTGTGCCACTCCTGGTCGTGGGGGACAGCTGCAGGGCCCTGCCCTGTGTGTGCCACTCCTGGTCGTGGGGGACAGCTGCAGGGCCTGTGCCCTGTGTGTGCCACTCCTGGTCGTGGGGGACAGCTGCAGGGCCTGTGCCCTGTGTGTGCCACTCCTGGTCGTGGGGGACAGCTGCAGGGCCTGTGCCCTGTGTGTGCCACTCCTGGTCGTGGGGGACAGCTGCAGGGCTGCTCCGCCCAGGACTTTGTGGGTCTGACAGAGCTCAGCTCCCGATGGCAGTCCTCACCAGGGGCCCTTAGGTCTCCCTCCATCACCACCCAGTCTCTACGAGGGCGGGGCTGGTGTGGATGGCGTGGCTCCCTGCTGCAACCGGGTTCCTTGCTCCAGAACTCGAGGGGTCAGCGTTGCGGCTTTCCCCCTGGGGTTCACCATAAACATGGTCTTGCCCTCTCTGGAAGCCTCCAGCACCACGGGATCTGGGGTCACACGTGAGGCTGCTGTGTGTGGCCTGGAGCTGCTGCACAGAGCTCCTGCTCTGGCACCACTCAGCCTTCCGTGTCCCCAGTAAGGGGGTCAGAGGGAATCCCTGTGTGCAGAGCGTGGCTCCTGGGGCCTCCGGAGGCCTGCCAAGCATCATGCTTCCCAGCAGAAGAGACGCAAGCTTGCCTCCTCTTGGCTCCGTATGATGATTATTTCACTTGGCCTTCACTTGTGGAGGCCATGGTACCTGGATGTTTGGTCAAACTAAATATCTGGAAGTCAAATGTTTCTGTGGAAGTAAAGCAGATATGTAATGGTTGGTGGGCCTCTCCCAACCAGTTGAAAAATCTTATGGGTTGTGTTGTTACTACATGCTGGAGACTACTGATATTCCACCTAGCACCAATGGCACCAGGTACTGGTGACTTTTTGGACTTTAGGTATTTTTTTCCTCAGTGAGCTCATTTATTTATAAAAAAATTATAAAATTTATCTTTTACTGGGGGAGGGAGGGTGTGAAGAGTTAATGATATAGAATTTCAGTTTTGCAAGACAAAAGGTTCTGAGCTTGGTGTGGTGGTGCACACCTGTAATCCCAGCAGTCAGAAGGCTGAGACAGGAGAATCTGGAATTCAAAACCAGCCTCAGCAAAAGCAAGGCTCTAAGCAACTCAGTGAGACCCTATCTCTAAATAAAATACAAAATAGGGCTGGGGATGTGGCTCAGTGGCTGAGAGCCCTTGAGTTCAATCCCCAGTACCAAAAAAAAAAGATGGGTGGTAGAGATGGTTACACAATGTGAATACCTCATTCTCCTGTACTGTGGCTTAGAAGGGATTAAGACGGTAAACTCTGATATGTGTATTTTGCCACAATTAAGAATTTATAGGCTGGGGTCCTGGCTCAGTGGTAGAGCACTTGCCTAGCACATGTGAGACACCGGGTTTGATTCTCAGAACCACACAAAAATAAATAAAATAAATGTATTGTGTCCATCTAAGAAAAGTTTAAAAAAATAATTTATAAAAATTGCCCTTGACACATGCACTGGTATAAAGACAAATACATTCATATCATATATGAAAATATTTTCTTCTACCTAAAAGTTCAGTGTTTTCTTCTGACTTTAAAAGAAATTAGAACATTTCTGTGGGCTCCTAAAAGTATCGTCTCCTGTGTCTGATGGTGCACAGCCCAGCAAAGGGTATCTGGGTGGGGTGCCAAAGGTCTGCTGCAATCCTGTCGATGGCCATAAAAGTGAACTTGAATGAAGAAGCCTCAACACCATCAAAATACAACCTGGAATGACATTAAGTTTACATATTAACTTGGGAAAAAATTGAACGTTTAAATAGTTGGAATTCCATGAATATAGATGCTTATCTCTTCTTTGGGTTTGGTGTCTTTCAGTATACTTTTATATTTTCCTTAATTTGGGTCTTGCACATTTTATGCTAATTGATTCTTAGGCATTGTATCATTTGTATCACTGTGATGAAGGTGATAATTTTCTCTGCTGCCATCTAAAGTTGCTAGTGTTCATGTTTCTACTTTATTCTTATTAAGCTCTTGTTAATGCTTATAATCTTTCAATAGGGACTCTCAGATTTTCTAGATGAATCTTCAAAAAACAATGTAAGAAACATTCGTGTCTTATATTTTTTTCTTGTCTTATTGCATTTGCTAGGACTTCCAAAATAACATCAAACACCTGTGGTGGTTTCATGTACTAACTCATCTATTTTAGGAATCTATGATCTACTCCATGCATCTATATTATTTCATTTATATTTTTAAAAAACTGGTAGTTAAGCACTTCGTTACCATTAAGCTTGTTTCTCAAAGTTTTCCTGAATACTCATTTTGTTCCTCACCTAAAGGACTTTTAGAATCTCTGTTTAATCATGATGTTTGCTGAAAAATAGTCCTGAACATGTTTAGGAAGTAGATTTGGTTTTCCTTAGAATTTTTGTGGGAATGGCTGCTAAATTTTATCACATGCTTTCTATAGTACCTAGTGACAAGAGCATGTGGCTTTTCTCCTAAGAAATGGAAGGTGAAAGGAGGGGGGCATTTGCTTGGGGGAGGACCTGTCAGAGAAGATGTCTCCAAGGAGGCGCACGAGGAGACCAGGTTCTCTCCTCACAAACTTCACGTTAGGACCTCTTCGCTTTGGGGGCAGAGGGAACCAGCCGCAGAAGCGCTTTCAGGATCCCCGGAGGCCTCGGAGGCCCGGGGCTGAGGAACTCGCCAGGGTCGGCCTGGGCGCTGCTAGGAGGCGGTGCGCGGGGTACCGGCGGGGCGCTCCCCTTCTCCGGGGCTCACAGCAGCGGCTAGGAACCTGCATTTTACCGCCCATTCTGCAGATGAGGACGCCGAGGCCCCGGGTCTGGGGTCCCCCAGCAGAGCCCGGACGAGGAGGCAGCTCGGCGGACTCCCCAGCCGGGCACTCCCGGGCACGTCCACCAGATGGGGGTGAGCGCGAAGGGACGGAGCGGTCCGGGCGCCGGGGTGCCGCCCGCCGGTCCCTCCTCCAGCCCTCCCAGCCCGTCGCGGTCCCGCCCGCCGGGGAGGGCGGGTCCGGCCACCGAGCCCGCCGGCCGGCAGAGCAGAGCGCGCGGCGGGGAGCGCAGGGTCGGAGCCGTGACCATGGCGGCGGCGGCGCTTCTGCTGGGCCTGGCGCTGGCGGCGCAGCGGGCGGGCGCGGGCATGGGCGCGTGTTACGACGGCGCGGGGCGCCCGCAGCGCTGCCTGCCGGTGTTCGAGAACGCGGCGTTCGGGCGGCGCGCGGAGGCCTCGCACACGTGCGGCAGCCCGCCCGAGGACTTCTGCCCGCACGTGGGCGCCCGGCGCGCAGGGGCGCAGTGCCAGCGCTGCGACGCCGCGGACCCCCGGCTCCACCACAACGCCTCCTACCTCACCGACTTCCACAGCCAGGACGAGAGCACCTGGTGGCAGAGCCCGTCCATGGCCTTCGGCGTGCAGTACCCCAACTCCGTCAACATCACCCTGCGGCTGGGTAAGCGCGGCCGGCCACCGCCTCCCTGTTCCCGTCCCATCCTGGGCAGGGGCAGAGGACCCGGCGCCTGTGCGCCCTGGGCGCGGCTGCGGCACCCTGAGAGGGCTCGGGAACGTGACCTGCGCCCTGAGGAGCCGGAAGGATAGACTGAGGGGCGTCCTTTGGGCTGGGGGTGGGAGTCAGGAAGCCTTTTGGGGTTCCTTTGCTGAGCTGTGGGTCTGGGCGCAATGACATTCCCTGGTAATGGTTTTCCAACCTAGACCTAGAGCTGTCAGGAGGGGAAGATGACCCCCAGGAGTGACCTAGTCCATCCACCCTCCTAATCTGGGATCTTGTCTCAGTGGGCTCTTGCGTCTGCATGGAGGCCCTGGGAATAGGAACCCAGGCGTTTACCACCCAATCAGAGCTGTTCAGCTCTCTGGGCAGGAGGACCAAGTTGCATCCTGCCATTGGGTAGCTGGACCAGTTGGCAGGACCTCTCCTCTGCCTTGCCCATGACCCCCTCCATCCCCGCCTACCAAGGTGCAGGAAACCTCAGGTCTCTGGGAATCAGGATCAGAGTCTCCACCCAGCCCTTACTTGGCCCCACTGCAGGGAACTGGAGTGCTCCCTCTCCCTCCAAGTCCAGTGCTGTCCAGTGTCCTCCCTGGTCCCCTGCCACGCGCCCTGTATCATGCGAACAGTTAACTAATTCAGCCTCTGCTACTCTCTCAGGGAGCGTATTTTCACCAGTTACTCTTCCTTATCTGTGACATCAAAATCGCCCAAAGCTTTGGCAATTCAGGGGTATTTTTATAACTCATTTTGGCTGCTAAATCTGACCTGAGGCTACTCACAGCTTTGTTTATTCTAGAAAGAGTGAATATTTGTACATTTTGCTACTGAAATCTCATTTGAATACAGCCTGTAGCCCCAGAGCAAATGATTGGGGATAACACAATATATAGTATGAAGCCTGCATTGTCTTTCTTTACTTGGGGAAGTTTAGAGATCCGAACCATGCCTGGAACCAATGAATTTGGATAAGGGAATGATGGAATTGTGTCCCCATTTTTTCAGATGAAAAATTGGGGGATCAGAGAGGTTAAGTTTTTCTTCTAAAGGCAGACAGCTGGTTATGGACATCTGCAGACATCAGAGGTCAGAGCATAAAGTTAACAAGAGCTGTACCACCCACAACTGAGCTGGGCTTCCCCAGGCCTGGCTGACAGAGCCCTGAGGAGAGCTAGGAGGTGACCTTGGAAAAGGGTGGTGGGGAGGACACTGAGCCCCCTCAGCAGAACACACAGCTGCTGGAAGAGGGCTGGCTCAGTTCTCCATGTCGCATCTGTCACCTTCTCTGGGACTATCTGGAACTCTAGGTGAGGCTTCTGGATGGGGCTGGTCTCTACCTAGACAGGAAGTCAGCAGGGAGGCTGGGAGAGCTGGCTGGCTGGGGCTGGCAGGACCCCAAGGCCACAGGGGAAGGAATCTGGGATGGGGTGGGAGGTTGCGAGGGAGACACAGTGTTCCATAGCAAAGGGTGTCACATGTGTCAGTGGGGTCCAGACGCCAGAGGAAGGGACTCCGCCCAGCACAAACGATGTGGGAAAGTCGATTGGGGGACACGATGGGGGGGGACACGTTCACATTCTGGTCCTAGGGCAGTGCCGGCCTGGGCGCTGCGCAGCCTCCCTGCACACTGCCACACTGCCTCGGACCCTTAGAAGAAGGTTGGTCCTGATTCTCCTGCAGGCAAGGTCCCGAGGCTCAGAGGTGGCACTGCAGGATCCTGCAAAGAGCTCAGGTGTGCTGCCCCTGCGTGTCTCCCCTGGGCCGGCACAGGGCACATGGAGGGACTCCAAAGTGAACACAGAACACACGCGCGAATGAATGAGTGATTGACAGGTCAGCTCCTCCATCCTGGCGTCTGGGCCCAGCTCCGGTTCTCTTCTGCCTGCTCTGGGGGGCAGAATGGAATAGCAATCATGAAATGTGAAGTGGGGCTGTGGACTCAGGCCCGGCTGCTCGCGGGCACGTCAGGCTGCTTGTCCTCACCTGTGCGGAGGGGATAAGAGCTGCCCCCCGGGAGCCGTAAGCCAGTTAGTTCTAAGAGCTCAGGTGGGAGCGTGACAGCCCTGTGGCCAGCAGCCCCGTGGTCCCTGCAGGAGGGCTCTCTGTGGGGAACAGGAAATGCTCCTGCTTCCAGGAGACAGCCCGCCCGGGCCCACAGCAGCCCCAGATTTGGCTCATTGGGGTTCCAGGTAACTCAGATTTGCTGTAGGCTAAGCCAGGCCTGCAGAATATCAGGGGAAGGAGAGGTCTAGGGCTTTGGGGTCCCCCATGGAGGCCCTGATCATTGGGTAAGGTGGGCTGGGACCCCCACCCACCCAGTCTCAGGCCACCTCTGCTTGCTCCCCTTCCCTTTGAAGTCTCTTGGGAGGGGAGAGTGGGCGGCAGCTCTGGTCCAGGGTGTGGCGGGGGTGGGGGGAGGCTTGGTGGCCTGGATGGAGGTCTCTGCTTTCCCAGCCCCCTGCAGCTCCGACATCTGTTCCAGATCCAGCAGTGGCTGAGCTGAGCCTTCCTGCCTGAGATGAAAGGCCACAGCGGGTCTGGCAGCTCCCAGGCCTTCACTGAGGCCGGGGATCTGGTGGGCTGGGGCCTGGTGGCGGGTGGGGAGAGTGGGGGCGTAAGCGGTCACTGGGGTGACAGAGCGTCCAGAGAAGCTGTTCGCATGCCAAGAATGTGCTGGGTCAGCACCTCCTTCTACAGATGGGGAAACGGAGGCTCTGAGAGTTGGAGCCCTTGTCCGAGGCCCCGTGGGCCCTTGGGGGCAGAGCTGGGAGGTCCTCCTCGGGGTGTTCCACCTGGGGTCAGGATGCTCCCCTTGCCTTGAGCCGGGCTTAGGGGGCGCGGGGCAGGCAGAAGCAGCTCTGTGCGCCTGGGGACCTGCAAGGCCCTGAGGGAGCCAGCCGAGGGAGTGAGGGGACAGCAGGGCTGGATGGCCACATCCAGGAGCCTGGCCCGGGAGGGGTGGCCGTCGGGGGACCTGAAGCCCAGAGGAGCGTGCAGCCAGCTGGGTCTCCAGGCTCTTCCTGTGAGTGGGCGGCCTGTTTGCCTTGGCTGGCGGGCGCTGGTCCTCCTTCCCTCTCCCTGGGGCTCTGCTGGAACACTGGGCCCCAGGCAGGCCGGGGGTCAAGGCAGGGCCCTGCTGCGCCTGCCTCCACCCGTAGGATCGGCCCCCACGCCCCCTGGGCCCAGCTGGCCTTGGTCCCCTCACCCCCTCCGGGGCTTGCAGTGGGACGTCCCATAGCCCAGGAGGGGCTCAGCTGCCTCCTGCAGCCTCTGGGACATCCCCGGCCCCCTCACTTCTCCTGCACAGCCCCTGCCCCGCCCCAGGGCTTCAGAGTGGCCCGAGGCTGCCGTGCGCCAGTTCCTGTGCCCGGGAGACGAGCACCCGTTGGCCCCTCAGCCGGGGGCGCCTTGCCCAGGAGCCCTCTGCCCTCCAGCATGGCCCGGGCCTGCCTGTGCCTGCAGCCCCCGCCCCGCGCCACGGTCTGGCTGGCGCTGTGTGAGCTCTGGGTTTGCGGCTTCACCCAGCTCCGAGCGGCAGAGGGGTGGCCTGTTTCCACACCTGCACCCAGCACCCGGCTCAGGGCTCCCAGCCAGGGTGCCAGGCCTGGGCTGCCCAGATGAGTGGGCAGGATGGCCGCTGAGCCACGCCTGGCGCTGCCCGAGGGCTTTGCAGGCCCTCGTCGCTGGCATTGCTACACCGTGTGGCAGGTGGGGAAACTGAGGCGTTCCCTTCAAGTCCCTGCCCAGTCAGGTTCAGGGACATCAGGTGGTGCCACTCACCCTCCAGAGCATCCGCACCTGGAGCTGTGGCTTTCACAGCAGGGCCTCTCCCTGGCCCAGCCCTCTGCCCGCCTCCCTGGCCTGCTGTGCCCAGGCCAGACCTCCCCCAGCTGTGCTCTTGCCCCACCTCCGCCCTGGCTTTGCCTGTTGGAATCACGTCCCCATGTGAGCCTCCACGGTGCCTCTCACCTGGCCCAGGTAATTTAAGCAGACTCCTGAACATCAGCCAGCCCTCGATGTCATACAAGAGCCCCAAACCTTGAGTCCCACAGTAAAGGCACCCGGAGGGTGAGCAGTGGTGTTACTCACAATGGTCACCATCGGAGGAACCCGGGTGTCCATTGATGGGTCATGATAAGAAAAATGTAGTCTGTCCCTGCAGTGGAATATTAATCAGCCTTGAAAAGGAAGGAAATCCCCACACAAACCGCAACACAAGGACCTCATGCCAAGTGAAATAAGCTGATCACAGGGGGAAGTTCTGCCTGATCCCACTTAGACCAGGTCCCTAGGCAGATTCATAGAGAAAGCAATGGGGTGGCCAGGGGAGTTAGTGTTTAATGGGGACAGTTCCTGCTTGGGAGGATGGACCTGTTGTGGAGGTGGGTGGTGGTTACAGTTCCCGGCAACAGGCATGGATTAGTGCCACTGGGCCGTACATGTCCAAACGGCTAAGATGTCAAGTGTGGTTCGTGCCTGTTGTGAAGGTAGAGGTGCCTCCTTCCTCCCTGGTCACCCTGTGCACTGAAGCAAGACACTGGTGACTGAGCTCCCGCTTGGTATTCTCCAGCCCTGCCCTTCCCTGGATTACCATCTGCCCTTCTCTCCGTTGTTACCCAGCCCCAGGGGCTGCATCTTTTCTAACATTTATTTTTAGTTTTAAGTGGACACAAAATCTTCTTTTACTTTTACGTGGTGCTGAGGGTGGAACGCAGTGCCCCCTGCATGCCCAGCCGGGGCCATCTGCTTATTAGGGGTTTCTTACGGTGCTCTCAACTGCCCTGTCCTCCTTGCAAACGAGCGGTCTGTATACTCGGGTCAGCTCGCAGCTCGTTCTGGACCTCAGGACCCTAACACAGAGCCCTGGGCAGTGAGCACTGACAAAACCCTTTGCTCTCCCCAGGTAGAGAGCAGACTCCACCATCTCTCCATATGGGGGCGGAGACGGGGTCTGGAGAGGGAGAGCCGGGATGTCCTCGAGTCCAGGCTCGGTGCAGCTGGACCCGGGTCTCTGCTGTCCTGCTGTGCTCACGGAGAGTCCCCAGCTCCTCACGGGGCTCGCCATGTTCAGAATTGCTGAGAGTCAGGATGGGAGAGGAAGGACCGGCAGCGGTGGACAGACGGTAGCCTTGGTGACCCTGCTCTGATCCCCGCGTGCAGGCAGCGGCTCTCGGCCGGGTTCTCATGCCCGCCATGGGCCGGGCAGCCTCTCCCATGCGTCCCCTCCCGCCCCACCCGGGCCCCTGCTCCCAGATGGCTCCAATTATAGGGCTTTGTTTTGTTTCCATTTTCCCAAAATAAGCCTGGCTCTTGGGCTCACGCTGCTTGGTCAGTGCCGGATGTGGGCTGGCCGGGCTAGGGCTGTCACGGTGTCACTCTTGACAGGCTATATGTCCCAGCTGTAGGACTGTCCATGCCTCTGGCGCTCAGCCTGCAGGGCCCTCTGCCATCCCAGCTCCTGCACTGGGCAGCAGGTAAAGGCTGGCAGGGGGTGGCACTGATGAGTGGCACTGATGGACCCACAGAGTCCCCAGGGGAGGGCAGCCGGCTCCAGGCAGCAGCTTCGGGGTCCCGTGGTTAAGTAGGGTGTCGGCTCTTCTGTAAGCTGGTGGGCAAGTCCTTTTCCTTCCCTGTGCCTTGGGCTCCTCCTTAGTAAAGTGCTGCTTGGGTGTACCACACGCAGAAAGCAAGTCACACAGTAGGCGCTCAGTCCAGTGGGACAAGTCAGGATGCCTGGGAGCCAGCCAGGTAGGGAGTGCAGGGAACAACATTCCAGGCAGGGTGGCCTGGAGGTGAGGGAGTCATGCTGTCTAGAGTGGCACTCCTCCCCACTCACAGTTGGGTGACATTTTGGCTTAGCTGTCCTGGTAAGAATGTACCTGAGTCAATCACCCTGAAGCCTCCCTGGCTCCTGGAGCCCATGCGGGCCGGGGTTGTGGCTGTGAATTTCATTCTTGCCACTGTTTACAAGGTCTTGGGGCTGTTTCCTTCCCCAGCCTTTTGGTTGCCTTTGGCCGAAATTTTTTCATTAAAAACAGGGATTAAGTTGCTTTCTCCGTCCTTCTAATTAACTCTTGTAACGAACAGTTCCCGCCGCGTCTCTGACATGCCGTCTCTCTCACCTCCTGGCGTGGCAAGCAAGGGAAACGCCTGGCGTGCCCAGAGCAGGAGGTTGGCATTCGCATGGGTCCCAGCCGCGCCCCTCCCAGGCGGCTCCAGCTGCCAGCTACCTTCCAGGCTCCGAGCCCGTCTGAGAGGGGGCCAGAGGGGTCCGGCCGGCGCTGGGCGTTTTCTGAGGACTGGGCCCTGCTCACCTGCAGCGGCCTCCAGGAATGCAGGGGTGGGCGGAACCCTGCTGGCCCAGGTCCCAGCCGCCCGGGTCTGCTCCGCTAGGGGCCACACGCTGCAGCTGTGCCGGGCGGACCTGGAAAGACATCTTAAAAGGGAACAGGGCAGGCGGTTGCTTCTTTGAAAATCGTAAAAAATGTGTTTTCAGTTTTTAAATTAGAACAAGCTTCAGGAGAGGAACAGCCGAAAACCGAGGGGGACATCACTCCCTGCCCCGGGGACAGCAGGCTGAGCTCTGGGTGTCCCCCTCCACCCCAGCTGTCCCTCCGGGGACTCGGGGATCTGTGATGGAGACTCCGCTGCATCACTCTGGGCCTTTGTTCTCCCTGTGACATTCTGACCTGGGTGTTCCCCTGATGACAAGCTGTTGGCCGAGGGAATGGCTTCTGTCATTGTAGGACTTGATGTTCCTTGAGTCCCCCGCGCTCCCCAGGCCCAGGTGGCCCCTCCTGTGTGAAATGCCTCGGTGGACGCTGTCCTGCCTTTGGGGTCCTTGCCCGCATGGGTTCCTTTGCCAAAGGCCGGAAACCTTCCTGCGGCTCTTTGCCCAGGTCACCCCGCTGTCCTCTCAGAGGACCAATAGATTTATGGCCCTACGTTTTTCTTTCAGTGTGGTGAACGCTTAACGTTCACATCTCGGCCTCTTTTAAGTGGACATTTTGATGACATTAAGCACGTTGACACTGTTGGGCAATCGTCACCCCCAGGACTCCTTTCATCTGGTAAAGCAGAAACCACGTCCCCCCCAGACACTGATGGCCCCATCCCTCCGCCCCTGGTGCCCCATTCAATGGGGGGCTGAATTCCGTCCCTATGAATGTGACCGCTCCAGGGACCTCATGCCAGGGCATCCTATGGGATCCGTCTTTCATGACGGGCTTCTTTCACTTAGCAAAATGTCCTCAAAGTGTCACCAGATAGGGACCCAGAAGGGAGAAGGGGACCCCAACTTGGCCCTTGCAGGCTCCTGATGGACATCACAGAATGTGTCGGGAAGAGGCACACCAGCGGGTCCCTTGGGAAGGCAGCAGAGCAGCGGGATGGGCGGGAGGCGGTGGGGGCTCTGTGGGGAACAGACCTTCTTGGGGGCCTTGGTCTCTTCTTCTAAAGGAAACTGTCGATAGTGAACACGGGGGGGGGGGGGGGGGGCGGGGCGGGGGCTCAGAGGTAGAGCGCTCGCCCAGCACACGAGGGGCACTGGGTTCCATCCTCAGCACCACATTAAAAAAAAATGAAATAAAGATACTGTGTGTCCACCTACAACTAAAAACTAAATACTAAAAAAAAATAGTGAACCCAGGGGTGCCGGCCTGAAAACTCGGTTCCTTTAATCACGGCACCAGGAGGGTCCTGTGACCGGCTTCTCCTGGATCTAGGCTGGTGCTTGGAATGGGGCCAGGCCTGGGTGGAGGGTCAGGTGGTCGGGGTATAGTGAGAGGAGTAACTTTCTAACCGTGCAGCCGCGTTTTCCAGACGTGGTAACTCCTGTTGCTGGAGGTATTTCGGCAAACAGAGACGGCTGCCCGTGGGGGCGTTACAGTGCGGATTCCCGCGCAGAACACGTCCAGCCAGACGAGGGACGGTGGACTGCTGGGAATCCGTGCAGTCCTCTCTGGGTCCCTGACGGCCACGGGCAGTCGGTGGTGCGCTCCCAGCCCAGAGCTCCAGACGCCTCTAGCGGCCTGTCCCAGGGTTTCGCAGGGCAGCTCTCCGGGGACCAGGGTTGCGACTCTCCTTTCTTACTGTCTGTAAGAGTCCTCATCTCCCCGGCTTCAGGGAAGGCCTACGAGATCACCTACGTGCGGCTCAAGTTCCACACCAGCCGGCCTGAGAGCTTCGCCATCTACAAGCGCAGCCGGGCGGGGGGCCCCTGGGAGCCCTACCAGTACTACAGCGCCTCCTGCCTGAGGACCTACGGCCGGCCCGAGGGCCACCACCTGCGGCCCGGCGAGGACGAGCGCCTGGCCTTCTGCACCTCCGAGTTCAGCGACATCTCCCCGCTGAGCGGGGGCAACGTGGCCTTCTCCACCCTGGAGGGCCGGCCCAGCGCCTACAACTTCGAGGAGAGCCCCGGGCTGCAGGTCAGAGAGCAGCGGGGCTCAGGGGGTGGGGGGCAGCAGGCGGGATGCCCCTCCAAGGGGACAGCAGAGCCCTGTTTTCACACTGGTCACCTGGAAGCCTTAGGTCTGTGAGTGCCTGGGATGGGCGTGGCTGGGGGCTGCTCGGGCAGGGGAGGTGTCCCTTCCCTGGCCTTCGTCCCAGGATCCCCACAACACCCCCAGTGCCCTGCCCCGGGCTTCGTGCACTGGGGCAGTGCTCTCCCCCTGGCCACACCCCACCGGCCTTGGCTTCCTGCACAGGGTGGGAAAGCAGGCCGGGGCCCCGGCCCCCCCCCCCCCCCCCCCCCCCCCGCCCAGAGCAGCTCTGACGCCCTAGCAGGGCCTGCCACGTGTCTCCGGGATGCTCTCGAGGATCAAATGGCAAAATGTGACAACAGTGTGAGCTTTGGGGACCTAGAGTCCGAGAGGCCTTGCTGTCAGGTGGCCCAGGCCACTGGGAGCTCCTCATGTGGATGGTCTCTGGATGGCTGTCCGGCATGGTAGCCAGTGGCCTCAGGGGGCTGCAGAGTACTTGAGGTGTGACCGGTGTCACGGAGGAATCAGACTTGACTTTTCTTCTCTCCCTGGGTGCTGGCGTGGACCCCGAGGCTGCGTGCACTGGGCAGGCATCTGAATGTTGAATTTTACTTACCTTTAATGAATTTTAATGCTAATAGTCACACGGGACTGAGCCATAGGAGAGCGCAGCTATGGACATGGGTAGAGCTTGGCAGATAGAAGGCGCTCATTCCCGCATTGAAGGTCAGTGGTCACGGTGGTCCCCTGGTCTTGTCCCTGGTGGAGAACAGCAGGTGGCTCTGTCCTTCCTATGGGTCCCTCCAACCCAACCCACGTGGGTATACTCAGGCTTGTGGGCCGGGACAGGCACCCATGTGTCCACTTTCCTGCATGACCACTACAGCTGCATCAGTCTGCTTGACGTTGCTGGACGTTGGATGGCCCTCGAGTCATTGTCCTGGGCTCGGACAGGCCGCAGGCGAGTTGAACTGCCATCTCCTTTTCTAGAGACTTCCACGGCTTTCCCTGGCCTGTCTGGGTTAACAAGTGGGGGTCCTGATTGTTTCCAGAGGGGACACTGAGGCCCAGCAAACAGTTGTGTCCCGCTTGGCCATGCCAGCACCAGAAGACCTGAGGGTGCTGGCTTGGGGTCCCCAAGGCCACCTTCAGGTTCCGTGGTTCAGTGCACGACCTACACAGCTGGAAATTCCCCTCTCCTCACAGAGACAATTCACTACAGTGACATAGGACAGATCAAGGTCAGCAGAGAGTCAGGGGAGCCAGGCTGGAGTTCCCAGCTGTCCTTTCCTGGCGGGGTCTTGTGGACAGGGCTTCCCCCTCCAGCAACCATGTGTGACAGTATGCAGAGAATTGCCAACAGGGAAGCCCACCGAGCCCTGGAGTGCTGGGCTCTCCTTGGAGGGTAGCCAAGGAGGCGCTGCCTCTGCTGACCTGTTGCCTCGTGTCCTGGACATTGTCCCTGGTGGAGAAGTGATCTCTCCAGACGGGTCTCCCCTGCTTCTGTATGGCAGAGGGCAAGGTCAGAGGGACATGGAAGGCAGCCACACCCTGCCCTCTGGACACATGGGCATGTTTTACCCAGAGGGCAGACACACAATGGGGGTCCCTCTGTCCTCTTCTGTCCCTGATGAGCTGCGACCTTGGGTCTTTGCCTGTCTGGGTCCCCTGGTATGCCCA
The DNA here is from genome assembly GCF_021218885.2 of Marmota monax. Taxonomy (NCBI): domain Eukaryota; kingdom Metazoa; phylum Chordata; class Mammalia; order Rodentia; family Sciuridae; genus Marmota; species Marmota monax. Next base: position 22,835,533 of record NW_026692912.1, read on the forward strand.
GGGCAGCAGAGTAGATGTAGGAACGTGGACTAGGGTAGTGATTAAAGCTCGGGCCCTGGGGTCACTTAGACCCCAGGCCCAGCTCTGCCCTGCACTGGGGGCACCACTTGGAATCGAGCGCTCACCCTGGCTGAGCCTTCATCTCCTCTGGGAGAGCAGGAATACAATCTTGTAGCCTCTGAGGCCCGGAGCCTCCACCGCACATTGGAGCCAGCTGCCCCTGTACCTCCGCGGGGCACAGGGTTGGCTCGGGCACTCCAGCTGCCACTCTTGGGCAGAGAGCAGCAGCGGAGCTTTCCGCATGGACAGCTGGGCTCCCCACCCTGACCAGACCCCTGAATCCACATGGCCTTTGAGCAGTTCTGCGCTGGGTGACTCGGAGTGACAGAGACCCACAAACTCAGCTTTGTGCCAGGGCTCCTGTGGCATTTGCCGATGCACAACCCTCTCTGGGCCGAAGCATCCTGGGCAGAGGCCGGGTTTGTGTGCTCAGTGGGAGCAGGGGAGGTGCCGCCTGAGTCACGCGGGGAGACAGGCTGTGCCAGAAGCTCATTTTCTGTCCTGATGGGCCTGATTGCTAGAGCAGGGGCTCCTGGGCTGAATTAAATGCTGATTAACATTCCACCAGAGCCGCCTGATTAGAACAGCAGGCACCGAAATGTCAGCCCTCACGTGGGCCGCGCTTCCTCGCCAGCTCCTCCCCCAAGGTGCTCATTCACTGATCAGCGAGTGATCAGCGAGTCCACGCAACGTGCCTGGCAGAACCCAGGGGCCCCACGTCCCCATGTCCCCACTCTGGAAGGGCTCACATTCTCATGGGAGAGATGTCCCCTGGGGCAGGGGCTGACCCTCAGCAAGTGAGAAGATGAGAATCCCAGAGCCTAAGTCCTGCCAGGCCTGGGGAGCATGGGAGAAGGACTCTGGGAACTCACGCCAGCTGACCTCTAGCATCGTGCTCAGGAGTGGCTGGGAGAGGGCAAGGGACCTGCGTGCCAGGGTCTTATGTGGCCAGCCTCAGCCCCTGCCCACCCCCAGCACCTCCACTCCATCCTGGGCAGGTGCCAGGTTCCCCAGTGCTGGCCAGATCTGCCGGATGCCCTCACAGGGAGGCACTGTCCTGCCATTTCACAGACAGGGAAATGGAGACACTGAGACATCAAGCTACGTCCCCCAAGTTGCCCAGCCAGTGGGTGGCCTGTTGCCAGGCCACTGTCTCGGGATCCCCCTGAGTCTGACTTGTCCCAGGAGCCCACCCAGGACAGGCGGCTGGACGGGCCAGCAGAGCAGGCTGAGAGCGATGCTCAGGAACCTGCTGATGAGTCTCTGTCCCCTCCCCCAGGAGTGGGTCACCAGCACTGAGCTGCTCGTCTCTCTTGATCGGCTCAACACGTTTGGGGACGATATCTTCAAGGACCCCAAGGTGCTCCAGTCCTACTACTACGCCGTGTCGGACTTCTCCGTGGGCGGCAGGTGGGTGCCAGGTCCCAGCACCCAGACCCCGCACAGGAAGAGGATGCCGGCCGATGGGAACTGCTGGTGGCGGATGTGTAGCAGGGAGATGCCAGCTCAGCTGTACGGTGGTGGGGGGGTAGGACCCTGGCCCCTTGCCAGGCACTGCAGGTCATCACAGAGTCTCCTCCTGTCCCCACCAGGCTGAGCGCCCCCCCATGGCCAGGGGCAGCAGGTAACTGCTGTTCCCTCCCCTTCTCATGTGGGAAATGTTTCCTGCCAGCCCCAGAGAGTGACTCTGCCACCCGGCCTCACTCCCGGCCCTGGACCAGGTTCTCTTAGCGTCCACACTCACCCTGGACAGGGGCTGTCCCAAGTCAGAGCCTGTCTGTCATCTGGGCCTCCCAGAGCGCCTCCCACGCAGCCCCGTGATGGGGAGAGGGCACAAGCCTGTCTTCCCTGGGACCCTGCCTAAGCGTGTTTCTGACCCAGCGTGGTGTGGCAGACCCGAACCAGACGGCTCGTAAGGCTGTCAGGGCACCCTGGGAGCAGGGACAGGAGGCAGAGACAGGAGGCGCGAGGTCAGAGCCAGGGAAGCTGGGGCTCGGGGAGGCCCGTGGCTGGAAGCGGGTCAGGGCCAGGCCCAGCGTATTCTCATCCCTCTGTCGATGGGGAGCCGCTGAGGGTTTGGCCAGGGGAGTAACAGGGTCAGCTTGTCGAGATACCCGAGAGCTGGTGGGGAGTGGGGGAGAGAGGAGGCCGAACCGTGGGGTCATGGGGTTGGGCGGCCCGGGCAGGCGAGCGGGGAGGTGGGCAAGGGCCAGAGGAGGGGAGAGCAGCTCAGGTGTCAGTGGTGGCTTGGGGAGCAAGCAGGGTTGTTGTATGACTCAGGGACACGTGGGTGGCCTTAGGGAGGAGAGGCCAGAGGGTCACAGGCCCAGAGTCTGTACCCCGGGGTGTCCATGTGCTCTGGGGAGAGCTGGGCGTCCTGGAGAGGACCCTCTGCCCCGCTTCCCATCCCCATGCGCAGTCAGGTCAAGGACACGGGCGGGGAGCCTGGACCTCCAGCTCCTGCTGTTTGGGGGGGCTTCAGGCCAGAGGACATCTGGGCCCCAGCTGCTGGAGCTGGACCACCCTGGGACCCACAGCTGGCCGGGGAAGGCTGCTCTCGGCCGGGGGCAGGTGGCTGGGACAGCCTGTGTCCCCAGGCCGACAGGATTTCACTCTCCTCCATGAGTCAGAGGACTTCTTGGGGGAGGGAGGGGTTTTAGGCGCCCTCTCAGAGGTGGGCAGTCCCTATCACTACCCCCATGACCACTGTCCCCAGAGACTGCCTGGGGCCCCCCTCACCTTTCCAGAAATACCAGGGTATCTCCTGCCCTGACCCAGGCCCTGGAGAGCAAGCAGTGCTGCGCACTCTGCCACGCTCTGCGTCCCCAAGCTGAAGGATGCCCGGGCCCTGGCCGTGGTCACAATTGTCAGCGTCTGCTGAGGGCAGCTTGTGGAGCCCAGCCGCTCAGTGTCTCTCGCTGTTGAGGTCTGAGCCTCGGTTTCCCCCACTGTGAAATGGAGCCTGACCTACATCACGGTCTGGCTCCTTGGGACAGGGCTGGTGGCCACACAGGGTTGGGATCCATGGAGCACCCAGAGCACCTCCTTGTTCCTGCCCCACCCCACCTGTCTCCTGATGCTGTGAGTGTCGTGGGACATGGGCCCAGGGCTGCCCTTGGTGGCACAGTCTGGGGATCCGGGACCGTCTAGAGTTGTCCCTGTGCAGGTGACTCTTTCTTTGCCTTTTAGATGCAGTTAAAGGGCAGCTCCCTGGGTGACCTCCCTAGTCCCCATCCACTGCCCCTGCAGGGAGACTGAGATGGCCTTCTCCTGGCCCTCGCAGCCCCCAGGTGGGACTCCTGCACAGCCACTTATGAGCTGGCTGTAGTCTGCCTCTCGGTGCCTGATCCCCCATTAGAAGGGGCAGCGTGGTTTCCACGTGGGTTCACCTGTGCCCCAGAGCCCTCCATGCTGCCCCAGGCAGGCGCACAGTAGGTGTTCAGCAGAGGCCAGGGTGAAGCAGTGACTCGGGTCACCCCGCCTCCCGTGGGGGCTGCTGGCGGTAACCCCGCCCATGTTCCCCCAGGTGCAAGTGTCATGGCCACGCCAACTCCTGTGGCCCCGATGAGGCGGGCAGGCTGGCCTGCAGGTGCCAGCACAACACCACGGGCATAGACTGCGAGCGCTGCCTGCCCTTCTTCCAGGACCGGCCCTGGGCCCGCGGTACAGCCGAAGCCGCCAACGAGTGTCTGCGTGAGTGTGGGGGGCAGAGGCTGGGGTGCCCTCCAGAAACTCCCGAACCTCGCCCTGGGGCTGCTCCTGGGTGGGCCTGCGCCAGCTTGGGGTCAGGGAGATGCTGCAGATGGGAGGGGGCGTGGGGGGGGGCTTTGAGCTTCATCCTTCCCCCACAAACAGCCCTCCAGACCGAGTCCACCCAGAGAGGCGCCCGAGTGGGGAGGCCGGGGAGGCCCCCACCCGTTCCTTTGTTTTAACTGCCCCAACCCCAGCTGCTAATGAGATCCAGGCACCCCCTCCAGGGGTGCTGCCCTGCCCAGCCCGGCCTCTCCCACGGCCCAGCCCTTTGATGTCCCCGCCTGTGTGGTGTGGCTGTGACTGCCTAACCACAGAGCGCCACAGCAGGGAGGGTGGCCTTGTCTCCTGCAGGGACGTGGGCCCCCAGCGCAGTCCCACAGTCCCTCCTGGCTGGCGTGCCAGCAGCCCAGTGGCTACTCTCCCCCAAGCCCTGCCCCTCCCCCACTGTCATCTGCTTTGCCTCAGCTCTCTGGGTGCTCTGTCCTCTTGGGCCTGGGCCACTGGTGGTCACAGCTGGGGCAGGAGGGGACATATCTGTTCCATGGGATACCGAGCTGCCTGCAGGAGCTGCCCGGGGGCCACCAGGACCCTAATGGATTCCTCCTGCCCTCTGGGCTGCCTCCACCAGGGGGCGCTCACGTGCTGGCTCATGCCAAGCCTGTGGCTCTCTCTTCCCTGGGGACACAAGGCCAGACTGCTTCTGCCCCGTCCTTGCCCCTCCCAGTCTCCTCCCAGTCACCAGCCTGGAAGCCTGGTTGTCCTGGTGGACCCCTCCCCCAGCCCAGGCAGCCCTGGGGCCCGGATTGAGCGTCGTGGGCTTCTCTCCCGCCCACCCAGAGTGGTGCTTCTGTGCAGCCGATGCCCTGGTCTCAGTCACCTTTGGGCGGCACAGTGCTCCCTCCTGCCAGGGCCACTCACACACCTCCTCCCGGGCCTCCTGCCCACAGCCTGCAACTGCAGCGGCCGCTCCGAGGAATGCACCTTTGACCGGGAGCTTTTCCGCAGCACGGGCCACGGTGGGCGCTGTCACCACTGCCGTGACCAGACTGCTGGGCCGCACTGTGAGCGTTGTGAGGAGAACTTCTACCACTGGGACCAGAGGAAACCTTGCCAGCCCTGCGACTGCCACCCGGCAGGTGAGTGGCTGTGCAGCCCGGGCCACCCTCAGCGTTCAGTTCAGGCCTCCGCAGCCCTGTGCCCTCCTCCCCAGGTTCCCTGCGCCTCCAGTGCGATGATGTGGGCACCTGCGCCTGCAAGCCCACCGTGACAGGCTGGAAGTGTGATCGCTGCCTGCCCGGGTTCCACTCGCTGAGCGAGGGTGGCTGCAGGTGAGGACATCAGGGGGTGCGTGGGGGTGGCCAGGGTGGCATGTGTGTTGTATTGGGATGGAATGATGGGGAGTGGGAGGGACAGAACACCTGCTGTCCCCCCACCCCCCTTCCTCTCTCTAGCGGTTTCTCATTCCACAGCCAGTTCTGGTAAGGACTAGAGATGCCCAGTCCCCGGGAGGCAGATGATCATGTGACCAAGCTCCGCGTCCTGTGGCCCAGCAGCCTACCTCGGGGGTGGAGGGCAGGCTCCTGTGAGAGGCATTCATTTCTAGTGCTGATTGAATGGGGGTGATGGAGAGCAGGGGGGACAGGTGGTCCAGGCAAGGGAAGAGCACAGCAAAGGCTCGAGGCAGGTGCAGGCAGGTGCAAAGTGAGACTCGGTACTGAGCAGGGAGGCTCAGGAGGAGCTGAGGACCAACACGGTGGGGGGTGGTCAAGATCAGAAGCTGGGCAGGGCAGGAAGGCTGAGCAAGCTTGTGTTAGGGTTTGGCCACGTGGAGGGAGGAGGGGATGGGCAGATTCCAGAGCCCCTGGAGGGGAAACGGACAGGCAGGGGGCTACCGGGTTTGGAGCCTCGGAAGGGGACCCAGCCCATTTACCATCTGTTGATTGAGAAAACTCACCCTGAGCAAAATGATACATGAAGCTGCTGTGATCCAGAAGCACTTTTAAGTGAACTTGGCTTTGGTCAGTAACAGAGTCCTCTGTCCTGGACAGGCCATGGGACCATGGGGTGCAAGCCTGGGGAGTCTCAGGCTCCTGGCAAAATGCTTCTGGGCACAGAAATGGCCGTCAGGGCTGGGTCTGGCTCTGTGGCAGTGCTCACCTAGTGTGCAGGGGCCCTGGGCTCCATCCCAGCACCTTGAAGCAAAGCAACAGACCTTAGACAGGACCCCTGCCCCATCCCAGCCTCCGGGCCCTCATGGGTGCCCTCCTCCACCCTGGAGCCACCTCTGCCCGCCCAGCCTGCCTCTGGCAGGCTCCTGTTCTTGCTGGGACCACTCCCTGGGGAAGCCTCCCTCCTCCTGCCCCTGATGTCCCCGTCCCCAAGGCTGGGCAGTGTCCGCACTGTGGGGTCCCAAGGGCGGAGCCTTTGCTCATCAGGTGGGTGGGCGGGAGGTTGGTGGATGGAGCGGGCACCGGCAGAGGGGCAAGTGATGGATGGAGGCGAGTGGACGGTTGGTGGAGGCTCAGATGGAAGGTGGGGTAGACAGAGGCTGCGCTGTGCTGGCAGGTAGGGGGCACCTCCCTGGCAAGGTGGGAACAGGAGGCCAGGGGAAGCTGGCTCCTCTTGGGGATTTTTGGGAACAGCCAGTTCCCACTCTGGAATTGCTCATTGGACATTTGTCCGCTTGTCCCCCTCTTTGGCAGACCCTGTACCTGCAATGCTGCTGGCAGCCTGGGCACCTGTGACCCCCGCAGTGGGCGCTGCCCCTGCAAAGGGAACGTGGAGGGAGACCAGTGTGACAGGTGGGTGAGCCGGTTGACCACAAATGGGAGTGGGCGCAGCTGCTGAGCAGGCACCCGGGCTGTGAGTCGGGAGGAACACAGGACGGTCCTCACGGACTTGTGAGCAGCAGCCCGCACCCCTGGAGCACCACTGACCTGCCATCCAGGAAGTTACCCAGCGGCCTCGTGGCACTGTTTATGCTTTGATCTAATGCTATGGATGCCTCCTACGCTAAGAAAATACAACTTTTTTTTTTTCCCAAGCTCAGATGGAGCTAGGAGGGATGGGAGGTCGTCTAATCCATGTAGCTCACCACTCCTCTCTGCCAGCCCTGCCACAGACATCACTAATTGAGTGCTATCCCAGCCCTCCCATCCCCCATCCAAGTCAGACATCACTAATGGAGCACAGTCTTTGCCATGAGCCCTCTTGTCACTTAGGCCACTTCTCAGTGCCCTGCTCCCAGAAGGCCCTACCAACTGAGCTGAGATTTGAGCCTGGGGGGCGGGGGCCCTCGCAATCCCATTGTGATGCAAATGAGGGACCTGAGGTTCAGTAAGACAAAAGGATTTTCCCAAGGTCACGTGGTCCATGGACTTCATGTTCAAGGCCACTGATTCCCAGCTGTGGTGCTGGCAGGCAGACGTGGGCTGGTCTCCCTGGATGCACACAGTCTGCCCCGCCTGGCTTTGTGTCTGGTGTCCAAGCCCTTTGCTGCAAGGAAACTATGTGGCAGGCCCCTGGCCCTGGCCCTCACTCTGGCAGCCCCAGGCCGCCCCTTTATCTTGTCTCTGCAGGGTCTTTTTCCCCCTCGCCCTGCCCCTAGGCACCTTAAGCAAAAAGGCAGAGTAGAATTCGGGAGCCAAAAGCCTCCTGGGTCCTCCCTCAGCTCCTCCTTGCAACCCTGAGTGGGTCCTCTCCGCTGTGCCTCAGTTTACCCACTTGTATAATGGGAGGACTTGGTGGGGTAGGCTCACTTGAGCTTGCTGGGCATCCGAGTTGAATCAGAAGACCACCTGGGCCTGCTCAGACAGACAGCCTCCAGGACCACAAACCAGGAATCCGAGTGTGTAAAGCAGTCTCCCCCAGGGCTGTCGGGACACAGGGTTGTTTCTGGGGGTGAGGCAGGGAGATGGCAAGAGGATCCTGGAGATGGAAGTGCTTAAGAACGAGAGCAGGGGTGGGGGTGGGGGGTGCAGACGACTCCATGGCAGGGCCCTGGCCTGGCTTGTTGGAGGCCCTGGGTCCCCCCTCCTCTACCCCCAGCACACACAAAGGCCCAAATCCCAAACCAGGGTGGGCCATGAGGAGGACACAGGAGCCAACCTGAAAGGGCTCCCAAAGCTGCCGTGGTTTGAACAGTGAAATAGATCAGCAAAGGATCCCATTCTAACCCAGAGAGGAAAACAAGTGCCCACACCCACAGAGACACACAGACGGAGGGATAAATAAATAGAGGGGACAAAGGGACAGACCCTCCTTGCAGAATTCCAAACAATCAACGAGCAAGGAGTGCGGGAAGTAGAAAATCAGAGTTGGAACTTCACAGTAGTGATTGCTGTGGGCAAAAGCCACCGATGGATGCTGACATTAGTGGGTGGCACTTTCAGGAGAAACAGAAAGCTTGTGTAGCCTCCAAATATTCATTGATTACTGTGATGGTCACATGTCCACCTGTTCTCTGGTCCCCACCCACAGGGCTCAGGTCCCCTCCCTGGGCTGGGGGCTGGGCTTAGTGACTGCTGAGGTCTGGCATTGGGCAGTTGCTCACAGGAGGAACCTGGGGAGGGAAGGGTCACCTCACTGCCCAGGGGTCACATCCTAATGTGATGAAAATTACACTTCCCCTCTGTGCACCTCCTCCCCCACCCATACCCCAGTCTCATCACGAGAAAACATGGAGGGACACACCTGAATGTGCGGGTCCTAAAGTCTACAGAGCTGTGCTTTTGAAGTGTCAGGTCTAGAGGGACGGGGAGGACCCAGAGGCACTTACAGATTGGAGGAGAAAGAAGACCCAGCTCAACCCAGCACGGTGTCCTAGGTGGGGACCCTGGAACAGGAAAAAGGACAGTGGTGGCCAAACCCCTGTGCAGCCCAGAGCATCCTTGACGTTAGGAACTTTAATGTCCGAGTTGGCCAGCTGTGCGCAGCAGGGGGGCAGGGGGGCACTGCCTTGCTCCCCTCTGTCAGTCTGGGGAAAACAGTTTTAGGAGTTTCCCGGGGGGTTCTGGATGGGCATCAGCTAACCAGATCCCCCACCCCGTGCCTTTCTGCCTGTTCACGTGGCCCTGGTGGGCATGCCTGGCATCCCTTCCAGGTGTCGCCCAGGGACATTCAACCTGCAGCCCCACAACCCACTGGGCTGCAGCAGCTGCTTCTGCTATGGCCACTCCAAGGTGTGTGGGGCCGCTGCCGGGTTCCAGGAGCACCACCTCCTCTCCGACTTCCGCCAGGGTAAGCAGTGCCCCACTGCCACCTCCCAGGGTCTGCTGCGTTGGCAGCTGGGGTGGGCGGCCCCTCACCTGCCAGCCGAGTGGGCCGAGTGAGCAGGCAGCTCCTGCACCTCCCTGCAGCCCCTCTGCCCCGCCCCTGCCTCTTCCCAGCCTCCAGCAGTTTGTGTGGTGGGGGTGGGGTGGCTCTGGGGGGCTGGGGTGTGGTACCCTGTTAATCCTGTGGGGAATTTCCACAGAACCTAGAAGGTCATCATCCCTTGTCATACCTGGGGCTGGGGATTCAGGCTCCGTCTCCTGTTCTCTATTTATTGAGCACCCGTGGTATGCCTGAGGCAGGGTCCCAGGCAGGTAGGGTCTCTCATTCTTGTTTTATAGGTGAGGCCCAGAAAAGGCAGGTCACTTTCCTGAGGCTGGTTCCCGGACATTAACATCCCTAAAACCAAGGATGCTGTGGGCTGCATCGGGGTTTGGCCACCACTGTCCTTTTTTTCTGCTCCAGAGTCCCTATCCGGGACATTTGTGAGCTCTGGAGTCTTGCTCTCACCATGCAGCCTTGTGTGGGTCTGCAACTTTAGAGGACACAGCCTCATCTTTGGGGCAGGATATTGGCAGAGCACTAAGTTAGAGCTTGAAGTCAGAGCCAGCCACCCCGGAGCACCCCACCTTCTGCTTCCACCCCCGCAGGGAGGAGGGCATGCCCCAGATGCAGGGACAGTGCGCCCTCTGCTGGACGCCATGCAGAAGGCAGGGTGGGAGGCAAACATGGCCCTAGGAGAGCAGGGGGTCTGGTGGTACCACCTCATTATCTCAGCTGCCTCAGCCAGTGGTTCTCAAACTTTCTGGTCCCTTCCTCTTGGAGACCACTGAGGACCCCAGAGCACTTGTGTATATGTTGATATTAGCGGGAAAACTGATTTTTAAAAATGTTTATTTTAAAAATTAAAAAACAGCCACTGTGAACCTATTATGTTAAAACGAAGAACATAGTTCTGTAAAAATAACTATTTTAAACCCCAGAATATTTGTTGAGAAGAGAGCTGCTGGCTCTGTGTTCTTGCCTGTCCCTTAAGGTCTGGCTGGGCAGAAGCCGGCTGCTCCTCCCATGGGCCTCTGCCGGCCAGCGGCAGGGACAGCACACATCGTGCAGGTTCTAGAAAACTCAAATCGCCCCTTAGTGTCGGCAGGAAGATAGTTTGTTCTCACAGACCCCTGAAAGGGTCTTGGGGGTCTCCCTGAGGGGTGTGGCCCAATTTTGAGAGCTGCCACTGGCCCAGAGAACTCCACTGCCCCCATTTTGCAGATGTGAAGCCAGCTTCAGAGAGGTTAAGTAACTTTCTCAGGGTCACACAGTTAGCAAGGAACCACTTAATTCAGCCCAAGGAGCCCCAGGCCTTTCCCCTTCATCCCTCACCTCCCCACCCCTTGGGTGCTCAGGTGTTCGGCTCCTACCCTGTTGCCAGCTGCCCCTGGAGAGTGCCCCTGGAGGTCATGTGCTCTGTACTGGCTGTGCTTGCTGGTAACTCCTGTCCCTAGAGGGAAGGTGGACAGAACTGGGGCCTGAAGGCCTGGGCCCATCCTGGTGTGGACCCTTCCTTACCAGGTGACCCTTCTGGGTGCAGTGGGGCTAATGACACATGTATCTGGAGGGTCAGGGTGGGTGAGGCCATGGTGAGAAAGTTCTCTGAAGACAAGGTCAAGTCCATTATTGTTGGGGGTGGCCCTGATGTCCCCAGGCCCCCATGTTGGGATCTTTGGGCTGTCTCTTCATGTGGAACTCAAAACCCCTCTGAAGCAGAGCAGGGTCCCTGAGCTCCCGTCTCCTCCTGGGCTCCCTCCACACGCAGTCCCCTCAGGGGAAGGACTTGCCTCCTGGAGACCCCCTCCAGGGCCTTACGCTGCCGGCTGTGCCTGTGCTTGCTGTCTAGGACCTGGAGGCTGGTGGGTCAGGAGCAAGAGAGGCTCGGAGCGTCCCCCACGATGGAACCCGCGTGGGATCATCCTCTTGGGCTCAGAAGACGAGGAGGCGCTCACAGCACCAGGTACCTGCGGCCGGGGTCGGCCCAGCTAGCTCCCCTCTGCTGCTAGGTGTTGTTAGTGCAGTTCTTATTACACACCGCCACAGACTGGGTGAGTTATAAAGAAAAAAGTCAAGGTGGGGGGCTATGTCTGGTGGTGGCCTTTTTGCTGGCAGAGCCCTGGGCAGCACAGGGCATCACGTGGTGAGACAGGGGTTGCACGTGTGTGTGTCTCCTGGTCTGTCTCCTTCTTAGAAAGCCACCGGGATTCTCTCTTGGGCCGCACTGCCTGACCTCCTCTGAATGGGGCAGGTTCCCACCCTCCCAGTGGGGATTGAGTTCAGCATGGTGCGGGCTGTTCAACATGGCAGGAGGCAACAAATGGCCCCCCTCAACTGGGAGGCTGAGAACATGCCCAGTCCTGTCAGTGCCCTGGAAGGCAGAGGTCTGCTGATGTGGGCCCAGGGCCAGGTTCAGGGTGCCACCCAGGCTGCTTCCCTTCTGGAGCCTCAGGGGAAGGGCTCAGGGGACCTGGCCTTCCTCCAGCTTCAGAGCAGCTGCGTCTGGCACCCATCACGACCTCTCCCGTCCCTAGGACCTTGGGATGACCTTGAGCCCAGCTGGAGGGTCCACTTCCTGTCCCTGCTCTGTGGCCAGCTGGTCCGCTACCTGGATCCTCCTGCAGCCTTATCCCTGCCACGTCAGATGGCCCGTGCACAGGTCCAGGGACTAGGTGTGAGACCTTTTGGTCCATGGTGTATGTGGAATCCCTGGAATGAGACAGTCTGTTTTTCACAGTTTGGAAGTGATTGTGTATTTTTCTTTCTGGAACAGAGGAAACCCTGCAAGACATGAGGCTCAGTATTTTTATTTCCTTTTTTTGTTTTTTTTTTCTGTACCTAGGATTGAACCCAGGGATTTAACCACTGAGCCACATCCCCAGCCCTTTTTCATATTTTATTTGGAGACAGGGTCTCACGGAGTTACTTAGGGCACTAAGTTGCTGAAGCTGGCTTGGAACTCACGATCCTCCTGCCTCAGCCTCCCGAGCCTCTGGGATTACAGGCTGTGCCACCGCGGCAGGCCTTGGGCATTTTTATTTCCTTTCCCACTGGGCGAATGTCTCACGGCTTCTCTCTGCCTTTGGCTTGCGCTCGAGTGAGGAGGACCTGAAAGGAGGGCCAGCTGGTCCCTCTGAGCCACATCCCAGGCCCCCCCGCCCTTGGTTCTGGGCATAGGTGGTCACCTGACGCAGACGATGCAGGAGGAAGGGGTGGGCCTGGCTCCTGGTGAGTCTCACTAACTCCCACGAGGTGGGTCCACAGGCATTCTGAGTTCCCGGGGCTCAAACGTGATATGTGGGCCGGTAGCAGGGGGCTCCCTCATTCACCGTTCCTGTGCTCTGTTGTCCCCTTGGACTTCACTTACAAAGCTCTAGGTCAGAGACAAAACTATCAAGAGTGCCAGCAGAGTGCCAGCAGAGCTCTAAGCCAGCCCTAGGTGACGGCACCTGGGTGTGACACCTGGCGTCTGCGGTGCAGGGAGCGTTTCTTGTCATGGATAGACTTGTGGCCTCAAGCTGAGCATCGGAAGACTGTCCGAGCCTCTTCTCTTGTCTGCAGAGCAGTTCCTGGGTGACCAGCGCTTCAGCTATGGACAGCCCCTCACGCTGACCTTCCGTGTCCCCCGTGGTGGCTCTGTGCCCCTGGTGCAGCTGAGACTGGAAGGAGCGGGCTTGGCCCTGGCTCTGAGGCACTCCAGTCTGTCGGGTCCCCAGGACGCTGGGCAGCCGGGGCAGGCACAGCTCAGGTTCCTGTAAGTGTCCCCATCCGTCCTCAGAGATGTGGGTGCACAGGAGGGGCACCCTGGAGAGTCCCCTGTGGTCTGGGCGGCTGCTCTGATTCCCAGGCTCCTGGCACCCCTCGGTCCCCATCAGGCCTCACATGGCCCTCTCCCCGGCAGCTTGCAGGAGACCTCTGAGGACACCGAGCCCCCGCTGCCTGCCTTCCACTTCCAGCGTCTCCTCGCCAACCTGACCGCTCTGAGTATCCAGGCTAGTGGACGAGGCCCAGGCCCTTCTGGTCAGTAATGATGGCAGCAGCATGCCCCCAAGAACCCTGCTCACGGCACCAGGCTGGGTCCTGCCCACGTGGCCTTGCCATGTTGAGTCCTGAGAGCAGTTACTGTCCCCACTTTTCTGAGCACTTTGAGACTCTGAGGAGTCACGGCACTTGCCCATGACCCTGCCACCCACAATGACAGCAGGAATGGTGGCTGAGGCCAAGGCAGAGGTCGTACAGGTGAGGGGCCTCCGGGTGGACAGCTCTAGGGGCGGGGGCTGGGCAGATATGGGGGCTGCATCTTCCCCGAGAGCTCGGCCCCTGCTGGTCCCTGGTGGTATTGCACCCAAGCCACCCCCAAGTCTGGTAGAATTTCGAAGTTCCCAGGATGGACCAGTATTTGTCACCATCTCTTGCCTTGGTCACTAGGGACAAACATGGTCATACCCTACCTGCATACAATTTTAAAAATCATATTACATCCTACCTACCTTGATATACAGAATAAATAAAAGGAAACGAGAATATTCAGACAGGGCTCAGGCCTGACCAGGCTTGAAGACTCAGCGGTCAGAGGCTCCCTGCTGTGTGGAGTGAGTGTGGGGAGCCCTCTGCCCACCTGAGCAGTGCAGACCGAGTCCCTCATGGCTGTGCTAGAGTGGAAACCAGGTCGCTGGTCACAGGCACCACAGGATGAAGAGGGAGGCTATAGGCTCAGTCACCTCCCTCATTGTGGTTCTTTTAAAAGGTGCCTGGAGCCTGTGGCTGGGTTCCATCACTCCGTGGGGGGAACACGCTTGGCAGAATAGCCACTCATCTGTGGGTGAAGCCGTAAAACCAAGTTTCGGACCCTCAGGGGAAGGCAGGTGACCCCGATTCCTGATATCCTGTGGGTTCGTCCTCTGAAACTCATCGCTGAGTGGGCGTGTTGGCCAGCTCATGAGTGGGGGGGGCCACAGAGGGGCTGCAGATGGGATGGGGTGGTGGTCACGGGGACTCGAGCCCCGTGAGCTGAGTGCCTTCACTGGTACATGACTTGGGACAGTCCTGAACCAGGCAAGGCACAGAGTGCCCCCACCTTGTGGCATCTGCGTCACTGGACAGTTCCATATACACTGGACGTGGTCATGCTACCTGGTGTCTGAGTGCAGGATGGAGCAGGGGTCTAGGCTCAGGCGCTTACAGAGGGGTGTTGCTGCCTTTCTAGCGTCAGAGGAACATTTCCAAACCACGGGGGCAGGACAGAGTGTCCTCTAGCACTCTGGCCTCCTGTTGTGACAACCAAGTGGACCTCAGATTTGCTTCCTGGGGTCATTTGCTCCTCCTGAGAGCCTGCAGCTCTGATGCCAGCTTTCCCCAGGCCCCTGTGGGTCCGAGGCTTGGAGGTGCAGCCCACAATCCCCCAGGCCCCAACACCTCCTCTCTCTGTTGGGTCAAGGCTCCTCTTGATCCTGGGACTCTCACTTCCACTCTCCCCAACAGCTCCCAAGCCTCCCAGTCAGTCCCTAGGCTCCAGTTGCCAGTGCGCCTCTTACTTATGCCACAGCACCCCACAGTAGGTATTGGGGGGCACTGGAGACACAGCTGCAAGAACCAACACCTCTCCTACCCCCAGGCCCCAACCTCTTCCCACTGATCATATTTGGGGGCCTATTGCTCTGAACCTTGGGGCGCGTTCTTACCTTGGTCTTTTTTAACTTACAAGTTCGGTCACACGGGACACTCTTCTGTGACTCACTCTTTCCAGCTGCTGGTGTGTCCTAGAGACAGCTCCTCTTTGGCACTTGAGGGAAAGGCTGGTCCTCTAGATCCTCCCCTCTGCAGGATGCCCTGGCATAGACCCCCCACCCGGTGACAGACACTCCAGGGTCTCAGCTCCCACCAGGACACACAGCACCCCAGGGAGCAGGGAACACCTCACATAAAGCTCTCTGCTTTTGTGTAGGCACTGGTCACAGGAGGTCCCAGAAATAGAAGTGTTAGGTCCAGGAGTGTGCATTTTAAATTTCAACACGCCAAAATTTCCCTCCCAAAGACTGTCTTCATCTCTACTGATAGGAGCACCCCCCCCACTGCCAGCTCTACTTCTCCAGCGCTCACAGGTGTGGTTTTAAAATATATATTCAGTACCAGGGATGGAACCCAGCCCTTTTTTATATTTTATTTTGAGACAGAGTCGTGCTAAGTTGCTTAGAGTCTTGCTAAGTTGCTGAGGCTGGCTTCAAACTTGTGATCCTCGTACCTCAGCCTCCTGAGTTGCTGGGATAACAGGCGTGCACCACCACACCCAGCTTGTTTTAATATTTTGCTTGGAGTTTATAGTTGCTTCCAGTGAGGAGCTTGGTCTGATGGGACCCTCTATCCCTCAGTTGCTACAAGTAGAGCCTCCTAAATTACATGCATACAGCTACACATTTTTTTTTCAAATGGCAGTTTCTTTATTTTCAAAAATGAGTGCATTATTGTTCACTTAAATGCAAAATATTCACCAAAAAAATTCACTGGCATTTCCATGTCATTAGGTCCTTTCAATCAAAATCCTTCTGTTAAAAACAATCCTCCCATTAAATGACAGAACTGTTGCATTCATTCATCTCCATACTCTTGCAGGACTTAAAACTTCGGGAAACAGACCTTAAGCTTTGCCCAAAGGTAGCATCCAGCTCTGAGCAGGGCCTCGCAAGCTCTCTGTGCCTATCCCCCTCCATGGTTGGTCTCTAAAATGTTTCCCCATCAAGGGGTTGGGCTGGCTCATTGTTGTTTAAATCTGCATATCTTTAATAACCCAGGAGAACGGAGTCTTTCCTCCCTCCCCGCCACCTGCCCGCCCTGCCCGTGCTGAGCACCTGCTCTGCCTTTGGCCTCTTGGCTGCCTCTCCTTCTGTAATTGCCTGGTTTCCCCACCCTTAATTTGACTGTTCTACAAATCATAACTGATTCTTAGGCTGCCCTCTGTCCGCAGCTGCCCATCTGTGCGGGGGAGGTTGAGGGGAGCCTGCATGCAGCTCCGTCCTCCTCTCTCTCTGCAGGCCAGGTGCTCCTGAGTGAGGTCCGGCTCACATCGGCCCGGCCCCAGAGGGGACTCTCCCCTTCAGCCTCCTGGGTGGAGACCTGCTCGTGTCCCCGAGGCTACACAGGCCAGTTCTGTGAATCCTGTGCTCCAGGATACAAAAGGGACACGCCACAGGGGGGTCCCTATGCCAGCTGCGTCCCCTGCACCTGTAACCAGCATGGCACCTGTGACCCCAACACAGGTGAGTCTTTGGCATCCTAATCTAAGTCCATCTGGGCTACATCTGGCCCTGTGAGATGAGTACTGACCCCCACGGGCACAGCCTGGCACGGGTACCAAGTGGCTGCCCAAGCCGTGGGCCCAGAGCCCGTTCCTGCTGTCGCCAGGGCGTCCTGTACTTTAGTAAGAGCCGTGACTGGATCCACCTGTGTGTTAGGCTCCGTGCCCAGGGCGATGTGCACGTCTGGTGAGGGCATCTGTCCACAGGCCCGCCCCTGCTAGGCAGGCTCCCTCCTCCCAGGAAGGAGCAGGGAGGACCTTGGGAGCCTGCTGGGCGGTGGGTGCTGTGAGGGAGGACAGGCATCCGCATGGCAGGTGATAGCAGGAGAGTACCCATGCAAGCCACACAGGTGACAGCCGCTCACAGGCACTGTCCCAGAGCCTCGTATCTGACACCCTCACCCCTTCGGGGCTTGTGGCCATGGGAGAGTCACTTCCGTCCCTGTCAATTGGGGACAGCAGTAGTGGCACACGGCCTACATTTTGGCGGGAGGGAGATGCCTAGGCTCTAAAGACACCAAAGCTGCACCAAAGCTGGGCCTGAGCCTTGGGGTCCTCACCTGGGAAGGGCAGGAAACAGAAGGCCGTCCCTTCTAGTATGTTGGGGGATGATGATGCAGGGTCACCAGCCTCCTTCTCATCCTGGCACCACCGTGTACACCACACCATTGGCTCCTCCCTGCAGTGTGGTCCCTGGACTGTCCTGTCTCACAGCCAGGGGGGGACTCCGGGTGCAGAGCAGCCACATGGCCAGTAGATGGCAGAGCTGCACCTCCCACGGGCCGTCCCCACCTGCAGAGGAGCCAAAAGGTGGGGGCAGGGCAGAGGCCTCTCCAACCCCACCCCCTACTGGGCAGCGGGTCATCCCTGGAGCAGGCAGGTCTCTGCCCATGTGACACATGGGGCACCCTTCATTCCCGTGCCCGTGGCAGACACCACCAATGGAGCCTGGGAGCGGCCGCATACCCCTGCCCTGCCTGAGGCAGCAGAGTCTCTTGTGGGAGGGGACCATTTTGCCTCCCCCTCGAGGCTTCATGTCACTGCCCAGGCCGGGAGGAGCCTGTGGGTGCTGGGCCCAGGCAGGGGCAGTGCCACTAAGTGCTACCCACTGGCCCACTCCCGTCCCTCCCCCTTCCTCAGGTCCAACTAAGCTTGTCTGGATGCCGTGAGGGGAGGGGCGTCCTGCCAGTGCTGGCCTTGGTTGACGCCTTCACGGCCAGGCTGCTACTGGGTGTTTGTGGCCGGGCCTCCCTTCAGAGCACCCCGGGCTCTGAGTGGACGCCAGGTGAGGCTGGGCTGCGGAGGGGACTGAGACTCCCCTGTCTTCAGGCGCCAGAAGGCAGGGACGGCTCTGCATGTGGAGGCCAGGCAGCCTCAGGGTGCCCCTGCAAAGTCGCACCAAGGCTGGTCCCTCGAGGCAGAGGAAGGAAGAGGAGAATCAGTGTGGCTCTGCGCCTCCTGGTTCAGAGGAAGGTCTGGAGCGCAGCTTAATAGTGACATCGGGTCACGTGTGAACCAGGGAGAGTGGGGCCACCTTGAACGCCCGGCTCCATGGTCCTTGCAGGAAACCTCGAGGCCAGCGCCTTTGCTATTCCCGTGTTACAGGCCAGGACACTGAGACGCGGGCCTGTTAGGTGACTGCCGGGTTCAGCGGGCAGGAGATGGAGGACCTGAGCCCAGGCCGGTCCTGCACCAGCCATCCCTGCCATGCTGCCTCTGCCTTAGAAGGTCCCACCCAGTTCTACTGGGATGCTCCATGGCCGCTCCCACTGCATGTGCCCAGTTTCAGGGGCATCCTGGCTCAGACGGTGGACTGTGGTTCTTGTCTTGACCCTCAGGGATCTGCCTGTGTGGCCACCACACCGAGGGCCCGTCCTGTGAGCGCTGCTTGCCCGGTTTCTATGGCAACGCCTTCGCAGGGCAAGCTGATGACTGCCAGCCCTGTCCCTGCCCTGGACAGTCGCCCTGCACCATTGTCCCAGAGAGTGGGGAGGTGGTGTGTACCCACTGTCCCCCACACCAGAGAGGTGAGTGGCCGTGACCCAGGGAGGGCACCACCCGTGGGGAGACCAAGCCTCAGGTGCACTGGGCTCTGGGGTCCTGGGTTTGGGATGTGGCAGTTTGGGGAAAGCCCAGCTTAGGGATGGCAGGAGTGACCTTTGGGGACACCGAGTCCCAGGCAAGGCCTCAGACTTCAGGGTTGCTGGCAGACCTAGCCCTGAATACATGTAAGTGACCTTTGAAAAGGCCTGAGAGGGAGCCCAGCACCTGTTTCCCTAACAGAGATTCAGAGCAAAGGAGGAAACCTCAGATTAAACCTCGGGTCCTCCAGCTTTTAAACACCACCTGGGCAATGTGTGCAGTGGGACCCTCCTCACCCCCACCCCAGGCCTCTGCCGGTCCTCGCTCCTGCTGCTGGGCTCTGGGCCCTCCTAGACACCGCATCTTTTTTCAGTAGTGTTTGAGACATTCACATGCCCAACAATGCACCCATTTAAAATGTACAATTAAGTGGCTTTTGGTATACTACAGCATGGATTTTTTTTATCATGGTAAAATATGTAGCGTCAAAGTTTCTGCCTTAAACATTATTTTAAGCGTGTAACTTGGGGGTGCTGCGGGCGCCCTCATCGCCACCGTCCGCCCCCAGAACCTCACCATCCCAGACAGAAGCTCTGTGCCTGTTAGGTCAGTGCTCAGCGCCTCCTGCTCCCGGTGGCCCCGCACAGCTCCTCCACTCGCTGACTCTGAGTTGGACTCCCCGGGGACCTCATTTAGGCGGAGTCACATTATGCTGGTCCCTCCGTGTGGCTGGTTTCATGTGGCCCAATATCCTCAAGGTCCCAGACATGGGATTTTACCTTTGGCACACGTGGCAGCGTCGGACCAGTCCTGTCCCACGCTCTGCTCCACTGGACCCTGCTGAGAGCAGCTCCCTGGTCCCCAGGAGCCGGCAGGGCTGAGTGGACAGGCTCAGAGCGGGGAAGCCAGGAGCTAAGGGGCCTGCACCCCACTAGCCAGCACCCAGCCCCCTGACTGGCTCTCACAGTGTGAGTGGACACAGAAGCTCAGACAGGTCGCAGCCGGGGGCGGGGACAACCAAGAGGGCTCTGCTGCCGTCCTGTGCCTGCAGGGCTTCCTTGGGCCTTGTGAGAGGCCAGCACACAGACAGCTCCCCTGGGCACCTGGGTTGGGATTGGCTGCGGTCAAGTCCTGGTCTCCGCCTGCCTCAGGACCACACCACCCACCACCCTGTCCCCTGGCAGTCCCCAGGGGGCCTGCAGAGCTGCCCTCACCTGGTCCCTAGGGCACGGCTGGGGACTGCGTTCGTCAGAGGGCTGCAAGCTCCCCTCTCCCAACATGGGTTCTATTTCAGAGTCCCCAAGGCCACGCTCGCCTCCACCTTGAACCCTGTTCAGGTCTTTCCTTCCTGGTCTCTTGGTCCTTTGTGCCCCTCTGCCCCTCTCTGAGGATGCTCTGAGTAACGGTGGCTTGATTTCAAGAGGACCATGAAGTCTGAGGGCACACGGAGCCCACACCTGTTTTTCACAGGGACACAGCTGTTCTTAGATGTGTCCACTCAGTGGGACTGCCCATGTCCGTTGACACAGGGTAGAGGTGTAAAGAGCGGGTGACACGCACCTCACGGGCCCCTCCTCTCACCACCCCGGGGACCATGGCCAGTCGGGGTCTGTGGATCCCCCAGACATGGCTGCACGGAGATCTGGGCAGAGACTGGTGTGTTACAAAGAATGGCCCCACCACCCAAAGCACGAGCTGTGTCCAGAGAGGGTCTCCCAGCCACCACCCTCCCGAAGTCCTCCCACCCCATCTCCTGTGAGGCTCATGGTGGCCCTGTGGGTGGGACGAGGTGAAAGCAGCCCCAGGTCCACCCGGGAGGCAGGGCAGGAGTGGAAATGCACATTCCTGAGGAAGTTCAGAGGCCACGGGGAGCAGAAGAGGGGGAGGGGAGGGAGGAGACAGTGACACATTGGTGACGACGAAGATGACAACGGAGGTGCTGATGAAGATAGTGGTGACAGTGGCATGCTGGCACTTACCACATGTCAGGAAATAATCTCACCGAGCCTCCACAATCCTGTGAAGTAGCCGCCATATGTGTCCCCTTTAGAGATGAGGAGCCTGAGTTCAGAGGGCACAGTGGCTT
Organism: Marmota monax; assembly: GCF_021218885.2. Lineage (NCBI taxonomy): Eukaryota > Metazoa > Chordata > Mammalia > Rodentia > Sciuridae > Marmota > Marmota monax. The sequence continues at coordinate 22,856,118 of NW_026692912.1, forward strand.
CCCTGAGACCACACAGCCAGGGGACAGCCCACGGGGGCCTGGCCCAGCTTAGCTTGCGGGGGGCTGTGCTCCACTCACCGGAGGCCTGGCTTTGTGCTGGGCACAGGTGGCCCGAGCTCCTCACCCCTGCTCCCTCTCACACAGGGCAGCTCTGTGGTAGCTGTGATGACGGCTTTTTTGGGGACCCACTGGGGCTCTCTGGGGCCCCCCAGCCCTGCCGCCCGTGCCAGTGCAGTGGGAACGTGGACCCCAACGCGGTGGGCAACTGCGACCCGCTGTCCGGCCGCTGCCTGCGCTGCCTGCACAACACGACGGGGGACTACTGTGAGCGCTGTCAGGGGGGCTTCTACGGGAGCGCCCTGGCCCCTCGGCCTGCCGCCAGGTGCACGCGTGAGTACCCACCACCAGGGCCCGCGGGGGCACGGGGCCTCGTCCTCCACCCGCTCAACCCAGGTGGGGTGGCTGAGAGTCCCCAGAGCCAGCTGGCCCCTTCGCCAGCTCTGCCACCTCAGACAGGTCCCCATCTCCTTGGAGAGGGAGGGACTGGCTCTTCTGCAAGGTCCCTTTCAGCCTTGGCGCCTTATAAACTGGGACCAGCGATTTCCCCCTCTTGGATAACTCAATGCTATGCTCTCAGCTCAGTTAGTCCAGGAGGCTGACCCGGGGTCACCAGGCCGGGGCTCCCCTTCCTCCTCCAGCCCCCACACCCGGGTAACCCTCAGAAGAGCCTAAGCTCTGGGAGACCACAGCCTGTGGTCCTGCAGGGAGGAGCTGGGCGTCTGCCCCAGACTGATCTGCTCCTGCGCCCTTTCCCACACCCTGCCACCATCTTGCTGCCCCTGGCTCTGTGGAGCCCCTTGGGGAACCCGCTGTGTTCTAGAATGAGATGCTGTCCTGCGGTAGCCGGGGGGCCAGGACACCTCATGGCCCAGGACGGGGTGCAGGGCTCTGCCTGTGACACTTTGATGGAGTCTGGGCTCAGGGCTCGGGGCAGGCTATGCTGGGGCTGCCTGCCGCTATCTCTGCCCCGGTTGTCTCCAGGGGTGTAGCAAAGGGGCCGAGACCCGAGCTCGGCCCTCCAGCCGTACCTCAGCAGGGGCTCAGCAGTCTGGGCTGCACCCAGGTCCTCTCAGGGCTTCTGCAGGCCCACCTGTGGTTGAGTGGACAGGTGTGCCCATCCCCAACACCCTGCCTTGCTTCCCCACAGCCTGCAACTGCAACCCTGGGGGAGTGGACAGTGGGCAGACGCCCTGCGACCCAGTGACTGGCCAGTGCTCCTGCCTGCCTCATGTGACCGGGAGGGACTGCAGCCATTGCAGCCCTGGCTTCTACAACCTCCAGCCAGGGAGGGGCTGTCAGAGGTAGGTGGGGTGAGGCTGTGGCACTCTGGGTGTCTTGCCAGAGGTGGGGGTGGCTGTTTTGGCTACAGCAGCACCTAAGACAGACATCTCTAAGGAACAGTGGGGTCCTGCAGGAAAATGTGAGGGAGCCACACGGGTTTCTTCTTGCAGGACTTCTCAGAGCCTTTAGTGAGCAAGTGCCCTGTGACTTGCCAACAGAAGGCTACAGTCTCTCCAGGACGGGGCATTTGTCCCCAAGGCCTTTATTTCCCCCTTCTGGTGGGCATCCTGTGAGATTTGTGCTCCCTTGGGCATAGCTGCTGCCACTAGAAGCTGGGCCAGGAGTGGCCTAAGACCTGGTTCCTTCCCCTATTGCAGCTGCAAGTGTCACCCACTGGGGTCCCGGGAGGACCAGTGCCATCCCAAGACTGGGCAGTGCCCCTGCCACCCCGGTGTCACAGGGCAGGCCTGCGACAGATGCCAGCAGGGTTTCTTTGGCTTCTCCGTCAAGGGCTGCCGGGGTAAGGAAGCCGGTCCTCCCTGGGCTGCTGGGACAGGGGAGGCCTTTTGCCAGAGATGCCGGCAGGAGAGACAATGGTCAGGGGCAGGGGGGGTCTCCTCAGCACAGCCTGGGGACAGGGAGCCAGTGGGTGTGGAGGAATAGCAGCGCCTTGGTGGCAGCTGAGAACCTCGTCCCAAATGCCACCACTGAATTCCTATGTGCCTGGGCCCCCTGTCCCCTTTGTGAGCCTCAGTTTCCTCACTTGGACAGTTGGGCAGTTCCCAAACCTGGCTGGTCCTCAGGCATCTGGGGACACTGAAATAGACAGGACTGTCATCTCCTCCGACCTTCTGATCTGAGCCTCCAGGGAAGGCTCAGGGGGGCTGGTGTGCAGGGGCAGGGCCCCCCAGCGCCCACAGCCCCGGCCCCCCCAGCCTGCAGGTGCTCCCCGGTGGGCTCCAGCTCAGCCCAGTGCCACGAGAACAGCACCTGTGTGTGCAGACCCGGCTTCGTGGGCTACAAGTGCGACCGCTGCCAAGAAAACTTCTTCCTCGCGGCGGACGGCACACGCTGCGAGGAGTGCCCCACCTGCTACGCCCTGGTCAAGGGGGAGGTGAGCGCGCCCACCCCGGCCGGGCCAGGCCACCTCGTGTTCCCGTCCATTCCACACTCGGCGCTGCGCGCTCTGTGCGGGGCGTGGGGTCTGCCTGCTCGCCCACAGCTCCTGGGCCCTCGGTCCCCAGCAGCCTTCTCCCTGTGCCCACAGCTCCTGGCCCTTCCTATTTTCTGGGTGAACAGGAAAGAGTGGCTCTTGTCACATGACCTTCCTGACTGCCCTGGGCCAAGGTCCCACGCTTCCTCTGGTTTGGTGGGGATGAGACGATAACGATCCTCCCGTGGGGAGGTGACGCAGGCCCCCAGGCACAGGGAGAATTTTGGGCAGGGAGGTGGGTGGTGCAGGAGGTAGGAGGCTAAGCTCTGGGGTAATCCATTGGGGTCCCCTTCTCAGCCCTGTTAGTTGACACGTGCCCAGGCAGATGGCAGTCTTGGTAAACCTCAGTGTCTCTCTCCTACTGCAAAACAGAGAGGGTTCAGGCCTGCACCCGCTCCCTGGACTCGAGTGGGCTGTCCACAGCATGTGGAGTTGCAGAGGCCAGACGGTGTGCAGCAGGCCCAGGCACCGACGGGGCGCGGCAGTCCTGAGCCAGCCCACCGGGGTTCTGCAGGCGTATTTATGCCACGTGGCTGAATAAACACCCCAAGCAGCCTTTTCCAGAACCATTTTGTTTCCAAATGAGTTCAAGGCAGATTTTGCTATCAAGGAAGGAAAGGAAAGCTTTGTAGTTCGTCACAGCATTTTGGATTTGGGGACTAAGGTCAGGGCTCTGCCCTCATGGCCCTCGGCTTAGGGTGGTTGGCAGGTGTTCATGCCAAGGCTGCCTTCCGTCTGGGCAGTTATTGTGTCTGATTAAAAGAACAGGCGTTGGCTGGGTGCAGTGGCGCATGCCTATAATCCCAGCGGCTCGGGAGGCTGAGGCAGGAGGATCACAAGTTCAAAGCCAGTCTTACCAACTTAGCAGGGCCCTAAGCAGTTCAGCAAGACCCTGTCTCTAAATAAAATCAAAAATAGGGCTGGGGATGTGGCTCCATGGTTAAGTGCCCCTGAGTTCAATCCCCAGTACCAAAAAAAAAAAAAAAAAAGAACTGACTCGGGGCATCCCACAGCACATGCAGGCACAGGTGCCCACGGCACACCCACATGGTGACAAGTCCTAGGAGTTCAGTGCCCAGGACAGATGGGCACGGGCCCTCTTCCATAGACCAGGCGTGTGCTGGCTCGGTATGAGCAGGTGTCTGAGCAGGGAAGGGAGGGACAGCTGCCGTGGAGTGGGCAGGGCTGGTTCTCAGGGCTGCTGGGCCTTAGCTTTGAAGCTGGGGAAGGGAACCCAGGAGGGGGACAGGTCAGGCAGAAGCCAGGGGTAGGTATCCAGGGAGGACTGCAGGTCACCAGCCTCACACCTTTTCTTCCCTGTCCCCTGAAGGTGGCCAAACTGAAGGCCAGGCTGACCTTAATGGATGGATGGCTGCAGGGCTCCAACTGTGGCCCCTGGGGGCCACTAGACATTCTGCAGGGAGAAGCCCCACGTGGAGACATCTACCAGGGCCACCACCTTCTGCACGGTACGGAGCAGGAGTCCAGGGGCTGGCTGGTCAGAACCCAGTGCACAGCCTTCAGCCTGGGCCTGTCGGATGCTTTGAGGGCTCTCAGTCCTGTCATGCTGGGAGCCTGTCCTTCAGTGTCCCCAGCCTGCCCGTCCCTGTGTTGACATCAGTCTCCATACCCCCCTTGTAAGCGTGGTGCAGATGGGGCAGTCATGACCCAATCGCATGGCAGGTGAAGGCTCGATGCTGTTCCAGAGGCTGGGCAGGTGGAGTCTGGGCAGGTGGGCAGATTCTTGGCCCTGGGCTCACTGTCGTGCTCACCCATCCCCTGCACACACAGTGCGGAACACGTGGGAGATAAGTGAGCAGTTAGCAAAAAAGAAGACCTGCGGCTAAAACCAGGCAGAATGTGGCCTGGGAGGGGACATTTAGAGGGCACTGAGAGGACTGGTGTTCTGTGAGAGTTCGTTTCCTAGCACGGTGCTAGGTGACCGTTGGGGCCACCCACAGGTGAGCTGGGCACCTGGTCCAAGGCTAGCAAAAGAGGGAGCGAGCAGGTGGCAAGTTTTAAAGTGTCCACACCTGGGCATCCTTGGGAATTGCCGAGCTGACTTGGGCAGAGAGTCACTGACGTCCCAGATTCTGGAATTGCTTGCAGTGGCTTAGAAGGCCTGGGTCCCTTCCAGGCCCCTGAGTGTGGCTGACGCAGCGTGTGGGACTGGGGTGGCGATTCGCCTTCTCCAGGCTTTAGCCTTTGCATCTGTAAAATGGGCAGAGTCTTTTGGACTCAGCATGGGGACCCAGGCTGGTGATGGGATTCGCCTGTGCCCAGGGAGAGTGGAGGCCACAGACAGGAGCCTGGGGGTGGGGGCTTTAGTATGGAATCTCAACTTCTCTGTGACCCCTGGACTGTGGGCTTCCTGCAGGGGCCCGGGAAGCCTTCCTGGAGCAGATGACAGGCCTCGAAGGTGCTGTGAAGGCCGCGCGGGAGCAGCTGCGGGTGCTAAGCAGGAGCGCCCGCTGCAGCCAGGCCAGGACCCAGAAGACCTGCATCCAGCTGGCCGACCTGGGGGCAGCCCTAGAGTCCTCAGAAGAGGAGATTCTGCACACAGCCTCTGTTCTTACCTCTCTGGTACCCGGGGCCCTCCCTCACTGAGCCTGGGCATGGGCCCTGCCATTGACCTGGTGACCCTGGGCCTCCCTCTGCCTCTAGGAGGCTCCGGTCATCTGAAAACTGGAAGTCAGACTGAGCCTCCCCCACAGGCTGGGTGAGCTAGGGTGTGCAGAGCCAAGATGTCCCAGGTGGAGCTGCCTGGGTGGCACGCGGCGGGTGGGACTGGTCCTTCTGTGTTGGAGGATTCGCGCACGGCCTGCCGACTCAGTGGCCAGCTTTGCATGGTCATAAATTACTGGCACGGTCTGATTCTTCACAGTAATTTAGCCGGATGTGGCCCTAAGAAAGGACGGGCCTCAGTTTCGCCTCTTGTCTCTAAAGGTGATTGTGCAGGAGGGGCCCGGCCAGCCCACCAACTGGACTCATCTGGCCACAGAGGCCCGCGCCCTCTCCAGGAGGTGAGCCCATGCCCCAGGGAGAGCTGAGGTCCTGTCCACGCCATCCCCCAGCCCTTGTCTGGGGGACTCTAGGGCCAGGGTCAGCCCCACAGGTGTCCCTTCCCCAGGAGGTGGGATCCCATGGATCCAGGCCGCCCCCCAAGCACCTGTCACCACATTGGAAGGAGAGATGTGTGAGAAGCCGTGGGCCAGAGGTGCCTGGGCAAAGCTCGCTTGCCTTGGGCACAGAGCACCTGGCGGCTCCCTGGTGGCTGCTCGGTTGAGGAATATTTCACCCGGCACAGCCCAGTGGTCTGACCCCAGAGCCGTCCACCCCCGCAGCCCCTTTCAGAACATTCTCATCCCCCTTTGCCTCTCTTCAACCTCCCCAGCTCCCCGCAGCCCTTCACCTGCCCTCTGTCTCGATGGACTTGCCTGTTCTGGGCATTTCCCATAAACGGCGTCTAACGCGGTCTTTCTTATCTGCCCCATTTGGCTTTCACATAGTGTCTTCAAGGTTCATCTGCAGAGGAGCATGGAGCGGTCCTTGTTCCTTTTATGGCTCTGTGCTATCCCAGGGAACAGACACACCACATTTTGCTTACCCGATCACCCCTTTATTTGGATTCTTCTCTCAGCTGCCTTTATGAAATCGCTTATGATCCTAAAAACATAGACTCTGTAGCAATTTTCCTCTTTATCTCCAAGAACCTTAGACTTATTTTACAGATGAGGAAATACATTCAGAGAAGTCAGGTGACCTACTTAAGGACTCACAGCTTGGAAGTGATGATGCCAGGATTTGACCCCAGGCTGCCTGGGCCGTCTCCTCTGAGCTGTGTCTGTTAGGGTGACTGCACAGTCACTGCCCAAGCTGGGAGGGTTTCATGTGTGTGAAAGGCCTGTGCTGGTCCTTGTGCCAGGCCAAGGTCCTCCCTGGTATGGAACAGGAATGGGATGTGTGCACCCTTTCCGTGGTCCTGCGTGTGACTGCCAGGCAGGTAGCAAAACAGTCTGTCCTGCAAGGGGCCCGTGTGCTAGGGGCGTGGGTTTGGGCCAAACCCCTGCATGGGCTCTTGCTGATGGCCGGGGTGACTTGCACAGCCACAGGGACACTGCTGCCAAGATCGAAGCCGCTGCAAGGCGTGCCCTGCTCGCCTCCAACACAAGCTACGTGCTGCTCCAGAGTCTGGTGGATGGTAGAGTGGCCCTGGAGACCCAGCGGGAACTGGAGGACAGGTGGGACCTCCCCAGGTGCAGTAGAAGCTTGGGCTTAGCCTCCGGGAGCCCACGGGGCCTACGCAGAGGCTGCTGGCTCCAGAACCAGCTTCCCCTGGGTCCCAAGGTGCTTGGTGGTTGGTTGGGGAGTCTGAGGTCTGCGTCCCACTTGGACCTATGGGCCTGTGAGACCCGTTGGTGGACTGAATTAATGAGGAAGGAAGAGTGTGGTCTGCTCACTGCCTTTCCAGCTCATTTGAAAGCTACGAGGTAGCAGCCACTTTCCAAGGCTGAACTGGAACCCCGAACAGTGAATCAATCTCCCTCTCTCCCTCCCAGCAGCAAGCCCCAAGTCCTCCCACCAAGTCCAGATAGCTCCTCTTTGGCACCAGCTCAGTTCAAGGGTCAAGGTGATCTGCAGCGTTTTGCCTGAGCTTCACATTTTCATTTCTAGATGAGACAATCTGCTTGGCTCAGCTGGGATTGGGTGTCCAGCCAGTTGGCTGGGCTGGGGTGAGGTCACATGACCCACCCCTGGTGGGAAGCACTGTCCTTCTGGGACTGATAAGGGGTGCAAAGGAAGCTGAGGGTGGAGGAGGAAGGCTCCGCCCCAGTGGTGGCCATGGTGGGGCAGGACCACGTGGGGTGGGCTGTGGGCAGCTGGCCAGGACAAGAAACCACGGACTTCAGGCTACAGTCCCTGTAGCCACTGCACAGCCCAGGGGTCACTGTCTGTGGACAATGACAGGCTCAGGGTCACCAGCAAGGGCAGGGCCCTGGCCACGTGCTTCCCACGCCAGGCATCTTCCTCCTCACACTTCACCCAGACCAGCTGAACATCTGCAAACCATGTGCTTGTCGGGTGGAGAGCAGGCGGGAGCCCTTCCAGAAAAGAGTGGGTGAACTGAATGAATGAAGAAAGAAGAATGTGCTCGTTCATTGCCTTCCTGGTGCACTGCAAGGCTGCAGAGAAGCAGCCACTTTCCAAGGCCAGCTGCTGGGTGCCAAGCGGCCCAGGATGTTGGAGAGGACTTTGCAAAGCCCGGGCTCCAGCCAGGGACCCAGACAGCAATGGGGAGGGACAGCCCTGTGCCCTGGTTGGAGAACCAGCCTGGCCTCTGTCTCCTTCCAGGTACCAGGAGGTCCAGGAAGCCCAGAAGGCACTGGGCACGGCTGTGGCAGAGGCACTGCCCAAAGCTGAGAAGGCGCTGGCCGCCATGCAGCACGTCGTTAATGATGCAGCCCCGCACGGGGCCTTGCTGGCCATCCCTGCAGCACCGGTCAGCTCAGTCATCGTCGAAGCTCTGCATGGGGTAGGGGTGGACACTCTAGAGGCTGGAGAAATCCAGTGGGCAGAGACAGAGGATGTGGCTTATATTTAACTCTATGTGGTCGATTAAAACGAGATAATCGTAGCTGGACCCCACACCTTAATCCCAGCTACTTGGGAGGCTGAGGCAAGAGAACCCCAAGTTTGAGTCCAATCTAGGCAATTTCCTGAGACCCTGTCTCAAGATTTAAAAAATGGCTGAAGAGTTGGAGGTGGCTCAGTGCTGGAGCACTTGCCTAGCATGCACAAGGCCCAGCACCGCCAAAGATAAAACTTAAAAAGTGAAATAAAAGGAGATAATCCACCCCAGGGCTTGGCGGGGTTAGAGCTCGGCTGCCCTTTGTGGGGATTAGAACAATATCAAGGCTGCAGCCTCTTCTCCATGCTAATGACGGTGGTAAGGATGCCAGCCAGACATGGGAGGAAACCTCAGCTCTGCCACTCCAGCTTTGTGACCTTGGCCAAGGACTTTCCCTCCCTGAGCCTCAGTGACTTCATCTGTCACGGGGACCTGGTCTGTTAGGCTATTTCAGTGCTGATTCCACAGGGGCGGGGAGGGCATCTGGGCATTTCCTGCGAGCCCACCATGCTGTGCTCGCGAACTCTGAATGCATCAGGCCCAGCCTGTCTGTATAGTAATCCTGAAATCCCCCAACTCAGAAACCCAGCTTTAATAAAGTAGCTGGCTGGCTGGGGGTGCAGCCTGGTAGCAGAGCACGTGTCTAGCATGCGTCAGGCCCTGGGTTCCGTCCCCAGGCAGTAAACTTATACAAATTAAGTGCATTTGGGACAGAACCTGACCCAGACCGCCTGCCCATGGCTGCTTTGCCCCTCTGCTGCCTGTGAGGAGTGACACGGGGGTATTAGTATGTGTGGTGGGCTGCTGTCCCAAATACCATGAAGGGCCTGGCTCACATGCAGCTCCTGAGCAGCTCTGCTTTGCACGGTTTGAAAAATTCTGCATTCTGAAGCCTATCTGCTGGAGGTTTTGGGTAAGGGAGTGGGGGCCAGGGAGAGATTCTCACTTCGCCGTTAGGAGATGCATAGCTAGAGGGTAGTGCGGCTAGGCTCTGAGCCTCCCTGGCCTCACTTCTCTGCTGTGGCCCCTCAGCTTCCCAGGGTCCACACTAGCTCCACCCACACTGTCCTTGTCCTTGTCCCTGTCCCTGGGCTTCCGGTGCAGTGGAGGCACTGACTCTTCAGAGGCATGAGACTTGGTGCAGGGCTGGCAGCCCCAAGCTGACCCTCAGCCCAGCGGGGCCTCTTTCTCCGAGTAAAGGATCTGGTCCCTAGCCCCCACCTGAGCCACCATCTCCCCACAGCCTCTGAAGTCCCAAGCTGGGGACCTGGACTCCAAAGCGCAAGTCCTGGAGAAGACAGTTGCATCAAGAGACCGTGTGGCCACCGAGGCTGTCGGCACCCTCCGGGCCGCTGCCCAGGCAGCGCTGCAGAAGACAGAGCCCCTCACGCAGGTGAGCCCCTGTGCTTCTTTGGAGCAGGGCAGCTGCAGGAGGCAGGGTCTGCTCTGACGGAGATCTGGGGTCTAGGGAAGGAGAAGGGCAGGAAGGAGCTCTTTCCATTTCTCTGGTGCCTTCCCCCAGGCTCCAGAGACCCTCAGGCAGCCTGAGCAGGAAGGACAGACACATGGACAGGCAGACGCAGGCGACGCCCACCCTTCTCAGTATCAGTTACAGCTGGTGGTTCTTGTTCATTCCCTCCTTCAGTTATCAGAGGGCCAGATACTGAGTGAGCACCTACTTTGAGCTGACCCTGGACTCAGTGCTCAACCACACAGCCTGGTGCTCGCAGTCTAGGAGAGAAGGCACCGGATGATTGGGGAACGCAAGGAGAATGAGGGGTGGATCTGACTTATGCCAGTTGTTCTGGACCTTTGAGAGTGTCAAAGACCCCTTCAAGATAACCAGGATTGAACCCAGGTGCACTGGACCTCTGAGCCCACCCCCTGCCCTATTTTGTATTTTATTTAGAGACAGGGTCTCACTGAGTTGCTTAGCACCTCACTATTGCTGAGGCTGGCTTTGAACTCACAATCCTCCTGTCCCAGCCTCCTGAGCCGCTGGGATTACAGGTGTGTGCCACTGCACCTGGCTCAAGATAACTTTTTAAAAAACTTTTCATTTGATGCACAGTGGCACACGTCTATGATCCCAGTTCCTTGGGAAGCTGAGGCATGAGGATCACCGGTTTAAAGCCAGCCTCAGCAACTGAGTGAGACCCTAAGCAGCTTAGCAAGACCCTGCCTCAAAATGAAAAATTAAAAGGGCTGGGGTGTGACTAAGTTGTTAAACACCCATGGGTTTCATCCCCAGTACCAGAAAACTTTGAAAAAGTTTTCTATTTGGAAATAGTTTTAGGCTTACAAAAATGTTATAAAGAAATTACCAGAGGGACTGGGGCTAGGGCTGGGGCTCAGTGGTAGAGCGCTTGCTTAGCATGTGTGAGGCCCTGGGTTCAATCCCCGGCAACCACATAAAAATGAAAAAAAGGTATTATGTCCAGCTACAACTAAAAATATTTTAAAAAAGAAAGTACAAAGGATCCCCCTGCCCCTTTACATGGGCTCCCACCGGGTTGGGCATTTTATCCAACTCAGTGTGAACATCAGATTCAGGAAGGCCATGTGGTGCCTTCCAGGGCCTGATCCTCAGACCTCGGCCAGGTCCCACCCACGGTGCCAAGGCGGCCTAGCTGGACCACCTTCATCTTCCCCGTTTTTTTTGTACTGAGGATTGAACTCAGGGCACTGGACCACTGAGCCACACCCCAGCCCTGTTTTGTATTTTATTAGAGACAGGGTCTCACTGAGTGGCTTAGGGCCCTGCTAAGTTGCTGAGGCTGGCTTTGAACTTGCGATCCTCCTGCCTCAGCCTCCCGAGTTGCTGGGATCATAGGCGTGTCCACCGCACCCGGCTCATCTTCCCTTTAAAGACAGGAAAAGGGTTTCTTTGTGAGGAACTGAGGAACAGGGCCCGGCCTGCCCCACACCTGGAGAGCTTTGCTGTGGGGGTCCCCAGGATAGTGCCTGCCCATGGGGTCCACTGGTCCACTGTCTAGAGAGGGGCCAGGAAGAGAGTGACCTCCCCAACCCCCTCTGAGAGCTGTCGTCCATCAAGGCCGGACCCCCATGCACGGAGGCCCTGCCCACCCCCCCACAGCACCCCCCTTCCTCCTTCCAGAGCTTCATTTCTCTTTAGTCACATAAACGTTAGGGTCCACTCTGACATAAGTTTAAAAGCATGGATATAATTGTCTCAAATCCCAGCACTTCCCCTTCCCTCCCCTCCTCCCTCTCCTCTTGCCCTGGACCAAGACTTGGGTCCCTCTATGGCTGGACATGCTGTCTTTGCCCACGCCTCCATCAAACCCCAGATCTTGAAGCGCCCAGTTTCGTTTCGTGGTGGTGGAAGAAGCTGCCCTCCTGCGAGGAGGAGCTGATGATGGTCGATTGGCCAGCTGGCCGAAGCAAAAGCAAAAAACGCTCCTGGAAAGGAGTGTCCCTTGTCCTCTGTCCTTCGGTTCTTGTGCTGGGTTTCCCTCCACAGGTGCCTCAGGTGTCTTCAGGGGCCAGGGTCAGGTGTGGCAGTATTGAGGGGGTTGGGTAACTCCATGTCAGAGGTGCGCTGAGTGATGCTTGGGGACCCAGTCTGTGTGGACTCTGCCTTCAGACTCTCTTCTCCCTCCAGCTGCGCCAGGAGGCCACAGCTGCTCTGGCCCGAGCTTCCTCGTCTGTCCAGGCTGCCACAGTGACCGTCACAGGAGCCAAGACCCTGCTGGCTGACCTGGAAGGTACGTGTGCCCAGCTGAGCCCTGGGCTCTGTGACACAAGTACCCTGACAGCCACCAGACTCACCTCAGCAAGTGCAGGCCTGGGGTGGGGGGTCAGAAGTCCAGTGGTGTGGGCCTAAGCCATGTGGCCACCCCAGCCCCATCTCAGGACCCCTCCCCAGGCTGCACATCTCTCCCCGTCTCGCACATGGCTCCCTGGGTACCAGCCCACCTGCCATCCCACCCACCCCAGGACCATCAGACCTTGCACAGACCCCTGGGGACCCCATGGGGAGAGAGTCTGAGCTGGAGCTCCCGGGAGCAGGGGGCTGCTCTGCAGAAGGCAGCGGGGTCCCTGCGGGGCCAGGCCTCGTTGGAGCTTTAGAGAAATGAGGCCGAGACGGGCAGGCGAAGTACAGGCTGCTCATCCACCCCCAGGTCAGAGCTTAGCCGAGTGGAAACGGCCAGCGTCAGCAGGCCCCAGCTCCGGGTGCCCAGGGTAGTGGGCGTCTGCGTGTCCTCTCTGCTCCACAGAGAAGCCGGGTGGTTCCTTATCCAACAGTCAAGACAGGCAGGGACGATCCCCAGCCCAGGAGTCTCTTAGGGCCTGGGACCAGGAGCCAGGCTTGTGCTGGCCATCTGTCAGTCCCTCCAGCCCTGGGCCTGACCCTCCAGGCCTCCCACCTCCACATTCCCCAGTGGCCTGAAGTCCTGGTCACCTGCTGGCTGGGGGCCTCCTGCGGAAAGTCCTGGCTGTGTGCTTGTGAACCAGAGTCACATTTAGGAACAAGTTCATTCAGCGACTCCTAATAAGGGAATTTTAGACATCAGGGTTGTGAAGGGGTGTCAACGTCACCTGCTGGGAATCTGCCCTGCAGGGCTCGCTCACCTGCGGTTTGCTGCTGTCCCCGGCAGTGAGCTGTTCCCAGCAGGCCATCCCACTGCTGGGTGGTTCCAGAATACATTCCTGCAGTTCCTGCACGTGCTGGGTGGCAGTTGGCCTCCCCGGCCCTGCTCCATGTTCACACACAGACTGCCCTCCACCCTCCTCCCCGGCTCTTCCCCTCTCCATCCCACCGCGCACACTCCCCCTGCGCCAGGGCCTAGGCTCGGTTGATGCAGGAAATGGGAGGAAACTTTGCACAAGGGGCCGAGGTGCTGCCTTCCCTGGGGCTGGGCCTGGGGTCTCCTACCCTGTGACGTGTTCTGCCAAGGCAGGCGTGTGGTCAGATGAGTTCAGGACATGTCTCCAGTGCTCTCTCGAGGCTCACCCCGCCCACTTCAGAATATCAAGGCCCGAGAAGTCCTGTGAGGAGGAGACCAGTTCACTTTACTAACTTACTCGGCGTTTCCTGTAACATGTATGAACAGCCTGAAGAATTAGGCTTAATTATACAAGAAACAAAAAGTGGATCTGATTTTTGGATACAACAATTATATAATATTATGCCCACCAAAATTGGAAGACTTGATTCTTTTTAAAAATTGACTCTGGTCTACTGTCACCTGTACTCCTTCTAATAAATTTCTCTCAAAATTCTATTGGAAAGGAAAGGAAAAGAATGGAAAAGTCCCTTTCATTATCCAGAGGGAAACAGCTTCTTACTAGATAAAGTCTATGAGAATTGTAACCTTTCCCTTTTTTGTCTTGCCTGCCTGGGAGCTCGGTGGTAAATAGAGCATTTGGTGCCTGCAATATCATTATTGTAAATTTCTGGTACTTCTCGCTCATCTTTCCTTCCTCATCCCCCTCCCAGTTACATATGGCTCTTGGTCTCCACTAGGGTAGTCTGTTGGTGCATCTGTTACCGTACAGCACTGTTAGGAATGGGTGGTACCATGAACGGTGCTGTGGGTCCCCACCCCCACCGCTGACCACCGTGTCATTTGATGACTTTAACAGACGTCCTAATATAATGTGACGTGCATCTTTAAGTTCTCTGCCCCTCTTGCTCCTTTGTGGTTTCTCCTGGGTGAGCCTGAGAAGGTCACGGGCTGATGTCACGGGTCTCAAACCTCCACTCCCATCAAGCCAGGATCGGGGGTGGTTGAGCAGCGAGGCCACTGGGCAGGAGTTCCAGGGGTGAGCCTGGCCCTGACGCAGGCTCCACCGGGTTTGCAGGGATGAAGGCGCAGTTTCCTCGGCCCAAGGACCAGGCCGCCCTGCAGAGGAAGGCGGGTGTCACCCGGGACAGGCTCCTTGCAGACGCGGAGAAGAAGACCAAGCAAGCAGAGAGGATGCTGGGAAATGCCGCTTCTCTCTCCTCCAGCGCCAGGAAGAAGAACAGAGAAGCAGAGCTGTCAGCCAAGGACAATGCCCAGGTCAGGCCAGGGCTACGGAGACAGTGGCTTTCCTACCCTCTGGGCCTGTGGCAGGGACGTGGGCACACAGCTGCCCTCTTCCCGGTCTCGTGCTGACTGTTACTAACTGCTGCCGGGGCCCCGGCTCTTAGCTCGGAGCTCACACAGGTGACCTCGTTGATTCTTTATGAAATAGGTGTCGTTGCTGTCCCCCAGGGTGTCTGGTGAGGACCCTGAGGCTCACCCGGGGTTTAGGACTTAAGTTGCATAACCAGGACTCACACCTGGGCCTGCCTGCCTTCCTTACCTAAATGGCTGGCTTTTCTGTCACTGGGGCCCTATTGTAGTGGCTGTCCCCAGCTCTGCTTCACCTTCAGGCTCACAGCACAAGGGAAGATCGTCATGGTCGCCCAGGCTTCTGAGGGGCTGGACTTGGAGTAGGCACCCCCACGATCGGTTTCTTGTCCTGCCACTGGACTTTGGCCGGCCTCCGCCTCCTCTCTGTGCCTCCATTTGTCTGTCTGTAATAGAGTTGGAACGGCTCTCCTCCAGGGAGAAATGAGTGGCTTCTTGCAGTTTTGCTGGTGCCCAGCACCAAGCCCACATCCAGTGCGTATTTGTTGAATGTGAGAGTGAGTGACCCCCCCTCGAATCCCAGCACCTGCAGAGGCTGAGGCAGGAGGTCTGCAAGTTCAAGGCCAGATTCGGCACCTTAGTGAGACTGTCTCAAAATAAAAAGTAAAATGGACTGAGGATGTGGCTCAGTGGTAAAGCGCCCCGAGTTCAATCCCTAAGTACCAGGAAAACAAGAACAAAAAGCATGGCTGGGTGAACGAGCGCATGCTCTGGGCAGGAAGCTGACCACGGCTCCCCATCTTGGCCGTAAGAGCTCTTCATCCAGAAGGCCTTATTCCAGTCCCCCTCTTCTCCCTGCCCTGATGCCCACCTGCAGCTCGCCAGGACCTTGCTGAGGGAGGGGAAGCAGGGCCACCGCCGTGCCAGCCGGCTCGCCAGCCAGACACAGGCCACCCTCCGTCAGGCCTCCCAGCTGGCGCTGACCTCTGGAGCACGCAGTCGGGAGCTGAGGGGAGCTGAGCTGGTAGGTGTGCCCGGGCCCTGCCCCATTGCCCCTGCCCCTGGCGGCCAGGAGGGACCTGCTCCAGCTCTCACCCCTCCCCAAAGGTGGGTGCCGGGCTGAGCACAGTGGAGCGGCACATCCGGGAATCTCGCATCTCCCTGGAGAAGGACATCAAGGCCTTGTCGGAGCTACTCGCCAGGCTGGGTAAGGAGACCCCCGAGGCTGGCCCTGAACTCCGAGTCCCTGTGGACATCTTCCTATGAGGCGCAGCCCCAGGAAACTTGCCACATCTCCATCCCCACCCCGCGACCCTCACGCACTGTTGCAACCACCCAAGCCCCGTGAGGAGCAGGGCGGGTGTCTAGAAGCCCTCCACTTGCCTTGCTTCTCTGTGCCCCAGGCTCCAGCCTGGCCCAGGAGGGGAGGCAGAAAACTCAGGTACTCACACCTCTGAGTCCCAGAGAAGCAGGTCAGTGCGCAGGGCCCAAGGGAAAAAGGACATCTCAGAGACAAGGGTGGGCGGCATTGAGGATTAGAAGCTGATTTAGAATCGGAAAGACCAGGGTTCAAGTCTGGCTCTGTCCCTGCTTGGTTGTGAGACCTTGGGCATGGCACTCCACCGAGTCCCCCACCCATAAGATGGGAGTAACAGCGGAGTCACTTAGAAAGCGCTTTCCACAGCACTGGGTGCGGAGAGAACCAGAAGACAGCAGCTCTTAGGAAGGAGGTCAAACTCCAGATGGGCCAGGAAGAGGCTTATAGATGAAGGGGACAGCCCCCACCAAGGCATGGAGGTCCCAGAGGCCCCTCATGGGAGGACAAGAGTCAGAGCAGTTACATTGAAGAGAACATCACACATTTTTTAAAAAAAAATTGTGGAAAAATGCACATAACGGTATTTACCATTATAACATATTTAAGTGTGCCATTCAGTGAGTGTTAGCTCTCTGCTACTGTGACAAAATACCTGAGATAATCAACTTAAAAGGAGGAATGGTGCTGGGTGAGGGGGGTGCACATCTGTCCTCCCAGCAACTCTGGAGACTGAAGCAGGAGGATTACAAGTTTGAGGCCAGCCTGAGCAACTTAGCGAGACCCTCTCTCAGAAGGTCAAAGGGCTGGGGGTGTAGCTCAGGGATAGAGGGCTTGTCTATCATGAATGAGGCCCTGGATTTAGTCCCCAGCACTGGAGGGAGATGGGGGAGAGGAAGATTTTATTTCAGCTCCATGTTTCAGAGGTTTCTGTCCTCTCTGCTTTGGGCCTCTGGTGGCCCAGAACATCATGGCGGGAGCACATGGCAGAGGGGCCTGTTCCCCTTGGGAACCAAAGAGACACAGGAAGGGGCCAGGATCCTGAGATCCCCTTCATGGGACGTCCCCAGGGACCTAACTTCCTTCCACTAGGCCCCACCTGCTATAGGTGCTACCACCTCCCAATCGTGTCCCTGGGCTGGGGACCAAGCCCTCAGTACATGAGCCTCTGGGGGTCATCTAAGATCCAAACTATTCTGAAACATTAGGGACATTCACACAAGCCATCCCCCCACCTGTCTCCAGAACTTTCTCAGCCTCTCAAATAGAAGCACTGCCCCCACGAAACGCTAACTCCCCATCGCCCTCCAGCTCCGAGCACCTACCCTTCTCCTCTTTCTGACCTTGACTTCTCCAGGTACCTGGCATAGTGGAGTCACGTGGAATTTGTCCCTTATTGACTGGCTTGTTTCACTTAGCGTGACTTCAAGGTTACCCCATTGCACGGGTCTCTCTGGATGACCGTGTTCCCCGGGTTCGTCTGTACCAGGCCCACGCTCAGTGGGTCCCACACAGGACTTACAGGAGTCTCCTACTCCTGCTGCGGGGACAGTTACTCTCTTACCATGTTGCAGGGGAAACTGAGGCACAGAGATCTTAGCTACCGTGCCCAGGTTCCCACAGCCAGTCTGTGGGGAAGAACAGTGTACATGTGGCTCTGACTGCCGCTGTGTGTACCTGTGGCCGCCAGTCTACACCCCACAGCAGCATGGGACGAATGCTCTACAAGGGCAGACCACACTGACTGCTGTCGCCGTCACACATCCGTCCGTCCAACTCCGCGCTTGACGCCGGGCTGTGGGGTTGACCATATAGACCTGGACGGAGCCCCTGTTGCTCTGGGCAGCCCAGGCAGGTGGAGCGGTGGCTGTGACCTGATTCTGAATCTCGAAGGCCAGCTGTTTGGATTTTCCTGTGGACAGTGGGGCCTGTCGAGGTCTTTGCTGGAGGCAGAACTTGCCCAGGCCAGCGGGTCTCAGCCCCACTCTTCCTCTTCTTGCCCTCGGACCCAGCCTCTCTTGCCTGGGACATTCAGGGCCTTGAGGAGCCTCAGGGCCCAGTGGGATCCAAGGCCACTCTGGACCCACTGCGCCGTCTCCATCGCTCTCCCAACTGGCTGAGCTCTGTCTTTCTCTTGCATGTCACACTTAGTGACAAGGTGGGGAAGGCCTTGTGGAGTCCCTGCCAGCATCACTACTGCCAGTTTCCAGTGGGAGCATCTTCCCCACCCGCTCATCCGAGGCTTGGGGAGGCTCAGGGAGTCCTTAACTCCTGGAAGTAGAGCTGACCACTCAGGGTCTTCCCTGCCTTCCACACCTGCAGCCCATCCTGCCCCTGTGAAGCCAGAAACCCTGCCTCTTACCCTGTTAGTTTTTGTCACTGTGACAAAATACCTGAGAGAATCAACTTAGAGGAGGAAAGTTTTATTTTGGCTCACAGCTTCATTACTCTTGGCCTTTGGTAGAGGAGAACACCAAGGTGAAATGGCATGGCGGCTAGGAAGCAGAGGAGAAGGCAAGGAAGGGGAAGGACAAGATGTAGTTCCCAGCCAGGTGCAGTGGCGCACACCTGCAATCCCAGCAACTTGAGAGGCTGAGGCAGGAGGATCCCCAATTCGAGGCCAGCTTCAGCAATTTAGTGAGGGCCCTGAGCAACCCAGTGAGACCCTGTCTTAAAAAATATAAAAGGGCTGGGGAT
Source organism: Marmota monax (assembly GCF_021218885.2). Lineage (NCBI taxonomy): Eukaryota > Metazoa > Chordata > Mammalia > Rodentia > Sciuridae > Marmota > Marmota monax. Next base: position 22,874,396 of record NW_026692912.1, read on the forward strand.
ATTGCTCAGTGATTAAGAGTCCCTGGGTTCAATCCCTGGTAGCCCCTCACCCCCCAAAAAAGATGTAGTTCCCAAGGAACCAGTTCCTTCAGCCAGCCCCCACCTCCCGCACTTTCTGCCTCTTCCCAGTCAAGCCATCAGATTAGGAATCCCTCATGGACTGATCCATGGATGAGGTCCACTCATGAGCCAAGTGTTTTCCCAAAGCCCCACCTCTGAATGTGACTGCTTTGAGGACCAGACCTTCAACATGAACTTTTGGGGACATTCCAGATCCAACCAGAGCACCCCCAAACCCCACGCCCCGCACACAGGTGGTGCCCACAGATGCACCCTTGGTGAACAGATGCAGCACGTTCCACTCGTGGGATCATAGGGCCTCTCTCGCACTGTTGCAGAAGAGGAAACTGGGGCTCAGAGAGGACTCAGCACGGCCTTTGGTTCTTTGGACAATGGTAGTAGTACATGCACAGAAGTGAACACTATCCAGGGCCACCAGGCGGGCAGTTCCCAAGTGTGCCCATGAGCCTGCTGGGATCCACAGGTCCTCATGGCCCCCACAGCCCTCCCAGTCCTGTGTTTCCCTGGTAGGTGGTGAGCGGTCAGACTCCAGGAGGTTTGAGCTGGGAAGAGTCCTGGGATGGGGGCTGAACAGGTTCCTGGGGCCACCAGGGTGCTGGCTCCTGCTGAGGGTGTCTGTGCCTCTCTGCAGGGTCACTGGATGCCCATCAGGCCCCATCCCAGGCCCTGAATGAGACCCAGTGGGCACTGGAAGGTCTGAGACGACAGCTAGGCTCACGGGGAGCCCTGCAGCGGAAACTGAGGCTGCTGGAGCAGGAGTCGGAGCAGCAGGAACTGCAGATTCAGGGCTTCGAGAACGACCTCGCTGAGATCCGCGCAGACAAGCAGAACTTGGAGGCCATTCTGCACAGCCTGCCCAAACACTGTGCCAGTTGGCAGTGAGGCCCCTAGGTCCCAGCACACACTCCCCACCTCCTGTTTGCTGGCTTGGGCACACACACCCCTCCACAGGTGTGCCCACACAGGCGTACCACCAAAACAGGGGGCCGTGTGCCCCATGTGAATACCATCCTCCCTCCCTGGTGGGTTTGGGTCTTCCTCTTCCTGGAAGTAGTGAGGACCCATTCACAAGTGGCCCCGTGTGTAAGGCCCTGCTGGGACATCTTCCCTGCACATTTGTGTAAGACACACACACGCATTTAGTCTCCTGGTGCCCGATCACGCTGCGTGCACACAGGACAGTCAGTCCTCTGTTGCGGTGAGAGCCGCCTTGTGTGGGCGCCCTCTGCAGGTCGGGGCAGCTTGTGCAAATTTCCTGCAGTGCTAAGGCTTCCAAGCTCCAGAGAGCAGGGGCCCAAGTAGTACTGGCACCTGGGAAGATGAGAGGGACTGCAACGAGCTAGACCCAAGGCCCAGGGTCCCCTGAGGTCACAGCACGGTCTGCTAATCCAGCAGGACAAGTCCCACTGCTGACAGGGACATCCTTGTCTTTCTGGACACTTCCCTTCCAGGGTCTGGGTCTGCCCCAGACTCAGCTGCAGGTATCCTGGGCCCTGGTCCCCTTTCAGCCTGTGATCTGTCCAGAAAGCCAGGCCCTCAAGGGTCCAATGGGACCTGGATCATAGGGCCTTAGGCCACTGGGAACACCCCTTTGTGTCCCTGCTGACCGGGTTAACTTTGATTGACACTTCCTAAACTGGCCCTGCAGCTCTGTCTACCACCTGCGGGTGTGGAACCCTGGCCACCATTCCAGTCTGTCCTGCCTGGGAGCCCTCCTGTGGCCAGGCCCTGGGGCCTCTGGCCTCCCGGCATTTCCTCCTGGCATTCCTCCGCCCTCTCCTGGGCCCTCTTCCAGAAGTCAGCAGGGCCTTGGCACAGTGGTGACTTGTGCCCTCCTCCCTCTGCTTCCCGTGCCCCTCACCCTGTCAAGGGAAACGTGTGGCAACGTGGACCTATTTATGAGGAAATAAAGGACCCTTTCCCCAGCTGGTGACATGTGTTTTGATCCTTTACTGCTGGTGGGTAGCCAGGCCGAGCTGTGGGTACACGTGTGGCAGTGCCTCTGTAGATGCCCAGCGAGCAGGTGGAATGGACGTGTGCCGACCCCTCCTGTCCACACACAGTGGAGCTCTTCCCACAGGGAGCCTTGCTGAGGTCCCGGCACCACGGCACCACTTTCCTCTTGGCTCGGGGATGGGGGGACTTGTCAGGCAAAGTCCAGGGGCTGGGGGAGCTTGAGAGATGGATAGAGAGGCCCTCAGTGGAACTTTGGTTTAGGTGGAGACACTGAGGCAGGAAATAGTGATCTCAAAATAGTGTCCTGCTGGGTGTAGAGGCACACACCTGTGATCTCAGCCACTCAGAGGCTGACACAGGCGGATCACAGCTCAAGGCCAGTCTCAGCCACTTAGACCCTATCTCAAAATGAAAAAGGGCTAGGGACTTCGCTCGGTGGTAAAGCATTCCTGGGTTCAATCCCCAGTATGAAAAAAAATTAAAATAAGTTTGTGGCTGACCTGGGCAATTAGGGAGACCCTGTCCCAAAAAAGAAAACTAAAAAGGGCTGGGGGTGCAGCTCAGTGGTAGAGCACCTCGAGTTCCATCCCCAGTACTGTAAACGACAACAACTGAGTCCCACAGCAAGGAGTAGGGAGGGAGGCTAGTGAGGACACGGGGGCAGGGAGGGGCATTCTGGACCAGGCAGCAGTCTGGGGTTGGAGTGGGCCTGGCCAGCATGGGTCCCTCTGGAAACCCCGGTGGAGGATGGGGTGGTAGAGCACACTCCATCAGGGTTCCCCGCCACAAGCCCACAGCTCTTCCTGAATTGGTTTAGGCAGAAAAGGAGAGTCTGTTGGAAGGACCTCTTGGAACCCTGGGGTGGGAAAGGCTGCCCTGCCTTGGGGGCAGCCTGAATGAGCCTGTGTGGTTGGGAGGTCTTGCTCCTACTCTCCCCACCTCCTCTCTTGGTCTCGGCCTCTGCTTCTCTCTCTCTCTCTCTCTCTCTCTCTCTCTCACTAGCTCAGGTCTTTCCCTTTTGCAGATCAACTTTCTTAGCTCTTCTTGTACTTGATGGCAGAGGACAACCCCACCCCAGGGCTCTGGGTTTGCATGACATCAGGTCAAATCCTTGCAAAAGATACTGAGGTGGACACCTGTCCTGGCTCCAGCTTCCCGGGAGGGATCCACCCAGCTGGATTCAGAACCCTCCTCCCCATTCAGGATAATGAGGATCCTAACTCGGTTCAAATCCACACAATGAGAGATGGCCCAACAACTGGTCAGGGATGGCATGTAGAGGAGGGTGCACTCCTCCACAGAGATCCTTAAAATCAAGGCAAGGTTAATGTGGTCAGCACTACTAAGCTGAGCTTGGGAGTGTACATTTCCAGGCTGGGAGGGAGGCGGTTGCTCCACTGGGAATTTGGTAATAGGGGTCTGATGTGAGCAAGGCTGAGGAGATAGGGGTTCTTCAAAGACCTCTGGGACAGGGTCTGAAGTCCCTCCGGTCCACACCCACAGCTTCCCTGTTGACAGACCTTCTGATGCCTCTCTTGACAAGGTATGGGCTCAACAAAATCCAGTCCCAGCATCCTGGTGGGTGGAGAACAGGCTTCCTCTCCATCCAAGGTGATGAACTGCGGGCCTGACAGCTTATGACTCGCGTGACTGATCATGCTTGATGTATGCAGAGCCACTCTCTGGCCTCAGAGGTGGGGCTGCTCACTGCTGGGTGGAATGTGGCAGCTGCTGAACATCTGGCTAGCAATGCAGCTGAGCAGTGGGGTGGCTTCTGTCCCACCGGATGGCTGAGCCAGGTCAACCAGCCCAACTAGCCAGGGTGCCAGGCTTTGTGAGCCTGGATCAGGAGCTGCATTTATGAAGACCCTGTTCAAAGTCCACTCCCTTCCTTGGCCTCCGGGTAGACATTCTCCCATCTGCCAGGGTATAACTCCCAAGTCCTGCTTCTCTCCAGGCTTTTATGCTCTGCTCGAACCATCTAGAAAAAGTTTTAACAGCCCCCACCTAGTGACATGCTCTTGTTTTCCCCACTCTGAAGAGAGGATTGAGGCTCAGGCAGATCAAGTCCCTTGACCATGGCCATACAGGTGGTCCAAATCCAAAATCTAGGAGTGAATGGACAGAGAGTAACCAGGAGAAACTGGAGCTGGCCGTGCTGGGGAGCTGGGGACTGGTCCTCCAATGACTGAGCTGACTTTGGCCACATGCCATTCTGCCTAGCCCCACTCTGGGGACAGCCTGGCCATTACTCTCTCCACTGGCAGTCAGGAAAAAAAAAAGATGATCAGCTGGTCCCAGGATCCCAATTCTTTTTGTCTACTTATTTTTTAAATTGTAGATAGACACGACACCTTTCTTTCTTTCTTTTTTTATGTGGTGCTGAGGATCGAACCAGGGCTTCACATATGTGAGGCGGGACTCCACTACTGAGCCACAACCCCAGCCCCCAGGATCCCCATTCTAAGTGTTCTGGTGGAGACAAAGTCTGTGGGGAAGGAGATTCCCTGATCCAATCATGTGCTGATGGAGTCTTCCTTGGACCAGGTAGGTAGTGCCTGTCCATGCCAGTGTCCCCAGCATAATGATTAGGACTGGCCCTTCCACTCTCAAACTGTTCTGGTTTGGACACTAGACTTCATGGGCACTCTAGTTACAAAGTCCCCAGTTCTTTTAAGTTTTAGGTGGAAACAAGATCTTTATTTTACATGTATGTGGTGCTAAGGATTAGACCCAGGGCTCTACCACTGAGCCACCACCCCAGCCCCAGTCCCCAGGTCTTGCATCCTGAGTCCTCCTCTCTGGATTTTTTGGCTACTTTATGGGTGCCATCCCAGGCTTGGGCTTCCCTACTCTTCCGTAAAATGGGCATGCCAGGTCCTATTTCACAGAACTTTGAGAGTGCTGCAATGATTGGTGTGCAATGCCGAGCGCCTGGCACACAGTGGGAGGGAGCCTAAGACAGTTCTATTAACAAGACACAAATTCATCTAATTGACTTAAAGGGCCTTGGTGTCACAGTGGCACTACTGCGCAAACAGCTTCAGTAATGCGACAGCCTTCATTGGCTGAGCGGGTAATCCGTGCCTCGCGACCGCGCTTGATGCTCATTCGGGTCCTGGTCCCACGAAGTGTGTACCCAGATCGCCAGGTGGACTCGCCTCCAAGGTCCAGGCAGGGGTGGGGAGGCAGGGGTTAGTTGAGCGCGGTCCACGCACTGCATTGTCCCGGTCCTTCAGCAGAGGGGCGGGCGGCGGGCTTCCCCGCCAGCATAATAGCCGCTTTGATGCCCGCGGCCCGGGAGTGGAGGGGAGGGGACGAAGAGAGGGGAGGGGACCAGGGGAGCGGAGGGGAGGGGATAAGGAGAGGGAAGGGGAGGGGACGCGGGGCCCGGGCCAAGGGAGGGGTGTGTCCGGCCGCCGCGCGGTTCCTCCGCCCCTCGCTCCCGCCACCACCAGCCGCCGAAGCTCGGACCAGGCGCCAGTCTCTCCTCCTCGTCCCCCGCGGTGGCCGCCAAGCCCCGAGCCGGCGGGAGCGCGGCGCTCATCATGTCGGTCGCGCTCAGCAACAGGTTCCAAGGTAGGCGCCGTGTCCCCCAGCCATCCCGTGCGCAGCGTCCCCACCTGTGCGCGCGGGGCAGACCGCGGGGCGCGCGGCGCGCGGAAACCCGGCGCGGGAGGGGACGCGTGGCCCGGGAGCCCCGCTACCCGGCCGCTTCTTTGTCTCCTCTAGGAGGAAAGGCGTTCGGCTTGCTCAAAGCCCGGCAGGAGAGGAGGCTGGCGGAGATCAACCGGGTAAGCCGCGGCCCAGGGCAGCGCGCGGGTCGCCCCAGCTGCGCGCCTCCGGCCCTGGCGGTTCCCACTGCCCTGCGGTGCCGCCTTCAGCCAGGCAGTGTCCGCCGCAAAATCTACCCTCTCCCCCCCTTCCCCGGGGCTTCCCTCGGTTGCCGCTCTGGCCCCAGCCCTTTCGCCTCCGACTCCAGGTAGGTCCGCTCCACCTCCCTGCTCGGGGCCTGGCGTCTCGGGTTGCAAGCTGTTACCCTCGCTAGGGCGGTGGGGCCCTTCCAGGAGCTGCTGCCAGCCTGGATGTGGGCTCCCTGCAAGCCCGCTAGGGACCCGCGCAGGGTTTTGGCGCCAGAAGGGACTCCCAGGCCAAGGCTCTCCACCACACAACATAGGCTCTTGGTTCAGTCAAATGTTGGCCGTTCCCTGTGGCCTCCTTCTTACCACTCTGCCCCAACACACAGCTTCTTTCCAACTTGTAGGAAAGGTTACTGTGGGGACTACTTGCTTTTCTTGATGGTTTTGGTGAATTTCTATAAAGAAATCCTTCCAGCTGCCCCCGGGCACACAACAGGAGCTCTACATAAGTTTGGTTAATGATCGTGTGGATCCTAGGAGATGAGGAAAGGTTGTCAGGGACTGCTTGGGTTGGTCAAGGTCAGAGGCACCACAGCAGCGCACTCCAGGGGCCTGCAAGACCTGGCCTCGGACATGTACCAGCTTGGCGGTCTTCAAGGGCCTGTCACCTGGGGGCAGGGTCACTGTGAGAACTCAGTGAGGGCAGGTGTGCAGCCTGCATGAGCCAGCACTGGCACTGGGGAGGCACCCGGGAGGGTACTAGAGGTATTTGCTGAGGAAGGCGTCTCCCAGGCTGCTTCCTAACTGAGGGCAGAGTTGTACCCACTGAAACAAGCCTGGCATTCCTCCTGCTGGCTCTTTTGGGCACGGGGTGTCTAGCGCCTGAGCCCAGCTTAGGGTCCTAGGTGGAAGCTGGTGGAGGCTGTGGAGAGGTGGGCTCAGGGGCTGGAGCTGGGTAAAGGATTTCCTCTTGCCAGCATCTTGATCTTGATTTCCTCCTAGTTTTTCTTGGATGGCCTTGAAGTAGGCGGTCTGTCTCTTGTCATCCACTGAGCTATGGGGTTCTCTGGAGGGCTCTGGGCACCTCAGGGTTCGTACCATGTGGATCTTAGCTGAAAGATGGTCTGGACATGAGGCTGAGGCTCAGGGGTCCTGGCCTGCCGGGCTCCCTCCCAGCTTGTTCTGCACCAGGCTGACCTCGGTCTTGGCTACTCTAACCCTCTGGACAGGAGCCTGGGACCCTGACCTCATACAGCCCCCTGGGCCTCTTGGCTGGGTGGGGTTCTGAGCTGGCTGGATCCACCCACAGCCAGCAGGACCCTGAGCCAGAGGCAGCTGCAGGAGTGGGGGTGGGGATGGGGGTTAGGTGACTGCATTTGGATGGCCAAGGAGCTGAGTGCATGGGACTTTCTGTGCCCACTCCATACTGTGGATGCAGGTAAGGGTGCCTGGGATGGGGTTGTTTCAGGAAAGGGACCGGCTTGGCTCAGAAAGAGGAAGGGTTGTGCTATCAGGGACTGATTTGGACAGCACTGGGACTGGAGAAAGTGAGCAAGAAAGGGCTGTGTTCTAACCATCTCAGGGCCTTAATGCCCAGAGAGGGCAGGCAGCTAACTCCAGGACACACAGGAGCCAGCAGTAGGGCTCACAGTCTCGTGCCCTGTCCCTGCCTAGATGCTGTCCCAACACCCATTATGTGAGTCCAGGCTGCGACTCAGGGTGTGGGCTCCTAGTAGAAGGAAGCTTCAGGATCCAACTGGAACCTTGAGCTGTTTCCAGACCACAGCAGGTCAAGGTGGCCACGCTAGTTTAGAGTCATGAGGAAGTTACCAAACACTGGTCCCATGACCTTGGGCAAGCCACCTCACCGCTCTGGGTCTCCTTTGCCAAGAAGATAATGGTGGTTGTGATTTTTCAGGGAGATAATCTGTGTAGAGTGCAGAGTGCGGGTGGGAGGTCAGACAGCTGTCAGGATTGTTGTCTTCTGTTTGGGGCCTCAGGGTTTAGGGAGTGGAAACCTGGGATATTCCTGAGATACTGAACTGCCCATCCTGGCTGCTTCTCCTGGCTGCAGTGGGAGCAGCGGGCCCTGCCCCTTCCAGTGCCTCTGCATTAATCAGTGGAGATGCCCGGTATCACCTGTAAGTGACGCCAGTGGCTCAGGAGGCTGAGGCAGGAGGATTGCAAGTTCAAAGCCAGCCTCAGCAATTTAGTGAGGCTCTAAGCAACTCAGTGAGGCCTGTCTCTAAATAAAATATAAAAAAGGGCTATGGCTCAGTGGCTAAGTGCCCAGGGTTCAACTCCTGGTACCAAAAATAAAATAAAATAAAATCAGTGGAGATGACTAGATCCTGAGAGTTGTTCTGCTTGAAGGTCTGAGTCTGATTCACCCAACACTGTGGTCTCAGTGAAAGATCCTGGAGTAGAATATTCTAGAGAGAACCAAATCGGCAGCCTGGACAGCCTTCCTTTGGGTGCAGTTTCACTGTGCTAGAGAGGTTTCTGGGGGTGGGTGGAGCAGAGCCCAGTGGCCCTGTGGAGGCTGGAAACCGTGCAAGTCAGGGTGTCATGGCTCACTGCTTGGGGGTTGTATGACCTGCTGCTGTCCCCAACAGCTTGGGCACCAGTTGGCTGCTGCTTGGGGCAGAACTCCTCTGGGCTGGCAGCTCTGAAGGGCCTCTCTGGGCCAACACACTTGTTTCCTTTGGGGCCTTTCTCCTTCCCTGGTGTGGGCAGCTTCTAGAAGACCCAGTCTTAGCAATTTTTATTCTAAGAGATTTTAAAAGTCAAAGTGGAAGAAGATCTGGGTGCGTCTAGAGGTCCCGGTGGGGATAGGGAGACGGGGGCCATACGTATTTTGCTTTATTTGGTTTCACTTTAGTTTCTGCCAGTGTCTCCAGGGCAACTGGAAGGTGCCAGTGCTGTACCAGGCATGCTGTGGGCACAATCTCAGCAAACGTCACTTTTGCCCTACGATGGCTGCTGTTCTTCCCATTTTACAGGAAACAAGGCTGAGAGGGGTTGAGTAGATGGCCTGGGTTGAAACAGCCACAGCTTGAACCCAGACCTTTGGCCCAGGCTCCACTCTGGATTGGCCCCTCTGTGGGTGTCCACTCCCACCCCTGTCCTGTGTGCGCTTGTGCATGTGCACATTAGTACCGCTGGAGGGGCAGGCTCAGAGGGCACCTCCTACTCCTGCCACATAGCTGGCATTCCCCGTCTCCTGGTGGAATGTAGGTGACCCCAGGCCAGCAAGGCCCAGCCTTAGATGGCAAAGGGAGCAACTTTCTCCAGCAGTGGGTCTGGGTGGCCTGTGCCTGGGGGGAGCAGGAGGAGCCGGGAGGACAGTAGGGCTGCTCTCGAGTTGGCCGGTGGGCAGCCAGGATCCTTTACTACTACAGTGTGAGCTGTGTCCCTGACCTGGCTTGTCATGTGTCATCTCACGGACCCCCTTCAGCAGAGCGCCCCATCCTCTGTCAGAGGCTGTCAGTGTGGATCTCGAAACATCCCGCGGGGTGAGGATCACCGTGACTCGAGGTTCAGAGACTCAGCCCGATGAAGTCCGCTGCCCAAGGTCACCAGCCAGGAAGTGGCAGGGGCAGGTCTGTGTGACTCCAGATGCCCTGGCCCCTGTCCACCAGGTGGCTGCAGTCTGATGGTGACACAGGCTTCTTGTTTATGTGGATAAGGATCTTTGGCTACTATCCTGAAGTCCCAGCCCTCCAGGGTCAGATGGAGGGCACTCAGCATCCCTTGTCACATTTAGAGGTCCAGTGGTGCCATCTTCACTGGAAGGGAGCTGGCAGGGCTTGCTGGGAATCTCTGCCCAGGGTGGACGTGCCCTTGGCCCCTCTGGGACATATATGACCTCTGAGACCTGACCCAGGTAGATACACAGGTGCGTCTCTTTTCCTGTACCACTCTCTCCCTGCCTAGGTGAATGTGCCCAGTTGGCATTGTGGGGTACCCTTCTCTCTTGCTCTCCCTTAATATATTATAAGGGAGATGGTGATAAGTAGCCACGTGAGCCTCTGGGGATTTAGTGTCCCCGGCAGGTCCGGTCAGTTGTGACCTCGCTGTGGCCATGTCACAGTCAGCTGGAGATGGAATTTCTGCAGGGTTTGCTTCATTTATGTGGTTGCTGGGGTGTTTTTCTTGAGCTCCCCATCTATTGGCGAGGACACAGTGTCCGGATGAGGCCCCAAGCCCTGCGGAATATGAGCCTGCTGTCCTTGTGGGTGCACATTACAGGCTCCTGCTATTTGCCAGGTGACCTGGCGGGCATTTGTGGCCTGGCCCTGGCCCTTTAAGAGCCTGTGGACTGCGTTGGAGGCCTCCTGGCCTTGGAATGGGGCTGCCTCTCCTTGTGGTTCCTGCCCAGGGCGTCAGCTGTCAGCCCCTTGGATGGCCTCCAAGATGGTGGTATCTGCCCACCCTAAAATTCTGCTGCGGCTAATACATAAAGACAGGCCTGCAGGGCCGGGAGCAAGGGTCTGCGAGAAGGTGCTAGAGGTACCAGCCCCAGAAGGGGGTTAAGTCAGGGAGCTGTGGGCAGGTGGCAGGGTTCCAAGGCGAGCAGGGGCCGCCAGCCTCCAGTGGTTTTGGAATTGGCCCATCCTGGGCCTGAGCACCTGGACAGGGCTCTGGGGTAGGTGGGGTGCACCCATGGGCATCAGAGACTGTGGATGACCGAGCAGGCAGCAGGGAGCCCATAAGACCAGGGGACTGTTCCCTGGGGCTGCAATGGAAGCCAGCACTCTGTCCCCTGTGGATGGCTGGCACTGGAAGGTCAGTCAGGAGCCTGAGGATGAAGTGAAGCCTGCCCTCCATGACAGAATGTCAGGAGGACTTCCCGGCACATCCAGGCAGAGAGAGCAGTGGGTGGGTGCTTTCTCTGTGTGACTGGTCTCTTGGGACGGCTTGAGTTTGGATGATCCCAATGCATGGTGGTCATGACCGGCTCTTCCTAAGTGTTGGGACCAGGCTCTTCCAATGCAGAGAGCTCACCTAATCCTTGCAGCAGCTCATAAGGAGGTCCTTCATTGTGTTGCACTGCAGGTGAAGACACTGAGGCCCAGAGTGGTAGAGCAAGTTGCCCAGGGTCACAGAACTACTAAATGCTGGAGCCGGGATTGGCACCAGGGCAACTGATCCAACCCCCCCCATCCCTCTGCCCACACATCCTGTGTCCAGAGTTTATCTACATGGGGCTTCCCGGCATTGTGACTTTAGGCAAGACCGCCTCCTTTCTGGGGCTTGCTGTCCCCATCTGTTGAACAAGGAGAGCAACGGGGTGCTCTGAGGAGGCCCTCTGGGGTCAGTGCCTGGGCAGATGTTTTCATTCTCTGCTGCCTTCCTGTTTGCACCTGTGGGGCACGCCGGCCCTTGAGCACTGACAGGTGGGCTTATTGCTTCCTGTGCGGCCCCCTCATGCTCCCACCTGCTTGCATTTCCGTAGTTTGGATGCGGGGAGGAGTTGGGAGGAGACTGGCATAGCACTGCTACAGGCTGTGCCCTCCGGAATAACCGGCTGCAGCTGTCCTGAGTAAAGCTGCCTGCAGGATTGGCTTTGCCTAGAAACCTGTGGCCAGGCTCCCTCCTCCTTATTTGAAGCGGGGACAGTGGAATGAGACAGACCCTGTGTCCTCTTGAACAAGTTGAGCTACCTCACTGAACCTCTGCTGTCCCATCTGTCAGATGGGTGCATAGACAGTGGGAGTGAGAACTCACAACCAGCCTGATCCAGGGAACATCGGTCTGATAACTAATGGTGGGCTATGGGGAGGGGAACCTCATTGTCCAGACAGCAATGTTAGAAATCAGTAATAATAAGGACCTAACAGTTATTTAGCATGTCTTAAGTGCCAAGTGTCGAATCTAGCACTTTACACATACTTAACCTGCATGCTGTAGTTCTTGGGAAAGGCCTGGATGGTAGATATGAGCTTTTTTTTTTTTTTTTAGGTGGACACAATATCTTTATTTTACATTTATGTGCTGCTGAGGATCAAACCCAGTGCCTCATGCATGCTAGACGAGCGCTCTACCATTGAGCACAACCCCAGCCTTAGATATGAGCTTTTTTTAATTCCTTAGACAAGGAAACGGAGACAGATAAATGAAGTGATTTCCACAAAACTACCAAGTGGATTCCGACTCGGGCTTTCTGGCTCTAAGTATGATTTTTTGCTTTTCTTCCAAATATCTGGGGTGACTTCAGTCTCTCCTCTGCCCATAGGCCCAGGGTCCGAGCGGCCAAGGTGGGTCCTGAATAGAGAGGGTGCCTGCTCCCTGGGCAGGGCTGTGCCCAAGGCCCAGCAGGGATGTGGAGGGAGGGTAGCTGCAGGGAGAAGCTGGGCTGTGTGTGGGCAGGAACTGCAAGTCTGGAGCGGGTGGGAGCTGTGTCCTGCCCCCAGCCTGCCTCCCCCACCCCCTGCCAGGGCACAGCTGCCCTACACCCGGGCAGGAAGGCTGCCCACCCACTCATGGACCGGTCAGCTGCCTCCCCTGCCCTGGCCACTCTGTGGTCCTAGCATTTGTCATTGTTGGCTGTGAGGAAAGACACGAGACTGTTCCCTGAGTCCCTTCCCACCTCTGTCACACATGCACACACTTTTGCAAAACAGTCTGGTGGTTTCAGGGGGGAGAGGGGAGGAAGTAACTGTAGGCCGATGGCATCTTTGCCATCCTTCAGCAGATGCTATCGAGTGCCTACTCTATGCTGGGCATTGCTGAGTGCTGGGCACCGGGGGATCCCAGTACAAGAAACATGTCCTCCTGGGACCTGAGGCTGAAGACCTGCCTCCTGCCAGTGTCCACTTTCTGGAAGGCTTCCAATCCTCAGCTGTGCACAGGCTGGAGCCCAGGCAGCACCCCCTGTGGAGTTTATTCCAGCTTGGCCCCTTGCTGTGCAGCACAAGTTATTTATCTTCTCTGAGTCCCAATTCGTTTGCTCATCCTGGAAATGTTTATTGAGCATCTATATGTGGATCCTGCGTCCTAGCAGGGGACACAGTGGACAGTAGCCATACCAAGCAATGCCAGTGGAAACCGTGCCAGGGGCAGCTCATCCCACATAGAGCACGGCAAGGTGGATTAGAAGCAGGGACAGCTTGCAGTGGACAGCATAAATGGGGGGGTGGGGGCGATGGCCTCATAGAGGTGATATCAGCCAAAGTCTTGAAAGAGGTGATGGAGAGAATCATGCGTAGATGTGGGGGGCAAAGGTTCTGAGCTGAGAGTGAGCTTGGCACACAGGAGGCACAGAAAAGAGGCCAGGGTGGTTAGGTCCCTTACTAGTGGTGGAGGGCAGGAAGGGGGTTCTCAAATTAAACAGTGTGTCAGATGGTGCCCTGTGCTGAGGAGAAAGCCCTCTCTTGGTGTAAAGGTGATCATCCATGTCCACGTGCCCAGCGGCTCTGCCTGCTGAGAGCCTGGCCCCTGGGGCCAGTGAACAGGAGCCATCCTTAGCTGCTTCTGTAGTTTGTGCTTGCTCTGGCCTTGCTCTCCGCTGCTGCCTTCTTGTTCTGGTCTGTCCGTGTGCAGGATTTGTCTCTAAGACCAGGAACTGTGTCTCTCTCCTGAGCCCACAGCCTGCAGGGGGGGCAGGATTGTCAGCCAGAGCATGGGAGCCGAGAGGCCTGCAGAGGCTCCCGGATGCTGGGCCTGCCTGTGTTCTCGGGCCTCCTCCCAACAAAGTTCCAGTTCTTGATAAAGTGAAGGGAAGGCAGGGTAGTGTAGTGAGCTGGGCCTCCGCTGAATGGATCCCCTGTTAAAATTCGGAGATTGGCACACAGGAGGCACAGAAAAGCCTTTATTGGCAAAATGCAAACTTGGCAGCCCCCTGTTCCTGTACCCCTTGAGCTCCTGACTGCTCCCTCAGGTCTGGGCACCTCCGACCTCAGCTGGCTCTCACTGGACAGATGAGGGATCTGGGACCCTGGGAGGGTCATGGTTTGTCCTCCCAGGTCACAGACAACGGTGAATTTTCCAACTTTTGGTCTGAGAATGGGGTAGGGAAGCAGTGGAGGAGAGCAGGGAGGGAGTCAGGATCAAGGGGAGTCCTCGACAAAGCCAACCCCGAGTGGGACAGTTTCCGGGTTGCAGGGAAAGAAGGACCCAGTCCAGCTAAGTAGAGGCAGGACCAGTGATGGCAGTGAGGCCCCAGTGAGGGTTGACCAAGCCAGCTAGACCCTGTGGGCCCCGGGCTGCTCTCAGTCCAGCTGCAGACTGGCAGACCCAGGTTCCAGTCCAGCCCCGGGCCTCCTTGGCTATCTGGGGACTTGAGTCGTGTTAACTTGTAAAATCAGAACAGAGTGTCTGGGAAGACCTACTGAGCTGACACCGTGCTGGCCACAGTCAAAGTCTTAGCAAATGCTAGAGGGCAGCCAGACCCCTCCCACAACCCCCGGAGGGAGCCATGTGCTGGGTGGGTTTCTCCCCTTGAAGGGCCCTGAGCTGAGGTGGAGGAGCCACAGAGAGGCCATATTCTGCCTCACACTCACAATCAAACCTGCTCTTACTGAACGTTGGTGTGGTTCTCCCAGGAGTGGTCCCTAGGGAGGTGAATGCAGCCGTGCCGTTTCCCACTAGTGATCGGAACCTGGACTGCCTTCTAGTGATGCAGGTTCTCGCCACTTATCGCTGATTTGAGCCTCTCCCAGCATCTGAGGGGCAGCAGGGTAGAGATTAAAACCCCAGTTTTACAGATGACAAAGCAGGTGAGAGGGGAATGGACTCCAGAGCTGTGGCAGTCATTTTCTGGCCAGGGAAGATACTAATGTGATACGCTGATTGATAGGAGAATCACATAGACCCAGCAGAAGTCTCTGGTTACCCCCAGCTGGTGGCTAAGGCAAGAGAGGTGCAGGGGCAGTTGATTGCTGGGATCCCATACCTATGGAATCAGGGATGGACCCAGGCGCATGGCTGGGGCCCTCGGCTTCCTGGATCCTGGAGTCGGGGACTGGGCAGGGGTCCGTGGCACAGGCCCCCTGCCAAAGCTGGGCAGTTTTATAGAGCAGACCCTCCAGGTGCCTCCCCAAGCTGCTGAGCAAAATTCCACCCCAGGGTAGAATGTGGGGATTCGCCTCTGGGGGTTGACAGGAAACCAGGGCCAACAGGACGAGCCCTGCCTGGTCATGCCTGGCCGCCCAGCAGGAGGGAAGGCAGCCAGGCTCTGGGGCCATGTGCCAGCGACTTCTGTCCCCAAACCCTTGCTCAGCTCTGTTCTTGCCTCGGTAGGAGTTCCTCTGTGACCAGAAGTACAGTGATGAAGAGAACCTGCCAGAAAAGCTCTCGGCCTTCAAAGGTGAGCTAGGGCTGGCTGCCCTGTCATTCTGGGGAGAGCTGGGCTGGCCCTTGGGCCCCTGGCACACGGGACTCCTCAACCTCACAGGACTGGCCTATGACCGGTTCATCCAGAATGGTCCTCTTCCTGGCAGGCTTCGAGGCAGGGGTCCCCTGAGGATTGAAGCAGGCCCATCTCCCTGCCACCGTGGGCCCCTTGCCTGCAGGCCCTGCCCCTCTTTCCGGGCCGCCCAGCAGGACTCAGGTTGGCTCCTGCCCGCCCTGTCCAGCCCCGCTCGCTCCCGGGGCCCAGCACACAATCCGCTCTTTGTGAGCCGTCCTTGCCTCTCCCCCTCAGCAGTGGAGCGTCTCAGGAGCCCCTGTGGAGAATGGACGTTTGTGTCACCACAGTGGGGCAGGGGGGCAGAGTTTCTGCCCATTGAATCCCAGCAGCACGGGATGAAAAGAAAACAGGCCCAGGGAGCCCGCGTGGGGAGAGGGGCAGCATAAAGGTCCCTCTGTTCGGGGCCCTGGTGCTTGGTTCCCAGCCCGCGGCTGGAAAGGACAGGAGCTGGCATACGAGGAGCCAGGCAGACCCACCTTCCTCTCCCCGGGGAAGCACTGGGGGCACTGGAGCGCTGGACTCTACAGAGGACACTTGGTAAAAATCCCAGAGGACGCAGCCCCCTCCCAAGCATCTGCATTGTGAGCGTCCCCCCTGCTCCAAGCAGAGGACCTGCCAAGTGTGCCTCGAATCGCTTAGCTCAGTTGTTCTGCGGCAGGACTTGGATGGCTAATGATATGCATAATAGCCGGCAGGTGCCCGTTCCCTAGCAGCCTGCATGGTGAGCTCCCCAAGTCACCCCATCCCCTAGGAGGGAGTTGGTGCAGTCGTTAATTTAAAAAACAAAGAAACTCAGGCTCGAGGAGGAGATGGAGTGGAGTCGTGGGCAGGCAGTCCCAGGCTCACTACGGCAGAGTCAGCCGCTGCTCACGACCAGGATGCTATGGTGCTTTTTTTTTTTTTTAATGTTTTAATTTTAATTTTTTTAGTTGTAGTTGGACACAGTACCTTTATTTGATTTATTTTTATGTGGTGGATCGAAACTAGGGCCTCGCACGCGCTAGGCGAGCGCTCTACCGCTGAGCCACCACCCCAGCCCCTGCTATGATGCCTTTTACGGTAAGGCCTGGTGGCGCACACCTGGAATTCCAGTGACTTTGGAGGCTGAGGCAGGAGCATTGCAAATTCTGGGCCAGCCTCAGCCACTCAGCAAGGCCTTCAGCAACTTAGCAAGACCCTGGCTCAAATGAAAAATAAAGAGGGGTTCAATCACCAGAATGGTGGGGAAGAGAAACAGGAAAAAGACCCCCTGTGCCCCAGGCAGCCGATTCCCTCCTCTCTGGACATCAGCAGGTCTGCTGGGAGGAGAGACAGGGTCCCAGGGTCTAACGTCCTCTCTACTTGTCTACCTTGAGATGTAGCACTGGGTCTGTTGGGCAGGACTGGGACCACAGGAAGTCATGTTGGAAAGCAAGCGACTGGAAAGGTCTTTGAATCATTCACTTATTTGCTGTCCAAGTGGGCGCTCACTATGGCACAGGCCCACTGCAGGCCTGGGAACACGGCGGGAACACTGCCGTGCCATGGGATGGTGGGGCAGAGTGGGGAGCAGATCACACTAGGCACTTTGGAGAAAAATGTACTCTGAGGAGGGACACGAGTGTTCAGTGGTGATGGAGGAGCCTATTCAGAAACAGGGGTGGGGGACCCCAAAGACATGAGGAATGGGCCTGGGACTACCTGGGACAACAGGTGGGAGTGGGTGGGAGCCAGGAAGCCATGGGCTGGGGTGGAGGCGTGGGCACTGGCAGGCCACCCAGAAGGTAGCAGCTTTTCCTGCTGAGGCAGGGTGACCATGCAAGGCCACATGGTTTATGGACATACTGTCCTGTCAGCAGACGCCAAGCTCATCACCTTGCCTCGTCCACCCTGCGGCTGGAGTTCCAGGACTCCTTGACCCAGGAATTTTAATTCAGAGTCTGTAGGTGAGGTCTGTAGGGAGTGTCTGCCACTATGAGCTATTGCACGCCCAAGGGCATTTCTGTTGGTTTCCGAACCCGGGGATCTCTGGGTCACTGGGACACTCTGAAACACCCTTCCTGCCTTTGCCCTAACCCTTGGACTTAAGTCTCCAGGACAGAGAATCTGTTCCAATCACTTGGCAGCAGATTCAGATGCAGATGGCCCATGGGGACCCAGGAGGAAGCAGCTGCCTTCTTAGTACCAGGGTCAGAGTGGCCCCCTGCTGTCTTCCCTCCCAGGTCTTGTGGGGGTGATGCAGGCACAGCTATCTTCAGAAGAGACCATGGCTGAGGCCACAGGACTCCATGGCTGAGGAGGGCATTGAGGGCTTTCCAGGACCCAGTCAGCCCCCTCCAGGGGCCCTGGACCCCACAGGGAGAGATGCTGCTTCCAGGCTAATGCCAGGTGTTGCTTCTCGTTTTCAGAAAAATACATGGAGTTCGACCTCAACAACGAAGGCGAGATTGGTGAGTGGCCTGGAGGCCGGGGGCAGGGGCGCAGGGTGGGTGGAGGCCTGGGATCCAAAGCTCCGGCCTCACCAGCAACAGTACAACAGGGTCAGGCTGGTTCAATCACCCCCATTTCACAGGAGCAGAAACCAAGACTCAGAGGTGAAAGGACTTGCTTGGGGCCCCCAGTTGTTGAGGGGTGGGCCCAGAGCCCAGCCTTTGGTTCTGAATAGGTTCTTCTGCCTCATAGCTACATGATATTCCATCACAGGAATGGACTCATTTATTTTGCCAATACCCAAGTATTGACCATTCAGATGATTTCCAATTTCGACCATGGTGATCCTGTGAAGAGCATCTTTGTACATGAATCTTGGTCCATTTGCTGGTTAAATTTTTAGAGAGAGAGAATTTTAATATTTATTTATTTTAGTTTTCGGCGGACACAACATCTTTGTTTGTATGTGGTGCTGAGGATCGAACCCGGGCCGCACGCATGCCAGGCGAGCGCGCTACCGCTTGAGCCACATCCCCAGCCCGCATTTGCTGGTTATTTCTTCAGAGTAAATCTTGCACATGAGCCTTCTGAAGCATCTGCCAAGCTTCCCTCCGGAAAGGTCTTGCCAGTTTCCAGTCTGGTGGGCAGCTGGGGCAGCCCCGTTGCTGTGTGCTGTAGGAACTGCCTGGCTCTGAAGGGCCCTGGACAGTCTGGCACCTTCCTGCCTGCCCTGCCTTACCACAGTGCTCCCAGCCCTTAACTCAGCCCCTGCCCAGCCCTCCTCCCGCCCTCCTTCACTTATCCATTGTCCACTGCAGAACAATCCTGCGGAAGTTGCCTCAGATCTTGGTGGTGGCCCCTTGGGGTGTAGTGACTTTTTGGTGCCTCCCTTGTTTTTCTTGAATTTTGTTCTTTTGTTGCTTTTCCTGCTCTGAGGGATATTTTTGGCTCTCCCCCGCTTCCAGCTGAGGCCGACTTGAGGACAGTGTGGTGGGAGTGGCAGGTGGCAATTAGTCACCTGACAAGGCTGTGCCCAAGAGGCTGACTTTGAATGCCTGGGCCCAGGCCCACTCCCTGACCTCCCCACTCCCACCGGGCAGTAACTCTCTGGGTAGCAGGAGGGCGGGCACCGGGGCTCACTCTAACCACAGGGGACAGCAGAGATCACTATAATAGTGTGAAGTTCAATGGCTCCATTACTGAGCACCTGGTCTGAGCCAGAGCTTTCCAGGCATCATGCCTCTGAATGACCCCAGCAACCCATTCTGCCGCTGATGAAGCAGGGTTTAAGCTAAATGGTCTGCCCCAGTCCCGCAGCCAAGGATGGCAGAGCTCTATCCCTCCCGGAGTCCCACTCCAAAAGCCCAGGTTTGTAGCACTGGGCCCGTGATGGGCCTGTCCCCCATCGAGGAGGAACACTCGTGGCTGATCTTCCGCCAAGCATCTGGGGTGCAGGAGGGGAGCCTCCATGGCTTCTGAGCTCAGCCTCAGCCGCCTGTCTGCACTGAGTGGACCTGCTTTTCCTCCGGCAGACCTGATGTCTTTAAAGAGGATGATGGAGAAGCTTGGGGTCCCCAAGACCCACCTGGAGATGAAGAAGATGATCTCGGAGGTGACAGGTGGAGTCAGTGACACCATCTCCTACCGAGACTTTGTGAATATGATGCTGGGGAAACGGTCAGCTGTCCTCAAGCTGTGAGTACCTCCCTGTGGGCCTCTGAAGGCACAGCCATTCCCTGGCCAGTGGTGGGAACTTGATTTTTCTGAGCCTCATATCCCTGCCTGTCAAATTGCTGACACTGGCGATGAGTCTGTCAGCACTTCCTGGGCTCAGTTTCCTCATTTATAAATCAACCCTACTGCCGCCAGGAGGGTTGTTGTGAGCATAAAACAGAATTGAAATCAGTTCTAAAAAGAGGCAAAGTTTGAATCCTGGTGCTACTACTTGTGGCCCGAATGACCCTGATTGAGTTACCTTAGTCAGTGAGCCCCAGTTTCTCCATCTGTGAAATGGGATGATATGCATCTTCTTCAACGCACTGTCCTTCGGGCTAGTGGGATGACACAGGGTTTCAGCCTAGCACCTGCTCACGGCCAGCCACTAACAGGGTGGCTGAACTCATGCCCTGAATGTTCTTCCCCACTGAAGAGTATTAGGGAAATTCCCTGGAGTCTTCTTGTCATTTGTCACAGCTGAAAAGGAACCCTACTTGGCTTTTATGACGTAAGATTCATTTTTTTCTAAAGTACGAAAGTAGACTATACCTGTCTCATTTTATGAAGGAGTTCACCAAAGACCAAGGAGGCTCAGTAGTTAGTTCACGACCCCCTGGTTCAGTCGCTGAGGACCAGAGAGGCTGAGGGCCTAGCTCAAGTCGCTCAGCTGAGAAGCAGCAGGCTGGTATTCAAATCCAGGCTGTTCCCCCCAAAAGTTCCATTTGGAACCCCTTCCCCATGCTTGGTTAGGCTTTTGAAGACCCCAGTTTGCTCAGACAGCAAGGACAGGGGAGGGCGCTTGGCCTGGAAGTCTGAAGGCTGGAGCCTCACCCCGCCTGTGTGGCAGGGGGGTCAAGTTACCACTGTGAGCCCAGCAGTTGCCAGTGTGGGCTTTCATAAGGATCCCCCAGAGGACAGATTTGGGGGGCACTCTGCAGATATGAAGGCTGGGGAGACTTTTCTGGATGAGGAAAGGGATCCTAATTCTGTTGTTTTGTTTTTCTCATTCTTTCCTCCGTGTCCAAACCAGAGTCATGATGTTTGAAGGAAAAGCCAACGAGAGCAGCCCCAAGCCAGTGGGGCCCCCTCCAGAGAGAGACATCGCCAGCCTGCCCTGAGGACCCCCTGCCTCCCGCCTTGCTCTTCCTCCCTCCTGTCGTGCTGCCCTTCCCGATCCCTGTGATCTGTCTTGTGCGTTTGCTTGTTCGTTGTGGTGTGTTTGTTTCATCATCTCTTTGTAAAGCACAGATTATCTGCCTTAAAGGGGTTCTGGGTCGGGAGTCCTTAGCCTTGGGCCCCATCCCTCCCTTTTCCCACCTGCCCACGTCCTGCAGAAGGGCTGACAACAAACCAAAAACAGGGCAGGCAGCCGGAAGCCTGTGTCCCCCACTCTGGGAGGTGAAGCCGTCCATCCTTCCAGAATGTGTCTGAGCTGAGTTCAGGCTCCAGACCTGGCCCTGGTGAGGGAGACCCTGGGTAGGAACAAGGCTGCAGGACCTCCTTTGGCCTTTCTTGGACAGCTGCATGCCTCCAGAGCTCCTGGTGGTCCAGCATGTGGCCCCAGCTGACCTCCGCCCTGGTCCATGTTTCTGCTCATCCTCAGAATGGATGGTGGGGAGGAAAGGAGCTTGGCAATTTGAGTCCCTTAAAAAGGGACCAGAAGGAGCCCTGGAGCCTTGCTTCCTGGCCACATCTTTACAGGCAGCTCAGAGAGATGGTGCAGTCCCACTGACCCTTGCTAAGGACAGTAGAAGGCTCCAGAGGCAAAGGTGAGGCCAGGGGCTTGGGGGAGGATGAGGAGTCAGTGCCCCTGGAGAAAAGCACCACTGTGAGCCAGGAGCTGAGGCCCAGGAGGTGGCCTTTCTAACGGAAGCCTGCTGGACCCAACTGCTTCTGCACTCGCCTTCCTCACACCATGTGTTCATTCATTCAGCAGATATTTATTGAGCACCTGCTACAAGCTTTAAGTCCTCCCACTTGGACCTGACACGTGCTGTGTCCACTAACTCATGCTCCCTTTCCAATTTGCTCAAAACCTTGAGCTTGGGATTGAATTGAGGCCACCTGGGTCCTTTCTTACAGACTCATGGGATTTTAGGGCCCTGATCCACCCTGTAGGCCAGTCTCCTCTCTGGGGGCCCACAGGGGTTAAGTGCCTTGCCGAAAGTCAGGGGGTTAATCTGGGGTGGAAGAGCCTGGACCAGAGTCCAGGTGGTCAGATACCCCTGTCCACACCTCACCTCTGCCTTGGGCTGCCTTATTCACTGTTGAAAACAGGGAAGGGGTGGGAAGGGGCAGTCTCCTAGGTCAGTACTTGGGGAAGGCTTCACTGGCTCTGAAGGCCCTCGGCCAGGACTTGCACTCCCCAGGGCCTCTGAGCCGGTGTTGGGTCTTACCTATCGAGCAGGTCTGTCTCCGCAGTTCTGCCTGCCCTGCAGCTTCCTGGCCCAGTCTCAGAGACCTGCTTCTCAGAACTCATGCAGGAAGTCCTCAAACTTGGCCCCATGTGTTCTGGGTTCCTTTACCCTGTGCACTCAGGACTTAGATGCACTCACTAAACATATTTATGAAACACTTGCTATAGGCTAGGAGTTCATAACCCACAATAAATGCACAGACTCATGGAATGTAGAGTCCAGGGGGAACTCCAACCCAGACAATGACAGTGAGATGAATGTTAGGAAGAGGGTGACTGCCCAGCAGTTCTGAGGTGTCTAGCTTGGCCCAAGCCTGGGCAAGAGTCTTGCAAAACCTTAAGGATTGGAAGGTAGAAAGGATTGGGAGTTGTGGCTCCTTACAGGCCCATAATCAAGGGCCCAGGGTGCTGCCCATACAGCACCCTGAGGGAGTAGAGTAGGCAGGGTAGGAAGACTTGGCCAGGAGAGTTAGTCCTCTGGTCTCAACCAGTTTAGGAGCAAAATTTGGCTATGAGTGGCTGATCTTCAGCCTAAGGAGCTGCTTCAAATACACAGGACTAGTTGAAGTTTAAACCCCAGCAACATTCCTCCCTGTAAATATGTGATCCTACCCCACCCCCACCCTGCCTTTTCCTCTCCTGAGGTATTAGATTAGCCACTGCCTGACCCCTCCCATTCCTCCTCTCTCTGGGACAGACTGGGACCTTTGGGGAAGAGCAAGCCTTCCTTGACTCCCCATCTATTTAGTGTGACTGTTCCTCTCTGAGAGGAAGACAGAACCAACTAGGTTTATTCCAGTGGGTTCCTGAGATTACAGAAACCTCAAGGGAGGAGAGGAAAAGGGTGCACCTCTAGAATCTGGAAATGCAGGGAAGAGGGGTTCTCTGCATGCACGTGGGGGGAAGTCCCATCAGTCACTTCCTGGAACTCAACCCCTTGGGAGAGAGGGTCTTAAGACTGCTCCCTGGGAAGGGGGTTTGTGTGTATTTCAGGTTGTGGCTGTTGGCATCAAGACTCTTCTCTGACTAAGGGCTCAGCTTCTTGGGACTTTTAACTGTCTTCTTTCTGAAAAAGACCAAATTTAACTAATGTGACCAGCAACACAGGGACTGCTAAGTATGGCTTTGTCCCTATGACTCAAAAGGAGTTTGTCAGACAAGTTCAGGTGAATGAAGCTGTGTGTATGTATGTGTGTGTATAAGTACGTGTGGGGGATATATCACCTGTACAGATTGGAAATAAAACAGACAAATTGACCAGTGGCTTTCTTGGTGTATCTTGGGGATGGATGAGGGTCAGCAAATGCAGAACTAGCTTATACAGCAGCAGATTTTTAAGTTTTTTATTTTTTCCTTTTAGTTATACATGACATAGAATATATTTTTTAACTTATCATGCATACATGGAGCCTAACCAAACAGAGAGTGGCAGTGTTATGCTCGAATTTGGGACCCCCAAAAGACCACCAGAGACCCAAGATCGATGTAAGCAGCAAAGAGGTGTTTATTGCGAACTAGCTTGGTCCTCCATGCGCACATAGCAACTGGTGACGCTGAGAGGCCCTGAGCCCAGGGTTTGCAGCAGTTTTATACATTCTTTGGAGAAGGCAGGGACCCCCACATACATCATAGCATCTCTTAGCAAATCATCACACACCGCAGGAAAATCAAATAACAACTCTAAAACACGATTAGCACATTCCCTGGCGGGAACAAGTTGGGTAGGGGTGATTAGTTACTACAAGAGGGGGATTCATTTGAACTGACTGGTTTAAGCCAAGAGGGGTGTTCGCGCTGAACTGCGTGGTTTCCCAACACCATAAACTACTGGGAGGGTCATCTGGCATCCCAGGTATTTCCCTATCTCATGCTGATTGGTGGCTGCTAGGGGGTTGCTATGGGTCCCCACCTACCCTGACTGAGTCAGGGACACCTAGTTTTAGCAGATCTCTTCTGTTATTTGTAGATAAACAACTTAGCAGGGTGGGAATGTGCCTAGGAGTGCTCTGTGGGTCTTTCCAAGGACAAAGGTCATGTCCCTTCCTTGGACAGGCTTTGATCTGAGGTAGAGGCTGTTTTTTCAGCAGAATGTCCCTGCTCCCCCAGCTGACTCAACTTGCAAGTTAAGAACCTCTGCCCTAGAACATTTATAATTCTGCAACAGAAATCTCTTCTAGGTAGGACTGTACTATCAGCCCATTCTTCCATCTGAACTCTGGCTGAGGGCCACAGTAGAATTTTCTTAACTTCCCCGATTTCATCAATAAAATGTTAATAAACCCCCTAGGTGACTAGGAGGCCTTGAAGGTTAAACAACATGCCATCTAATGTGTTTTCTGCAAAACTCAGCACAAATTCTTTAGTGACCAGAAGTGGATATGGCTTTTACTCTGGAAATGATTACCTTGACAGAAGTAGACAAAGCTGGTCTTCGGTGTCCTTTACCCTCCCCATTTTTGGCTTTTGTCATTAGACAGATAAGGTCACCTGTGGGGAGGCCCTAGTCTACTCACTTTGAACTTATCTGTTTCCTTCCCTCAAAGCCCAAGCCCTTAAAAGCTGTCCCCTGGAAATATCTATAAAGTTCCTAACTCTGGATCGGAAGCTAAGAACAGCCACCCGCAGGTAAGGGTTACTATAAGGTTTCCAGGGAATAAGCTTGTACCGCAGAGGCACACGCCGCCAATGAATGAAATGAGCCGGTGCAGGCTGCGCACGCGGGGCAGGGAGAGGTCCAGGGCGCAGGCGCGCGGGGTCACGGCCACGCCCCTCGTCGGCTCCCGTTGGCCAATGAGGGCCCGGGCGGCGAGCGCGCGGCTTCCCTGGAATCCACCGTTGACGTCACCAACGCGCGCCGGAAGTTCGCATTCCGCCGCGCGCCTCTGGCGCTGAGCGAAGGAAGTTGGCTTCCGAGCTGCCTGGAGCGGAAGGCCGCGGACGGCGGCGGCGGCTGCTTCGACGAACAGGGCGGCGCGATGGGAGACGAGATGGATGTCATGATCCCCGAGCGGGAGATGAAGGTCAGAGACTGGCCGGGGCCTCCCTCCCTTCCTGGGTCCCGGCGTTGCCGTGGAGCCCCGCCTCCGGCGCCCTCTTGGAACAGTGGATCGCGATTCCAGGTCCCGCCCGCCAGCCCGCCGCAGCTTCCCGGCCCTCTTGGCCTGGGGCACCCCTTGTGCCGTCCTAGCCGCTTTCGGGTGGTGGGCGCAGGAGCGTGGTGGTGACTGCTGTTGGTCGTGTGCCAGGCACTGTGGTGCCCTTTCCAGCACCTGCAGAGGAGTCGCCAACAGAGCAGCAGACCGAGGCCGGAGAGCAGTTTGCCGGGTCACAAGCGATCAGGGGACTGAGAGCCGGGCTCCCCCAGGACCCGCCTTCTCACTCTCACTTCTGGAAGGCGGGCCAGAACAGGGAAGACCATCCGCCCTGCAGACCTCAGTTAATCGGACGGGAACACGTTTTTTTTTTTTTTCTGAGAGAGGAGAATATTATCTTTGAAAACAAATGAGTTCATGGAAGACTGGGAGAATCAGGCATGAACAGAGGTTAGGGAAGGTTTCCAGGTCATTCATGTCTAAAAGCTCCAGGGTACTACTAAAGAGCATGACAGTTGAAGGAAATGAAAACTGAAAGTAGGTAGGGGTGAGGGTGAGGTTGGCAGTAGCTATGGCAAAGGAGAAGACTCAGTTTTTTGTTTTTGTTTTTGGTTTTTTTTTGGTACCAGGGCCTGAACCCAGGGATACTGCCCCCCCTGAGCTATACCCACAGCCTTTTTATTTTGAGGCAGGGTCTCACTAAGTTGCTGAGATCCTCCTGCCCCAGTCTCCTGAGCCACTGAAGTTACAGATGTGCACCACTGCACCTGGTGAAGACCAAGTTTTAAAAGGGAAATAGAGTGTTGTGAGATGATACTGCAGAAGTGGATGGGTATAGCTATGCCTGCCCTTGTAGCCTGTAGTAAGGAGTTTACACTTGTGTTTTAGATGTCCTTACAGCTGGAGCTGCAGTGGTGCACTGTTTGCACACAGTACTTTTAAGATGTCCTTGTAGATTGAGTTTTCTCTTCTGTTCATTCATGTGGCTGAGGGTTTATCAATTTTATTTATTCAAGTACTTTGGATTAGACAAGCGAGTGCGAAAGAAAGGGAGGGGAAATGGGAATAGGAAAGATAGGAGAATGAAGCAGACATTATTGTCATATGATTACATGACCAGTGTAACTTGACATCATGTACAACCAGAAGAATGGGAAGTTATACTCCATATATGTATAATATGTCAAAATACTTTTTACTATCATGTATAACTAATTAGGACAAATAATGTAGCATTTAGTTTTTGCTTAAAAGTCTCTAGTGGACCTTTTGTCTAGTGAAATTTTAAGCATTTGACACAAGTAAGCCAGTTCTTGGCATTTGATCATCTCTCTGTGGTTATTATTTCAGTATATATTTATTGAGTACTGCATTGGAAGTTAAAACTTACAGCGAGGTTGAGTGATGCTTTCAACATTTAATAGTAATTTGTTGAGCACCATGCTGTGTCAAGAAGCAGTGAAGCACCACAATCCAGGATAAGATTATAAATAATAAAGTGTAGCTTTGATTCAGACAATAAATACAACTGGAAATTCAGATAAATTTTAGATCAATGTGAGCTGGATTTACCAAGGAAAGCTTCATGGATTTTTCTTTTCATTTATTTCATTCAATAAATATTAATGATTGCTATGCCAGGCACCACCATAAGCAGAGGGAGTCTAAAGACAACTTATATGATCATTGACCTTGGGGTTTTAAATATATTTTTGTTATACTGAAATTATGTCTGCTGGAGTATAAGAACAGACAATTCCTGTTTTTCCCAAATTGACTTTGTTTTGATCCTTCAGGATTTTCAATTTAGAGCACTGAAGAAAGTGAGAATCTTTGACTCCCCTGAGGAGTTGCCCAAGGAACGCTCAAGTCTGCTTGCCATATCTAACAAGTATGGTCTGGTCTTTGCCGGGGGAGCCAGTGGACTGCAAGTTTTTCCTACTAAAAACCTTCTTATTCAAAACAAACCTGGAGATGATCCCAATAAAATAGGTAAATTCCCTGATTGATGTTGCATAGTAGAGAGAGAGCTATGGTGGCTCACTAGTATGGTTTTTTTTTTTTTTCCCAAGAAATCATCTTAATGTTAAAATTAAAACTGCTTTTGGATCTAAGATTGATTGCCAGGATGACTAAGTTCCAGGTAGGAACTTTTCTTTGGTCCTTTGTATGTCTCAATGAGCCCTTCCTTGGAGCTCAGAGGAAAGAACTTAGCATTAAGCCATGCTTTGGTTTTGCTCAGTTGAACTTGAGTTCTGGCTCTTCAGGAGAAGAGCATACATAGGTTTTTAGTTGGTACAATAATACCATCCAAATAAATGGGAATCTGTATTACTTGGAGCATTTGTGGCAAAAATATTTTCAACAAGGGCAGAAGTCACAGTTATTCCTATGACAGCAGTCCTTGGATTACATAATGCATCATTATATTTCTATGTGAAAATGAAGATTTGTCTGTATAAATAGGTACCAGGCAGTATAGGTTTATGTAGATACAAAAATATTTCATACTGACCTGGATAAAGGGTTTTGGCTCTATGCTTAAAATATGCTGTTTTTTTTTTTTTTCCTTCTTAGTTGATAAAGTCCAAAGCTTGGTTGTTCCGATGAAATTCCCAGTGCATCACCTGGCCCTGAGCTGTGATAACCTCACACTGTCTGTGTGCATGATGTCTGGTGAATATGGTTCCATTATTGCTTTTTTTGATGTTCGGACATTCTCAAATGAGGTAAGCTACTGATAAAATGTAATGTCAGTGTGGAAACCTAAGGAGATTTCCTCATGGAATTGTAACTTGGAAGTTCCTTAGGTTGGCTCTTCAAGTCTTTTTCTAGATTAAAATATGGGTTGGAAAAAAAAAAAAAGACCTTAGCTGATCCTGTGGCATATGCCTATAATCCCAGCAGCTCAGGAGGCTGAGGCCCTAGCAGATGAGAGGAGACCTCATGGGGGTTGCCACTGAGTGTGAATTCAAAGCCAGCTTCAGCAAGATCCTATCTCAAAAAATAAAAGGGCTGGGGATTGGTCAGTGGTTAAGTGCCCCTGGGTTCAATCCTTATTGCCAAAAAACAAACAAACAAAAAAAAAACCTTAACTATAGAATCGTAGTTCTTTGAGACAAAAGGCCTCAAAGAAATTATTTCATACACCACCTTTCACAAATTGTTATCATTTTTCATGAGACAGCCAGTCAGGAAGGCTTAGGTGACTTGCCCGAAACTTCAGAGTTAAAGTAGATACTGTGTTATCTACATGTGAATAAGATATGGTCTCTGGCATCCTAATGCCATGTTCTTCCATATAAGTAGTTTACACATGATAATAAGGCTGGGGTTGTGGCTCAGTGGTAGAGCTCTTGCCTAGCACGAGTGAGGCACTGGGTTTGATCTTCAGCACCACACAAAAAAATAAAATGAAAAAATAAAGGTATTGTGTCCACTTAAAACTAAAAAATATTTTTAAAAATGATGATAATAATGCGTATGTTTGTACTGACTGTATGTCCTACAGAAAGCATTTATATGTCTTGTCTAGTTTGTGCCTACTGTAACTTCCCATAGTAGGTATGATAATCTTCATTTTATGGATAGAAAAACAGACTTAAAGAGTTTAAATAACTGTCCAATGTCCCATCAGAGCCAGGTGGCAGAGCCAAGATTTTAATGTTATTCCTGCTTTTTATTGATTATTTTGCATTTGTATATTCCCCTGCTGGGAATCCCTCTGAGTGTGCTAGAATAATTCATTGCCATTTTCAAAGTTCTGTTGAAATTGTAACAAGTAGATAGGTTTATAGAGTCAACTCTTTTTTTCATACTTAAGGGAGAACAATGAACTGTGACTTATGAAAACTACTTTCAGTATTTTCCTTTGAATGTTAAATATATCTGTGTATTTATTAATGTATTAATTTACTTTACTTCTGTGTATTTATTTTAAAAGGCTAAACAGCAGAAACGCCCATTTGCCTATCACAAGCTTTTAAAGGATTCGGGAGGCATGGTGATCGATATGAAGTGGAACCCTACTGTCTCCTCCATGGTGGCAGTTTGTCTGGCTGATGGCAGTATTGCTGTCCTGCAAGTCACAGAAGTGGTGAAAGTATGTGCCACTCTTCCTTCCACAGTGGCAGTGACATCTGGTGGGTAATAAAGGCTTTCACTTCACAATATACAGTAATGGTAATCTACTTAAAAATTAATTTCTGGAAGTTAAAGGGAATGGTTCTTTGTTTTATGTATAGTTTTGTTGTTGTTGTTAGAATAGATTATATTCTTTATTTCCATAGATAATGTCTTTGAAGCCAAATAGCATACATGAATTAATTTGAATGTGTTTGGGTTATTTGGAGAAAGAAAGATTTTGGTATTGCTGGCTTAAAATTGTGTTTTTGAGAATATTTTGTTTCTGTCCAAAAGAGTGGTCCTCTGAAAATCATTTGTACCTTCACAGGAAAAGCATTAGAAATAACAAATAGAAGCAGGAGATAAGTCATAATGAAACCAGAGTTTTCCTGCTTCCGCTGCTGGGTGAGGTCTACATAAGCTGCAGGCCTCTGCAGCTGAGAAACCTGTTTGTAATGTTAGCAGCTAATCAAGCA
The DNA here is from genome assembly GCF_021218885.2 of Marmota monax. Taxonomy (NCBI): domain Eukaryota; kingdom Metazoa; phylum Chordata; class Mammalia; order Rodentia; family Sciuridae; genus Marmota; species Marmota monax. The sequence goes on from NW_026692912.1 coordinate 22,903,939, forward strand.
GGTATGCCTGCCGGTGTCAGCTCCAAGGGTTGTACCTGGCAAAGCCCAGTTGTTCTCCACTGATGTTGAGTGGCATGCTAGCAGCTCTTAATGGTGGGCTGTGCTCTCCAGTGTTGAAGCAGATCCCAGGAGCTTACCACCAATTTCTTCTGGGTTCTTATGAATTTGAAGAATAAAATCCACAGATGGGGAAGAGTGCATAGAAGAGTAGGATTTATTCACATGGGAAGAAAGAGAGCCCTAGCAGATGAGAGGAGACCTCATGGGGGTTGCCACTGAGTGTGATAGTCCCTGGGTTTATATAGTTCTTTGGTCAAGGCTGTTGGTCAAAATTTATGCTGATCATGTTTTCAAAAGTATCAATGCTATTGGTCCCAAATTTACGCTAATCATTAGGTTTTGGAAAACTATTAATTCTATTGTTTGGCCCTGCAATCCCATTCAGGTCTGCTATATTTTCTTTTTGCCTTGGCTGGTCGAGAGGGAGGAGATTGAGATCTGTGAATCCTGGATGCCCAGTGGTTGGGCTGCGACAGTGGGAGAGGTCAGCCTTCCCTGGCTTGCAGTGTCTCAGGCCCATGGTGGTGTGGCAGGCTCTATGTGGCTGCAGACCACACTACTTTCAGTTCTCAGCAGGGACTGGTGGACTGGCTGTGCAGATTGCGGGCTGGTGAGCCACGTTGGTGATTGGCTTGTATTATTAAAATGATTGTCCTTTTTTCATTCTGCTGGGTAGGGAAGATCCATATCTGGCAGAGGAAGGAGAAGTGGTGATTACATATGTAGCTGTTGTGTGATAGGTGGCATTGGTTTGCTCCATTTTCTTCCATTTTTTTTTTTTTTTTTAAGAGAGTTTTTTAATATCTATTTTTTAATTCTCGGCGGACACAACATCTTTGTTTGTATGTGGTGCTGAGGATCGAACCCGGGCCGCACGCATGCCAGGCGAGCGCGCTACCGCTTGAGCCACATCCCCAGCCCCTTTCTTCCATTTTTAATTGGCAACATTTTCTTTTTGCCCAGTGTGCTGGAGCCCCAAAGGAAAGCAGCTGGCAGTAGGAAAACAGAATGGAACTGTGGTCCAGTATCTTCCTGTAAGTTCTTGAGCTTCAGAATTTTTCTTAAGTTGCCCACTCTTTGGGGGGTGGTTTGGGAGCCTCTTTGTTGTTTTTGCTATTAGAAAGTAATTTATGCTGGGGTTGGGATTGTGGCTCAGCGGCAGAGAACTTGCCTTGCATGTGTGAGGCACTGGGTTCGATCCTCAGCACCACATAAAAAAATAAATGAATAAAATAAAGGTTAAAAAAAAAAGTGATTTATGCTCACCGCAACAGTGAATGAAGAACAGAGTGGAACTCTTTCCTTTACCCCCTAGTCCTTCCAGTGGCACCCACCGTATTCTGAAGTGGGTGGCCTTCCTCACTTTTCTGGTTGCTTATACAGATAGTCCATGGGCAGAGGCATTATCATGTCTTGCTGATTAAGTAACTTGTGATCATATTGTACTCACTGTTCTACCAATATTATATCCCCAGTCCATTCAATAAAAATGAGTTTAAGGGGAAAAGGAGTTAGTGGAAAAGCCGTTAACATGATGCAGACTCACTCCATGATGTAGACTCACTCTGCGTTAAAGCCCCGCATTTGTCTTAACTCAGTCCACTTTAAAGGCTTGGTCCCTCCAGCTGTGGACAGTGGATAACAGAGGCTTCGGTTGTCTGTGTGTTCTCTTGTCCTCTCCCTGTGATTTTCTTGAGATAATACAAATATCCTTCAATACAAATTGACTCACACATGTGTCTGTTCAGTCCTGGATACAAAGGAAGGGTTCACAGGTCTTTCTGACACCTGTCCTGACATTCCTCCTGAGATTGCTCTCTGGGCTTCCTGAGTAGAAATGCAGTAGTTTAGATGTAAGGCCAAGGCTTGATTTTTTTTTTTTTTTTTTTTTACATGTCACATTTAAAGAAAATTTTGTTGAGATAAGTCTCTCTGATCACTCAGGCTGGCCTCCCCTTCTGAGCTCAAGTGATCCTCCTGCCTCAGTCTCCCAAGAAACTGGGACCATAGGCACACATGAGTGTGCCTGGCTTCTTATTTGTTATTGCCAAAAGTTGCTGTGTGAAATTTGACACATACTCTGTTGAATGTATCAGCCTCTGAAAAGCCAGTTGGCTTGATTTTACTGCTTTGCTGCTTGCCCTTTTTTTTTTTTTTTTTTTTAATCCTACCTTAGCATGTGTTTATGAGCTGTGGCCCCAGCCCTATAACTTAATGTATTGAGGTCTTCTTCCAGTGCATTACCTGTAGAGTACTTCATCCTCTTTAATGGCTGCTTAGTAGTTCACTGGGTAAGTGTGCCACAGCTTGTCTACCCTACTATTTGGTAGTCACCCACATCAGTACTAGTAGTTCTGTCATTATATGTGCTGTTGCATTAAATTTCCTTGTTGCCTGCATCTGAGCATGTTTGAGTATTTCTCTAAGATAGGTTCTAGGAGTAGACAGTGTTCTTTTTGTTCGGTCTCTTTGGCTAGGGAGATGGAACAGGGTTGCTTCTAGGGCAGCAGGTTGGATTTGGCAGTTTCATTGGTTTAGGGATTATTTCATTTGATGACTCCCCCCTCCCATCTCTTTCAGACTTTGCAGGAAAAAAAAGTAATTCCGTGTCCTCCATTCTACGAGTCAGATCATCCTGTCAGAGGTAAAGATGTTTTCCGAATGAGCTGACCTAATGAGATACTGGCTCTATTACATAGACATTCCATGTCAAATGACATACCTATGTACTTGTGCAGGGGAGTGTTGGTACCTGTCCCACGAATAATGTCACTATTCAGTCAGCTAATTAAACCAGTGTAGGGGTTACCCTCTGGAGACACCTGTGTCTCGTGGAGAATGGCTTGAAATGCATCCCGACCTTATTAAAATTTTTCAGAGTTTGCTCTGATTAAAATCCAGCAGGGAAAAAAAAATCTACCACTTTGAATGCATTTGGGCTTCTTGTGTCTGAATTGTATTTAGTCACTGAAACCTGAAATTTCATTAAGTGTTAGTAATTCGATTTTTTACCCTTAATATGTTAAATTTCATAGCATGAAGTGGCTATTTCAAACATGAGATGCTTTTTGTCATCTCTCTTGCTATCATTTGATTTCTTGCTGACTGGGGTGTGTGTGTCTTTCAGTTCTGGATGTGCTGTGGATTGGTACATATGTCTTCACAATAGTGTATGCTGCTGCAGATGGGACCTTGGAAACATCTCCAGATGTAGTGATGGCTCTGCTTCCGGTATGCACACTCAAGAGCGTCTTTGTCTTCTGGGAGTTTGAGATGGGAGCTCTCATGACTTTAGAGGCTTGAGTTTCGGGTTTCTTGGCTTCTTGGCAGTGATGGTGCAGATACAGGTGAAAGATTTGTGCCCAGGGACTAAAACTATGATGTCCACTTATGGCACCTGCAGATATTTAGTTAGGGGTAAGAAAAATGATAAAGCTTGCTTTTACTTAAGCCATGAACTGTAAATCTTGGTTAATCTGATAGAGAAATTTTAGAAAAGAGAATATGTCGATTTAAAAAAATTCAAGTATTTCTTGAAAATATCCAGTGGGCCAGGCCCTGCTTTAAAGCTGAAAATACAGAGGTGATCAAAACAAAGTCCTTGCTTTTATAGATCTTGTGATTAATGATTGACAGTAAGTACAGGGTCAAGGAGGGACAAGGTGATGGAGAAAAGAAGGTAGTGTAAGGGATGGGTGGCGATGAGGGTACCATTGTCTATGGGGTGGTCAGCAAGGGCCTCTCTGAGGCGGGGCCATGTGAGCAGAGAATCAAATGAAGAGGAGTGAGTCCTTTTGAAGATAAAGGAAGAACATTGATAATAATAAGATCAGTAAAGTGTTGCTGAGTACTTAGTATGCTAATCTGTATGTTTGTACATAGATTTGAGTGAATTTTCTTGTCCAATTTAAATGGTTTTATCTTTTGAGATTCCAAACTTGGTAGGATTCAAGAAAAAGAATTGCACTTGAGATTTTTTTATTCTCACACTGTTCATTGTAGAAAAAAGAAGAAAAGCACCCAGAGGTATTCGTGAACTTTATGGAGCCCTGTTACGGCAGCTGTACAGAGAGACAGCATCATTACTACCTCAGTTACATCGAGGAGTGGTGAGCAGAAGGGTCACTGCTGTCACTGATAGGCCATACCTCAGGCACACTGTTCCCTGGCCATTTTTTCTGTGGGGGAGAAAGGTTAAGGCTGAGAGGCCCTAAACGTATTTTCAGCTGCTGCTTAATAATGTCTGTGACCACTGCTTCTGTTCCTCCCATCTTGAGTTATTTAGATTTAATATATACTATGAAAAATCCAGGGGCTGGGGTTGTGGCTCAGCGGTAGAGCGCTTGCCTCGCATGTGTGAGACCTTGGGTTCGATCCTCAGCACCACATAAAAATAAATAAACAAAATAAGATATTTTTTAAAAAAGAAAAATCCAGTTTTCTCAATAGCCCCAGTGATGACGTATGAAAATATTCATCTTTGAGGAACATATAAGTTTCTCTCTGAGCAAAGTTTCCTTTGAAAGAAAGGTTGCATAAAGCACCCATTCCTTCATTAAGGTTTTTCTACTTTTAGGGGCTGTGTTGTGAAATCTGAGTTGATTTTATTCTGTATTCCTTTGTTTTCACCCAGGTAGACAGCAGGTAGATTCTTCAGAATTTCACCCCATAAACCAAAAAGCTCAGCTCTATACTGAGAACTTTCCCACCTTTCTTTAGCAAGATAGGAAACCCTGCCCTCTCCTTGACTTGTGGAAGGAAGCTTCACAGATGTTAGTGTAGACCTAGACTGGCTTAGAGTTGTCGATGTGCTTGAACTTAATGGTCTTCTGGTTTTATTCTTAAGGGATTTAGTGCTGGCAGCATCTGCTGCTTCCACAGAAGTTAGTATCCTTGCACGACAGAGTGATCAGGTAAATTTCTTTTTTTTTTTTTTTTGTCACTTTTCTGTTGTGTGATACATTTCTGAGAAGGATTTTGGAGGGAATTAACTATATGGTTAAGATTGAGATGAGGTCACAGCCCTCTTAATGGGTGAGAGCAAAGCCTAGATGACAGGTGCCTTGGGTACGATGGCTTGGATATTGCATTGGAGAGATGTGGGTGTCAGATGCAATAGTTCCTTCAGTGTGTTTAAAAAAAAAAAAGGCCCTCTGTTCTCTTAGATCCATGCACAGCCTGTGGAAGCATACTAGTAAACAGCCTCCAACCAAAGTGTACCTGGATATGTGGAGAAGTCCTGCCTTGCTTCATTTGTTGTCTTTTTTCCTTTCACTTAAACCTGCTGCTTCTATAAATTATATAATTATTAGTTTTAACTATAATAATCAACTGTGGAAGAGAAACATGCAGATGATATCAAATTGTGATTCTTCAGAAATGCAGGTGTTTCTGAATTTACAGTGGGGCTGAATTGCAGTAAACTTTCTGTAAGCTGAAACCCACAAGTCAAAAGTGCATGGACTCTACCTCACCTACAGAACATCAGAGCTGGCAGCGCAGTATAGTGTCGGTTGTTTGTGCTGGAGACTGGCTGGCTGGAGCTGCAGCCTACTGCTGCTGCCCATAGCATGAGTATTCTAATGACTTACCTAAGTGTGATGCAAGGTACCTTGGAAAACATTCATGATAGTTTTATTCACAGGGCAGGGACTTCATACACCAGAAACAGAGAAATTAATCTTGAAAATAAATGCTCACTTCCTGAACTCTTCATGGTTTTGAGACTGTTTCCCCAGATTTCAGAGTTCCCTGTCAACACATGAAGCTAAATTATGGGAGGTCTTCTTCTTTATTATCTAAGTGATGTTGGGGGAAACAGTGCAAAGCTCTAACCCATGTAGACTTTCTTTTCCCTCTAGATCAATTGGGAATCTTGGCTGCTGGAGGATTCAAGTCGGGCTGAACTGCCTGTGACTGACAAGAGCGATGACTCCTTGCCCATGGGAGTTGCCATAGATTATACCAACCAAGTGGAGGTCAACATCAGTAAGTGTCACTGTGCTTGGTGCAGAAATGATCTCCTTACTAGTAATGGTTATTATCAAAAAGCCAGGTGATCTACTCTGCTGGGCATTTTTAACTTCTTGTAGCATATTTCTACCCTAAGAGTGATGGGGGGTACCTTGTGACAGCACTAAAACTAATTTGAATGAATTCTCATTGATGAGACCAGTGGTAGGCACTGTGTTTGTGTCCGCGTACTTTTAGAGTCTGCTTGAAGTATATAACATTCAGATTTCATAGCTTGGTTTCCTTGCCCATCGAAGTTCCCTAGTGACCTCCCGAGGGAGTGATGTCCTATTCCAGGACTTCACATTACTGCTGGGTTAAAGCAAAGATGAGAAAACAGACTTGACATCTAAGGCTTCTACTTTGGGCTTGGGTGTGTGCCCTAAAGGTGTTTTCTCCCCCACAGGAGCTCAAGAGCACTGTAGTCAGTAAAATGTGAAAGTGTAAAGAGGAGTCTTTGTTCACTGGTGCTTTAGTTTAGAGAGCTGTCCCTCTTGGGCACCATTAAGTTCCTTGTCCTTTCCTTGATCATGCTAATCCTTTAGTCTGATTAGCTCACTTACTCCAATTCTCTTGAAATATCCATTGGCAATGTACATATGTAGCCTTTAACTGTGAAGGACTATACAGTAGTTTGACCTAGCTTTCTGTATCCTGCTGTGTGTTTTCCAAAGAGTCTACTCTGTCATTTTCTGTTAAACCCGGCACTTCCTAGAGCCCCCTGTCTTGGTCAGGGAAATGCTGAACCTACCTCCTGAACTCTGAGACTCATAAAGGAAAGAGCCTTGGAGAGCACAGGGTTGCCGGAGCAGCCTGCAGGGCCCAGTGGGAGGATGGTGACTTGATAGTGACAGGAACACTTGTTAAATAGCTGGTACCTGAAAGGTGTTCAGATCTGCATCTGTTGATGCACATGGGCTTTTGAAAGGAATCCCCTCTGGCCGCTTCCCACTTTCTGTGCAGGGCAATCTTTCTCTTCCGGCCCACACCCTCAAATTGACTTGGCTCTTTTATCACCTTTGTTTTCTTTTCAGATGATGAAAAGACTCTTCCTCCTGCTCCAGTTCTCATGTTACTTTCAACAGATGGTGTGCTTTGTCCATTTTATATGATCAATCAAAATCCTGGGGTTAGGTCCCTTATCAAGACTCCGGAGCGGCTTTCATTAGAAGGAGAGCGACAGCCCAAGTCTTCAGGTACTTGCCTCTGCTTGCTCTAGTGGAAGGGGATCCACCTGGGTGAGCACGGGAGCACTCTCAGGATGAGGACAGCCAAGGGATGCCTGTGGTAGTTCTCGCCTTTGCCCGTCTGTCTTGGTCAGGCTTGTGCTGATCTCTTCCTCAAACGTATACCCATGTCCTTGCCTTCCTTCACCCCTAGACTCATTTGCTAACCATTTCTTTAGAGAAAGCGGAAGGTCAACCACATTGTTCCTGTCAGGTTATTTACTCTGTTTTAAGATCCATGTTCTAAGGATGTGTCTAACCAGGGAATTTGATTAAATTGATGTTTACACATTCATAGTGAAAGATTTGAGTAACTATTAACAGTATCATGTTCGTTGACGAAGAGTGGCATACCGTGAAAAACCACCATAGGCTATGTGATCCCTTTTCTTTTGTTGGGGGGCGGGTACTGAGGATTGAACTCAGGGACACTTGACACTGAGTCACATCCCCAGCCCTATTTTGTATTTTATTTAGAGACAGAATCTCACTGAGATGCTTAGGGCCTTGCTGAGTTGCCAAGGCTGGCGTTGAACTCATGATATGTGATCCTTTTTTATGAGAGAAAATAAATACATAGAAAAAAAAAACACTTGAGATAGATAATGACTCTAATGCTGCTAGGTGGTAAGAAGGTGGGAATTTTATTTTCTTTTGTTTTATTTTAGTTTTTTTCCTTCTCTTTGAAAATATTACTGAAGTGACACGTATTGGAGAAAAATGAGCAAATTCATAAAAATCAATTTTATTGATTTTTAAAATTTAGTTCATTTGATTATTTAATTATTTTGGCATGTAACTGTGATAAGATTTTTTTTCTTCTAGTATGGCTAAAAAAGTCCATAGTGTAAGCAGGTTCATATCTAAGAAAAACTCTTTTGACCAGTTAGATTGAATAAAGTTGACAATTTGGTGGGTATAATTTCTTGCTCCTTAGTGCTGAGTGAGTTTTACATCATTAATAGAGCCACTGGGCCCTGCCTACTGCGGTGCTGCCCCAGGTAGTATGCCAGGTGGCCAGCATAGACGGAGCCAGTGTTGGAAAGTTCTGTTATCTTTAGTGGGTGTGCTCTTTGAGTAGCGTCTCCCCCGTAAGTTATGAGTGCCATGAATTGCTGCACTTGAAGTCTGGTTTGTGACAAGCAGGACAGCCTGTCAAGTCTACAGCCTGTGGGGCAGTTGTTTCTTCTTTGCTGCTAGCCCATCAAATGCCTGAGCAATCAGAGGTTGGTTTTACTGTTGGCATCTCCTAGAGGGCCTCCTTTCTTATCTTACAGCTGGTGCAGAAGTAATAGTCATGCTCAGAAGCGTGGACAAGAACCCCTGAAGGGGTAGAAAGTCTGTCCCTGCAGTTTGCCAGGTGGAGATAAGGACTAGGTCAGTTTAGAAAACATTAATGGTTCTGCTTCTGTGCTGCTACTCCAGGATGGTATTGGAAGAGCAGTAGTAGCAGGGTGACGGTTTCCAAATGTACAATTCTGTTTTCAGTGGGAAAATGCCTGTGATGTCCTTAGGGGCTGGCATGTGTTTTTTGAGTTAGTCTATCTGATAGTGGAAGTGACTGGCATCTCTGTGTTTAAAGACGCTAGCTGTTACTGATTCTGTATGTGTTATGTTAAAGAAGTGTTTGTAAAGCAGATTTGTTGCATGATTGTATTTTCATAGAAGTGACAATCTACTTGAGTCTTTGTTTTCAGACAATGTTATTTGCACCCTTGTATCCTACGTATTTCATTGCTTTAGACTGTGTTTCCCATGAAGATTTACTGTCTTCTTAGCCAGTATGGAAGGACCAAGGCTTATTAATGTAATTAATACTAGAAGAAAAAAAATCTTATTAATTAATAAATAGGAAGTATATTGATAAAAAATATCCTTTTTATTTAATTAGTCATTTCAAGAATTTATGTGTTTCTTATAGAAAGTTTTGAAAATAAAACAAAAATTTTTTTATAATTTTATTTTTGTGGTATTTGGGATTGAACCCTCGTACATGCTCTGCTACTGAGCTATATCCCTAGTCAAGCAAGACCACTTTTAAGCCTATCTTTTGTTTTCCAGTGTTTTTCTGAAAGCATGTTTCTTTGACTTGTGAGAAAGGATGTATACATCCTTGGAGAATTGGCTTTCAATTTGAGTCCTAAGTATTGTCTAGATCCTTAGGCTTCGTGGTTTGTGATTGCTGCTGGGCTCATTGGCACATGCCTATAATCCTAGTGACTTGGGAGGCTGAGGCAGGAGGATTGCAAGCAAAGCCAGCCTCAGCAACTTAGCAAGGCTCTACGCACCTTAGAGAAACCCTGTTGCAAAATAAAGAATAAAAAAAGGGCTGGGAATGCGGCTCATTGGTTAAGCATTGCTGGGCTCAATCCCTGGTACCGAAAAAACAAAAGGGTTCAGTATTCATTGGCTCCTTTTCACTATTTGGTTTGTTTGTATCTTTTTCATTCTTTAGATTATTTTTATAGGTTTTATTCTTAGAAGAGGGTTATTTGGTCAATTATTTTGTGTTTTTTGAGACATTCTGCCAGAATATTTTCTAAAAACCATGCTAAATGATTTATCTACTGAATATAAAATGTTTCATGTTCATTTCACCCATCTAGTCAGGGAGGATCATACAGATTTAAATTTTAATAGTTTAGAGGACAATAAAATTGTCCCCTAACTTAAGTTTATAGTTCTTTGGTTAAAAGGAATGAATGTGGGGCTGGGGGTTGTGGCTCAGTGGTAGAGCGCTCGCCTAGCATGCATGGGGCACTGGGTTCAGTCCTCAGCACCACATAAAAATAAAGATATTGTGTCCACCTAAAATTAAAAAAAAAAAAAAAAAAAGAATGAATGCATTTTCTTTTTGTGAATTATTTTATTTTTATTAGAGCCTTGACATTTTTTATTTTATTGTAATTTAATTTTATTGTTTGGTGGGATTAGGGATTGAACCCAGGTGTCATGCTTACTAGGCAAGTACTGCATCTCTCACTGAGCTAGAATCTTGAAATTTTTTTTTTTTAATCTCAATTTTTTTTAAATGCAAAACATTTTGTTTGACTTTTGCTAGAAATTTTTTAGTTCATGTACTATTTATTTTATCATTTCTAAGTATTTAACATTTTTGTGTTATGTTTTTTATCAAGTTGGTAGACTCTCAGAGACCTCACATGTCAGCTCACTCGTTGCCCCCTTTGGGATATATGTACAGAGGTGCTTTTGTATCAGTTTTTAGTTCATCTGGAATTGCTTTAGTGAATATTTTGAGGTAGTAATTTAAATTAGATTTTTCCTGGTTGTCAGTAGGTGGTGCAGAATGGCTCACTTGTCCCTTTTTCTACTGCCATAGGGACACTGAGAAGTGTGTGTTTTCTGTATTATCCTATGGGGTCTCCATGAGGTCCAATTAGCCAGTCTAACATCTTTCCCTGTTTCCTTGTTCCTTCAGAGCTTCACAGCTCCCCTTCTGTTAGGGAACACCTGCCATGGAAAGTCCAACACTACCTTTTTTGGTGTTTTTGGCTTCTTGAACTAGGATCACTGCACAAACCCTTCTTCACTTGCTTTCTGTTGTGTGGACCTTAGTGTTAGAGTGTTAACTTTATCCTCCCCTTTCTCCTTGATTCTCATTGCAGGAAGTACTCCCACCACCCCAACCTCCTCTCAAGCTCCGCAAAAGCTTGACGCCTCTGCAGCACCAGCCCCTGCCTCCCTTCCGTCTGTGCTGCCTGCCACTCCCATCGCCACCTTCCCTGTGCCTTCTGCTGGGGCTGCCCCTGCCGTATTCTCCTTCGGTTCTTCATCCTTGAAATCCTCTGCTTCTGTCACTGGGGAGCCCCCTCCATATCCCAGTGGCTCTGACAATCCCAAAACAGCCCTGGGCTCTGGCACCTCTACCTTCTCTTTTGCTCCTCCTTCCAAAGCCTCTGTGGCTCCCACCCCTGCAGCATCGCCTATGGCCCCGTCTGCTGCTTCCTACTCCTTCGGATCATCGGGTTTTAAGCCTGCCCTGGAAAGCACACCAGTGCCAAGTGTGTCTGCCCCAAGCATGGGAATGAAACCCTCCTTCCCGCCTTCAGCCTCTGCGGTCAAGGTCAACCTTAGTGAAAAGTAAGTCACTTTTAAAGTTTGAGTCTTCTGTGCAGTTGGTAGAAATGGTGCGTGTCATCTGCTGGAAGTAGAGCCTGTGCAAGTAAAGTTACAGAGCTTTTTTCTGAAGTGATACTTGCAAATAGTTAAAATTCAGCCAGCGCAAAGGTTTACATTTCATCAGTGGACAGTCCTGAGGGTTCTTAGGTGGCATTTTATTTTTTTGACTATTAGAGATTTACATTTAAATACTTGTTTTGCTTTTTCAGAGTAGGAATTCCTTATTTTAATTAAGGAAGATAATCCAGAGTATACATCCTGGGAAGGAAATGAGTCCCTCCTAGTCTTTTTTCCTCTTCATGTCCATCCTGAACTCAGCAGTTTTCTCAGTTGAAAAACACAGCCACCATAGTGACCTGGTGCAGCTGTGGATATGTGAGGTGACTCTCCTGCCTGGCGGTACCCTGTGACTTCTCATTGCTGTTGGAAGACCATCTAAACTCTTTAGCATGGTGTTCAGTTTCTTCCAGATCTAGGCCCTGCCCATGCGCTCATATCTTATTTATTTACTTCTTCATTGTTTTCATCTGCTTATTTCTTTCTCCCCGCTAAATCTTACACTTCTTGAGGAAAGCCCTTCCTTATATCTTTTTTTTTTTTTTTTTTTGATACAGGCTCTTGCTATGTTCTTTAGGCTGGTCTTGAACTCGTGGGCTCAGGTGATCCTGCCTCAGCCTCCTGAGCACTGGGACCTCAGGCATGTGTTCCACGCTCAGCTCCCTTTTCTTACGATCCTGAGTGTCCGTACTACCAGATTTTTGCCCTTCTTGCCTATGTTGTCCCTTGTTGCAAGGGTGGTGCTGTGGCCATATTGTCACTGTTAATATCCAGTTGGCTCACAGTCACTGCATTCTAACCACTGCACAGTGCTCCATCTTGCTGGCTGCACTGTAGTTGTTGGATTGGTCATGTAATGATGGATACTTAGATATTTACACTTTATTCACAAGGTGGGATGGACTTTCCATAAGACCATAGGCATTCCAAAGATGGCAACCTGTTTTCCTTTTCCTTTTTCTCTCTCTAGGGGAGGCGATCACCCCAGAATGAGCTGCTGTAATTGGGTTCCACCCTGATTTTCACTCAGCTTATTAGACTAGAAAATAATCATTTCACGTTGTCTCATCTTCACAGTAAATACTGCATTGATGCTTTAGTTGAATAGTTTATTCCTAAGTAAGCAGATGGTAAATGTTTCCTGTTTTCACTTTCATGAGTGCAGCCAAGTATTTGTTTCCTGGAGGCAGTGTGGTGTGGATAGTAAGTTTTCCTTTGGGTGCCTGCCATGTTCAAGGCCCTGGGTTCAATCCCCAGCACTGCCAAAAGAGTTTTTCTTTGGTGGTATTGTTTATCCTCTGTGTGAAAGAACCTTCTAGAAAACCCTTTTGATGCAGTTACACTGCCATTTTTAGGTTTACCACAGTGGCCACCTCTGCTGCTGTCAGTAGCTCTCCAAGTGCACCCTCGATGATGCCGTTCTCTCCTGCCTCCAAGCCAGCTGCTTCTGGACCGCTCAGCCACCCCATGCCTCTCTCAGTGTCATCCAACTCCATGTCTCTGAAGTCCTCAGTCTCTTCCTCACCATCAGGTATGGTTTGAAGTCAACAGGTTTAGACCTCAGTCCTTCCTTTGCACATTGACAATTTTCAGTGTATTAAGAATCTATACTAACATAGTTGGACAAGATTATTTTTTTCTTGTTTCCTGTGTCTCTCACTAATGTGCTGTGATGTTTTGGGTCCGGGGGTTGTACCGGGGATTGAACTCAGGGACACTCTACCACTGAGCCACATCCCCAGCCCTATTTTGTATTTTATTTAGAAATACAGTCTCACAGAGTTGCTTAGCACCTTGCTTTTTTTTTTTAAGAGAGAGAGAGAGAGAATTTTAACATTTTTTTTTTTTTTTAGTTTTCGGCGGCACAACATCTTTGTATGTGGTGCTAAGGATCGAACCCAGGCCGCACGCATGCCAGGCGAGCGTGCTACTGCTTGAGCCACATCCCCAGCCCAGCACCTTGCTTTTGCTGAGGCTGGCTTTGAACTTGCCATCCACTTGTTGTCAGCCTCTGGAGTTGCTGGGATTATAGGCGTGCATGCACCGGGCCCGGTTTGTGCACTTTTTGCACTCTGAATTGGGAGATTTGCAGTGGCCTTAGTGCTGCCAGGCTTCTCTCTGACATTTGTCATGGAGAGTTGAAAAGGTGTCTTGATGTTGGGCATTTCTCTTCACGTGCAGCCTGCCATATGCAATGGACAGGTACGGAGCAGTTCTTTCACATGCACAGGAGAGAAGGAGCCACAGTTGAGTGCCTCCTATGTCTAGTGCCATACAGCAAGCACGTGAATTAATTAAAGAAAATTAATGGGGATGATTATAGACAAGTTAAGTTGCAGTATATTATGAAACCCCATGGGCAAATGAACCTAGCCTGTCTTTTTTTTTCTTTTCAAACATATAGAGGTTGCAAAAATTTATAAATTTTTTTTCTGGAACATTTCAGAATTAATTTTAGACAAATACTTAAGTGTGTATCTCTCAAAAACAAGGACACACTTAATGTATTATTAGACTTGGGAAATTTAACAACAATCTAATCTAAACTCATTCACATTTCTAGAGTTGTTCCAATGACGTTCTTCATGGCTTTTTTTTTCCTCCTCTAATCCAGGAGCAACTAGAGATCACACACTGCATTTAGTCTCATTTAATCTCAATAGTTCTTAAGCCTTTTTTTTTTTTCCCCTTGGTCTTTTGTCACCATTACTTAATTCTTTTTTTCCCAAGTGGTACTGGGATGAACCCAGGTAACCAGGGGCACTTTATCACTGAGCTACATCCGCCTCCATTTCCTTGTGATTACAGGTGTGCTCCACTGTACCTGACTGGTGTTTAATTTTTAAAGATTGAGGGGTCTAGATTATTGATCTCAGTGCCAGTTGTACACTAAATTTACTGGGAGACCCACTTCCTAGCATTGTAATCAGACTCTGGGATGAGGCTTTGGTATGAATTTTTGGTGTGTTTGCTTTTTAAAAGTGCCCCCAGTGACTGTAATATGCAACAGAGTAAGAATATTCTAGAAGCTTCTAAAAGGGGCCTGAATACTGTGAGTTCTTACAAGGTGATGGGATTCTTGTTCTAGTCTAATAAGTAAACTTCAATTTAAACTTGGATCCCTAGTTCCCAGAGCTGCATCTCAGGGTTCTGTGAGGAGTGAGAGTGGGCCAGAGGGTCCTTAATGTGGCTGCACATACTTCCTGTGAGATGCACTGCAGCTGTGACTGACTGCTGAGTGGTTTACATAGGCCTAGGGTGTGGCTCAGTGGTAGAGCACTTGTACAGCCTGCAGGAGGCTCTGGGTTCCATCCTCAGCGCTGCAAAAAAGTTTTTACATTGAGAATTTTTTTTTTGTTTTGTTTTAATCTTGAACATTTACTTAGTTATATATCACGTCCTGTGTTTGAGATCACAGTAATCTTTTACAACAAAAATTAACTTTTTTTTTTAAAGAGAGAGAGAGAGACAGAGAATTTTTTTTTTTTTTTTTTTTTTTTTTTTTTTTAATATTTATTTTTTAGTTATTGGCGGACACAACATCTTTGTTGGTATGTGGTGCTGAGGATCGAACCCGGGCCACACGCATGACAAGCGAGCGTGCTACCGCTTGAGCCACATCTCCAGCCCAAGAGAATTTTTTTAATATTTTTTTTTTTAATTTTTCGCTGGACAGAACATCTTTGTATGTGGTGCTGAGGATCGAACCCAGGCCGCACGCATGCCATGCGAGCGCGCTACCGCTTGAGCCACATCCCCAGCCCCAAAAATTAATCTTTTGAACCCAACTTTAAATGAGCTGAAGTGTAGTCTACTTTATAGCCATTCTAACATGGAGTAAGGTGGGAGGCGGAGCCTTATCTCAGGTAAAGTGGGGCTCTTCACAAATAACACAGTATAGCATTCATCTAAAACATGAATCAAAGAAAGGCTAAGAGAGTTTTTAATTTTCTTTTTGTCACACTCAGAATTTTAACATCTATTTTATTATTACCTTGAAGCAGAGGAAGTCATCATTCTTTAATAAAGATTGTGAGAGTGGAGCCAGGGACAGTGCATTTATTACTTACTTAGGATTGGGGAAAGGAGTGGTTGAGAAATAATGGGAAAATGAATATTGTTTGTTGTGACTGATTTATGGTAACAGGGCGACCTGCTCAGAGCAGTCCAGGTCCAGTGCTCTCAATGGTGCAGAAGTCACCCAGGATCACCCCTCCAGTGGCAAAGTCAGGCTCTCCTCAGGTATGTGTAATTCAGTGTACAATACTGAATTTAGTTTATGGTCTCAAGCATGCATGCTAACAAAATGGGTTTTCATATTTTAGAATTCAGATTTTGGAAATAGTAATTAGGATTATATGGTGATCCAAGATCATCATATGATTTGTAATGTTTACTCATAAAAGCTATTTTTCTACTTACCTAATATTGATAAATAAATCAATAGAATAAAATTAACATAATATGCGTATAGATGAGTAAATTGTCACTAACTGAATATACCTTGGTAACTAGCACCCAGATTGACAAACCAGAGCCTTACCAGGACCCTAGAATTCTTCTTCATGTGTCTCCTTCTAGTCACTACCCTTGCCAAAGGGTCCCCACCCTCCTGATTTCTAACAGCATAGTCAAGTTCATCCTGTTTGTGCCTTCCATCATGTGGAATCACATGGCGTGCCTTCTTGTAGCTGGTGGTTTTGCTCAACAGATGTCTGTGGGAGTTATCCATATCATGTTAACTGTGTGGAATTCATTGTGTGACTATATTGGAGGGGGCTGAGTGGAATTCCACTCTTCATTTTTCAGCTAACACTACCGTGAGTAGTGTTGCTACGACATTTTAACTGTGGTCCTCCAGTGAACACATGATCTTTCTGTTGGGCCCACACCTAGGCATGCACATGTTTTTCTTCTGGTATTTTTCTTCTATTTTTGATGTATTTTCTAGTTTTAATTTGTATTTCCCTGATGTCCAGCAAAATTGAGCTTTATTTACTATGATTATTGGCCATTTAGGCAGTTTTTTTTTTCCCCCAGTACCCCTTCATGTCTTTAGCCTATTTTCTATTGGACAGTGTCTTTTTCTTAATGTGTCTGTTGTAGTGGGGTGTTCAGGGGATTGAACTCGGGACCTAGGGCAGGCTAAGCATGTGTTCCAACCCTAAGATGTCCCCCTAGCCTCTTACTGATTTTTTTAAGAGTGAGTTGGAGGGGCTGGGGATGTGGCTCAAGCGGTAGCGCGCTCGCCTGTCATGCGTGCGGCCCGGGTTCGATCCTCAGCACCACATACAAACAAAGATGTTGTGTCCACCGAGAACTAAAAAAATAAATAAATATTAAAAAAAAAAAAAAAAAGAGTGAGTTGGAGAGAAACACATACGTACACACAAAATGCAAGTACAGTACTGTCTGAATTGCCTGTTCACTCATAGTTTCTTTTGATGAATGCAAGGTCTTAACTTTTAGTACAGTTGAGTATATCAATTACTTTCTTTTATAATCTGTGTTTTGTGTGTCTTGTTTTAGAAGTCATTTCCTATTCCAGTGTCAGAAAGATATTTTCCTGTTTTTTAAAAAGCTGTATTATTTTACTTATCACATTTCAATCTGTAGTCATCATTCCAGTTTATTTTAATGACTTTAACATAAAGAGGATTACCTGTTCCACCCCTGATTTGAATTCCCCATGATTAGGAATCCTGTTTTCTCTTCTGTCTCCTGCACACACATCCACACAGGGCACAAGGCAAGTGTCCTGTTCACAGTTCTAGCCTGTGGCATGATGCCTGACACATGACTTGTTAAAAACGTGCGCGTACGCACACACATTAGCTATTCTAATAACTAAAACTGCTCCAGTGTTAATTGTTGTATGTAGCAAATGATTGAAAAGGCACCTCACATGTTAACATCTATAATGCAGAGCTCTTGTGTCCCATCTCTCCAAGAATCTCTTTTTTTTCCTTGTGTTCCCAATCTGTAAGTGGCACTAACAGATCAGGACTTAGCACAAGCCCCGGACCCAGAAGCATCCCGATTCCTTGCATTTCTCCCTCAAACCCAGATTAGTAGGAGTTCTTGTCAGCTGTCTACTGTGTCATATGTCATGAGCACTCAGCTCTCTCCTAGCATCTTAATGTCATGCCATTGCCATCTCTTACCTGGTTGGCCTCTTGACGGCTCTCCCTCTTTGCTCCTACTGCTCACTGTCATCCCTATTCTACAGCAGCAAGAGGGATCTTTTAAATCCTAGATTTAAGTAGTCATTTAAACTCCCCTAAAATACCAGTAATGGCTTCCTAGCACATCTGGAGTTGAATCCAGACTTCCTAAGTGTGGCCTTGAATGGCATGCCTTGTGTGTCTCCCTGACCCAGTGCCCTGCCTGACAACATAAAGCCCTTGTTTACTTTGTTGTTTACTTGATGTGCCAAGCTCTTTGTGCGTGTTCTTCTCATTCCGCAGGAGGTGCTTCCCCTGGATTGCCCCTGGCCTTCTGCCTCACTTCTTGCCTCAGTTCAGACAGCAGCCTCCAGGGAGGGCTTTCTTGGTCATCTCATTTGTCGTAGGACCCTGATCCCCTTTTATTTTCTTCATGTTTTCCTCTTTATTCATCAGTTGAATTTATCTGTGGTGTTTACTTTTTTTTAATCCATCTTGTCCAAGAGGAGGTAAGTTCCATGAGAGTAGGGCCTTGTCTGTCATGCTCATCTGTCTCCACTGTCCAGAAGGTGCCCTATACAAAGAAGGGACCCGGTAAATACAGTCCAGAAGAACCTATGGTGAATGAAGTATTTACCATATAAGTGCCATTCCCGTGGTGGGGACTGATACAGTTGCTTCTAGGAGCTATAACAGAGAATCCATTTTTAATCCTTTTGTCTTCCATTTTAGGCGAAATCCCTTCCGCCTCCTGTCACAGAAAAACAGGGACATCAGTGGAAGGATTCAGATCCTGTGATGGCTGGAATTGGGGAGGAGGTAACTTTGAGGATTTTTCCCAGGAGTAGCTCTGATACTGAGACTGGAATGGCCTTGAGCACCTGCATGGCTATTTATTTTAGCATTGTACCCTGACCAGTCCCAGGTGTCCCACTCGTGTCACACGTGAGTGCATCAGCAGTGTGGTTACTCCACACCACTCAGGCAGAGTCTTTTTCCTTGTTGTGACATCTGCAGATCGCTCACTTCCAGAAGGAGTTGGAGGAGCTGAAAGCCCGGACTTCCAAAGCCTGTTTCCAGGTGGGCACTCCAGAAGAGATGAAGATGCTGCGAACAGAGTCAGACGACTTACACACCTTCCTTTTGGAGATTAAAGAGACCACAGAGGTTTGTGTGTATGGATATTTCTCCCGAGTCGAGTTTTTAGAAATTGTCTTAGTGTTCCATGATGTTTATGTGCTGAGCAGTTTACCCGGAAATGCCTAAATTCACATCTTAACCATCTGGACGTTATAACAGATTGCCTGACTTTGGAAAGTTAATCTAGCCACCCTATGTTTCCATTTTCTTATCTGTGAAATGGGATTATAATAATAGCATTCTGTAATAGTTTGTTACAGTTCATTTAGATGTATTTGAAAACTGAGTATCTTTTCTAGTGTCAGGCAAAACAGATATTTTAGAACTTACAGCATAGATGATGTGTCCATTGCTCGTAGCGAGCAGAGTTGTTGTTACCTTGGTTGCTGCTCACCCTGTGTAGACACTGTCCTGACACGTCCCTGGACTGCCTTGCTGAGCCCTCAGCCTTCCATGTAGTACATGCCGGTATCCTCTCCACTTTGCAAGTCAGGAAACAGAGGCTTAGAAAGATAAAGTTATTTTTTGAAAGTTCCCAGGTAATAGTGCTAGGGTTCCATTTTGGACTGTCTGTCTTGAGTCCTGGTCTTAAATAAGGTACCAGGAAGAGAGCTCTCCATGGTGTCAGCAGCGACATCTTCCAGTAGTAGGAGTGTGTGTACTATCGGTATTTTCCTTGCTTTCTAAGTTTCTTATTATTAGAATATGGACTTTTTCTGATAAGGACAAAAAATTAAAAAAGAATATTAATATCTTTCTTTCCAAGCAATAAAATGTTTATTACATTATTGTTAAATATATTCATGTGTTCATGTTAAATGTTTGAGAAACTCCACCTTTCTTGATCCAAGCAGAGAGGTTTTATTTCTTATCAATATTTTGTTCTTGACCTTTTCTAGTCTCTTCATGGAGACATAAGTACCCTGAAAACAACTTTGCTTGAGGGCTTTGCCGGTGTTGAAGAAGCCAGAGAACAGAATGGTAGAAATCGGGATTCTGGGTACCTCCATCTACTGTACAAGAGGCCGCTGGATCCCAGGAGTGAAGCTCAGCTTCAGGTGGGGGAAGCTACTTATACTTCTTGAAGGTTTAAGACTCAACTCCTGTTACCATCACTGCCTTTTTTTAGGTGTAACATTGGATGATGTCCCCTTATGAAGCTGCGATTTTCTGCTAATAACTTCCAACACTTTCCACAAACTTTCTTACCTGTGGCAAAGAAAATGGCATATGTTTTCACTTTAATTTTTTTTTTTTTTTTTTTTTTTTTTAGTATTTATTTTTTAGGTGTAGATGGACACAACACAATGCCTTTATTTTTATATGGTGCTGAGGATCGAACCTGGGTCCCGCTTGTGGTAGGCGAGCGCTCTACCGCTGAGCCACAATCCCAGCCCTCACTTTAATTTTTAAAAATTTTATTTTAAAAAAAGAGATTTTTGTTTAAGACAGAATCTCACTAAGTTGCTGTGACTGGCTTTGAACTTGTCCTCCTGTCTCGGCCTCTCAAGTCACTGGGATTACAGGTGTGCGCCATTGCACCTGGCTCAAAAATAGAATTCTTGATGGATCCTTAACCTTAGCATTGGAAGAGAGCATTGTGTGGAAACAGATATTTGTAAACCAACTCAGGAATACTAATTGTTCACATGGCAGATATTTTTCAGAGGCAGGTAATCTGCTAGGTGTTTAATACTCTTTCTAGTCTTTGTAACCAGCTGCTTTGCAAGGTAGGAGTGGTTGATCCCCCACACAGAAGAAGAAATTGGGCTTCCTGGGTTAGGAGCGGGTGTTGTCCATGTGGTGTTGGCTGATGGGAGTGGAACCAGCACTGTACGCTCCATCTTCTGTGCCTCTTTCCTCTGTGCCATACTACAGCACAGTTGCTTTTCCCACTCATTCTTAATCTTTATTTCTGCTTTAGTTAATTGGATTTTGTTTTCCATCTCTCAAATTTACCCAGAATGGCCTTAATGTGAGGGTCATCTTCCCCCTCCTCAAGTTTGCCTCAGACCCCGCAGTGGGTGTGCAGGCAGCCCTGGTCTCCCAGCTCAGGAGTGGGGTGTGTGTTGAAGAGTTCCTTCTGCTTCAGAGAACTCAAGCTTACAGATAACTCCTCCTGTCATCCCTGCCCTGCCTCTGCTAATGAGAGCAGTTATCACTTCTCCCAGGAGAGCTGAGGAGTCCCTGCTGTGGCTGTTCCGTCCCATGGCGAGGAGGGAGCACTGATGGTTCACCTACCATTTCCAAAGTATAGGCCCTTGCTGTGCCCTGCTTGCTGGCTCCACCAATTGCCTTTTGTATCCCAGGCTTTTTAGCCAAGCTAAAAGGAAGGCATAGCTTCAGATACACGTCACTCATTTGTAAAGGAAGAATTTTTTTTTTTATGGTGCCAAGTAGATAATAGAGCAGGTAGCATATATTGAGTGCTACTATATACAGAGCAAAGATGAGGAAACTTGAGATGCTGAAACTCCCCAGGTTTCATCCCTCATAGATACTGGTCCTTGATCTTGGGCAGTCTGACTCTGAGCCTGAGCTTTTGGCCACTCCTCCCTCTACAATGTACAGTTCCTGCAGCTGGGTATATGACAGCAAGAAAGGCGAACATGAAAATTTAAAGTGGGCTATGTTGCTGTGGGACCACAAGTGAGAGGGCACATAAGCCACTCCAAGAAAATGTTTATGATAGGACTTAAAAAGAGAAGAGGGGCTGGGGATGTGGCTCAAGTGGTAGTGTGCTCGCCTGGCATGCGCGGAGTGCTGGGTTTGATTCTCAGCACATAAAAATAAAATAAAGATGTTTTGTGCATCGAAAACTAAAAAATAAATATTTTTTAAAAAAAAAGAGAGAAGAGCTGGGTTTTGCTGGTCAGCCCAATTGACAGCTTCAGCTGCTGCAGAGGTGGGATCATATCTAAAGTGGCCAAAGAGATTCCTGCCGTCTAGTGTGAGCTGAAATTTACACTTGCCATTAAGGCTACTACTATGCCCTTCAGTCTGCTTTATTCTTTTAAATGATATTTTCTGTTTTTTTAGTTGGGATGCACACTCTTATGTAAGAGTAATCATGAAAATACATTTTGATGTGATCAGACCTTTGACCAGATAGGAAGTGCTTTTTTCAGTACTAGGCACATTTGTAAATATACTTAATTGAAATATTTCACCTTTATTTTTATGTTCTAAGAGTCAAGTTGCATAGCCATGAAGGTTACTAGTGGTCCAAAATTCAAAGAAAGTTATTACAGGGCTAAAATAAGTTAAATTGGTGAGGATTTTAATAATGATAAATTTAGTTTCTCGTGCTAATAGTCTCCTTTGTTTTTGAAAAGTAAGTCTTTCTCAACTGGTGAGATGACTTATGTTCTACACTATGAATAGATAGATTCAGAATTATTTTCAGCAGTGTTTTGTTGGATAATTTTGTCTATATTACAGTTAATTTCATGGGTGGGAGAGCAAAAACTAAATGGATGTACTGTCTGAGTACCAGAGTGCAGTGGAAAATTCCCAGACCATGTTGAGATCCCTTTCTAGGATCTGAAAAATTAGAATGAAGCAAGAACATTTCTTCCCTTGGGGCCTTAAACACACACACCCTTTCTCTTTCCCTTTTTTTTGTACTTCTTCTATGTCACACTGTTAAGGAAGTTGATTTTCTGTTTTGCATTTTAATTACAATGTTTCAGTGGTTTTATTACTATTATGTTTTCCTTATTCATTATGTTCTCAATATAGAAATATTTTAAAATTACTTGGACTATTTTGATATATCCCCCCCCCAGGATACCAGAAAAATTAATCATTTGCCTTGTAATTTTTTTCTTGTAGGAAATTCGGCGCCTTCATCAGTACGTCAAGTTTGCTGTCCAGGATGTGAATGATGTTCTAGACTTGGAGTGGGATCGTCATCTGGAACAAAAGAAAAAACAAAAGTGAGTGAGGTCTCTCATACTCCAGAGTTGTAGTAAGCGTTGTTTTAGAAATGCTGTTAGGGCATGTGTACGAACCTTTTGGACCTTTGCTCTTTTTGACATGATCATTGCACTTCTAAAAATTTTGTGGATAGATATAATAAATTGTGGTTATAGCAACTACATTAAAGAATTTATATTGCAGTATAATTATAATAGTGAAAACTTGGATTCAACTTAATTATCCAAATGTAAAGGAATACCCCAATAAATGTGGTCACAGAACACTGTGTAAACCATTATATAGCATGTTTTCAAAGAAATTATGTTAAATGTAGTTTTTTTGTTTTTGTTTTTGTTTGGATTGGTGTTTGGTACTATGGATTGAACCCAGGGATGCTTGACCACAGCCCTTTTTATTTTTTGAGATGGTTTTTGCTAAGTTGCTTAGGGCCTCGTTAAGTTGCTAAGGCTATCCTGGCCAGTTATTTTATTTTATTTTTTTTTGGTGGAGGGAGTGGTATCCGGGATTGAACTCGGGGGCACTCAACCATTGAGCCACATCTCCAGCCCTATTTTGTATTATATTTAGAGACAGGGTCTCTTTGAGTTGCTTAGCACCTTGATATTGCTGAGGCTGGCTTTAAACTCGTGATCCTCCTGCCTCAGCCTCCCGAACTGCTGGGATTATAGGCAGGTACCACCTCACCCATCTGCAAATGTGTTTTTAATATGATAAGGAAAACATGAAATAAAGCATCCTGGAGGTACAAACATAAAAAAGACTGGAAGTAGATCTGTACCTTCACAGTTATATCTTCAATATTAGAGTAAGAAAAATTTTTCCAGCCAGGTACATGCCTATAACTCCAGATACTCAGGAGGCTGAGGCACAGAGGATCATTGGTTCCATGCCAGCCTAAGTAACATAGTGAGACCCTGTCTCAAAATAAAACAAAGTATCAAGGGATAAGGTTGTAGTTTAGTGGTAGAGTACTTGCCTGCATGTATGAAGCCCTAGGTTCAATCCCCAATATATGCAAATAATTCTTTTTCTTTGTATTTTTCTGTATATTCTGAATTTTTAAAAAAATTTTGGTACAGGGGATTGAACCCACCAGTGCATAACCACTGTCCCACATCCCCAGCCCTTTTTGTAAAATATTTTATCACAGACAGGGTCGTGCTGAATTGCTAAGTACCTTGATAAGTTTCTGAGATGGGCTTTGAATTCATGTTCCTCTTGCTTTAGCCTCCTAAACATTGGGATTACAGGCTTGCGCCACCATGCCCTGTGTTGGTTTTTTGTTGTTGTGTTTTTGTTTTTGTTTTGAAAAAACTTTTTTCCCCTTGATTTATTGTTTATTTTTACTTGTTGATTTTAGGTATACATGACAGTAGAGTATATTTGAGAATTTTTATTGAATTTCCTTGACACCTATCTCTGGCTTCCTCAAGGAGGTTAATGGATAATTGGATAATTTCTGATTAGTATGGATAATTACTGGGATGAGTGGAATGATGGCAGAGGAATAGGAAAACCTTTTAGCCAAATCTCCTATCCCTGGATATCTGGTTATATCCATGTATTTCTCAAAAAGAATAGAATGAAGTCCACTGAGCAGAGAAGTGCCCATAAGAAATTTGAAAAACACATCAGGCCTTAAGATAGTAGATGACTCTGATTAGCCCTGTATGGAAACAACCCGAAAACTGGTCTGTTTGGTTTACAAAGCTGTAGGAGCTTCGCCATGGGACAGCATGAGTGTTGTAGGGGACAAAACTGGATCAGGCTTATAGTTGAGTAAGTAGAATTTTTAAAAAATGAAACTGTGCTGTGTGGAGAAATGCAGAAGAGCCCCAATCAGAGGACCCTTAACTTGGAGCAAAGGTATGGGGACACCCCCTCTGTCCAGAGGAGGATTCTGTGTCCTGTGGATTAGAGTCCTTGTCCCATAAGATTTGGGCCTCATTAGAGATGTCACAGCCCACTCCCTGCTTCTGATTCCCACCAGGCAGAGCCTGGTGGATGTTCTGCTCTAGTTACCAGTAGTGTTCAGGAGTATAGGATGCTAACAGAAGCTGAGCTTCCTTTTCCTCTATGTCAGCCCATGGGTTTCTTACTTATTACACTTCCTTGAGTTTGCAATTCCCTTTATGTAGAGTTTAAATTCTTAAATTGGTACCGTTTTCTATTGCAATAACACTTTTCTGTTTGCAGCCCTTCTCTAAATATTACCATGTACCTACTGAAATTTCTTTACAAAAAATTTGTATTGAACTTCTTAGTCACCTGTCTCTGGCCTCCTCAAGGAGGTAATGGGAGAGACAGAAATAAAACAGGAAGTTTCTGTTCAACATAAGCATTTTTCATTCCATAATAAGTGTTAAGAGGTAAAATATTTATGTTGACATACAATAACAAAGAAAGCTATTGATCTGAACCTGATGTACAATGACTTATTTTGTTTTTATCTGTATAATTTTCCCCTAGATTGATAGAAAAATTTTGAAGGGATACTTAAGGGTTTAAAAAGAAAAGCAGAGGCATCTAGACCTCTCCCTCTCCATCCTTCCACCCTTTGACCTGCCTCCCAGTGGCAGGTGCCGAAGTCCTTGTCTTGTTTCAGTGTGTGGGGGGTGCCCCCTGACCTGACTCCTGGCAATGTACTATTCCTTGACAGCTGTCTAAGGATGACTCACTCTGTAGCCCTCCAGGGAACCTGGCATTTTTTTCTTTTTATTGACTTTAACTTCCTTAGTGAGAAATACACAGGTTCTCGGTGTATGCCTCAGTGAGTGTCCCCTGGGCCCTGACTCCCATTTACTCCTGCCCTTCTCCTCAGGGCCTCATTGGGGTTTTGCCTCATGTGTGCTGTCCTTTGTGACAAGCCTGGCGAGTGTATTCTCAGCTTTACTAGGCTCTCATCTTCCTTTTATTTTCTAATAGTTTTTTTGATGTTTCTTGTCTCAATAGTTTTCTCCCTTTTATCGTTTGCACTATTAAAATCGTAGTCTTATTTTGGCAAGGGAGGTCCTTTACTGGTGCCATTTACATGTGATTCTTCTCTCATCACTGTGAACAGGCGCCTGCTTGTGCCAGAGCGAGAGACACTGTTCAATACTCTTGCCAACAACCGGGAAATCATTAACCAACAGAGGAAGAGGTTGAATCACCTGGTGGACAGTCTCCAACAACTCCGTCTTTATAACCAAACCTCCCAGTGGAGCCTACCCTCAGCTCTCCCTACCCACAGCAGCACTCAAAGGTGTGCAGGAAATTGTGTTTGGTCAGTGTGCTTGAGTGAGTGCATACGAAACGTTTGTGGAGGAATGTGGGGTGGTCTTAGGTTCAGACATGACTTTGAAAATGACTGTTCCTTATGTGATCCCGGTCAGCTTCCTTATTCTCTCTGATCCTCGATTTCTTTGCTTTAGAAAATGGGATGACCATACCTACTCTTAGGAATTGTCAGAGAATTAAGTTTATAATGCACTGAATATTTTTTTTTTAAAGAGAGAATTTTTTAATATTTATTTTTTAGTTTTCGGTGGACACAACATCTTTATTTTTTATTTTTATGTGGTGCTGAGGATCGAACCCAGCCCCCTGAATATTTTTTGTACCCGATGAAATAGCTGCTCAGTGATCACAACAGATAACTATTTAATATTGTTATATTGAAAAGTAATGGAAAGCCAGAAATGTAGCTCAGTGCTCAAGTGTCTTCCTAGCATATAGTAGGCCCTGGGTTTGATCTCTAGCATCACCAAAAAAGAAAAAAGAAAAAGAAAAGAAGAATAATAGAATTAATTAAGTTGACAATTTGTCTTGGAAGCACATTCTGCTTGAGTATGGAAACCTCAGATACTTACAGATGGACATGTTAGCTCTGATGTCACCAAGGTGATTTTGTGTTTCTGCTTTTAGGCCACAAGTGTGGGTCTTAATTGCCCTTTCTCCTGGGGCACCAAAGTGTTAGGTTTCCTGGGATAGTGAGCCTTTGAAATTGCTGTCTCTCCTTTTACATTGGTTAATCAGATGGCGTGTTTCCATGTTGAGTATGCGCTACTGTCTTGCACTTACGCTTTAGAAGATAGTGTACCCCACAGAGCCTCAGATTTCTTAGCTCATAGTTGGTTTGTATGTAACACTGTCCTGTTTCAGTTTTGACAGTGAGCTGGAAAGCCTGCGCAATGCTTTGTTAAAAACCACCATAGAATCTCACACCAAACCTTTGCCCAAAGTACCAGGTAAGTGCATCCTTCCTATTATTCTTGTCCTGTTTGTTCTCTTCCAGCCCCTGGCATCTTAAAAACCAGGTCTTAAGCATTTATAGTTGATGAATTTCTTGCAGCTAAACTGTCCCCTGTGAAACAGGCACAACTGAGAAACTTCTTGGCCAAGAGGAAGACCCCTCCAGTGAGATCCACTGCTCCAGGTAAAGGGAATGGCTCCTGAATTTTTTTTGATATAAGTCACATAGTGCATAGTATTGGGATGCAGTGGAGGGTGGGAGGAGTTGTTTTTGGTTTTAATAATGGATCCAGAAAATATCACCAGAATCTGTTGTTAATGTGGATGTAGATTAAGAAGCAGCTTATACATACTCAGTGAATCAGCTCAAGGTAGTGACTCTGGCTCTTACTCCATGCTTTCTGCAGTCCTGGCAGAGATTGACAAGGCCTTGGGCAGGCCACGCTGGATCCTAGCCCCATATTTTCTTAATTTGCATGGGGTTTTGAGTACAATTACATTGGAAAAAAGGATTCTTAAGAGGAACTGGGGACGTGGCTCAGTGGTAGAACGCTCGCCTAGCATGTGTGAGGCACTAGCTTCGATTCTCAGCACCACATAAAAATAAATAAATAAAATAAAGGTATTGTGTCCAACTACAACTAAAAACATACACACATATATACACACACATATATATTATATATATGTATATATATATAACATATATGTATGTGTATATATATACACACACACACAGTCACATATATATATGTATATATATAAAAGGATTCTTAAGAAAGAAGGAGGGCTGTGGCTGTAGCTCAGCGGTAGAGCACTTTCCTCGCACTTGTGAGGCATTGAATCTGATCCTCAGCACCACATAAAAATAAATAAAGATATTGTGTTCATCTACAACTAAAAAAAAAAATTAAGAAAGAAAAAAACAACTGATTAGGGTTGGGGCTGGGGCTGGGGCTCAGCAGTAGATTGCTTGCCAGCACGTGCAAGGTGCTGGGTTTGATCCTCACCACCACATAAAAATAAATAAAGGTAATGTGTCCAATTAGAATAAAAAAATAAAAAAACAACTGATTGGACAGTGATGACTTAAAATATTTGCTGAAATAAAGGATGTACCTGAGGAAGAATGTTTTATGCCATTAAATTATCTAGATAATTGCCTTAATTTTCTGGTTAAAATAAAATCATAATCTTGTTTTATGGGAGAGACAGAATATCTATGTTTGTCTTTGAAATTCTTTTTTAAGTTAAAAAAATCTTTATGCCAGTAACCAATACCTTTTAGAAATCTGTTAAAATAGCTGAAATAAATTTAGTTTAATCTTATTGTATCTTTTTTTTTTTTTTAGTAATCATATAGGACTAAATTAGGTAATAGTCATAGACAAGTACATTTTTAAATAACTTTTTCTTTTTTTTTTTTTTTTTAAGAGAATTTTTTAATATTTATTTTTTAGCTTTTGACGGACACAACATCTTTGTTTTGTATGTGGTGCTGAGGATCGAACCTGGGCCGCACGCATGCCAGGCGAGCGCGCTACCGCTTGAGCCACATCCCCAGCCCTAAATAACTTTTTCTTAAGAATATATTCTCTTTGTAGATAACTGGGGAAAATATGAGCAAGTATAAGGAAGAATAAAAGTTACTCTCTACCTCTCAGCACAGATATGGCCTTAACCTCATCATTTTGGTTTACTCCCCAATGTTTTTACTTTGCATATGTAAATCTGATTTTTTTGCAAACACTTTTGGGTTAGAATGAGTATGGTTTTGTGTTCTGATTTTTTTAAATTAAAAAATCATAAACCTTTGTTATAAAACATAAACAAAATAAATATTGATGAGGATATGGAGAAATTAGAGCCCTCTGCACTGTCGGTGGACAGCCTCTGTGGGAAATGGCACAGCCTCTGTGGGAAACAGTTGGTGGTTCCTCAGGAAGTTAAAGTGTCGTTGTGTGCTCCAGTCATTCCAGTTCTTGGTCTGTGCCTTGAAGATTGAAAAACGGGATTTCAGAGATATTTACATGCCCATGTTTATCATAGCATTATTCACAGTAGCCTTCTTTTTCTATTTTGTATTTAGATTTCCGATTATCCCAACAGTGTTTATTGAAGACTCTGCTCCCTGCTTAGCAAGGCCTTCTCTGTTCCAAATCATTTATCCATTTATATGTATGTCTTCTGGTCTTGTATGTTGATTAGAAAGTACTACAACCACTCTGTCTTAATTAACAAATGCTAAAATAAATCTCAGTACTGTTTGTTTCCTAGATTCTTGAGCTGTGCTGTCCAATTTAGTACCCTGTTTAAATTGAAGTTAATTTACATTAAATTAAAAATTCAGTTCCGCAATCCTGGTAGCCACGATTCAAGAGCTCATTGGGTGCATGAGACTGGTGGCTACTGTGGTGACAGATGCAGGACATTTCATCATTATCTCAGAAAGTGCCCCAATCTAGAGCAGGATTGGCAGACATTTTTGTAGATGACCAGGTACGGGCCCAGGGGTTTCTGTTACACCTCCTCAGTTCTGCCGCTGTAAAGGGAAAGCAGCCACATTGTGTAAGGAAAGGGGCCTGCGGGTCAGTCAGGCCTCACGGAGCAAGACTGCCATCCCATGGTTGTAGTTTGCTGGCCCCGATCTAGAGCGTTTTGGCTCTTCTTGGAACTTTACATTTTCATATTAATATTAGAGCTGCCTTTTAAGATTCTGCCTCCGTGTGTAGGCCAGACCATTGTAGCAGGGAGTAGAAAAGCACTGCCAAGGGCTGGAGGGCACGAAGGGGAGTTAGTGTGTAATGGGGACCGAGCTTCAGTTTGGAAAGATGAGAAGAGTTCTGGAGATGGTGGTGGTGATGTTTGCACAGTATTATGAATACATTTTAACATCACTAGACTGTTAAGGGTAAACTTTATGTCTTATGTTTTACCACATTGAAAAAATGATGGGGAGAGAGTCAACTTCCTAGAGCCTTCAAAGAAAAGTTGAGATTTTGGGATTGTATGAATCTGTGGGTCACTTAGCGAATTGACATTTGCAGAATGGTGTGCCTTTTCCTTTTTTGAACATGGTACACATTTGTTTCTTTGGGTCTTTAATTCTTAATAAGTTTTCTGCATGGGAGGTATGCCCATCTTTTGTTAGATTTATTGCTGAGAATTTAATTTTTTGCACTCTTATGATGGTGGATATATTCTTTCATTAAGTTTATGTTTTATGTTGGGCACAGTATGCAGAAATACATTTTATTTTTGGATATTGACCTCGTAGCCAGCAACCTGGCAAAACTCATTTGTTCTAATAATATGTCTGAAGCTATTTCTTAGACCTGTAGCTATGGAAATAATTACATCCTCCATATATGCCAGCATTTTTCTTTCTGCCCTCCCGGTCATTTGATTTTCTTATTTCACTGGTTAGAACATCCATTCTAGCATCCATTAGAAGTGGTGAGTGGGTGTCCTTACCTTGATCTCAGAAGGAATATTCTTCACTGAGATGATCAGCAGATTTCTTGCCGCCTCCTCCTTCCCCCACCCCCGCTGTAGCAACTTGTGAGTCACATAGTTGTGCTGGCTCTGCTTTCTACCCATTTCTCAGGAAATTTCTGTCATTACCAACTCCTGAACTAGGAGTTCAGAGAAATGATGGAGAGTGGTGGGGCCCCAAAGAATGTGAATTGTATTTTTTTATTGTGGATGCCATAACATTGTCATAGAGGCTTCAGACAGCACCTGCTGTCTTGCAGCTTTGAGGCAGAAGTCTGGACACTGTGTGGCTCTGCTGGGTCCTCTGCTCGGGGCACAGAGGCTGTCCTCTTGAGTGTTGGCTGTACTGGGCTTTTACTGGGGCTCTGAGAAGGATGTGGCTTCCAGGCTCCTTAAGGTTGTTGGCAGAGTTGGTTCCCTGCACCTGGAGGATGAGGTCTCTGTCTTCTCTACGTGTGCTCCTCGCCCCTGTTATTTGTAAGTCATCGTCTTCTTTCCTTTTTGATGGTACTGGGGATCAAACCTAGGGCCTTGCAAATGCTAGGCTGGCCCTTTACCACTGAGCTACACCCCCAGCCCTTTTTAATTTTTCTTTTGAGACACTAAGTTGCTAAGGCTGACCTTGAGCTTGCAATCCTCCTGCCTTGGCCTCCCATGTCACTGGGATTACCGGTGTGCAATACCACACCCAACTCTTTTTGGCCTTTGAGTTCATGGGATTTTACATGGGCCCACCTGGATGATCAAGGATCAGCTCCTTGTTGTAAGGTCAACAGACTGTTGATCTTATCTGCAGAGTCCCTTCTGTCATCACCACCACACATAACTATGTGGCACTAGGGGATAAAAAGTCATGGTGTCAAAATTCTGTCTGGCATGGGGTTCAGTCTGAGGTAACAGATTGTTAAATCAGATTGTGGTCTTTGAAGTAAGGTACATAGTGGTTTGAATTCTCACTCTACATTTACTAGGTTTGTGACTTTGTAGAAGTTACTTTACCTTATAAGTATAACTATCAATTCAGACAATAGCAATTTTTAATTTATAGGATAACTGATAATTAAATGGGGTAATGCATGTCGATGCTGTGCATAGCACCTGGCACCAAGTAAGTTCTCAGTGAACGTTAACTGTGATTTCCTGGTCGTGCTGGTGGCTATGGGTGGAGTTGCTAAGTGACCCTGCTGTGTTTTGATTTGCCTCAAAATACTCTAGCACACTACTATCCAGTAGAATTTTCTGTGATTGCTTAAAAGTTATCATCCAAAACAGTGTCCTCTGGCTGCATGAGGCTTTTGAGCACTTGAAGTATGGGTGGTGTAGCTGAGTGGTGTAAGTTTTCCTTTGTTTACCTCTAACTACCTTAGATTTAAATAGCTACAGATGGCTAGTGGTTGCCAAATTGGACAGTCCAGCCCTTGTACCTGCTGTTGATTTTTAGCTACATTTCTTTATGTTACATTTATATGGTGGTATCGAGATCTTGCAAAGTGGTGTACCTACAGGACAGATAAGTTGAATCTGAGCGAAGTTGCTTTGAATAACATTGGGGAGGAGAAAAGGCTCCGCATTTGTTTTTGGTACTTTTCACTATACAGGCAGGAGCCTGCTCTGAAATTCATGATAGAAAGTAATGTGGCACAAAGCCTTACTTTATAGTTTTAAAAAGGGGGAGAGAAAACCAGAGAAGGCCAGGATTAGGTTGTGTATGCTTAATACACTGAGTCAGAAGAATCCTGTGTTTATCTGGAAACATTTGAGACACCCAGGACCAAGGCCACTTTATGCTTCCCAGCTTCCATTAAGCCTGTTCTTGGAAGGTTATTGTTGGAAAGCACAGCAGTGGTGTGACCGTTCACCCTGCCCTGGAAGCTTGTTTGTTTACTTTTCTGATGTTATTTTTCTGTGGGTGAGGACTTCTGGGGGAGGACTCAAGGTCTTTTGTTTTTCCACCAGCAGAAATTCTCTTTTTCACATGCTTTTGTTTCATAGTCAGGATGTGCTTGTCAAACATAGTTTTTCAAAACTTTTTTTTTAAACTTTGCACAAATACTTTTATTTATTTATTTATTTATTTATTTGTCCTTTTTAGATATACATGATTGTAGAGTGTATTTTTTTTATTTTGTTTTTTAGATTTTTTACAAAAAATTTTTAGTTGTAGATGGACACAATGCCTTTATTTTATTTATTTACTTCTAATGTGCTGCTGAGGATCGAACCCAGTGCCTCACAAGTGCCAGGCAAGCGCTCTACCATTGAGCCACAACCCCAGCCCCAAGTAAGAGTGTATTTTGACATATTATACATGCATGGAGTATAATTAGGATCCCATCCTTGTGATTGTGCACAATGTGTTGTATCCGTGTATGAACATAGGAAAGTTATTTCCAGGTCATTCTATAGTCTTTTCTGTTCCCATCCCTGTTCGAAGCTCCTTTTGATCAAAGACCCAGAACTGTCTTTCTTTGCATTTGACAATAGCTATTTCCACTTAAGATACATC
The DNA here is from genome assembly GCF_021218885.2 of Marmota monax. Taxonomy (NCBI): domain Eukaryota; kingdom Metazoa; phylum Chordata; class Mammalia; order Rodentia; family Sciuridae; genus Marmota; species Marmota monax. The sequence goes on from NW_026692912.1 coordinate 22,936,914, forward strand.
ATAATTAAGTCATTTTACAAATTGGATATGTGTCTATTGGCAGTGAAAATGACACAGATTTTGGGCTTGTTTTGAGTTGTCTGAATTGTATTTTGTTGGGGCTTCTGTAGCCAGCCTGTCTCGGTCCGCCTTCCTGTCTCAGAGATACTATGAGGACTTGGATGAAGTAAGCTCGACGTCATCTGTCTCCCAGTCTCTGGAGAGTGAAGATGCCCGGGCATCCTGCAAAGACGAGGAGGCGGTGATCCAGGTCCCTCGGCATGCCCCTGTTGTCCGCACTCCTTCCATCCAGCCTGGTCTCCTCCCCCAGGCGACACCTTTTGCTAAATCTCACCTGCTTCATGGTTCCTCACCTGCGGGGATGGGACCCTTGAGTAAGTTAATAGTGAGAAAGGAAACCTCCCCATTAGGTTGCTACCAAATAAAGGAGCTAGAGCTGGGTATCAGTGTCAGTACTCCTCCGCATTGAGGTGACTTCTGGTGGAGAACAGATGTGAGCTGAAGGGGCTGAAATGGCCAGATTTTATGAGAGGAGATTAGGGAACTGATCTACACTAGCATGAAAGTGACCTCTCCAGCGGTGTCAGGGAATGTTGGTGCAAATTATTTTAGCCCGTTATAGAAGTACGCAGGCAAACTGCACCTGTGTTGGAATGATTCAGGTTGCCAGCCTGTCAGTTTACTGGTACTTTCCTATGTTAATGCTTAAGAATTTTTAGTGTTAACATTTTCCCTGCAGCCTAGCATGGAGAATTTACCATTTTAACTTTTGTATGTGCCTCTTCTCTGACCTACTTCTTGCTTAATTTTTCTCTTCCCCTCAGTGTCTACGTCTTGTAGCAAAATTATTCCTCAAGGGGCTGACAGCACAATGCTGGCTACGAAAACCGTGAAGCATGGCGCACCTGGCCCTTCCCACACTGTGGCAGCTCCCCAGGCCGCTGCTGCTGCAGCCTTGAGGCGGCAGATGGCCAATCAAGCACCAGGTAGACACTGCACAACAGCATGTGGGAGACTGATGATGAGCTGTCTGAGTTGCAGGCCCAGGGAGCAGGCGGGTCACAGGACACCATCTGACCCCTGGCTCTTTTTGCTGCCCTTCAGAGAAGTTTCAGGTGTTGTCCTTGCCCCTTGTGGGCAGGGAGCACCCAGAAGGCAGAGACTAGCTCTGAAATATTTTTCCTCTTAAGGAGAGGTACTGGATCTACACCAGTGAGTTGAATGGGACATCAGTGGCTGTTTTGATGATGTCGATATTCCCTGATTTTGAATGATGTCTGCTTTGAGCCCTAAAATTAAATCTCTGAAATTAGACCTTTAATAACATTCACTCCATCTCACAGCGTATGGAGGATCCCAGCCACCCGGGACAGTGTGTGTTAGTGTGCCCTCCTCGAGTTTCAGTAGTGTGAGATTCAGAGAAGCAATGGTAACCCGACCAATTCACGGCAGAACCTGACTCCAGCCCTGGGCTCTTGCTTTCAGACAGTTCTCCTCAGCCTTGTGGGGTGGGCCTCCATGTACGGAGACTCTAATGAGTTCCGACATTTTGTCAGCTCGACGTTTGGTTTGCAGCTGTCCAAAATTTTCTGTATTAGGATTTAACAGTTTGGGTACTTGGCTGCAAAGACAATAGTTATCACTAGTTATCAATTTTGTAAGGCAATGGTTCTCAACTGGTGCTCTCGCCCAACTCCCCACCTCTTAAAGCAGTTGGTGGTGTTGCTGGCATTTAGTGAGTAGCAGCTGGGAAGGCTACAGAAAATCTTTAAGTACATAGGATTCTCCCACAACAGGCTTATCCAGCCCAAGGTTTCGGTTGTGCCAGGGTTGGCCAACTGATAAAAACCAAATATTCTTATTTTAAGATTAAAAAGACATGGTGGGTTGATATAGGCAAAAAATTAGTATTAAACAGTGATAGAATATTTCTAAGAGAAGTACAAATATTAAATAAAACCCTTTTAAGGCTCCTGAAATAGATATTGAAAAGTAAGAGTCAGAAGATAGCTTTCTAAGCTATCTTTGAGCTTTTAGAAATATAATTTCTTATGTTTCCCTTTATTATGTGGACCAAGCAAAATCACAGCATTGTGCTGATCAGGCCCCAGACCCTGCTGATCGAGTGGATTGTTTGTAAGCTTAAAATCTGCCAGGATTTAGGAATGTTGTATTCTCAGCAAGAGGTGGTATGATCTCCATTTTTATGTTGGAAGCAAAATTTTCTAAGGTGTAGGCACCTCTGAAGGTAAAGGATGAAATTTCTGCAGTCATAGGCAGCACAATCTTGGTCACTTGTCTGAGGAAGAAAATAACTCTGCCTGGGACGCAGCTCTCACATTTGTCCAGGGTGTAGTCCGAAGAGAACCTGGAGCTTTGCTGAGGCTTTCCTGATGATTAATTACAGAATGCCATTAAGTCTTTGGGAATACAGTTTAAAGTTAGAAGATAAAAGGAGGGGTAAAAGCTGGTGAGGTAGATAAGGTAGGTAAGCAAATGTCGAACACCCCTGTTGCCTTGGTTCAGGCCTCTGGCCTTCTCCCCCGTTCAGCCCAAGCTCCATTTTCCACATTTTATTGTGTTGGTCTGTCTGCCTCACTAAGCCATGAACCCTATTAGAGAAGAAGTGGTAGTTTTGATAGCTTTTGTGATCAGCACTCAACAGTGCCTGGCACACAGTAAGCCCATGGTGAGGAGGGACCAATGGATGGAGGGCAGAAAGCCCAAGTCTGGATGCTGCTCATCCGCTGGCCCTTTTCCAGGATGAGCCAGTAATATAGCAGGTACCTCTGCTCTGCTGGAGGAAGGCAGGCCAAGGAAATTTTTGCCCTGCACTGGTACGTTTGGTTAAATCCCAGAAAACCTGGTTTCATGGCCTTGGTTAATGGAGCAGGCCAGCTGTCCTGTTCAGTACACCGCTGAGTAGATTTCCTCATGTAATAAAGTTGCAGTTGGCTCCAGGTCATGTCCTGGTTATTCATTTCTATGTGGCTAGAATTTTTGATACTTTACTGGAGTTAATCTGGTCCTTTCTCTTCTCCATTTACATAGCTGTGAGTACTTTGACTGAATCAACTCTGAAGAATGTCCCTCAAGTGGTGAATGTGCAGGAATTGAAGAATAATCCTGCGTCCTCTGCTGCAGCCATGGGGTATGTTGTAGCGTTTGGGTGTGTTCAAGCCAGTCTGTCTCGGGTGGAAGGGAGCTGCCTGCAGGGTGCAGCAGTGCTGCCGCCGTGTGGCTTTCCCACTTCCCCACAGTGGATTCTAGTGGGATGGAGACAGCCCTGCGGCCTCCACAGTTGATTTCTAGGAGGTTTTCCCTGCACCTTGCCAGGAACAGTCACCTCGTAAGCCTTTCAGGGCCCTCTTGGTATACTCAGCTTGCTGTGGGCTATGTAAGTCTGCATGGCATACCACTGGGCTGCTAGGTCAGGTGTGCAGTTTGTTTGGTTTTTTAATGTTCTCAGGGATCCAGAGTTGACACTTCAGGCCTACTGCTGTCACCTGGTTCTGAAGACTGGTGATTTAAGATTCTTCCTTCCTCACTTCACCTCCTCTCTCCAAGCATTACTGTTCTTTGGTTCCCTTTTATATGAAGAAACAGTGTTTTAAAAGCCAGCAGCTGTGTTTGGTAGACCTCATGCTACTCTTCTGGGCAGCATAGTTCATGGTACATACCTGTGTCCTGCTTCATTCCCTAATCCTTTAGACCAGCCAGCCTCTCGTGTACCATGGGGAAAAGTTGAAGGACATTTCCTCAGTTTGAACGTGGAGGTCATGAGTATCAGTGTCTTTCAGGAAGTTAGTGTCTAGCACGCACAATTAGTCCAGGAGCAAGAAGAGCGGCCACAGGTACTGTGGTCTCTCCAGCATGCCCACCCTCTGCCACCCCGACGGAGCAGACCTGTCCACAGCTGTTTTTGCTTGGTTGAGTGGTGCTGCTTTTCCAGAGAGTTGGCCTTCTCTTTTCTCTATGATGATTTGTTTATCACGACTGCCTATTCCAGGAATTTTTTAGTTATCTCAGGGCCGTAATAGCAGGCAAAAAAACAAGCCTACCCTCTTTTCTATCTAGTAGTGACCTTGAAGCCTTGGAATGCTTTCGAGATCAAAGTAGTGTTTGTGGTGGTTGTGAACCTTTGAGAGAGAGAGAGAGTGCGCGCGAGCGTGTGTGTCCGAGCGAGCACTGTGCGTCAGCCTGGGAAACTCTAGCTAGATTCCCACTGTAGGGAAGGCAGAGGGAACAGCCGTGAGAGCCAGTGTACCAGGCCAGGGAGGTGCAGTGCATGGGGGAAGAAGCCTGGCCTGGTGTCCCTGAGGTGTCCTCCACTAACCATGGTGCTGGTACTCCCACATTTCTTGGGCTCTGTCTCCCTCCAGTGCTCGTCTGAGCTGATCATTGATAAGGACTTTGTTCAAGAGATACTTCTGCGTTTGCTCTTTTTCTTTCTTTCTTTTTTTTTTTTTAATATATTTTATTTTTTAGTTGTAGTTGGGCACAATACCTTTATTTTATTTATTCATTTTATATAGTTCTGAGGATTGAACCCAGGGCCTCGCACATGCTAGGCGAGCGCTCTACCACTGAGCTCCAGCCCTAGCCCTGTGTTTGTTCTTTTCTGACAAGAAAAATAAAACACAAACGTTGAAGAATCTTGAATTTTATCTTCTTCTCTCCATAGACTTGAACTGTGGTATATTATTTAATTTACATGCTCAGCATTGCCTAAAACAGTTCTTTTAATAACCATTTATTCAATAATTGTTGATAACTGAAATTTTTATTTATATGTTCCCCCCATAGGAAAGACTGGGAAGGGAACATGTCCATTGTAAAATTACTTTTCAGATTCTATGCCGCAGTAGTTTCTCATGTGTATTTTAAGTATTTTGCGTTCAACTTTTTCTAAGTGGTATCTTAGAGATTTACTACAGGATGAGTTTGCGAATTTCTGCTTCAGTCTATTTAATCTTCCTTGGTTTCATTGTGTTTGTTGACCAGCCCTCCCATTTAGTGGATGAGTGTTTATCTGTACAAATCCATGGCTCTTCAGACACCTCTGTAGGGCTCAAGCTCTCACTTCTTCAGATGCTCTGAGATTAGGGAAACGGGAGGGGACGGGGGAACTGCTGAATCCTCACATAGCACTGACGGTCCAGCAAGAAGACAACCAGGGAGCTACAGTCGCATGACTCCTTAGTTGTGATGGCTTAAGGTCCCATGAAGTACTAGGAAAGCAGAATAGGGTAGCCAAGTGAGTCTGGGCTGGGAAGGAGCTAGGTAAGGAAAAGATGCTTCCGTGGAAATGTGAAGAATGACCAGAAACTGCTCGGCAGAGAGTGGAGAGAAGTAACGAAGCAGGCCAAACACTCCTGGAGACAGACAATAAGAAGAATAAATAAGCAAGCTATGTAATATGTGAGGTGGTGATGGGCGCAGTGGAGAAAATTAATGTGGGGGAAGGGCTCAGGAAGTGTCTGGGAATGGGTTAAAACAGTTTTAATAGGGTGTCCAAGGCAGTCCTCCCAGGAGGGGACATTTGGGTGAAGACTGAAGAGCCCAAGAGCAGGTCCCTTGAATAGTGGAGTGCGGAAAGCCCCAAGCACAGGGTCTATAGCAGGCATGTCTGGGAGGTTCCTAATGAGCCAGGAGGCCTTTGGTAGCCAGAGCTGGAAGGGAGCACAGGTTAAAAGGTTGGGGAATACATTGCTGGACAGAGTGTCTTGAGACCCTGCTTTCCATTCTTTGGGGTATACATTTAGGGGTGGAATTGCTAGATCATATGGTAATTTTTTATTTTGTGTTTTGGTACCAGGGATTGAACCCAGGGGCGCTTAATCACTAACCCACATCCCCAGCCCTTTTTATTTTTTATTTTGAGACAAGGTCTTGCTAAATTGCTTAGGGCTTTGCTAGGTTGCTTAGTCTGGCTTTGAACTTGTGATCCTTCTGCCTCAGCCTCCTGAGGGGCTGGGATTACAGGTATGCACCATCATGACTTGCTCATGTGGTAATTTTATTTTTACCTTTTTGCGTTGTTTTACAAGCTCCTGTACAGTTTATATTCCCAACAGAGTATTTATGGGGCTCCAGTTTCTCCACATCTCCACCAACACCTGTTATTGACTATTTTTTTTAATTACAGTCATCCTCAAAGATATGAAGTGGTTGCTTATTCACATTGTAGTTTTGTTTTTAATTTTTTAATTTCATTCATTGTGATACAAGGGCTTGAACCCAGAGCCTCACGAATGCTAGGCAAGCACTCTGCCACTACATTAGCTATATCTCCACTCACATTGTGGTGTTTTGTTTTGTTTTGGAGTACCAGGGATTGAACTCAGGGCGCTCAACCACTGAGCCACATCCCCATCCCTATTTTGTATTTAGAGACAGGGTCTCACTGAGTTGCCTTTGCTGAGGCTGGCTCTGAACTTGTCATCCTCCTCCCTCAGCCTCCTGAGCTGCTGGGTCACATTATGTTTTTATTTTGTTTTGTTTTTAGTTGTACACGGACACAGTATCTTTACTTATTTTTTTTAATATTTATTTTTTAGGTGTAGTTGGACACAATACCTTTATTTTTTATTATTTATTTTTATGTGGTGCTGGGATTGAACCCAGGGCCTTGCACATGCTAGACGAGCACTCTACCCACTTAGCTATATCCCCAGCCCCACATTATGGTTTTGATTTGCATTGTACTCATGGCTGATGATGCTGAGCGCCTTTTCATGCTTATTCACCATTTGTTCCTTTTTTGGAGAAATGTCTAGTTAGTTTATTGTTGTTGTTGTTGTTGTTTAGGTGATACTAGGGATTGGACCCAGGGAGGCTCTACCACTAAGCTGCCTACTAAGTTGCCTAGGCTGACCTCAAACTTGCAATTGTCCTGTTTTTGCTTCCCGAGTCACTGGGACTCTAAACATTTGCCACTGCAGCTAGATTTCTTCTTTGCTGGTTTTGAAATTGAGTTATTTTTCTTTTATTGTATTTTTTTTAAATACAGTTTGGATTCCCATCTCTTATCAGACGTATAATTTACAAATATAATCTACAAATATTTCTTTGGGTTGTCTTTCACTTTCTTGATACATCCTTTGACACAAATTTTTCATTTTGATCAAGTCTCATCTATTTTTTCTCTTGTTGCTCGTGCTTCAGGTGTCACATTTAAGAAACTGTTACCTAATCCACAGTTGTAAGATTCACACCTGACACCAGTATTATCTTTTAAATTAAGAGTTTGGTTTTTTTTAACCTTTGTTTTTTATTTATTTATTTTTCATGTGGTGCTGAGGATCAAACTCAGTGCCTCACAGGTGTTAGGCAGGCTCTCTCCCACTGAGGCACAACCCCAGACTGCTCTTTAAGAGTTTTTAATTTTCAGCTCTTACATTTAGGCCTTTAATCCAATTAAGTTCTGTAAGTGGTATGAGGTAGGGGTCAAATTCCAGTCTTTTGAATGTGGCCTGGCATCCTTGCCACATTGATTGGTCTTTGATGTTAAACCAGTAATGATATACTGCCTTTTTTGTGTATGAATGAACACGGTTTGCTCAAATTTTAAGAGTGTTTGCCTCTACCTTAATGAGGAATATTAGTCTATAATAGTATTTTTTTTTTTCTAATGTCTTTGTTGAGTCTTTGTCAGAGTAACACTTTTCTTACAGAATGAATTAGGAAGTGTTCTTCTCTTCAATTTCCTGAAAGTGTCTATGTAGATTTGGTATTTCATCCTTAAATGTTGGGTTGAATTTACTAGTGGGACTGGATGGGCTTGGGATTCCCAGTCTCTTCCACAGGGCCTCATCCTTCATGGTGATGCTCCCTGCACACTCCCAGAGAGCCTGGGTTCTACCTGCTGGTGGTGGGAGTGTTCTGTAGATGCTGATCAGGTTAGCTGGTTCTCAGGTGTTTGGGTCTTCTACATTCTTAATACTTGTCCTATCAAGTAAGAGAGTGATGTTGGCTTTTTGTGAATTTTCCTGTTTTCCTTGTTGGCATTTTGTTGTCATGTTTTGAAATTTTTAGTTGCATGAACATTTAGGACTCTGTGTTCTTTGATGAACTGAGCTAGTTATTACAAAATGATGCTCTTCATCCCTGGAAGATGAATTGCTTAGAAATCTTTTTTGTTCCATGTTAGTACTTCCACTCCATCTTCCTTTGTGTAGTGTTAACATGGTATATCTTTTTTCATTCTGTTTTTTGGATTTATTTTGTGTCTTTATATTTAAAATGGGTTTCTTATAGCACAACAGTGTGAATATACTTACTACTACTGAACTCTAAACTGTAAATTGATTAATTTTTAGGTGGCAAATTTTAGTCCATCAAGTAGTCTAACTTTGCATTTAAGTACAATGGAGTGATTATCAGCATGTTTGGGTTTAAATCCACCATGTACTACTGATTGTTTTCTATTTGTCCAACTTCTTCTTTGTTTCATTTTTCTCTATACCTTCCTTTGAATTGACTATTTTTTTTTTTTTTAATGATTCTATTTGATCGTTTTTGTTGCCTTACTGACTATACCTTTAAGTAGTTGGTTTAGGCTCATAGGCTACGTCTTCAGCTTATTGTACTATGTCTTCAGGTGATGTTATACTACTGCTAGAGAGGATGTGAGACTCTCACAGCAGTGTTCTGGGACTTCTCCCTTCTCCTTTGTGCTGCTGTGGTACATTTTACTTCCTCCTGTGTTATAAACCCTATCATTTGTTATAAAGAGTTGATTCTCTTTTAAATGACTTTAAATAAGAAGAAAATGTATTTCTTATCCATGTATTTACTATGTTCTTCATTCCTTTTTAGTCCTTGGTTTCTATCTAATACCATTTTCTGTCTGCTTGACAAAGGACTTCCTTTAGTATTTCTTCTGAATTCTGAATTTCTAGGTTTTGTATGTCTGCTGTAGGCTTTATTTTGCCTTTTCTGTTGTTGTGTTTGAAAGTTGCTTTCACTGGGTAAAGAATTCTAGGATGACTTTTTTTTCCTTTCACTGATTTAAGGATGCTGCTTGACTTTTAAAATAATTGTAATAATGACCCAACAGTTAAAAAAAAAAAAACTTTATTTTTCTTATTACAAATGCTCATTCTAGGCTTTACTAAAAAACAGTTAAGAACAACAAAACTAAAGTCGCCTTTATTCATACTACAAATGTATAATTTGCGTATTTTTAAATCTTTTTTTCTGTGAAAATGTATCTTTTTAAAGTAAAATTTGGATACATGCTGCTTTGTAACTCCTTCATCTTAATCATGAAATACAGTTGTTTGTTTTCCATGTTATTAAACTTTTCCCTGTAAAATCCTATTTTCATATTTCACATGAGTCTTTTGGAAGTTCCAACTTCAGTTCTAACTTAAATTATCCAGGTTATTTCACATCTTGACCTTTATGCAGGACCTGTAGTTTGATTTAACAGATTTTTGGATAATATTTGAATCCTCAACAATATAATTAGTTTACCAGTGGGGACCATAGTTGGCCATTATAGCTTCATTGATGGACTTCAGTGTCCCCCAAGAATGAATTGTTTTCCATTAACAGAAATAGAAATGTTTTCTCTTTTTCCCTCTGAGTTTGTTTCTTCAAATTTTTGTTTTGTTTTGTTTTTAAAATATTTTTAGTTGTAGATGGACGCAATACCTTTATTTTATTTGTTTATATGTGGTGCTGAGGCTCAAACCTAGTGCCCCATACATGCCAGGCAAGCGCTCTACCACTGAGCCACAGCCCCAGTCCTCTTCAGTGACATTTTTTTTTTAATATTTATTTTTTTAGTTTTCGGTGGACACAACATTTTTATTTATTTATTTTTTTAATTTGTATGTGGTGCTGAGAATCGAACCCAGCGCCGTGCGCATGCCAGGTCAACGCGCTACCGCTGGAGCCACATCCCCAGCCCCCTCTTCAGTTACTTTTGATAAGTTGTCCTGTTTACTTACTTGCTTTTAAATTACTACCCTAAAATTCATTATTCTTAAATAATTCACTTTAGTGGCTTGCACAGTTTAGATCTGCTCTGTTATATACACAAGCAATACTTGCAATAATGATGAAGATTTACCAAAATAAAACATAACCAGGTCTCTCATTTTTTTAAGTCCTTAAAAATGGTGAAACAGGTGAAAAGAGTGAGCAGTTGGCCCTTTTCACCACAATGGAATGAATTTTACCTTGTTAAAGTTTCTTTTTTTTTTTTCTTTTTTTTTTTTTTTTTTTTTTTTAGTTGTAGTTGGACACAATACCTTTATTTTATTCATATATTTTTATGTGGTGCTGAGGACCAAACCCAGGGTCTCGCAGGTGCGAGGCAAGCGCTCTACCGCTGAGCCACAACCCCAGCCCCTGATAAAGTTTCTTAAAGCTTAAAGGGCCACAGAGAAAGGGCCTAGGCAACATTTTACTGCTTCACAGCTTAACATCTCTCTTTTGTGATTGTGCTATTTTCTGCTTGTAGTCCTTTGGTTTTTGTTTCCAGGCGTGGAACAGAGTTTCAGGATGAGTTGCTGGTGTCCTTTAGGTCTGTCGTGCTAGAAGGTAGGATGCAGCCTTCTAAGACACAGTCATCTGGATTGGCTTTAACATCTTGTGAGCCTCTAGCTGTTGATTTCCATGTGTTAGCTCACGATTGTGCACAAATATTGAGTGTATTTATTTGGGAGCCTGCTATTCTTTTCTGTTCGCCCTTTTGGAACATGGTAAGATTTTTGGTTTATTGACTGAATTTTTCTGTAGGGGTGTCACATGGCCTGGTATGTAGGTACTGTGAATCATTAATGGTGTGTGTTTGGGGATTTAGGATACCCAGGAGATGTATAACATTGTCACAAGTAAATAGAACAGTAATTATACTGAGTGCATCATTTAATTTATTCTCATATGGTAACCAAATTTGGGATATAAATTTTTTTCCAAGATTTGGATTCATTGCTGCGTTTATTTTTATTCCTAGTTTTCTTTTGTTTGTCAATTGAGAAAGCTTAAAAGAGTTTCATTTCCCTTGTGATTCTCATGGGCTCAAACTATTTCTCTTAGCAAGTCTGCCGTGTCCACCCAGGGATCTCTGGGTCCCAGCCGTCTTGCTTGCGCATTCCATTTCTCCATTGGAGATAAGCAGAGGTGAGGGGAGAGCACTGGGTCTGTGCGCCTGCTTGGCGAAACATCTCAGGGCAACAAGGATGTATTCCTCCAGAGAGACACACATTTACAGGTTTTTCTAGCTTTAGTCGAAACAGATTTTGTTTCATTGAAAATAAGTGTATTTTTCTTCTTTCAATCTAATAAAGTCTGTTTGGAAGGTTTCTGTGTTTTTCCAGCATAGAATCCTGACGTGATTAAGTTGTTGGATAATTTTCTTCATGAGGCATCAGCCTGTCATTCCTCTTCCAAGTTAACTTTTTGCTAGAAAATTTTTAATAATCCTTCCTAAATCTGGGAAGAGTTCTAAAAAATGAAACCAGATCCTACAGCTATTACTGTTATACATTTCAGTCACGGTAGCATTGGGTGGAGGACAGATTGATGGATTGAAAAAATTGTCCCCAGGAGGCATTTCTCCAATGCTGTTCCATTGACAGGTGATTTTTTTCCACCTGGTGACACAAACACTTAATGAAATAAGAGTTCCCAGCACACAATGCCAGGGTTAATAGAGGATAGTGACAGGAAGGCTTTCTGCAGGTAGGGGTGCACTTTTCATACTGGATCAAAGTGCAGGCTGGAAATGAAACAGTGGCACCGTTGACTCCCTTATATGCTGACCCATGGGGCCTGCGCTCTCGGGGATAGCTGCTGTGAGAAGCTAGATTTTCTCTTTGGATAGCATCTTTGAGCACCTATATATTCCATAGATCCTGTTGAACATTTTTCCAGGTTTGGAAAAGAGTATCAGGAATTCCCAACATGGTCTAGAATGGGAGAAGGTCAAAAAGAGGGAGGGGTCCCCCTCTAGATAAGAAAAAGATCTAGTGCTCAATAGTTGAAAATTATTTTCTTAGAATGACAGGAAGGAAATAAGTTTTAAGGTCACTGCTTTGCCTTTTATGCTACAAATCCAGATTTCATTTAAAAAATTTATTCTTCAGTCAACAAAATGTCAGATGAGTTTGGTTGGGATCCCAGACATCTGTATTCTACCCAAAATTGGTGTATTGGACAGAATGTTGGTTCAAGGATGAATGTGACTTCCACCCAGACCTGCCTCTTTGAATGTATCTTTGTGTTTTTCAGTTCTTCAGTGCCATACTCCACAGCCAAAACACCCCACCCAGGGTTAACCCCAGTATCTGCCAGCCAAGCCAAGCAGGTAACTTAACTGATTTTTACTTTAGCAGTCATGAATGTCTGTCTTTGTAACTGAAGATTGTTCTGACTCAGTTTAAATGAGCCACAGTCTGATAAAGATCTGTGATCCTTTTTCTGCAACTTACGACAGTCTTCACGTAGTTTACCAGAGCAATTGGTTAGGTCTTAATGCTGTCTCAGTGGGGCGATCTGACATTCTGCACTAGTAATCTTGGGTTGTAATTCTAATATCATACGTTTGGATGAGGTGTTTTGGTTTGTAGTTTACTTTCACTTAACATCTCATTTACCATATACAGCTGTTCTGTGCAGTAGGTGTTTAGATATGTCCCACTGAGGCAGCAGCTTAAGCTCACCCAGTTAGTGACTGGTGGAACCAGAGCTGGGACCTATGGCTGCTGACTGCTGCCTGTTGTGCTATCTCACTGCTCCTTTCAGCCTCAGCTCAGGGACAGTGTCTGGGTGTAGGCTGTCTGGTTTTCTCCTGCAGTGTTTTTCAGAAGTTTCGTATTTTCAGTGATGTTATGTCTAGCTTTGGGTGTTTAACCAATAAACAATGTCTCCTACAGAACAGGTTACATTGTAAACAGTTAAACAATCTAAGGAAATAATAGGAGATGGGTGGTAGGCAGATCAGCCTCTCTCTCTGAAACTTTTCCCAAGGAATCCTGGTTTCTTCATCACTCTTAACATCTATCTCTGCAATCACAATTCTGGATATCAGAACTTGCCTTTGTGAGTTCTCAGACGTCCCTATTCCTCAGTCTGCCATGACAGAAAAATGCGCAGTTAGCATTTAGTATTCTGGGGGTGTGTTTGCATTCACCTTGGAGGACACATGGTGAGGGGTAAATCATGACACATAAGTTTTGGAGCATGGGCTGTAGGTGAGAACTCAGATAGTTTTGCATGTAAATTCACTGGTAGCTAAACCATTTCCTTCATTTGCTTATGCATTCATTTGTCCACCAAATACTCAAGTACCTTTTATGTGCCAAGCTCTGTGCAAGCACAAGGAAGTAACTACAGCTAGCCAGGGTAGACTGCCTCCTAGAGCATACCCATTAGTCCTCTTTCTGTATTCCCATGTAATCTTATAGGTGGTTGACTTAATCTGTTAAGTCCCATCCTCCCCAGGGTAGGGTACCTAGAAAAATTTAAATTGAATAGGGACAAAAATACCACTTATTCTGGGTGTAGTGGTGCACACTGTAATCACAGCAGCTTGGGAGGCTGAGGCAAGAGGATCATGAGTTCAAAAACCTCCTCATCAATGGCAAGGTGCCAAGCAACTCAGTGAGACCCCATCTTTATCTAAATAAAATACAAAATAGGGTTGGGAATGTGGCTCAGTGGTTGAGTGTCCCTGAGTTCAAGTCTGAGTACCACCCCCACCCCTAAATCACAGCAACTTTAGAAATAAATGTTTTTAGAGTTCTGTTCTTTAGAGGAAAGTAATAGATGAGTGTTTATAGAGCATTTGAAAACATGTCTCTTTTTTTTTTCATATATATGAAATATTTTTTCATATATATGGAAATATACATAAAGGGTTTATAAGCTCTAGATTATGATTTCCAATCTATTTAACTCACTTGTATCAATTTCATTGAAATATTTGCATAGTTAAAAAACCTGGGACATAATGAGTTAAATTGAAACTTTGGTTTCTTTCTGCCTTTTTTCTTTTTTTTTTTTTTTTTGTAATTAAAGTATTCATGCTTGCTTGATTTATGATTTTAACATGAACATTTTTCTTATGTGGTCCTCCAGGGGTCTCTGATAAATTCTCTGAAGCCTTCAGGACCCAGTCCAGCAGTGGGTCAGTTATCATCTGGTGATAAAACTTCAGGTCAGTTTGCATATTTTTGTTTTAGTGATAATTAAGGTGAATTTTTAACACCAATGAGAATAATATAGTATTGCATTGAAATACATCAAATGTTTTAAATCTATAAGTTCATAATGATACCAAGAAAACTATTTTATCATTACTTTAAAAGCTGGATAATAAAGATAAAGGAAGAAGCATTAATCCTACCACTTCTAGAACTTGCACCAATGGATGGCAAACGTTTCTCTTTGTAGTTTCCCACTAATGGTTACAGGTGATGGATCATGTTAGAACTTGTTTTGCAAATTCTGATCAATCAAGGCACCTAGGGATAGAGTACCAGTCACTGCTGGTGTCACAAAAAGGGATAAACGGACCTTATGTGTGTGCTTCCTGGTAAAAGAACACAGTACTAGTTATGAAGCAGTATTGCCAAAAATAATAAAATAAAGTAAAATGAGAATCTGATTAAGGCTCTAAGATCATTGCAACAGAAATATAATGTAAGCCATATATTTTTTTTGTAAACTTCTAGTAACCACATTATAAAGAATAAAAAGAACCAGGTAGAAATCATTTTTAGTAAATTTAACTTAACCCAAATATACCCAAATATTATTTCAACACACAATCAACATGAAAAGTATTAATGAAATATTACATATTGTTTTTTGCAAAATAGTGTAAATTTTATACTCTCAGTGCATCTCAATTTGGACTGGCCACATTTTGAGTGTGCAGTTGCCACATGTAGCTAGTGGCTACCATTTTGGACAGTACTGCTCCAGATCCAGGTACCAGCTTAGAAGAACATAGACACAAATGAACATGGGAACCTCAGTAGAGGGGTCCAATAGCAAGATCCAAACTATGGGAAATTCAGTAGGTCAAAACCGGGTTTCCTCACCAGAGATTGGCAAGGAAAAGGTGAGATTGAGGAAAAAGCTGTAGACGGAGAAATTGAAAAGGCAAAAGAGAAAAAATCAAGGAGAACTTCCACGTCATGTTTGTAAATACAAACAAATGATATAAATAGGAAAAGAAAAAAAGTCAGTACCACCAGTGTTCAGCTTGCAGTTGCATTTGAAAAGACAAACAAGGGAGTAGAATGAAAGCTTCTAGATTGGCTAATGTGTTTTCTTTACCTGGGCAGTGGTTATATCATAATAATCATGGTTACTCTATGCATTTATTGCAAGCAGTGTTCTTTGTTATGTTTTATAATGAAAACATGAGAGAAGCACCCCATAGAGTTCATTATTCTAGATCACAGAGAAAGTAGACACAGGATATCAAATATAGAGGTCATATTTGAAAGGCCTCAGCTGTTGAAAAGTTTCTAGAAAGTATTGAGCCCTTCAACAGCTTCTGAAACTTTTGAGTTGAATTTGAAAACCATCAGAGCAAGAGGAAAAGGTCTTTAAATTCTTTCCCTAAAACAGAGCACTAGCCTTGCTTTCTCCCTCCCTGTCAAATGATCACCATTTAGAAATGAATGGATCAGAATGTTGACCCTCCCCTTTCTTGTATATAAAGGAATAAAAATTCTCTTGGCTCATAATGACAGTGTAAAAGCTGGTAAGATGTAAAAAAAAGTAAAACAGATTTGTTATAGGGTAAAATCTGAGTAGAGCTCAAAAGTCAATATGCTAAGATTTTACGGCTTCCCACACTTGCCCAGCACTCACTCCAGCATGGCTATTCTTATTTAATTAGTTTTCGCCCAGGGTCTGCATTACATAAGCCAATTCTGTATAAGCTGGCATCTGATTTTCATGTGGGTCTTGCTTACTGTCCTCTTTTGTTGGCTCCTTCTCTGTAGCCTACCTCCTCTGGTGTGGGTGACTCTCTGTCCCCCGTGTCAGCATTGTGCTGCCTACAGGCCCACATGTGTACTACCCTCTGGATTCTGGCTTTTACTCTGACTCAGTTTCCCACGTGGGTCTTCAGTAAATTCTGTTGGAGACAGCTTTCACCCCTTGACTGTCCACTTCCCACACCTCTGCTCAGTCATTCGTCAAGGGTCATCTAAAGCTTTCTGATTGGACATTGGGTTTTTCTTGAGTAAATATTCCTTGTACTCAAAGCCATTATTGAGTAAACTGAAGTTGTATTCTAGAATTTTGATTAATGTGGAGCCCCAGTTGGTATCATGTGTACCTCACATGAGAAGGAGGTATACAGCACTTCTTAAGTGGGGCTTGACACTTGATGTAAAAAGGAAAAATTTAGAGAAATTGTCAGATTTTGAATCATTTAGGATTCAAACTAAGACTTGTTTTTCTATTTCTGGCTAATATTTTAGAAAAAGATTTTGAAAGATCATATAGTCTAGCTTCTTTCAAGAACTTCATTGAAGAGCTCCTTGTCACTCTTGAATCTAAGAATCAAGGAACCCTAAGGGACTTTGCTTCATGCATGTTGTAGGCAAGTAGTAGATTGAGAGAACTTTCTGGGTTGTACCACTCCACAGTAAGGGTGCGAGGCCCTTCATTGTTGCTAGGTGTCTGCTGTGTGTTTCACTGGCCGGATAGTCAAGGTTGAGAAAAGGACTTATTTTTTTTCCCCTCTTGGAAGGAAAACCTCCCTGAAAAATACTAAGTTTGCAAAAAAAATTCTCTTAAAAAAAAAAAAAGCATTTCTAAAACCTCTATAGAATGATTATTTTATTGGCTAATACTGAAAATACTTTTATTGTTTTTCTGGTTATGAAACTTATGTAACCACAAAAATAATCTGGGTGTAGAGAGATAAAATATAGGGCACTCCTGCACTTCCCAGCAAACTTGGGAAGCTGAGGCAGGAGGATCACAGATTTGAGGCCAGCCTGAGCAACTTACTGAGATTGTTTCAAAATAAAAATAAAAAGGGCTGGGGATGTAGTTCAGAGGTAGAATGCCCCTGGATTCAATCTCCAGTACCACAAAAAAGAAAAAACATATAAGTAATCGTCCTATTCATCTTTCCAGGGTTGGCGCAGACTTTCTTACTCATTTTACATGGTGGCCTAAGAGGCTTTGTATAGTTCCCTGTTAGATTTTTAACAGCACTATGCCTATAGTTTGGGTTGTTTCTTAGAGAGTTCACAGTGATAAGCGAGGCAGCACTGAACATGTGTACACATTTAGAAAATATCTACCCCATATTCATTTTTTTAAGTATTTTTTTCTTAATATTTGGTTTGTTTGATTTGCACTTTCTAAATGGAAAATGTAGAAAGGTATAGAGAAATCGGTATGACATTGTAAGTCTGCAGTGAAGTCACCACTAAGAAACCTTGAACATACTAATCTATGTATCTTTGAATTTTTTTCCTTCATTGTATGTTAATTTGAAATAATTATAAAACTGCATAGTTGCGTATATATTGCTCAAGCCTCACATCATAAGCATTTTCCTATACCATTTAATCTAGATCTATTTAAAACTAAATTTAAGCTATATTGGAATTACCTGGGAAGGAGAATGTAGCAAGCCTTAGGTTGGAACTAACATTGGCAGCACTGGAGAGCAGATTCAGAGGCCCTCAGCAAGGTTAGGTAGCACGCGACTCCATGTGGCTCCTGACTTATCACAGGAGGCACATGGGGTTCTGGAAACAGAAGCTGCAGCTCTCAGCAGCGCCATCAGGGAATTACAAACCAGAATAGTGCTTCTAACTGATTTTTTTGTAATGTCCTTATTTTCAGGGACAGGGATAGCCAAGATAGAAGCAGCTGTGACCTCGACTCCATCTGCTGTGGGGCAGTTCAGCAAGCCTTTCTCATTTGCTCCATCAGGGTCAGTAATGAAGTTAAGTTTTATGGCAAATCACTAGCTATTTTATTGATAGCTTCCCTGAATCTTAAAATCAGGAGAGATATTTATATGTTTATTAAGTGTGCATGAATCCCAAGTTTTTATCATGGCAGTAATCCATCTGCTAGTATGGCAGCAGCTGAAAATCTTAAGGTAAATCTATTTCCTCTTTGTGGTTCATACTTATACATACATGTGTTATTGCCTGTTTGTTTATATATTTTGTTTTTAACCTAAACTTCATTTTCTTTGGGTGATGGTGGATCTCTTTTAAATCTGTAGGTCATCTAAAATACTTCATTCAGACACCATTTGGGGTCTGGGTATGACACTCTAGTTGGCTTTAATGCACTGAGAGTTAGTATTTAAACCTATGCAGAGGGGCTGGGATTGTGGCTCAGCGGCAGAGCGCTCGCCTAGCACGCGTGGGACCCGGGTTCGATCCTCAGCACCACATAAAAATAAAGCATTGTGTTGTGTCCCTCTACACCTAAAAAAAATAAATATTTAAAAACAAATAAATAAATAAATCTATGCAGAGAAGGCAGGGAATAATAGCCATTGTAGATTTTGGTTTTCTATATAGATGTTAGGGGATCTTTTTTAATTTCTTTCTTTTTTTTTTTTTTTTTAAAGAAATAATGATGGCCATGCATATAGAGTCGAGTCATTTGATGAAGGTTTGTCTGACCACATTCCCAGGCAGGCTTTTGTCTACTGTGTGAGACAGTGCTGCTCCCTGGGTATACAGGCTCTTTGGGAGCCTTGCGAGCCGCTGGAGTGTCCTCCTCCTGCCCTGATGGGCCAGCTGGCTGTGTCATACCATCCACACATTTGTTGCTTTTGGAGGTCCCAAGAAAGTCCCTTCTGTACTTTGAGTTTTTCCTCCTACAACAGAAACCACACCAACTCCATCCCCTTTCCCTGGTTTTAATATTTCTTGACTATTCTTCAGCCTAGCACATGAAAAGAAAAGAGGGCATTAGGATAGAATCCGAGGGACAAAATTGTATATTATATATTTTTTCTATGTTGTGAATCATTGTTTTATCCTTCTCAAAGATAATTTGGAACAAATTTTGAAGAGTATGTCAATGCCAAGAATTATTTCATCTTTTACAAATGTTAATACAAATGTGAATAATTCATTCTTGCTCCATCATTCCCATTTTTAAAATAAGATGGGAAATTTTGGGTTGTTGAGCCAGTGGCTTGCCCTCTATTAGATAAAATTTCCTCACCAAGGTTGAAATTTGCCAAGAAACAGCAGGGTTTTTTGTTTGTTTTGTTTTGGTCTTGTTTTTTTTGGTACTGGGAATGGAACTCGAGGGCATTTAAACCACTGAGCCACATCCCCAACCCTTTTCATTTTTTATTTTGAGATAAACTCTCCCTGAATTGCTTAGGCGAAGCAAGTTAGGCCTACATTGTTGAGGCTGACCTCAAACTTGTGATCCTTTTGCCTTAGCCTCCTGAGTCATTTCTGTCCGCTTTTTTTTTTTTTTTTTTTTTTATTTATTTTTTAGTTTTCGGCGGACACAACATCTTTGTTTGTATGTGGTGCTGAGGATCGAACCCGGGCCGCATGCATGCCAGGCGAGCGCACTACCGCTTGAGCCACATCCCCAGCCCTGTCCGCTTTTTTAATATGATAAATATTTAACACATCTTTAGATGGTCTTTGTGCATTTGAGAGAGGCAGCAATGACTAAGAAACTATAAATCCTTACATTTTTTAACATATTTTACATGCTTGGTCGTTTATTCTTTAGAACTCTGTAAAATTTGCTGTTTGCACTTTAAGTACACATAATCTCTTCTGTTTACACTCATGCTGAGCTTCCTTCTTCAGCTGTGCTATCTTCACTTGCAGTGTAAAGAACATGTGTGGAAAAAGAAAGGAGTTGGAAAGTTTTGAACCAAATTTTCCCTGCTCAGAGCTAAAAGTTATGTCAAAGTTGCAGAGATAGTGACTCCTGTTGCTTTCAGTCCAGCATCTCTCTCCTTGTAGCATGGGGCTCACCTGACATGGGTTTCAAGTTCAGAGTGGGCTCTTAGAGGTTCTCCCTGGTCCAGGGGCTTCTGCCTTGCTAGACTACTTTTGCACTCCTCCATGAGGCAAGCCTTTACTCCAGTCCCTGTGCCCAGCACACATGCCCAGTGTTTTTCCACTGCTGCTGTTCTCCTTTTCTTGGAATAAGTCTCCATGCAAACCCTTGCCATGGGAAGCCCTGCCCTCCCTCCATGGCCTGCTGTCCCTCCAAAGTCTTTCAGCCGCTGCCACTGTCTTAGCTCCGCTGTACATTGCCTCTCCTGCTGGGAGGTGTGAAGGGACTTTGCTGCTTCCACAAACATGCTCTCACCCTGATGCTGTTTACGTAGCGTGTTGATTCTTTTAAAAAGAGGTTGTATGAATGGATTACACAGCGAAACATTGGAAGGGCAACGTTATGCCTCAAGTTTATTCCCTTTTAACTTCTTTTTCCACTCAACTAGGGCTGGCTTTAATTTTGGGATAATCACACCAACACCATCTTCTAACTTCACTGCTGCACAAGGTCAGTCTCTGTGTGATGTAGCACTGCTTTTGTGTTTTTCCTAAACAAGGGTGGTTTATTTTTGTACAAATATATTGACATTTTAACTGTTCCTCAGTCTTGCTTACAATTTCTGCAGTAAGTTTTGGTAATGTGCAGTAGAAACATGTGCATGTGGTGGGCGCTGTAGCTCAGTGGTAGAGCCGCCTGCCTGGCACACTCATGCATCCTGGGTTCCATCCCCACCACTGGAAAAAATAAGTTCGATTTGAGAAACTTTTTCTTCCGTAACTTAAAATTTCATTGATTTGTAGTGATTCTGTAGGATGAGGTAGACAGTATTGTGAATATACCTTGGTGTTCCCACCCCCCCCTTGAAAAACCTATCAGCGACCACACTGGTCCCTCCATGTTGTTATAAATTCATCAACTAACATCTTTGTTTGGTTTCTGGTACTGGTGATTGAGCCCAGGGCCTTATCCAAGATAGGCAAGCACTCGGCCACTAAGCTTTATCTCAGCCCTTTTTATATTATTTTGAGACAGGATATTGCCAAGTTGCCCAGGCTGGCCTTGGACTTATGATCCTCCTACCTCAGCCTCCCCAACTAGGTGGAGTCACAGATGCACACCCAGTTAACATGTTTCTAATGCCTTGAAGAATTCAGATCTATTTTTAAAAAAAAAAAAAAAAAATTGTCATGTGCCTCTCAGTTCTTGGTTTGTCTTTTGTTTTAAAAGAAAGCTGTAATTATAAAAGTGATATGTTCAACGCCAGGCACAGTGACATACACCTGTGATCCTCACTACTCGGGAGGCTGAAGCAAGAGGATTGCAAGTTTGAGGCAAGCCTCAGCAACTTGGTTTTATCATGTCTCAAAATGAAATAAAGAATGACTGGGGGTGTATCTCAGTGGTAGAGCTGGCCTAGGCAAGTGTAAAGCCTTCAGTTAAATCCTTAGTACTAAAAACAGGTGGGGGGTGGGGTTCTTATTGAGGAAAACAGGGAATATAAAAATTCATGAAGGAGTTTAGAATCTCCACGTGTACCCCTCAGTAATAACCATAGCAGTGCTCTCTCTTTTTTAATATTTTTTATAGTTGTAGTTGGACACAATAACTTTATTTATATGAGGTGCTGAGGATCAAACCCAGGGCCCTGCACGTGCCAGGCAAACACTCTACCGCTGAGCTATAACCCCAGCCCCCATAGCAGTTCTTTTATAGTTCCTTCTAGGAGTTTTGTCTCCCACTTAGTTTGACATAATGTCTATTGTGAATTTTCCAATATTGAAAATTTTGTATAAATATCATAGTTCTTTCTGTTGATAGAATTAATCTGCCAGTTTTTACCCATCCACCATTGGACATTTTGGCTATTTCCAGGTTGTCCCTATTATACATAATACAGTGCCTTTTATTTTTTACTCAAAAATATTTTTTGTTTTTAGCTTTTCAATTATGAAGCAGAGTCTGGCTATGCTGCCCAGGCCGACCCTGAACTCTTCCTGGTCTCAAGGGATCCTTCTTCCTTAATTTCCAGAGTAGCTGAGGCAGGAGTATGGCAAGTCCAAGGCCAGGCTAGGCAGCTTAGCAAGACCCTGTCTCTAATAAAATAATAAAAGGACCAGAGGTGTAGTTCAGTGGCCGAGTGCTTGCCTAGCACACACCAGGCCCTGTGTTCAGTCCTCATTACCACCAAAAAAGAAATATATATATGAAAGGAACAAAACTATTTGTCAAAAATTATAAGGAAAATTAAAATAGGAATAAAAATGTGATAATAATTCTATGTAAACTTAATTAACATGAAAATAGACAACAATCCAAAACCATAAACAAGCTCAACACTAACAGCGATAAAAGAGCTTACTGAGTTGAGCCCTAGTAAGTGTCCCTAAATTGTGCCTAAAAATGACCCTGGATTGACGCTTGGTGTCCGTAAATATAGAGACCACTTGCATTTTGAACCAGATCCTAACTTCTCAGGGGGGCTGTGGGCTAACACCATGCTGAGGGTATTGGGGAGGGAAGCTACACTGGTGTGGAGTCAGGAAATTAGGGGAGGTGCCTTTTTTTTTTTCTTTTTTGGGTAATTTATTAATTTCAAGTATTGTGGGTGTCATGTGTATTATGATTTAATGGTCATGAATGGTCCCCTCCTTTCCACCTCAGGACGATGACTCAGATAAAACTAACTGTAGAGAAGCACTTGTTCTTTTCTCCCCAAAGGAAGCTGCTGTTAAAGCCAGCGATTCCTGTTCCTTGGAGGGGAGAGGCTTTGCTTAGGAATGCAGTCAGTGGGAATGTGATGATAGGGCCTATTTTGCTGAATCCAACCCGTTTCCCAATTTCTCTCTCTTGCTAGGGCCGACACCCTCCACTAGAGAGTCGAACCAGCTGGATGCCTTCTCGTTTGGTGGGGGAGGCAAACCCTTTTATGACACCGTTCCGGAGAGCCCCACTCCCTCCACAGTCACGCCGGGACCCAGCACTCCTGGAGCTGCCACTGCCCCTCCAGGAGACTCTGCCCCCTCTGGCAGCAGGCCCACGGCACCTGCTGGAGTTCCGCTCTCCACCGCTGCTAGCAAGCTGGAAACACCGCCGTCCAAGCTGGGCGAGCTTCTGTTTCCGAGTTCTCTGGCGGGAGAGACTCTAGGAAGCTTTTCAGGACTGCGGGTGGGCCAGGCAGAGGAGTCTACTAAGCCAGCCAGTAAGGCTTCCTCCACAGGCCTCACCAGTGGCCAGCCAGCCAAGACTTCAAGCGCGTCCTCGGGCTTTAGTTTCACTAGCCCTGCGGTGCTGGTGAAGCCTGCGGAGCCCCCAGTGCCCTCCTCTGTACCTGCCTCCGCGGCAGCTCCCCCAGCAGCGGCCAGCACGGGCGCCAGTGGTTCCACAGCTGGCATCTTTGGCAGTCTGCCACTAACCAGTACGGGGGCCTCTGGGGTGATCAGCTTTGGTGGGACTTCTTTAAGTGGCAGCAAGGGTAGCTTTGCATTTGGAAGCCAGCAGAGCAGTAATACAGTGTCGTCCTCTGCATCCCCGTCAGCTACGACTGCCACTCCCCCTCCAGCCTCATTCCCCACCTTGTCATTTGGTAGCCTCCTGAGTTCGGCATCTGCTCCCTCCCTGCCCATGTCCTCTGGAAAGAACACAGAAGAGGTCACATCGCCAGCTGTAGCCGAGAAGTCGGGCAACAATGAGGTCTCCACACCAACAGCCTCGCTCCTCGTGCAGCAGCAGGCTGCCCAGCCTCCCCAGGCTCCTCCACACACTCCCGACTCGGTTAAGAAAGAGCCGGTTCCTGTGCAGCCTGCAGTCAGTAGCCCCAGCACAGCAGCAGCTAGTACCAGCCTCATGGCGCCTTCCATAGAGGCCATTCCTGCAGCCACGGGAGGCTCTGATGACAAAGCGGAGGCAGCCTCTCCTCCTCCCACCTTTGTGGTGCCGGGGCAGGCTGCTCTTGCAGCAGCTACGCTCCCAAGCACGGGACCCTTGGCTGTTGAAACATCAGGCTCCCCCACAACCTCTAGCCCTGTTTCCAGTAGTGCTACAGGCCCCACCACAGAGACAACAGTGTTTGGGACTGTTACTTCTGGCTCATCGGTCTTTACTCAGCCACCTGCTGCCAGCTCTAGCTCAGCATTCAGCCAGCTCACCAGCAACACTGCCACTGTCCCCTCCACCACCCCCATGTTTGGGCAGGTGGTGGCCAGCACTGTGCCAAGCCTATTTGGGCAGCAGACAGGCAGCATAGCCAGCACGGCAGCCGCCACTCCACAGGCCAGCAGCTCTGGGTTCGGCAGTCCTGCTTTTGGTACCTCATCCCCAGGGGTCTTTGGACAGACGACCTTTGGCCAGGCCCCAGCCTTTGGACAGGTGACGAGCAGTCCTGCAAGTGGCTTCTCCTTTAGTCAGCCTGGGTTCAGTTCTGTGCCTGCTTTTGGTCAGTCCGTCTCCTCCACCCCTGCGTCCACCAGTGGGAATGTCTTTGGTGCGTCCTCGAGTACAAGTAGCTCCAGTTCCTTCTCATTTGGACAGTCTTCTGCCAACACAGGAGGGGGGCTCTTTGGTCAGAGCAACCCTCCTGCTTTTGGTCAGAGCCCTGGTTTTGGGCAGGGAAGCTCTGTATTTGGTGGCACTTCAGCCACTACCTCCACGGCAGCACCCTCGGGGTTTAGCTTTTGTCAAGCTTCAGGTAAGAATTTATATATTTTTACTTTGTTCCTCTCTGTGCTATTTTAAACATGTACAGCAAACTTGTATTACTTGGTAATTAAAAGAAAGGGAGAAGCAGCAAAAAAATGTGTAAGATCAAGAAAGGAGCTTGGCGCACATGCCGCAAGAATTTCCTGGCCTAGTTGGCCAGGTCTGCCTCAGCACGCTCTCTACTCTTCCAGCCAGCAGAATGCCAGCTTCATGGGAAAAACCAAGCATCTTTAGTTTAAGATCAGGGAAGTAAATGAATGACTCATACATAAAAAATTTTGAAATTGGAAGGCGCTGCAGTCATTGTGTCCAAAACTGTCAGGCTTCAAGGAGACTGATCTCAGGTCAAATGGTGCTGATGGTAGAGTGGGAAGAGAAGTGGGTCTCCTCCCCACGCTTCACTGCTCCAACGCCATGTTGCTTGCTGGAAGGGCCAACACTGACACTTAAGAGGTGACTTTTTTTCTGTTTTCAGTGTTGTGACTTGAAAACAAAAATTTTTAGATTTTTACCATTTTTGAAAGAAAAATCTTATTTTCTCAGTATGTGTATCCAATTGTAGCAGCTGCTTTTACTTCTTAAAACTATCAGAAGACAGACCAAGTTGAAAATCTATTCCAAGTTTGACTTTCTGATGGTTCTTTTATGAAAGGCAATTCTTTAGCAATTAGGCTATGGGGAAAACAAGTGTTTTGTGAGCAAGATTACAAGCAATTGCTGATTCATTTCTTCGGTAATAATTTTATTAAAAATGGCTGTTAATTTATTAGAAATGTTTTTCTTCTTGCAACAAATGTTAAACTCCTATTAAGTGCAGCTAAAAGGACGCAGTAATGAAAAAAGACACAGTGTGGAGGTCCACTAGTGCCCTGTGAAGAAGCTAGGTGCCTGTGGACTTGGGATGACTTGGATCTGTGTGTGGCCAGGGAGAAGGCCTGTGTGTCACAGGAGAGCAAGTTGTCTCCGTCTCCAGTGCATCGTTTGTCATGCAGTCGGGGTTTGAGAAAACCTCCCACCAAAGGCTTTGTCAAACCAGTTCAGCAAATTCAGACTCCCTGAAGGATCTTCTTCATTGATGAGTACCTGTGTGGAAAGCTGCCTGGGCGCCTTCTGCAGCCCTGGTTGAGGAATGAGGCTTGCTGAAGTTCATGTGTCTGATAAGCCACAGAAATGAGGGTAACACTCCTGCCTCTTCCTCCTCATCCAGGCTCTTGTGTTACAATGCATTGCTCCTCCTGACTCGCCCTGGCTGCATTCAGCCCAGCATCTCCATCATCAGAATCTGGCATTCGAGATACATTAAAAATCAGGGAGTAGAAATATTCATAATGTTAAGTCAATCATTGAAAAGAATTCTTGGTGGCCAAAAGTCTTGAGGAGAAACTGTTCTGAGAGTGTACCATCTTATTAGCCCCACCCACTTGATAGAAGAATCCAGCACCTGGGACTTCGGAATTTATATTTTATAATATAATATATATTATAATTTTAGCAATGAAAACGGGTCTTTTCAATCACCTCTCCATATCAAACGGTTCTGCATCTATAGTTACAACCAACCGCAGATCAAAATTCATCAAAAGAAATATGTAACTGAATATGTGCTGGCTTTGTTCTTGTCATTATTCCCTAAATAATAAAGTGTAATAACTAGTTATATGGCATTACATTGTACTAAGTGTAATAAGTATTATCTAGGGATGATTTAAAGTATATGGGAGTACGATGTAGGTTGTATAAATCCTATGCTATTTTGTGTAAAGGACTTGAACACAGATTTGGGTATCCTGGGGTGGGGGACCCAGAAACAAGTGACCCATGGATACCAAGGAACAATTGTATGTGTTTAGATTTTTCTTCATTTCCTATATGGAGAAACAATTTTATCGTAAGTTGATTTATTGTGGGGTAATTAAGCATATTAAAAATGCCATTTTAAAAAAGGGGTGCTTGGATGTTGTAGAAGACTCATCCAAATTGAACTTTTGTCTTTCTTCTGTTTTATAGGTTTTGGGTCTAGTAACACTGGTTCTGTTTTTGGTCAAGCAGCCAGTACTGGTGGAACAGTCTTTGGCCAGGTAAATAAGTGCATTTGTCTTTATTTGTGTCAGATTTCCCCTGTATAATCTAATCTTTGTGTGCAGTTCATGCTGCATGCCCAGGCCTAGCAAACAGCTGTGTGGTTCTTAAGCTTTACTGTCCAACTGTCTTGAGGATGTGGAAGTCTCCACTTCACATTAGAGAGTCAACAGAATTTGGATCCTCCTCTGGCTGACTTCTGGGAAAGTACTTAAACTGGCCTCCATCAGTCTTCTGCCTGTTCTGTTAGGCTGGGGTTGGCAACCTACAATCCACAGGCTAAATCACCCCTAGCCTTGATTTATATAAGTTCTTAAGAATGGCTTTTACATTTTCAAATGTTTTTTTTAAAAGAAGAATATGCAATAGCAACTACATATGGCCCCTGCACTGAGCTATCTGAAGTCCAGGGCTGAGCCACACATAGTTTTAAGTGCTTTCTTCAGATTAACTCATGGAAGCATCTTAGCACCTCTGTAGGCAGGGGCTGATACTGTCTCCATTTGAAAGGTGAGGACACTGAGGATCCAGAGAGGTTTGACTCAACTGTTAGCACCGGCTACTTTTAGAACACAGTAACCTCAGAAGAGCCCTTCAGAAGTAAGGGCCTCTGATTGTCAGTGACAACTGTGACTTTCCACAGGAGGACTTGGTGGGATTCCAGTAGATGATGTGTGGGCACGATGTGTGTTCCTTCACATATTAAGTAGAAGGTTTTCCACATGCTGGCAGAAGCAGCTTAGACCCACTCTGAAGCAGAGCTCTGGACTTTATTCAATCCCTCACATTATTCTTTCAAATAAGTTTTGGGGTATTGATTCCCACAGTTAAACTAGCCATGCAAAAGAAATGGGGATCTGTGAACAAGAGCCAGAATAAACGTCAGAAATGCCAGGCATGGTAGTTCACACATGTAATCCCAGCAGCTCGGGAGGCTGAGGCAGAATTGAGTTCAGAGCCAGCTTTAGCAATCTAGAGAGCCCTGAGCAACTTAGCGAGACTCTGTCTCTAGATAATAAAATATTCAAAAGGGCTGAGGATGTGGCTCAGTGGGAAAGCACCCCTGGGCAAAAAAAAAAAAAAAACAGAAATACACTTGCAGGGACTATAAAACAACTATGTTTAAAAGAAATAATAGACAACTTAAAAATACTAGTATGGAATAGGAAATCACAAGACCTTTGAAAAAGAACCAGGTAGAGTTTCTAGGAAAAATTAATAATTAAAATTCAAGACACAGTGAATGTATTTAAAAGCAGACAAGCCAGGCACAGTGGTGCGCACCTGTAATCCCAGCTGCTCAGGAGGCTGAGGCAGGAGGATCACAAGTTCAAAGCCAAACTGGGAAATTTAGTGAGACCCTGTCTCTAAATGAAGGGGCTGGGGTTGTGGCTCAGCAATGGAGCGCTCGCCTCGCACATGCGAGACCCTGGGTTCGATCCTCAGCACCACGTAAAAATAAATAAGTGAAATAAAGGTATTTAGAAAAAAAAAGGGTTGGGGGGTAGCCCAGTAAGAGCAGAAAAGAGCAGTAGTGTACTAGAACAGTGATCAGATGCTAAGTGTTTTAGGCTTTGAGAACTGCATAAAGTTTCTGCCACAGCTGCTCCACTGTGAAGCAGCCGTAGATGATGTGCAGTGAACGAGATGGTTATGTGCCAGTAAGGCTTTATTTACAAAAAGAGGTGGTAGACAGGATTTGACTCACAAGCTGTAATTTGCTAACCTTTGGACTTGAAGGTTAGTTAAATTATTTGGAATATATCATGGAGAGCAAAAAAGATGAAAAATGCAAAAAAAGAACAGATCCTCTAAGAGAAATTTTAACATACATGTATTCACAATCACAGAAGAAGAGAGAGTATGTACATGGCAATATCAGAAGAGAAAAGAAATTTCCCAAACAAGTAGAAAAGAGTAATTCACAATCCAAAAGCCCAGCCCAGGGACGCACAACTGTAATCCCAGCAGCTTGGGAGGCTGAGGTAGGTGGATCACAAGTTCAAGACCAACCTCAGCAACTTAGTGAGGCCCTAAGCAACTCAGTGAGACCCTGTCTCTAAATAAAATACAAAAAAGGCTGGGGATGTTAAGTACCCGAGTTCAACCCCTGGTATATTTAAAAAAAAAAAAACAACCTGCAGCAAAAGCTCAACAGGTCACACAGCTCTTGAAAGGAAATCAGTCCTGAGACCTGTCACAGCACAAGAGCAGAACAACAAGATTAGAGGAGGAGGCAGCCTAGACAACTTATCTTCCAGGGAGCCACAGTGGGACTGCCAGCTGACTTCCCTGCAGGCATGAAAGAAGCCGAGGTGAAGGCTTCTTTACAAAAAGAAGTCTACCTGGGATTTCTAAACATGCAAAAATTATCTTTTCGAATGAAGTGAAATCAAGACAGTTTTCCAGATAAACAAATATTGGGAGATTTCATGTCTTGCACACCTGAAGGAAATCTTAAGGGATATTTCTCAAACAGAAAAATTTAGCATTACCAAAATAGTGGCCTTCTTAATTTTAGGGAAAAACAAGTCGTAAAATAGGGAAATTGTAGCCACAAGAGCAATCGTATTTAGAGTATATTCTACAAAGCAGGGGCTGGGGTTGTGGCTCAGTGGTAGAGTGCTCACCTAGCATGTGTGAGGCACTGGGATCGAGCCTAAGCACTACATAAAGATAAATAAAGGTATTGTCCATCTATAACTAAAAAAATAAAGAATATATTCTACAAAGCAAAAAGGGTAAAGTTTTAGAAACTCTCATGTTGCTAGTAAGAATATAAATTCATGTAACCTTGGGAAATCATCTGACTGTATCACAACTAACATTCAAAATCTTTATTAACCCAGCAGACCTGCTCTGGGTATATAGCCAAGAGAAGTAAGTGCCTTTGTTCACCAAAAGATAGGGATTAGAAATGTTCATGATATAGTGAACTCATAATAGCTAAAAACAGGAAACAACCCAAATCTCATAAATTTGAAGAATGGCCAAATAAGTTGTGCTGTTTTTATCCAGCAGAATACTATAAAACAGTGAGATGAAATATGCTGCTCCTTCCCAAAACAACAGGAGTCACCCCACCACCCCCGCTGGTATTAGGTACCTGTAGAGGAGCCTGCCCCAGAGTACTCAGTGTAGGACCACGTTGGCCAAGAGATGTGCCTAAAGTGACAGAGAGCCTTGAGAAGCACCAGAAATGTTTGATATTTGAACATTGAACCTTATGCACAGTTGAAATCGTGTCAAAATTAAATGAGCTCTCTACACGTAAAGTTTATGAACTTAATAAAAAGTCATAGGGAAAAAAATGGGCAGAAGAGGGCTGGGAATGCAGCTCCGTGCCAGAGGGCTCATTCCCAGCCTATACAGAGCCCAGGGCTCCGTCTCTAGTACTGCATTAAAAAAAGAAGAGAAGAAAACAGGCAGAAGACAATTCATGAAAGAAGTTGCACAGCGTTGGGCCTGTGCTTGATCACTCTGAATGGTATACTTAAATGTAGCCAATATGGTATATTTTACAACAATAAGAATACAGGGAAATAAGAAAACTTTTTTTTTTAATTAGGGATAGACCAAAGGATCAATAAACAAAAAGATGTTCAGCTTCATTAGTGATATAAATAAAACCACAAAGAGATGCATACTCATAAGATGCAAAAATTTAAAGTCCAGTACTGAGGGAGTCACACCTGATGGGAGTACAAGTTGGTCCACTCATCTTGGAGAAGAGTTTGATACCATTTAGTAAAGACCAACAATGCCACCCCTAGATTTGTTCTTTAGAAAAACAAATATGTACCAGGATACAGGAGTGTTCATAGCAACACTGTTACAATAACCCCAGCAACCCAGACAAGACTGTTTATCAGCATTCAAATGGGTTGATGAATTTACATTATTCTCTATATCCAGCTGTGAAGATGGGTAATACTGCTAACTTGGGTAACTGGCTCACAGAGAGTGGAGCCAAAGAGATGCAAATGCATTACTGGGACAAACTCCATATGTTGCTCCCCTTCCCCCATTCTTCCTCCATGGAAATTATGTTTGCAGTTGAATGGGCCAAAAATTGAATTTTATTCTGTGAGGGCAGGTGTCTTTGATATTCATCACCATATCCCCAGTGTGTAGGGTTGTGACTGAAACCTGATAGACAATGTGAAATGAATTAATTCTCACATGGCAAGGAGTATCCTCAGAAAACTTGACTGACTAGGATATGAAAGAATATAGGAAACCTTCACTCCCATTGTACCACCAAGAAAAATTCAGATAATGTGAAAATCATACTTATTCTAAGGGCATTGGGATTATTGAGTGCTGTATAGCAGATTTCCTCAAACCCTAGTAGGCTGCATCAGCCAGTCGTAAAAGGTGCCAACTTTCTAGTCATAAGTACAGATGGGCAGAGTTGGGTGGCTGATCTTTGTCCCACAGTAACTGTGATAGCTGGAAGGCAGTGGGGGAACCATATGAAGGTTTGCCCTGTGTCAGTAGTTGGTTGACTGTTGACTCTGACATTAACCTGAGCTTATTAGCTTAGCACCTACATCTGGCAGCTGTGTGGCTTGGGGATTCCCAGAACATGGCGGCTGCACTTAAAGATGGAGAGGGAGCCAAGCTGAGGCTGTAGAACCTTTTATGGATCATCCTCCAAAGTCACAGGACATCACATGAATTGCACCCTCTTCCATGCACCACAGAGTGTCTTCCAGGCTTGGGGATAGTGGGGGGAGGGGATAGGTGTCGCTTCTTGCTTTGGAAGAGCGCATAGAACAAGAAGTATTACTATGACCATCTTTGGAAAATAAACTCATTAATGGGACCAAGGAAGACTGGCAGGAAGCCTTGTGAGCTCATTTCCAGAGAGGAGTGGCATGGGTGAGCACAGTGGCACAGCAGCTTCAGGGGCAAGAGGTAGTCAGATTTGGGGCAGGCGGAAGAGACACCTTGCCATAAGTCGAGAGGATGCTGTGGCTGGACAAGCTCTTGGCAGTGAAGGGGCAAGCAAACTTGAGATGACCATAGCACAAGTTGAGTGATAGCATTGACCATTAGGGGGATGAAAATCAGAACAATAATGAGGTACTGTTTCATGTTCCCTGCAAATGGCTGTGATTTAGAAAATGAAGTGTCAGTGAGGATGTGGGGGAACCCGAGGCCTCACGTTGCTGATAGGAGTGTGTGTGCAGCCTATATATGGTTTGGTGTTTTCTCAAAGGCTACACATAGTACTTGTACCACACAGCCCAGCACTAATGCTCCTGGGTGTGCACCCCAAGGAATTGAAAGGGATTCCAGCAGAGGCTTGGATGCCAGTGTTCACTGCAGCGTTGTTTCTCAGTAGCCAAAAGGTGGAAAACCATCCAAGTGTCAGCCAGTAGATGAATGGACGAATACAACATGGCATGTACATTCAAGGAAGTGTTACTCAGCCATAAAAAGAAGTGGTGTTTTGGTTCATGCTACCCACGGGTGAACCTTAAAACAGCATGCTAAGTGAGACGAAAGGTCACATAGTGAACAGTTCCACTTAAATTGAAGTACCTACCGTACATACATTTGTAGAGACAGGTGGCAGATTAGAGTTTACCAGGGACTTTGTGGGGAGGAGAGAATGAGGAGGTGTTGATTAATAGGGACAGAATTTTGGTTTGGGGTGATGAAAGAGTTTTGGAAATGGTGGCAATGGTTACACAACATGGTAAATGTTACCGACACTGCTCAATTGTATACTAAAAAAGTTTTAAATTTCCTAGCGTGGTGGCATGTGCCAGTAATCCCAGCTACTTGGGAGGCTAAAGCAAGAGAATCGTAAGTTCTAGGCCAGCCTGGGAAACTTATTAGCAAGGCCCTGTCTCAGAATTAAAAAGGCAGGTAGCGCATGGTGGCACATACCTCTAAACCCAGCAACTCTGGAGGCTAAGGCAGGAGGATTGCAGGTTTGAGGCTAGCCTCAGCAACTTAGCAAGACCCTGTCTCAAAATAAAAATCAAAGAAGCTGAGGTTGTAACTTAGGGGTAAATCAGCCCTGAGTTTAATCCTTAGTATAAGAAAAAAAAGACTATATATATATTTTTTTTGCCATAATTTTTTAAATTTTTCATAATGATATACCAAAAACCATTTGAGTTTTAGTGTGTGTTTGTTTTTTGGTGCTGGGGGATTGAACCTAGGGCCTTGTGCATGCAAGGCAAGCACTCTGCCAGCTGAACTATATCCCAGCCCCATTTGAGTTTATATGCTATAAATCAGTGTATTGTATGATATGTGAATTATATCTCAATGAAGCTGGTGTAAATAAGTCAGATTGGGATCTGAAAGACTTGCAAATGCAGCAGTGATTTACCTGGCATCCATATCCTCCCTGCTTTGGCCAAGAGAAAAGAAATGAAGACCGGCCTGAAAACAGCTTGCACAATGCTTGCATTCTGCTGCCTGGATCTGTTGAACCTAAAAGTGATAACGGCAGCCCAGCTTCCTTCCAGCTCCAGGCACTTACAGGACAGATGACTCAAACCCTAAGCAGAGACAGTCCCAAGTCAGCCAGCATGAGCTCTGCATCGACAGACAGCAGAGTTCTCACTGTCAAGGAAAAACATTAGTGTTCCTTATTTGCCACTGTTCTATGGACAAAGTCTATTATGCAAAAAAAAATAAAAAATAGTGGTCTGGGGCTGTAGCTCAGTGGCAGAGCACTTGCCTCGCAAGCATGAGGCCGTGGGTTCGATCCTCAGCACCACATTAAATAAATAAATAAATAGATAGATAAATAAAAGATATTGTGTCCATCTGTAACTAAAAAATTTTTTTAAAAATAGTGTGTATAAATGAAATAACAGAAAGTTAAGGGGAGAGGCGTGCAATATGATTTTTAAAATGAGCAAAACCCAACACATGTGATCCAGATATTGGAACTAGAGACAGAGACTTTAAAATAACTATTGTGCTCTAGGAGTTACAGAAAAATGTTGAAAGAATGATTGAGTTCAAAATCTCAGCAAAGATGTGGAATTTTAAAAAATAGTCTTGATCTGTATTTGAAGTTCAAATCTAATGCTTGAAGTCAAAAAAGAAATTATTAGAAAACCTTAACAGCAGAGTGAATACTACAGGAGAACAATGAACTTTTTTGTACATTTTGAGATTTTTCTATAACTTTAAGTTTTAAAAACTGTTGTTCATTTCAATTAGAAACAACAGAATCCTCTAACCCTGCTGAGGGTGCAGTAACCGTCAGTTTACATTCAGCCGGGGACATTCGTTATCCACTTCTCCACTCTGTGGATAGCCAGTGTCTAATTTCAAATCACATTTGAAATTCGGCTGAGCCATCTGAATTCTTGGCTTCTGCAGGTCAGAGGGTGCAGCTACGGGAGGCCCCTGTGTGTTAGCCGGAGGTGGAAGGTAGCTATGCAGTCTCATCTCAACAGGTGCATGCATTTGTGGTCATGGATGGCTTCCTTCCTCACAGGCGGCTTACTCGCTATCAGAACTTCACTTTTATGATTGGGTTGCTACTTTTTGTTTGCTTTTGGGTTTTGGTACCAGGGATTGAACCCAGGGGCACTTAATCACTCAACTACATCCCCAGCCTTTTTTTATTTTTTTCATTTTGAAACAGTGTGTCCCTGAGTTGCTTAGGGCCTTGCTAAGTTGCTGAGGCTGGCCTCAAACTTGCAATCCTCCTGCCTCAGCCTCCTAAATTGATGAGATTACAAGTGTGTGCCACCAAACCTAGGTGTATTCCTGGTTTTTAAAAGCCCTTTGGACTAGTGCTGTAGATCAGTGGTAGAGCACTTGCATGGGCTTTCACAAAGTTCCATCTCCAGCACCACAAAAGAAAAAAGAAAAGCTGTAACTCATCATTACATAATTGTGGTGGAATAAAGTTCATTGCCCAAAGGCAAAAAATTGTTATGTTCAGGGTACAAAAGACAGGTGTGATTGTGCCACATGAGGCAAGGGGTGAGAACAGCTGATGGTGACATAGAGGTAGACGGGCCTGACCAGAGAGTCTTCTAGAAGCGGTAACAAGAGTGGACAGGTCTGATGCCTCATTGCATCTTATCCAGCTGCTTCTGGACTTACAGTGGTGGGGGTTATTGCACAGTCCCAGCGAAGGAGGAAGGACAGGTGGCCAAGATGGAGGGGCACTGGTGTGCCATGTTTTAGAGAGGGCCTGCTAGAGTTTCCACTTGTGGAGATTAAATGACTACTTGCAAAGTGCTTAGAAGAGTGCCTAGTACAGAGCTGGCACTTGACCACTGGCCTCTGTTGTTAGAAGGCTGACAGCAACTGTTTGTGAGCTTTCAGTTGTCTCTCAGGCGCTGTTCTGAGGTGTATTCATTTCTTAGCTCATTTCATTCACTCGTTTTGAGGCGTGTGGTTTAGTACCCCACTTTACAGAAAAGGACTGAGGGCACCACTCTACTCCCTTGAAGGATCTCCTGGAAGGTTCCTCTGCCCAGAGACCCCTTCTAAAGCCCAACTTCTTTATCTACATGATAACCAAGGAGACTTCAAACTTCACTAATGTGAGTGGTCCCTTCAATCTAGCACTGATCATCATTCGGGAGTCAGTTTCCAAACAGAAATCAAGTGTCTGGTGCCTGATATAGCTCTGAGTCAGCATGTGTCCCTGAGTTAGCAGCTTCCTCTGAGCATAAGCTTTGCGAACTTGGACAAGATTCAGCAATGGTCATCATTTCAACAATGGAGCTAATTTAAGCTTTCTGCAGCACTGGGAAAGTCATTATGAAATGAAATTGCGCAAATTGAGAGACGACTGTAA
Source organism: Marmota monax (assembly GCF_021218885.2). Classification (NCBI taxonomy): domain Eukaryota; kingdom Metazoa; phylum Chordata; class Mammalia; order Rodentia; family Sciuridae; genus Marmota; species Marmota monax. The sequence continues at coordinate 22,972,489 of NW_026692912.1, forward strand.
ATCACTCATCTTTTGCTGCTGATGAGTTCAGCCACACGCTTCAGGAATCAGAAGTGATGCCCGTGATGGCTTCTAAATGCTTTCAAATTTTTTATTTGGTGGATCTCGTGTGGGATTGGTTTTCCCACCCTGGAATTGTGTTGGGCACTGCGGGCAGCAGGGCAGGTGAACAGTGAAAGTTCCCACCTCTGTTGAATTCACTCAAGAACTGTAGATGGAGCAGCAGTCCTTGCCCAAACTCCAGCCTCTCCTGTGGTTGCTGGCCTATCCCCTTCCAGACCCAGAAGAGTGCACTTGCTTTGCCATGTGTGCCAGCTGCCATCCCCCACAGACCCGGCCTGCCATCACCATGACCTCTCATCCGAGCTTGCTTCCTGCCCCTTTTGTTCTTAACAGTCCTCCAGCTCCAGTGGTGGTGTGTTTGGGTCTGGAAACACTGGAAGAGGGGGAGGTTTCTTCAGTGGCCTCGGAGGGAAACCCAGCCAGGACGCTGCCAACAAAAACCCATTTGGCTCAGCCAGCGGGGGATTTGGATCCACAACTACACCAAGTAAGTTGAGAAGAGTTCTCCCAGGCCCCTTGGTCCCTGATGCCATTGTCATCCTCATAGTGTTCTCAAAGCTTTGGGGACAGCTCTGAATGAGAGGGAAGGGGTTAGAAGGTCCATTTGAAGTATCTACCCCAAAGCAGTGTGATGAGGTTTTGTTCTGTGGTTTTTAATGAGATGTCCTATATAATCCTGAAAGGACATCAGAGCTGCAGGGAGAGGATCAGTGTCCTGAACCACTCGGATCTCCTCTCCGAAAGCCCAGATTGCACTGTTTCGTGGCATTGGGGTGACTTGAAGTGAATGCAGGCAGACAGGCAGAAAGGAGCAGCTCGCCGCACTGGGTGGCTTGCACAAGAACACGTGGGCTTGCGTTTGGGCAGCAGTCTTTTCAGATTTGCCTTGGATTTCAGCTGCTGTAGATCTGAAGCCTTCAGTGTTTCTCATCTCTTGTGTTTTTGCTTTCTTTTCATCTGAAGCTGTATCTGGCAGCATTTTCTTCTTCAGCTAATTTTTTTAATTCTTTGTTGATCTCTCTATTCATGGTTGGAAATGAAAAAGTGACTTAGATGCAGTGTTCAGATTGTGTGTTACCAGGCAGCGTCGCATCTCCTGCTGTGTAGGATCTGCTGCCTTGTGAGCCACTGTTCTCTGGTCATAGCTGATTTTTCCTTTATATTAAGGCCTCTGGAGTTGAGAGCAAAACTTCCTATCCCAACTCGCTCTTCTGGGTTCATAGGTCAGGAACGGGTTATTTTGATATCACTGTCCACTTCAGTAATACATAAGGAAAGATTGCTTGTTGAGAGGCATCGACCTCTTAGCTCCTGAAGTTATATAATCAGAAGTTTTTTCTGTTCTTCAGCTTTCAGTCTGCCAGCAGAGATTTAGAATTCTAAAATGAAAGGATCTTGGAAATCAAGTCTAGTAGTTCTCAAAAACTGCTTTTGCATGTGAACTCTTATGAATCCTAAGTAAAACTGAACAAGGTTCACACTGAATCAGAGGTCAAAAAGTCCAGAATACATGTGGGTAGTTTGCCCAGCCATGACCCCTCAACCCCATGAATCTAGGTATCTGTATAGCCCACACTTTGAAAACATTATTCTTTAAGCCAGAAACATTATTCAGAGCCAGAAAGTGGCAGATCTAGAACTCAACTAGATCATATTTACCACATCAAACACAGCATCTGGCACAGAATTAATAACAAGCTAGTTAGAAATTTGGATTTATGCTGGATGTGGTAGCACACACCTGTAATCACAGCGGCTTGGGAGGCTAAGGCACGAGGATTGTGAGTTCGAAGCCAGCCTTAGCAACTTAACAAGGACATAGGCAACTTGGTGAGATTCTGTCTGAAAATAAAAAGGGGTGGGGATGTAGCTCAGCAGTTAGGGGCCCTTGGGTTCAATCCCTGGTCCAAAAGAAAAGAAATGTGGATTTATCCCAGATGTAAGTTCTCATGTGTGAGGCTGTGTTACTGGCCAGTGTCGTTAACCACTTCGGTGTGTCAGATCCCTGTAAAAATTCCCTTCCTCCTGGCCAGTTCATCTCTGTGCCATGGCCCTTAACTGTCAGAGTGGCCTTCTCTCAGGTCAGCTGGAGCTGGCACGTACTGGCTCATGAGAGCCAGATGTACACATCTTCCCCCAAGTCCACATTCAGTGACATCATATTGGGTAGCCTGAAATCAGCCCTAATAGTGCACTTATACCTTGAAGTTGGAAACACTACCAGCCAGGACTCCTCCTGTCCACAGACTGTTGCTAATCATTTGCTGGCCCATCACTGTGTCTAATGTGTCTTTGATTCTGGTTTAAAGTCAATAATTACCTGTTCTTAATAATACCTCTACTGTTCTTTATCTCATAAATGTTAACTGTTAATTGCAAACCAAGTTTACATTTATTCTTAAGGGAAGTTTAAAGGAATTTAAAGAGGCAGAGGAAAGACCTTTCACATTTTTATTTTTTTAAATTAAGTTTGTAATTTGATAGTGAAAGGGACAGAAAACTCTTTAACCCTCGGACCCAGTGCAGTGTAAAAGAAAGGAACAAAGGAAGAGGAGGAGCTGGGGAAAGTCAAGAGAAGGGTATTGTCCTCAGCATAGTACAGAAAGCTTTCTGCGGAATCGCCAGTGGCGGCCTCTTTCTCCTCGGGTGACTCTGCAGCGTTCGATAGCTCCCAGTGCTGCTCCGCTCCTGGTCCCTTCCTCCTCTCTCATGGTGCCTTTCTGCTGCTTTTCCTCCTTTCCAGTACTGTGGGGCACATTCCCCAGAGTCACCTGGGTCATGCAGTGGTCTTCACACCCTCCACCCTGCTTCCAGTCTCCTCTGCTGGGCCAAGAAATCCATTCAGATTAGGGGTTTTTTGTTGTTGTTGTTTTTGTTTTAAATTTTTTTTTAGCTGTAGATGGACACAATACCTTTATTTTGTTTTCTGTTTTTTACTTTTGTTTTGGTGCTGGGGATCGAACCCAGGGCCTATGTGCATGCAAGGTAAGCGCTTTACCAACTGAGCTATATCCCCAGTCCTTATTTATTTTTTTTAAATGGTTTTTAGTTGTCAATGGATTGTTTATATGTGGTGCGGAGAATCGAACCCAGTGCCTCACACATGCTAGGCAAATGCTCTAGCACTGAGCCACAACCTCAGCCCCAGATCAGGGGTTTGGTTTTGTTTTTGTAATATTTATTTTTTGGTTATAGTTGACACACTATCTTTATTTTATTATTTATATGTGGTGCTGAGGATGGAACCCAAAACCTTGCACACGCTAGGCAAGCACTCTACCACTGAGCCACAACCCCAGCCCCAGATCAGGTATTTTTAAACTGATTTTATTTTGCCACTGTCCCTACCCAGAACCCATTTGCAATTTCCTGCCAAGTTTCTAAACCAGCTATGGACTGGAGTCCAGGCCGTCCACAAGCTGGCCCAGCACACCTAAGTTCTACTCAAGTTCTACCCATTCCCTCTGCTTGGGCCAGCTGTCGGTGCCACCTCCCTGTGTGGGCTGGTTCATGCTGCTGCCTGCTTCCTGCAGGGGGGCAAGATAGCAGTTGCTTGGTGTGCCCTTGCCTGAGACTCAGAGGGCCCAGGGGATCTCCTTCCCTAGAAATCTACAGTCCTTGGAATTGCTGCTTCACAGAACATGAGGCAGCAGAGGATCAACCTTTATCCATTGCCTGCTGTGTGCCAGAAGCTTAATACAGGGGCTGGTCATTTCCTACAACAGTACTCTCATTTGTGGTCTGCAGAGGTCACATGGCTAAGCAACCATCTCCTGGCCAGCAAGAAACAGACACTTCCAGGTGTGCCTGTCGGGCAGCCTTGTACCTGCTCTCGGGGGCCCAGAATATGCTTTTGCAGTGGCACACTGAGCATAGACCAGGTCAAGAACAGTTCCCTTGATGATAATTGAGTTAGGAGCTGCCGGGTCCTGAAGCCGCCCTCCTTAGCCCTGAGCAGTGGCTATGGCCAAAATAAGCTGAGAAACACTGCTGCTTGGAGTTGATACCTTCTGTCTCTAGGAGCTTGAACTTCATAAGTTTTTTTTTCTCTGTGTTGTCCCCAGAGACTCTACTAAAGACAGGTGGTTAGCCCCTGTAGTCATTTAAAATTCAGCACCCCTGTGCCTTGTCACCCAGAAGAACCCGTTGTCTCCTGAGTCTTATCCTGAGGATACTGTGGAAAGTCATCCTTAGCACATTCTTTTTCTTCAGGGACCTGACAGGTATATTTGTGTCAGGGGCTGAGAAAGCCATCTGACCGTCATCTTTCAGGCCCACAGGCTCTCTCCTGGCTTTTCAGGAGAAGGCCTGAAGAGAGGCCTGGACCAGGGTGTTGATGAGATTTCCCTTCTGAGTGTGCACTGGATTCTTGTTCAGTAACTCCAGACCTGAAGAAAGACCTGGAATGTAGTCCCTGTGACACTGTTTACAACAAATTTAATTTACATCAAGTATAGTTAACTTTGATTGGGCCAGACTCTAATGTTGGATTCTGCCAATGATTTTGCCACATAAAAGACCAAAGGGTCCACATCTTGCAGTAGGGCGGAAGCCAGAGCAGTTGTCACCCCGAAAGGTCATTAGACGGCTCTGCAGAGACAGACTTTGTTTTCAGAAGAATCTTCTCCAGTGAAATGCTTGTTCCACCAACTAAGCCACTTCTTGTTTACCATATTTTGAAAGCTAGAGGTGATTATTTTGGTGGTGTCAGGAGAGAACCGAGGAGCACCCTGTGGCTTGGGATCACAGGGAAGCAGTCCCAGCCCCACCTCTTGTTCCAGAGTGGCCCGTGGGTGGTAGGGCGTGTCCTCCTGACTGCCACCGGCTACCACAACCACGTGTCAGTAGAGCAATTCTTGGATCTTTGCAAATTTTGGAAAGGGCTTGTTTTGCTGTTTGTATATATTAAAATTAAGATACGGAGGGAGGAGTTGAAGGAACAGGGAAGGGGGAGCCGTCTGCTCGGAGAGCCACAGAATGCCACCCTGGGGCTTCCACACTCGTGGCGTCCTCCCAGCAGCTGCCCTAGTCAAAAGTGCTGTCCCTATGTTCTGTGTCAGGGAACTGGGATTTAGGTTAGGTCCTCCCCCGAGGTCACACAGCTATTAGGTACTCTAACCCAGGCCTGACTCAGACCTCAGGATTATTCCACTATAATATGCTACAAATACCTCAAAGATATAGATTTCTTATTTTTTTAACTCATTGTGCTAAAACTACATATTTGGGGGTGCTGTGTGATACTTTAACATATGTGTTCTTATGTAGTGTTCACACCAGAGTCAACCTGTCTCCTCAAACATTGTCATTTCTTAATGGTGAAAATATTCTGAGACTTTTCTTGGACTTTTTTTTTTTTTTTTAGTTCGACACAAAACCTTTATTTTACTTATTTATTTTTATGTGGCTCTGAGAATCAAACTCAGGGCCTTGCACATGTCAGGCAAGTGCTCTACTGCTGAGCCACAATCCCAGCCCCTCTTGGACCTTTTTTTTAACTGTACGTTGTTGTCATCTGTGGTCACTCTGCTGTGCAGTACAACACCAGCACTTCCTTCTCCTTGTTACGGCTTAGTACCTATTACTCTCTTGCTCCTCCTCTGGACACCACCATTCTGCTCTTAACCTCTGTGAGATCAACTTGTTTAGGTTCCACAAATGAGCAAGGTCATGCTGCATCTGTGCCCGGCTTAATTTTCTAAATAGTCTCAACTTCTAAGAAATCTAAATCTCCCAGCATTATCCCAATAAAATCATTTCATCTCTCATTTCATATAGTTGCCCCAGATTTCTCCAAAATGAGGACCCACCCCTAGACTTGCCCTTGAACTTACTGTTTGGAATTTTACATCACCAGCACTAATACAACAGAGACCTGAGTCCTGGGTTCTTGAAGTGCTGAGTAAAGGCAGCGCACTGAGGAGCCTGCCTCCTCCCCAGGCTCAGCTGGGCTGCCCTCAAGGGAGGTCAGCGCGGCCTCCGGCTCCCTCACCAACGGCCGCTAAGTCTGCTCAGAGGCTGCTTTGTCTACTACACCGGGGATGAATGAGCGGTGCCTGTCCTGCTCAGCATCAGGTCCTCCTTGTCAGCAGTGGAGACAGGGCCTTACTGGGCCCAACGCTACGTATTGGTGCCTAGAAAACAGGTAGCCATGTCCCGGAAGTGAGGCCACTCACTTCCCAGATGGTAGATCAGGAGCAAATATCAGCTGTGTGCAGTCTTCCATTGAGGCAGGACTGGCCATGGGTTGAGGAGGGCCAGCCCTTCTAACAGCTAGACTTAGAAGGTTACAAGCGTGCCCCTCCCTGCTGTCCTTCCACCTGATGACTGGGGAGTGGCTGGGGTGGCGCAGGTGTTGGTAGCTCTTGATGATATGCCGCACCCTCTGTTACCCATGCACATCCTCCCGGTGTACGTTTTGCCCCCATTTAAGTATGGGTCTCTGGGCTTTCACCCAATTTCAGGGAAAATTCTCCCTGCCTTGTCTTGGGTGTAAACCATCTTTAATAAAATATCCATCCAGACCTGGTGAGGAAACAGTTTTTCCTGGGTCCTCCCCCAGATAGTTCAAGAGTCCTGATAGATGGTGTGCTGTATTATCTTAGCGCTGCTTCCATGCACGTGACTTTGGGCTGTTTGCGTGTGTCCAGGTTTGTGTTTCTTTCCACACACAGAAGTTCTTCCCGACATGGGTTTTCACAGCTTCCTTTCTCCCTCAGCTCTGGGTGTGGATTTGGGGTGTGGTGGAGGAGGGAGTGACCCATTAGATAAGCATCTGAGATGTCAGGGCTTCACTGAACCTCTTGGAAAGAGGAAATCAGACTGGACGCCTCGCCGGCTTCTTTCATGTTGTGCAAAACATCTCTCACCCTCTTCAGACCAGAGAGAGGAGCCGCAAGGCTTTCCTGTTCTCCTGCTGATCTGCACAGCTCAGTCAGCACAGGCCTGCCCGCAGCTGCTGCGCTTGGTATGGATTTGTTATAACTTTGATTTTTCCAAGTTGGACAAAATTTGAAGTTTGCCTTCATACAAAGACACGGACAGAAACAGGCCCTGTTCTCCAGAAGCAAGCAGCCTGCAAAGCCGAGCTGCTGCTGGCCCTCTGTGGCCACATGGACCTGAGACCCCTGGGAGCTCCCAGGCCTTCTCCAGTGGGGCCTCTCCTGCCCCTGTGTTTTGTGCCTGTGGTGTCATGCCAGGAATTCCTGGATCTGGGTGCCACAGGGATTGCAACCCCCTCCTCAGGGTGCGTGGACATCAGAGGGCAAGCTGTCGTCCTTCAGCTCGGTCCCCTCCACGCCCTGTCCTGGGCTGGTTTGTCACTCCTTTCCCTGCACTCCTGACAGGCTTCTCCCTTGTGAAGAAGAACAAACGCCCTCATGTATGTTCTCGTCCCTTTAGATACCTCTAACCTGTTTGGAAACAGTGGGGCCAAGACATTCGGAGGGTTCACCGGCTCGTCCTTTGGAGAGCAGAAGCCTGCTGGCACTTTCAGCTCTGGAGGAGGCAGCGTGGCATCCCAAGGCTTTGGGTTTTCCACTCCAAATAAAACAGGTACCTTACACATGCTAGTTACGGGCATCTCTGTGTGCACGTGTGTCTGTGCAAAGATGCTGCAAGGAGATACTACGGTGCTTTTCGAGGTGGGGATGGGAGCATGGGGAGAGTTAATTTGTGCTTCAGTTAGTCTTATATTTTTTGAGCATCTACTACATTCCTAACACTTTCCGAGGTCTTATGAGACCTGTCTAAAAAGGACAGGATGCATGTAATGCAGCCCTGCAAAGAATGTATATTCTCCTTAGGGGAGAGAAACAAAAATGTTTAACAGTTGCAGAACAACCAAAGCAAGGGAACACATTAGTAAATGATAACTTAAACAAGAAAGATCCTGAGTCACAGATTTGTGTGGGTGCCCATTGCTTGTGATGGCCAATACAGATGCTCCGTTTAATTTCTCTGTTTACGTCATTTTTCCCTCTTTCCTAAATCGCTTTTAATTGAAATGCATGTTTGTGCATGCAAGTGCACGCACTATCCAAATATTGTAACTGTACAGTTCAGTTGATTTTTGCAGTTGGAATTTTCACTACTTTTCATTTTAAAATATCCACTTATAAACTGCAGTCTATCTATAGTCATGTACTTTATTTGTAACTAAAAATTTTAAAGAACAGTATGTGTTTAGAAACCAAACCATGTCCTTCCTTTCTGTCCTCTGCCTGTCTGCCCTATCTCTGTCTCTGAAGTCTGCAGAAGGTCTGACTGCTGCCCCTGTTGGTGGAAGTTGTCTGCTGAGATTTTGTTGAGGGCAGGGCTGCTGGGAGGCTGTGTGATAGGAAGCAGCTCCCTTGGCCGGCTCCCCACAGGGAAGAGGGTAGTCTGCGTCCTCAGGTGTGTGGGCTGCTCGGAGGAAGGGTCCTGCCTGAGGACTAGATGCGCAGTTGGCCCTGACATAGGAGTGGGGCTGCTCCACCAATAGCACAGACTCCCGCCTGTGGATCCTGGAGGCGCGGGGTTTCCAGGCCCATTGACCTGTCCTCAGACTGTGCCTGGGTGGCTTGGTCTTAGGTCACCAGCTCTTATTATTTTCCCCAGACTTAAGATGGACTAGAGTGCGGGACTGCAGCTCAGTGTCCATCTCCAGCACAGGTAGGAAGGAAGGAGGATAGACGGATGGACAGACTGGAAATGGACATCACAGCTTCTTGTTATTGCTACCCCCCCCATACACACACACACACACACACACACACACGGAACGATTTGAAAATGAAAGGACCACGAAGCTTTAGCCCTCGTTAGAAAGGAGTGTGAACATTTGAGAGATGTGTGTTCATTTGCCACTGAACCTTCCGTTTTCCTTGGGAACGAGGCGTTTTCTTCGGCTCTTCTGTGTTCTTGTGTGTGGTTCCTTATCCTGGAATTTAGTCCCAGCTGATTCGAAAATCTCACTCTTTCATCAGTCTTAGAGAAAAATGTGTCCACCCACCTTTCAGAATATTTTCCCTGTTTGACAAAAGCACCTAGCTCGAGGATTCTAGGGGAGAGCTGCCTTTCAAATACATGAGCCAGATGATGTAGCCACCAAAATCATCAGCATGGGGCAAGAGACCTCTCCCTGCCCTCGGGCTTCTGTGCCGGGCCTGGGTTGTATCTGCAGCAGAGTGGGCAGATAAATAGGGATGAAATAAGAGTCCGCCCTCCTGAACAGGCCGGACAAAGGCCAAAAGCATCGGGATTATCCCTTCCAGCTTTAAGAGGGATTTTAGGGTCATGGTTTAGAGAGGTCTTTGAAAAAATTCCAAGAGTGCCCATCGTCCCTTTGGCAAAATTGTTTCGGAAAATACCACTGCTGGAGATGACCAAGGAGAAGACTGGGTGAGGCCGGGGAAGGTGGCCTTGCTGCCAGCTCCAGCCCGCAGTCTGCACCCTGCTCCATCGCCAGACTTGTTAGACCATTGACATGGCGGGAGGCGGGGGACTCATGATAGACAGAAACAAGGTGCTTTTGAGTCACAGGAGCCTTGTTCCAGTCGCAGCCAGCTGCAGTAGACCAGAGGCTTTTCTCTGATCCTCCATCTGCCTATCCACCCACAGGGTGGTGGGGAGGTGGGCGCTGCACCACACCTTGTGTAGGCCTCAAAGTCCAGACACGTCATCACCATTGGTTATTAGTGAGCTTCTGCTTTTCCTGGAGAAGAAAAACACATTAAAATATTCCGTTTAGTATAATCAAACTCCTCCAGCGTTAGGAGTGAGCTGCCCATCTCCACCAAGAAGACCAGACTGCTCTCTGGCTGTGGATTTGGCTGTGACCCAGGTTTATTGTTGGGGGCAAGTGTGTGTGTGTTGGGGGGGGCCTCCTCCCTCTCCTCCAGCTTACTTTCTGTATCATTGTGACTTCTCATTTTTCACTTAGCTTCACCAAGAAGTCTAAACAATATTGAGTACGAGGCACTAGATAAAGCCCTCGTGTGTCTAGGAAGCAGATGTAACTAGATCCCAGATCGCTCTTAAATAATTCAGCCGCAAGGGGTTTTAGCACTTTTTTTTCCAGCCTGTTATATTTGTGATCCACCAGTCTCCATTATCATGGCTTGGAATTTCACTCGAGGTTTTAGAAGACAGAGTGTCACCCAGACTTGAGCAAAGGTATCTTCTCGGTGTGCAGCCACTATTGGTGATGAACAGTCCACAGTCGCATCATGCAGGAACAGTCACCTATCCACCTGACAGCTTTCCACACCCCGGATTTGATTCAGAAAGTAAAAGTGTGTAGTGTGATTATAATAAGGCCAGACACATCCCTGTCACAATAGGGTGGTCCTGGGCCACCATGACTCCCTCAAGTGTATGGCTCACAGGACAATATGAGCACAGGTGCTGCATGCACTATGGAGGGAGTCCCCTGAGAGCACAATGCTGACGCCACCGCCTCCCTTCAGCTCAGAACCCCTTCCTGAGTAGCTCCTGTACACCTGAGAAGGACCCAAGTAGTGTCTTGGAGTTTGGGGCCCCCTCAGGAGCAGAAGGAGTAGCTTTGGGAAGGACATCCCCTCTTACCTGATGGCCCTCACCACCAGTCAGAGGCCACCTCATGCCTGGCCTGATTCTCTGCTCACCAGTGTGCACAGGCCTCGGCCACCCAGGCCGTGGGGAATAGTGGCACCTGTTGAAAGGGCTGTAGCCACCCCACAGCCTCCTCCAAGGCAGGAGGTCAGCGTGTGTTTGATTCAGGAGGAGTTCCAGGCTGCGGAAAGAGATCATTTTTTTTTTTTTTTAATTCTTGTGTACCAAGATGGAGGTGGGTTGCTGATAAGAGATGTGTGGCCATCAAGCTGTAAATAAATAAAAAGCACCTGGCCAGGTGCCAATATGCACATTGCTGTCACTGCTGTGACCCAGTTCACAGGTTCTCCCAGAGAGGGGATTTGAGTGTCTGCGTTTGTAATTTGGGTTTCTATGAAGCTGGAAGCCAGGCCTGTGAGGTGACAAGTAATGGAACTCTTCATCTTCTCACAGCTGGGAGAGCCGGAGCTTTGGGGACAGCATTTCATTGAGAAGAGTACCTAACAGCACAGGGACTGGGAGGGGCCTGAGCTGCTTTGGGTGGGCCCCTGGAACAGTCTGCTCTCGTGAGACTTCATGTGATGAGCCAGCCTGCCTTTGGAAGGGACGTGGGAATCTCAAACTCAGACTCTGTGGGACATCCCCACGTAGGTCCCAGGCCTCCACTACCAATGGAGGGAGGCAGTTTGATGGGGTGGGTTCTTTCTGTTTTAACTGCTGTTTGGGATGTCACCCACTGGAATGGTCTTTGCATTGGAGTGCCTAACATTCTGTTTTCCCTTTTTTCTTCCTCTTTTGATTTGGTTTCTCACTGTTCACTTCCTTTCTCCTCCTTTCTCTCCCCCATTTGTTTGTTTGCCTCTGTTTTGCTCAGGTGGCTTCGGTGCTGCTCCAGTGTTTGGCAGCCCTCCTACTTTTGGGGGATCCCCTGGGTTTGGAGGGGTGCCAGCATTCGGTTCAGCCCCAGCCTTTACAAGCCCTCTGGGCTCGACGGGAGGCAAAGTGTTCGGAGAGGGTACTGCGGCTGCCAGCGCAGGAGGATTCGGGTAAGTGCCCTGGGGTGGGACCTAGGGAAACCCTGAGCTGGTGCCAGGCCAGAGCACCAGGCCTGGGCCTCCTGCTCCGAAAAGAATATTCTTGTGTTTTCCAAACTTTTGGACGGTGAGCAAAGGCCTCTTCACGGTGCTCTCTTGGACAGGGCTTGGGCTTGCAGCAAGTGGCTGGGGGTCAGCTGCCATATAGGCCACTGCTGATCAGAGAACCTCTGCTCCGGCAGTATTAGAGGAAGAAACACAGCCCCTCCCTGGCCGTGTCACTGCCAAGAGTGTCCTTCGGGTGCCACCTGTGTGAGGAAGTTCTGAAGGAGCAGTTTTCGCCCCATCTTCCTCTTGGGGTTGTCCTAGAGGGCACACCTCCTGCACCTCCTGCTCCCCCACACCCCAGCCTGGGTTTTCAGCCCCAGGGGCCCCAGGGCCAGCTCCCACAGGGCATCAGCTGGGCTCCCTTCATGTGGGAGAGCTGCTGGCCGCTCAGCCCGTAGCTGCTCTCCTGCTCTGGAAAGTGCCATGGTTGGGATTTGCTTCTTGGGTCCCAGAATTTCAGTCTGGTTGCCAAAGCTACAAGGGAAAATTAGAACGCATGTGGGGACGGCCACAGAGCCTCTGTGTGAAGGAGGAAGTGTTGCCTGAAGGGGACTTTTGGCATGCTGCTCCCTGGGGACTGGGCTTGGGGTGTGGCACGCTGAAGATTCGGGTGGGAGAGAACACATTGGTTGGATTAGAGAGGTCCTGGGGATGAGCCTCAGCAAGCTGATGCCATCTTTATCTTGAAAGTAAACCTAGTTTGTTATTATTCAAACCTCCTCTCAACAAAGGTGCTGGAAGGTTCCAAGGAGAGTGAGTGATCGGGTGGGTCCTTTCTTGGGTTTTGTGTGGAGACTAATGTTTCCCCTGAAGAAATGCCAAGAAATACAGTTGAGAAAAGCTTTGTGAGGAGTGTGAGGACCGCCTTCAACCAGCTTTGTGTGCCAGCCTCGATGGCTTCCATCTCTGCACACACCGCAGAGCTGGTGGAGGTGTGGGTGGCCAGGGGCCTGGGGTTTTATTTACTTATTTGGCAGAGCTATCTTCTTTACTAGTTGTCAGGTGGCTGTCACACACAAATCCTGACTGGTGGCCACTCCCATTTTCTAGAAGGGCTCACACATCCAGCTAGGTGTTGAGTCTCTGGGAGAAACCACTACCTTTCTCAGGTTCCTGGCCGCATCCCGTCTCACCCTGGGAAAGTTGGAGAAGGGCCCCTGAGGCAGGAGTGGGAGAGCAAGCCCTCTCAGGAAGTACAGAGAAGCGCGCTCCTGGCCGCGTGTGTGGAGGCGGCCCTCCACCTCTTCGTCCACAGTGGCTGTGCCAGCAGGACCTGTACCATCTCGGGTGCCCTTCCCTTCAGGGGGGCTTAGCTGGGTCCTGTCTCTTCTCCCAGAAACACTGCTTCACCTCCCTGCCTAGTCCCCTCCAGGCACACCCAGCCAGAACTCTCTGAAATTATTCAGAATATGTTCCTCAGCCTCATTGGCTGGACTAGACCTGGAGGGAGAACCTCTGAGGTTTCCTGAGGATTGTCCCCAGGTGGGGAGAGCAGCCTGGAGAAAATGGAGCTAACTTTCATACTGTTTTACTTAGTATTGATGATTTTGTAAAACAAATACAAAATTCTGAGTGAAATTACTTGGAAACTGCCCTTCTCCAAAATAAAACTACAAACTTTACATGCGAAAGACTCCCACCATTATCGTTAAAAGTGACACGTGCCTGTAATACCGGCTACTGGCAGGTGGGGCGGGGTAGCTGAGGCAGGATCACTCGAGCCCAGAAGTTCCAGACCAGCCTGGGCAACATAGTGAGACCCCGTCTCTTAAGGAAGTGAGTAGAATCAAGATGCAGAGAAGAGCTAGAGACAGACAGGTGAGGAGGGAGGGTGGTCAGTGAGTGGGAGATGCCAAAATGAAGAGCTGCCGCTGGAGGGTCCAGGGGAGGAGCAGCGGGAGCACGCTGCTGCGGAGCAGTGTCCAGACAACCTGGAGTTTCTAGATGGTGGACAAAGGCGTAGACACTGGCCAGGGTGGATTTCATACTGTGTTCTTGTTGTTTTCCTTCTCAGATGTGAGATAAAGTTTGCTCCGGGCTGTAGCCCATTCTTTCTGAGAGGCTGTTGGCATAGACCAAGCCTGTCACCTCAAATCGTGTGTGTTGGGCATCTCAGGCAGTGACAGTACCCTGAGGCTCACAGCGGGCAGTGTGACTGAGAGGCCACGCTAACTCTGTTCCATTTCTCTCTGGAATCCAGGTTTGGGAGCAACAGCAGTACCACGTCCTTCGGCACTCTGGCCAGTCAAAATGCTCCCACTTTTGGGTCACTGTCCCGACAGACTTCAGGTTTTGGGACCCAGAGCAGTGGGTTCTCTGGTTTTGGATCAGGCACAGGAGGTAGGTAGCTATATGTTCCTCACACCCAGACACAGTGGTCCCTCAAGTAAACTCCTCTTCCCCAAAGGAACGATTTCTTGACCGGACTAGTCAGTTTAGTGTTAAAAAAAGCTAAAAGTATTGGAAAAAAGTGTCCTTTTTAGATATTAGACTGGCGGCATGGTGCCATCTTACCAGATAAATCACTGACTTCATATCCGGTCAGGATTTGAGAGCCCCCAATCGCAGCAGTCCTAGGCCTGGGTCGATAAAGCCAGGCCGGCAGACTCAAAACACAGGGTTTGGGTGTACGTCACTCCGTCCTGTGTCGCACGGTGCACTGCCTCTTCAGGTGGCAGGGTGTGGACGTTTTCCTTTGTCCTGGCAACAAACTTGGGAGGCACAGAACTCAGCATTATTGTGATTTTACAAATGAAGAAACAGAGCTCCCAGGTGGTGCCAGAGTCATACGCAGCAGCAGGGCCAGCCAGAACCCATGTCTTACTTCTCTGATTTTCAGAAAGGAGAGGAGACGGGTGCACACGAAAAACCAATTTTTCCTAACAGAAGGGATCTGTGTGATACACAGCAGCCTAGTGAGGGGGGATGTGCATAGACCCCCCCTGCCTGCAACCAGGATAGGGAGAAGGGGACCGTAAGTCACCAACAAGGTAGCCCTTTAAAGTGAAGGAGTGTGCTGGTGGCTCAGGAGATGAATCAGAATAGAGGAGCTTCTGCATGTACCTTCCACCCACCCTGCAAGTGGTGGGGTCATGCAGCATGCTCCACAGGGACTCCGTGTGGGAAAGAAGCTAACTGGGAGGCCACGTTTTCAAAGTGTGTGTGCTTTAATTTTACCCTTTTCGTCTGTTTTACAGGCTTCGCCTTTGGATCATCTAACTCGTAAGTCGTTGTCTTCCTATTTTGAGTCTGACCTTACTGAACTAAAAGCATTAAATAGAAGTGAGGGAGGCTGGGTGTGGAACCGCAGGACCCTGATTCTGCTGAACGTGTGCTTTGCTTCACTTTTTCCTGTTGGAAGGCTTGTCCCGGGAGCCTAAAGCCTTCCTCCACAGCCTGTCTTGGATGTGGGGACTGACTCCTCAGTGTAGGGTTGGGAGGAGAGAGCGGGATGAGCTTCCCAAGAGGCAGGACTCGGGCTTCCCTGGTTTCCCGTGGACACCTGTGTCGTGTGCTGGTCCTCATCGCCATGGGCAGGAGCTGACCCGACTCTCCTGCGTGTCTTTGCAGGTCTGTCCAGGGCTTTGGTGGCTGGAGAAGCTGAGTGGGCGTCGTTCCTTTCACTTCCTGTGACCTGTGTACATGGCTCTTCTCCCCCCCCCGGGGACGCTGGAGCGGGCTGTCAAATGGACTTTGTCATTGAAACGTGCGCCCAGAAAGAAATAAGAGACCAAAACTTGAGAGATACCCGACTGCTTGTTTTGTTTTATATTTCATGTTGGGTTTTTCCCCTGCTATTAAACTGTTTGGTCCATTTCTGTGCAGAGTGTGTGTGGGTTTGTTTGAGTCACTGCCAAGGAGAGAAGTTCCCCCATTTCTGGGGCTCTGAAAACCTCCACTGGGCCTTGAGAAGCCAAGGGCGAGGGGGCAGAGCCTGCCCTGGCCTCTGGGTCCAGAGTCCTCCAGGGAGAGGCAGACTGTGGCAGCAGCCTTGCAGAGGTTGTGAGGTGGTACTTCACGTGTCCTCACGTGTCATGTGTCAGGCCCCTCAAAATGACACTCAGTGGGGCTGCCACGGAGGCACACCACTGCCACAGCATCGCTTGAGTTTCAGAAGCACAGTAGCACTTTTGGCCTTTGTCACAGTCAGCCGTGAGGTGGGTGAGGCCAGCTCATCGCAGTGTGGCTCCTGGTTTGTGCCATAGCCTCCTGCTTCAGCGTTTGAGAAACAATCTAGAGTGGGGATGACTGGCCTGCTGTCTGTTCCCACAGCAAAAGCACTCTGGGATGGGCCCAGGAATTGCAGAGACACCTCTGGTGCCAGATCCCACAGGCAGGACAATGCTGAGTGTGAGGCAGTGTGGCCGAGGGGTCGTCATTTCAGTTCCTCCGTGATGCAGTACCTTTCAGGCCTGGGTGTTCTGTTTCTTGGGCCTACACAGGTAAATCCTAGACAGGTGCTGACAATGAGGGCTGCCCCGCGTTGAGGTGTAAGGCTGCAGGCCCAGAGCGGGACAGTCTGGCTGGGGCCATTAGCAGAGAGGAGATGGAAAGAGACTGAGGCTTAGAGTTTTACATATTGGGAAGTTGTATTTTTCTTTAATATCTATTTTTTACTTACAGGTGGACACATATCTTTATTTTTTTTATGTGGTGCTGAGGATCAAACCCAGGGTCTCATGGTGCTGGGCAAGCGTGGTACCTCTGAGCCACAATCCCAGCCCCAGGAAAGTTGTATTTTTTGATGTTTAAATAGAACTTGGACGTGTGGAACTAATCCGTCGTGGTGCAATTGGTATAGCCTCTTGGTTTTGTGGCTGATTGGTCCACAGTGAGGTTTCCTCTATGCTCTGGGGGCCCCATCCTGCCAGTACCTTGACCTCACCTGGGGAGTTCTTGGTGAAGTCCAGGTTCACATTCCTGCATCTTGGAGACTGATTCAACAGAACCCAAAGTTGGGCTGGATGCCCAACTGAGGTTGTGTTCAGTGGTTTCTTATAAGAGGAGGAGCCTCATGGTGGTGCACTCTGGGGTTCCAGAACCCTCCCAGACCAGCTGTCAGCAGAGCCAAGACCTGCCTTTGGGTCTGCGATATCCATGGGGACTGTCCCCATGCCTACCGCAGCTTGGGAAGGTTTGTCTGCACTTTGCATTGATTAGGGGCTCTGTCTCTTTTTAAGAGCTGAGTCCCCTTTGGTCCTTTGGAAGTGAAGAATCTGTCACCTTCACTCAAGGGAGGTCCCCTCAGCTGCAAAGCAGGGGACTGTCCCCAGACACCTGCCTCCAGTCTCAGGCCTCTCCTCCCACATGCTCTCTTGTGACTTATACAGGAGCCATTGTGAGACAGCAATGGGGCAGGCTTCCTGTGCAGGGTATCATTGTAAAAGAGCTGTGTACAGGGTGACGGGTGACGTTCTGCCCTAGGCATGACGTTCTACAGGCCAGCCCCAGCCGAACCAGCCTTCTACCCTCTGTTACCCAAAGAGGCTCCTTTTTATATATAGAAGCTGATTTGGCCTAAACCCTTGACCTCAAATTCTCTACTTTAATCCTCCATTGAGGTGGCATGTGACATCTCTCCATAAGGCCATATCAGCTGTGGTCTGCCAGATAACACCCCACCACTGTCATGTGGTGGCACCAGAGGAATGTGAAGCTGGCGTCTGAGCCCCTTTGAGTTCCTTTTTTGGGGTCAATTACAGTGGTAGGTGGAAGGGGTCACCTTAGCTCAGCAGCCTGTGTCCCCTGAAGGCCAAGCTACCAGGAAGGCGGGCAGGGAATGCATATTGGCTCCTGCCTGCTCAGAGGGAGGCTGGTGGGGCTCCAGGCAAAGAGCCCAATGAGTGTGGAGTGGTGTCTCAGTGATGACCGCAGCTGCCATGGGCAGGCCACAGGCAGAGTCAGTCAGTGACATCACATACTCGGGTTCCACAAACCAGGTCACGTCTCGCTTGGCTTTTCCAGGTGTGCCCTGCCTTCAGTGCTGGTGCTTCAAGGGGCAACACATGGCAGAACCACAGGTTGGCTTCAAGGACAGCCAGAACCCAGATTGTATAGCAGTTCCCCTAACCCAGCCCCTGGTCCGAACAGAAACACAAGTGCCCTGGACACGTGTTGACAGGCCCAGCTGGTGGTCTCGGTGCTGTCTGCTGTCTCTGTGTCCTGGTGCCGCCACCAGCTTGGCCTTCTGTTTCCAGCAGCTCCGGAGTTTTCTAGGCCAGGACTCCAGCCGCGCAGAGAGGGTGTGGCCCGTGCAGGCTGACCCTCTCCTGAGCCCACCCTGCCTGGCAGGCGGTCTGGACTGAATGAGGGAGTTCAGAGAGAGCCCTGGCAAGTCTTGCAGGACCTAGTGGCTCAGACAGCCCCACATAAGACCCCCCAACCTTAGGGGCAGGTGGAGCATCTTCCCCCTGGCTCCTCAGCCCCATGGCCTGGCTGAGTGGCCATCCCCCACTGTGGCACAGAGCTGGTGCGAGCCTTTGGTGCTGTGTTCCGACAAGCAGGTGTCTTCAGGGCAGGTAGTCCAGGGCCAGAGTAAGAAACCTTTTATTGGTATGACCTTAAGGACCCCCTGCCTGGGAGCATCTGCAAGACCCCTTGGTGTGGTGGTGCTGTTGGTCCCAGGCGCAGCGTTTTTATGGAATTGTTGAGAGGCCCTGAGGACAGGAAGTGCGGGCCTGGCCCCTCCTGCCTGACAGCCACGGCCACCTGCTCCCTGGCCAGCCACCATCCATCACGGTTGGGGCTTGAGAGCAGCAGGAGGCAGAGCCCTGGCTCCCTGAGGCCGCCTCTCAGCCTCTACCTCACTTCATCAGCAGGTTGGTTTCCATCTTCAGGTTCTCACGGCAGTCCTGAGCATCGAACCCAGAGTGGTGCTGAGGATCAAACCCAGGGAGCTGCTCCACAGGGAGCTGCACTCCAGCCCTTTTTTACTTTGAGACAGTCTTGCCAAGTCACTAGGGCTAGTCTCAAACTTGGGATTCTCCTGCCTCGACCTTCAGAGTCGCTGGAGCGTAGGCGCACACCACCACGCCTAGCTTTTCAGTAAACAGCTGGCCCAGATTCAGGCTTCTTTGCCCGGTCCTTCCTCCAGGCCAGCAAGGCAGGAGCCAGGGGCATCGTCCCCTCTCCTCCTCCTCCCTGGTCTCTCCCTCCATTGCCATTTGGTATTTTCTACTGGGAGACATTGTTCTACCAAAGCAGAAAGAGCACCGTGGTCAAATAAGGTTGGGGAAAGAATGGGTAGAAAGTTTTACAGATCTTTTATTAAAGGACATTTTTACTTTAATAAGTAAACATGCTTTATAAGTCAATATGATGCCATTTCCCAAATATTTTCACCCTGGGAACCTCTTGCCTGGAGTTCAGTTCCTGGACCTCATCCTGGGAACTGCCTCGGCCTGGACGTGGCTGGGTAGAAGCGCGGCATACCTCCTGCCAGCTCATTCCTAACACGTTCCTCTCTTTGTTCTGTTGTAGTACAAGATATAATTCACTGGGTGTCTGTGATGTGCCAGGCACTGTCTATCCTAAGCACTCGCCAGCACCACCTTGTTAAACCCTGTGGCCTATGTGTGAGAACCCCCGTGTTCCAGGTGAGAAGATGAGGCGGGGGCGGAGCAGCTAGCCCAGGTCACGCAGGAGCTGGTGCCGCAGCTGACTCCTGTCCACCCTGGATCTCACAATTCTCCTTCCCCGAGGACCATTCACTCTAGCAGGAATACCTCCTGCTGTGCCAAGTACCTGTTACCACTCGCCTTGACCACCTGTGGGACATGAGCCAGCCCTGGACCTCAGTCACAGCAGAGACCCCACCCTGGCAGCTCCGTGCGCCTTGTTTGTGTTGGTGAGCTATGTCTCTCGCAGCAGCCCAGGCGGAGATCTGGGGCGAGGCGGAGCCTGTTCAGGTTGCGTTGGCACAGCCTCCAGAGATGGGGGCTTGCAAGTTGCTTTTGATGGACACGATCAGACCCTGGTGCTGTGTCCCTCCTTTCCGGGCTCCTCCAGGGTCTGGCTTTGAGGCTTCCCAGAGTCCCACCAGAGGTCAGGCCACGGCCCACTCAGGCGGCAGTTGCTATGCAGTTCGGCCCCCTCCGGGGCTTATAAACAGCACCCTCCTTACCGTAGTGCTGGCCGGAGACCCCGCATTGTTTTCAAGTCTAGATTGCGAGCCGCAGAGGAGTCCTGTGGGGGGCAGGTGGGGGACAGAAGGCAGAAGCCCCGGCAGCAGGTGGCAGGAGCCAAACTTCATCTCTCCAGCCCTGCTCCTGCCCACCCCATCTTCCAGCCCACTGGTCTTGGCCCATGGGGAACACAGACAGGACTTTGCCCCTAATCCCTTCAGATTCTGGCTTTCTATCTGGAAGGCAGAAGGGAACTTGGATGCCATGTTCATCCTTGCAGGCCCCATGGTCTGACCCTGTCCTCTCGCCTGTCCCCCTTGCTCTCAAGGCCCCTCCCAGCCCAGGCTGCTCTATGTGGGACTCTACACTCAGCCCAGATGCTGCCTGCACCCTCCCTGCTCACCCTCAGGCCTTACTTCCCCTAAAAGCCTTCTCGGCCACTGACCGCTCAAGGAGCCAGCCCGGCTCTCTGTCCTGTCCTGCCGCTCGGCTATTTTGAGGCACTCAGCACAATTATGATTACTTGTGTCCTTGGTTATTTGATTCATTTGCCTAGCCTATCCTCTCAGCACCCCAGTGGTCAGCTGCACAAGGGCAGGGCCATGTCAAAGGCCAACAAAGCCTGGACAGAGCAAGTCAGGGACTGACTTCCCAGGGGAAACCCAGGGGCAGGCGGTGGGGTCTCACGGATCAAGGGCGGGAAGCCAGCAGATGGCTTTGGACGCTCTGGTTTTCATTGTCCGGAAGGGCAGGTGGTGAGGAGTGCAGGCAGCAGGCTGGGGCCGTGGTGTTTTGGATGTCCCAAGCAGAGAGAGGTGCCACACACCTGGCAGGCTGGGCATAAGCAGGGCCAGGGGCTTCTCTGGAGAGAGACAGACTGCAGCAGAGGGGCCCCTGTGCCCCTGTGCAGGGCACATGTCTGCCAAGCCTCCAGCTGATCCCAGAGCCACCCAGCAGCTCTCCCTCAGGCATGGAGCCCAGCGACCCTCAAAGGAAGGACAGGGCTTCAGGCTAAGGTCACTTTGTCCCCTCTGTCTGTCCTGGCCCATGAGGGTATGAGACCAGCCCCCAGGTTAGGATTCCATGGAACAACTTAATTGTCACCAGCGAGCATTTTCAGGAGCAGTTAGAATTCTGAAATCTTGGGCTGTTTGCTTTTAAATTGCTTTCATTTTGTTTGTTTTAGGGAACTCAGATTTGCCCCAATATAAGGAAATGAAATTGCTGTAATTATGTGACAGCGTTCTCCACAGGGACAGCCTGAACCCTCCCTCCCATGTCCCTGGGCCCAGAGCCGCCAGTCCTCACTCCCATTCCTCAAGCTGGCTCCGCCCCGCCCCCACTGGGGCTCTGCTCCTTCACTCTGCTGGCTGCAGGCTCCGGGCCCCAGGGTCTTCCTCTGCCATTTTGAGCCACTCTGGAAACAGAAATAAACATCCCTGAGACATTAAAATCAAGCCGTGTCAGACTGCCTTGTGGTCATCAGCTCGCAGATGGTGGGACGAGGGTCATTATCCAAAAGCGATTATCAGCGTGCCACACTTCCCGTGAGCACCCCAGGACCCGTGGTGAGCACAGTGCCCAGGGTGCAGCTAGGCCGCTGCTAGGGTGGGCTGCTCTGGCCACGCCCCACCAGGCCCTCTTCTCACCAAGCCATTGCCGGCTGCAGAATGTGTGGTCACATTCTCTGTGGGCATTGAGCAGAGTGGACCCACAGAGAACCAAAGAAGCCCAGGTTTTAGGACTAAAGATCATCCCATTTGACTCCCTCCTTAGATACAGAAGGGACTCCAGACCCAAAGAAGGGAAGAGAGTGACCCAATCCAACAGTTTATTGGTTAATGTCTTGGGTACTCCTGGGTTTGAGTCACCTCCTAGCTGTGTGACTTTGGGTAAGTCACTTAAGCTCTCTGAGCCCATTTCATCATCTATAAAAGAGGGGATGACAATACAGTCACCTAGATTTGCTGAGGTATAAATAAGGAAGTGTGTATACTGACAGACCAGAGTGCGGGGTTTCCCACTCCTGGCCCACTTCTGTCACTGCACATCGTGATTCCTAGACTCGTTAGCAGGTGACCATAATCACAGAGCTAGGGGAAATCTGTTGCAGGAGTTGGGAGTCACTTGCTTTGGTAGCTGTTTATGCTCCAAAACAGGCGAGGTGGTGCCCAGCCTTCCCAAGAGCTTGGCAGTTTGTGAAGAGCCTCCCTGGCAGACATGCACGATGGGTCAGCTGGAGGAAAGCACCATGGCTAACTGGGGGCGTCAGTATTTTCTCTTCACATGCTCAGCCATACCAGAAAAACCCTTCCCAGAAGTGGCCTCCTCAGGGCCTCGCAATGGCAGGGCCCCCCAATCTCCAAGGACTCTGGAGCAGCCAGACCACCTGCACCCTTCCAGGCTTTGGCAGGTCCACAGGAGGGTGGGGGCTGTAGAGTGGAGGTGCAAACCAGGCAGGCCCTGTTCTTCCCAGTCTTGGCCATTTCCAGCGGTCAGTCTCGAGTGGCCTCTGGCATCTCTAAGATCCTTACCACATAGCTTTCCCCAATGGAGCGACATCCGGGAGGGTGAGACTGTGAGGGTGAGTCCTTGTCAGCAATCCAGGTGGAAGTGGGGTCCCTCAAAATGCACAGGACCTGCATGGGAACTGCCAGCGTAAAGAAATTAAAACTGCTTGACAGCCTCAGTGGGGCTTCAGTGTGCAAACGGCCTGTGGTGCCCCTTGCAGGTGATGTCAGGACACACCTGGGCTTCCCCACAGTGTTTTTCCTTCCGATGGCTCATCTCACTTCCACAGAATAAGTATGATGTACCTGAGTGACTGGAATGGGGACTCTGAAAGAAAAAGGGCCACAGCCCTGTTCAGTGGGTCATTCAAAAATAGAGTGTGAGAGCCACTTGCCCAAGTAGGTTGTCATTTTCACCTAAAATTCGGTTTCCAATGAAATTCTTTAATTATTTTTTTTTTGAGAGAGGATTTTAATACTTATTTTTTTAGTTTTTGGCGGACACAACATCTTTGTTTGTATGTGGTGCTGAGGATCGAACCAGGACCGCACGCATGCCAGGGGAGCGCGCTACCGCTTGAGCCACATCCCCAGCCCCTACAATGAAACTCTTAATCAGAGATGTTTATTTTGTCTTACTGCTAAAATTTTACCAAGAACAAATGGAACATTCAAAGTACACTTGACTTAGCTGCAGGAAACAGTGCCTTTGGGGATCTGTGCTGTGGTGATCCATTACTATTTGTAGGTTTATTAATGCTGCAAATAAGACTCCTGGTTTCTTCCTGGTGCTAAGACCAAATTTGAGTGGTAGGAGAGAGCTGAACTCGAGAAGAAGACAAAACCTGGTCTACTCATACTTAAAGCAAAACCCTTCTCATGCATAGGCTCAGAGCTACTGCACTGTGGACCTGGTACCCAGCCTCAGGACAGCATTCTTTAGATGAGTCTCTGGATCTGAAAATGAAAGTCCCTCTGCTGTGTAGAATTCCTTAGATTTCCTTCACAAGTTGGGAAAATGGCCCACTGAGCTGGGAAATGAAACCAAAAGCTGGTTCTAAGAAAATACACTAAATTAATAAACTTAAGCCAGACTGATAAGGGAAAAAAGAGAGAAGACACAAATTTCCAATGTCAGGAATAAGAAAGGCAAGATACTACAGACTTCCCATATATGAAAAGGACCATCCAAATACTGTGAACGTCTTATGCCAAAACTCCAACAACTTGGATGATACAAACGCATTCCTTGAAGAATACTAACAAAATTCACTCAAGAAGAAATAGAAATCCGAATAGCCCTGTACCTATTAAAGAAATTGAATATATCATCAAAAACCTTTCCATGAGGAAAATTCCAGGTCCAGATGACTTCCTTGATGAATTCTAACAAATGTCGGAGGAAGAATTATACACAAACTCTTCTAGAAAATTGAAGAGAAGGGAATACTTCCTAATTCATTCTGAGACTAACATTACTTTGATACTTAACCCAGTAAAGACATGAAAGAAACTACAAACAAATGCTTGTCAGAATATTGCAAAAAATCTCAACAAAACATTTGTAATCAAATCAAATAATATATAAAAAGATAACTTTAATGACCAGTAGGGTATATTCAACACTTGAAAATCAATTGATGTAATTAATATGATCATTTCAATAGATACAGAGAAAGCATTTAGTAAAATCCAGTGTTTATTCCTGATAATTCTACAAACTAGAAAGTGGAAACTTCCTTCCTGTACCTGATCTAGGACATCTTAGAAAAACCTGCTGTTAACATCAGACTTAATGGTAAAGATGTAATGTTTTACCCTCAGGCAAATGTCTACCCTCACCACTTCTTTACAATATGGGACAGAAGGTCTAGCCAATGCACTAAGGCAAGAAAAAGAAAGAAAAGACATCCAAATGAGGAAGAAGTACAGTCAGCTTTCCTCACAGATAACATGATCTTCTACCTGTGGAATCCTCAGAAAAGCTACTCAGAGTAGTAAATAACTTTAGCAAGGTTTTAGAATATAAGCCCAATATACAAAATTCAATTATCTTTACACACACTAGCAGTGAATTTTCAGAAATTAGAATTCAAAAATCAATAGAACATTGGGGCCGGGGATATAGCTCAGTTGGTAGAGTGCCTGCCTCACATACACGAGGCCCTGCATTCGATCCCCAACACCAAAAAAAAAAAAAAAATCAATAGAACAATAATAACAAAAATTTAGGTATAAATCTCACCTAATGGAAGAATATATACTTGTGAATCAGAAGACTGAATATTGATGTCAGTTCTTAAAATCAACCTATACATTCAATACAATCCAAATACGTTGTTTTTGTTTTTGTTTTTTTGTTTTTTGTTTTTTTTTGAGGCTGATTCTAAAATTCAGATGGAAATGCAAAGGACCTATAATAGTCCAAACAATTTCAAAAAAGAAAAACAAAATGGAAAAACTTATACTACTTGACTCCAAGGCTTAGTAAAGCTGTAGTACTCAAGGCCAGCAGTATTGGTATCATGATAATCAAATAGATCATTTGTACAGAGTAGGAAGTCTAGAGATAGATTCACACGTGTGCCTTGACTTGCTTTTCAACAGAGGTGAAAAGAAAATGCACTTGGAAATGATAGGGGTTCATTTATTTTTTTTCTTTTGTATGGAGGGTTGAACCTGGAAGCACTTCACTAAGTTACTGAGGCTGGCTTTGAACTTGTGATCCTCCTACCTCAGCCTCTGGAGCACTGGGATTACAGGCCTGCGCCACTGCACTAGAGAAGAGATGAAAAATGCTTGGCATCATTAGTCATTAGGGGAATGCACATGACAGTGTAATAAGATACCACCACAGTGTGTTAGAAGGCAGGAAGTTAAAGAGACTAACCACAGGGGTGGGGAGAGGTTGACCTGAGCTACAGTTAGACAGGAGGAGGAAACTCGGGTGTGCTTTGCACACAAGGGTGACTACAGGTAACAATCATGTATTATATATGTCAAAGAACCATGAGAGGACTCTGAACGTCTTTCCCATGAAGAAATGATGAGAAGACAGATAGGTCCACCTGATGTAAACATTGCTCAGGTATGTGTTATGGTTAGAATATGCGGTGTTCCTCCAAAGGCTCCTGTCAACGCAGGAATGTTGGGGTGGAAGAGTGGACTGTGAGAGCTGGAGCCCAATTGTGCATCCGAGTTTCAATGGACTGACTGGGCGGGGACGGGACAGGGCAGGTGGGACATGCTGGAGGAGGTGAGTCACTGGGCTGTGCCCTGGAGGGGTGCATCTTCCCCGCAGCCTCTTCCTCTGTCTCTCTGCCTCCCGGCCGCCTTGAGCTGAGCAGCTGGCCTGTGCGGGCCCTCCCCCAGGAGGTGCTGCCTCACCTGGGCCCAGAGTTGGCCGCCTATGGACTGAGGCCTCTGAAACATGAGCCCCAGGTAAACTTCTCCTCCTTAAGTTGTTCTTGTTGGGTATTTTGGTCACAGTGGCACAAAAGCTCACTAAAACAGGGTTGAAACATTACATGGCACTCCATAAATATGTATAATATTTATATTTTTTTAGTATCTTTTAAAAAATAAATTTAACCTAAGTAACTCAGCAAGACCCTGTCTCTAAATAAAATACAAAAAAGGGGGGCTGGAGATGTGGCTCAAGTGGTAGTGCGTTGGTACCAAAATAAATAAATAAATTGATTAATTAACTAAATTTAGCCAGACAGAGTGGCATACACCTGAAATCCCACAACTTGAGTGGCTGAGGCAGGAGGATTGAAAGTTTGAGGCCAACCTCGATAACTCAGCAAGGCTGTTAGCAACTTAGCAAAACCTTGTCTCAAAATGAAAAACAGAAAGGGCTGGGGATGTGGCTCAGTGGTTAAGCACCTTGGTTTAATCCCTGGTGCTACTAGACTAGTATTATCAGTAATACTACTACCACTAAATAATAATAATAATAATAATAACAACTTAACTAAGTTTAAAAAGACATCATGTCATGCAAGGATATGGAGCAGCTGAACTCCCCCTGTGCAGCTGCTGGAATGTAACATAACACTTGGGAAATATTTGGCCCTTTCTTTAAAGCTTAAACACACACCTGTGTGACCAATCATTCCACTCCTAGGCATTTACCCAGGAGAACTGAAAGCATATGTCTCTCCCAAGACTTGTAAACAAATGTTTATAGCAACTTTATCTGTGATAGCCCCAGCTGCAAACAGCGCAGATGCCCATCAGCAGGCAAGCAGATAACCAGATTGTGGTGTCTTCATATAATGGTATGAAAAGGGATGAAAATTCACGGAATCAACAGGGTGAATCTCAAGGCAGTGATGGGAAGGAAAGAAACCCGACAGAAAAGAGCCCTCGCACGTGACTCCATTTACATAAAAATCTAGAAAAGGCCATCTCATCCTGGCAGCAGGGGGCAGGTCAGAGGTCGCCAGGGAAGGCAGGGAAAGGCCAGGGAGTGGTAGTGACAAAGCAGGTGCTTTTAGGGCTGCTAGACACGTTCAGTACGTTGCCGTGATGGTGGCCACAGGTGTGCGTGTGCCAGAAAGTGTCGGGCCATTGGCTTTGCACACTGTGTGTCACTCAGATCCAAATAAAGCCTCCCCTTCTTGCTCCTGTGGAAGAGAGAGATCCTAATCAGATTGGTGAGGTTCCAGGTGATGAGGCCAGGTGTGCCCACTCAGGTGGACATGGGGGTGTGTGGCCGCCCTTCCTTCCACCTCTCCTGCAGGCAGCCAGTGACCCCCTGTGGCAGGGGTCAGCCTGGGCGGGGTGGGGTGGGGTGAAGCTGGTCCCCACAGGTGTTCTCTGTAGGGCCCACTTTCTGGGTTCTCTAGCCTGGGCTTCTGGCCAGTGTGGAGGTGGTACCTTCCCCAGGGCTCTCCCTCTCCCCCAGCCCTCCCCGGGAGGGAGGAGGATGCTAGGAGACTACGGATGGTCCTGGGCTCCCTAGCACTGAGCCACCGTCCACTCTGCCAATCTCACGGCCACCCCACACCTGCAGTTCCAGTGGGGCCACCAGTCCGTACTGGGGAGTTGGCACTGTCCTCTGTCACCGCCCAGGGAGTGGAGTGTGTCAGCAGGTGGCACCGCGGTGGTGCTGTGTCAGGAGGACACTGTGGAAGCCTCGTGGCCGCAGCGCAGGAGGCCCTCTGCCTCGCACCTTTATTTTATTTTTTTTTTAATTTTTTTTTTTTAAGAGAGAGAGAGAGAGAATTTTTTTTTTAATATTTATTTTTCAGTTCTCGGCAGACACAACATCTTTGTTTGTATGTGGTGCTGAGGATCGAACCCGGGCCGCACGCATGGCAGGTGAGCGCGCTACCACTTGAGCCACATCCCCAGCCCCAGCCCCTTTATTTTACTTGTGTATTTTATGTGGTGCTGAGGCTCGAACCCAGGGCCTCGAATGTGCTAGGCGAGTGCTCCACTGCTGAGCCCCAGCCCCGCCCCTGCTTAATAGATTTATTAATGAAGTGTACGCTTATAGCTAAGATGGTAATTTTTGTGTGTATCTTATCACAAAAACAATGATACAGAATGGTAGATAATGCCAGAAGCCCATACAGGGGTAGGGCAGTGACGTGGCAGCTCTGGGCGGGGTCCTTCATCAAAGGAGCTAACAGCACCTAGCTCAGACCCCACACAACCCCACAAGGTCACCACCTCTTTCTACCTCCAAGGTCACCGGGGATGCTCAGGGGGTGTGACTAACCTGTTGGGGCCGCCCGCCGGGGCAGATACTGGGCCCAGGTCCTGCTCGCGGAGCTCTGAGGATGTCCAACAATGGCGACAGAGGTGGATGTTAACTGAGCCCTAAGCACTTGGCAAGACTCAGAGATGGGCTGCTGCTGACTACCGAAGCAGCTGGGCCCAAAAGAGCACGACACTTGATCCCATCCATGTGAAGTGCCCGACACAGGGAGTTGGTGGCAATGGGAAGTGGACTAAGGGTCACCTGGGGCTGGGCAACCGAAAGGGGCATGGCTAAAAGGTTCAGCATTTCTTTTTCTGAGATGATACAAAAATCCCCAAATTGACTGGTGATCACTGTACTATGGTCTGTATTCCCCCCCACCCCCCAAATTCATGTGTTGAACCTGATCACCAGTGTGAGGGTGTGGAGGTGGGACCTGTGGGAGACACCTGGGATCAGTGTCCTTACAGAAGAGGCTGCAGGGGCCCACACTCTCAACCTTTCCCCCACTGAGGAACCTGGAAGTGCCCTCCTGAGACATAGTTGGCCACACCCTGATCAGAGCTCTGAGGAATCAGTTTCTGTGGCTTCTGAGCAGCCAGTCTGTGGTGTTTTGTTACAGCATCTGAATGGACTGACTCACTGCATAGATCTGTGCATACACTAACAACCGTAGAACCGCACTGCACAGGTGGGAAGGGAATTGTATCCCAATAAATTTGTGAATAAAAATATCTTTAATACATTCATCTCACCATCTGACGGACACGCAGTACACAGCTGTTGAGGATGCTAAGAATCCTAAATAACCAAGCCTGGCCCTGGTCACCTGGATGTGGCATATGAGTTTAGCCACATTTAGCTAGTGGCGTCTCTCGGTTAATCCTGGGTTTCCAGGATGACTGCTCTGGGGTGGAGTGGGGCGGGGTCCCCTATGCATGTCTGACACTAAGACTGTGACATCCTTTCCCACCTTGCCAGGGAAGGGCCAGTGTGGGGTTGTGTGTCTCTGGCCTGAGGTCTAGGAAGCTCAGGCATGCGAGGTCAGGCCGACTCGCCAGCCAAGAATAGCGCACGGCTTCTCCCTGCATCCTGCTCACTATAAACACCCAGTGCACCACCTCTCATCTGTCTGATTACAAATGTCTGCGATAAAATATGACCCTGGGCCTGGGCCAGTGGGGGAGATAGTCCCATCTCTGCATTCCCAGCCATGCTGTCTGGGGAGACAAGTGGGCAGAACCAGACTGGCCTTTGCCAGGTGCGAGGTCACCCTTTATATTTGCCTTTCTGGACATGGGCACAAAGACAGAATCCATTTGCTCAGATGCCTTTTCTTGCATTTGAAACTTTCTATTTCTGCTGGGCACAGAGGAGCACACCTGTCATCTCAGCTACTCTTGGGAGGCTGAGGCAGGAGGATCACAAGTTTGAGGCCAGCCTGGGAAGCTTGGTGATACCCTTTCTCAAAATAAAAAGGGATAGGGGTGTAGCTTAGTGGTGGAGCACCCCTGGGTTCAATCCCCAGTATAAAAAAAAAAGTCCCATTGCCAGCAGGGCTGCTGAGGCCCGGTACTTGGCAGTCACACTGGGGGTGGGGGGTGGGGTCTGCTCCACTCTGAGCAAGGGGACTGTCCCACTGAGTCTGCAGAACTGGGCTGCCAGAAACCTGTGGTGCAGGAGTGCAGAGAGCCAGTAGAAGTCCAGGTATTCGAGCTGCCCAGCTCTGCAACTTCAAGCTGAGTGACCTTTAGTAGGCCCCTAGGTCCTTTCTGGAGAAAAGGGGAGATGGCAGATGGTGGCAGGGTAGGGCATTGGCAGCAGCCAAGTACCTGCCAGGGAGGTGTGGGTCTTCGTGGTGTGACCTTGGGATGGACAACTTTGGGATAGCGTGTGCCCAGTGGCTGGTTGCTAGCTGAAATACTTGCTTTAATTGGACGTCCAGTCTCCAGCCATCTGGGGAGCAGCTCCTGGGGAGGTGCCCGGGTGGAGCGGGGATGACCAAGAGAGAAACAAAAGCAGAGGCTGTGGAACATGCCGGGCTGTTGGAGGGGTCCGAGAGCCACCCCAGCCTCTGGGACCCCGTGGGGCTCCTCTGTACCCCGTGACCTAGCCTATGATGAGTCTTCGTCCCCTTTGAGGAGTGGCTCTCAAGGTGCGTGGGGCCACAGAGCATTGGTCCCCATAGTCATCTCTGGCAGGTGGCCTTGCCCAGCCCAGACAGCTGCTCCCCAGGCAAGGACCTGGGGGTGGGGACCTGTGACAGCTGGGCCAGGCCTGGAGTCTGTGCCTCTCAGCCGCCCAGCCTGAGCTTCTAAATTTAACCGGCTATCGGCTTGAGTGGCTGGAACCTGCCACTGCACCTCAAATGCCACTCGGAATCCACTCTTCTCCCCACCAGCCTCCTAGCACGGTCTGCTTCCTGAAGGTGGAGCCATGCCGCGTGCCCACGCGAAGATCCGTATTCCTGGGTGCCTGCTCCGTCCTGGCGTGACCCGGGCCCACTTTCTCTGCCCTTGGTTCCCTGGTTCCCCCCCACCCCCGTCTCTCCCTCTCTCTCTGTCTCTCACACACACACACACAGCCTCTGTGGGCAGCACTCAGGGACCAGCTCCACAACCAAAAGCCAAACCACGACAGTGACGGCCCCACCCAGAAGCTGTCGGCGTGGAGGGCGGCCATGAGGCCTGTTATGCAATTTCCTGCGTTGGTTTCTCAGACGCAGAGGCAGGATGCAGAGCGCTGTGCGGAACCCAGAGAAGAAACCAGATCCCAGTGCCCACTGTGGCTGCTCGGGCACCCTTACCCCTCAGTTCTGCAGGAAGGCCGCCCACCACCGCGGCCTAGCTAGACGGCCCGGCTGGAAGGGCCACAGAGGACAGGCCGCACAGAGACTTCCGGGAAGAAGTGGGTGGGGAGAAAGGCATTTCCTGCCCCAAGGACCCGGGATGGAGGGAGCTACAGCTTGGGGCCTTCTTAATAGTAGTAACTGGTGTGAGTCACCACTCAGGCCCTGTAGGCAGGAGCGAGAGGCTGGCTCTGGGCCAGGGTTCGAATCCTGGCTCTGCCTCTTCACAGGCACATGCCTGAGGTGGCTCCTTGATTCTGCTCTGTATCTCTTCATCTGTGAAATGTGGGTAACACCTCCCAGTGGGACTATGTGAGGACACTGTAGGACGCGGTGAGTTCCCTCCTGGCACGTTATGCCATGTCGGCCAGGAGGCAGCCACTCTGAGGATCCCTTCCTGTATGAGGTCTGAGTGTCTGCCAAAGCTGCACACAGGTGGCCTTGACCCCTTGGTCCACCTGGAGTAAGCCCAGACCCAGCTAACAGCCCCCTCAGAGAAGCAGGCTTCAGCTGGAGGGGAGGACTTCCCCTGGGTACAGCCCACCTGCCCCCCCCGGCAGGTTTGGAGGCCTACAGGGTGGGCTGAGGAGAACCCAGTCTGAACTCTGATCACCCCAGACAACAGGTTCTGCTGTTTGTCCCAAAGCCAAGCTGCTCTCAAGTCCCAGCTTGACTGCCAGCTTGCCACCCTCCTCCATGCAGGGCACTGACCACCTCCTCCACCTAGATGCTGGCCAGGGGCACTTCTGGGTGCAGAGATCCCCCAGCTGTGGACAGGAGCAGCTGTGCTGAGGGACTGGCTGGCCTCCCCACCTGCAGGTCCTCAGCACCAGAACCCCAGCCTCACACCGTCCTCCCCTACCAGTGGCCCCGTGGCCACCACACCAAGCCATCATCCCCGAAATGAATCACCACCCCAGAAACACCCAGATCCTAGCCAGGCCTACTTTAAAATTAACTTTATTTCTCTTTATAATTGTGTTTTTTTTTTTTTATTTTAAATTAAAAAAAAAAAAGGCTCATTTTACATTGTCCTCGAGTCCTGTGCCTCCTGGTCAGGACCCAGGATCACTTTCACAGTATGCTCCACGACCAGAGACGGCTCTTATTGCTGGAAGGAGTGTGTGTCCAGGAGTGGGGGGACGTCAAAGACTCGAGGCCCCGCAGGAAGCCTGGGACTGGGTGCACGTCACGCTGAGCATCCTCAGCTGGACCTGTACCCTCTCGGGGTCTTGCCAGCCCCAACTTCAGTCAGGCAGGAGGGTGGAGAAGAAGGGGCTTGGGATGACGGCCAGGGGCCCTGGTGGGCAGGGCAGGCCATGCATGGGGAGGGAGTGGCCCCTGTCTCAAATGCTTGTTCACACTCAAGAAATGCAGGCCTAGGAGCCCCAGTGCTCCAGAGCAGCTGAGGATCTCCCTCACAGCCCCACTCCAAGAAGGACCCTTGGTGATGACCAGGCCAGCTGAGAACCCCGCTTCCTGGCACCTTGCCCTGGCCCGTCTCCTCTTTAGTGCAAGAAAGACCTGAGTGTAGAGAACGGCCTCCAGCCAGAAGGCCCAGCAGGCAGAGCTGGGACCCCACCATTCCCCACTCAAGGCCACAGCCTCTCTGGTGGCTGGGCCTCTGTACACACAAAGGGAACCTGCAGTTCCAGGAGAGGGCCCAGCCCTGGACAGCGGCTCCCTGAACACCACGCTGCATGCCTGCGTCCCCTCACATTGTCACTGAGACTCTTGCCAGTGGCTCATCTGCAGCAGAGGTGGTTTTCCCCTGTCTGACGGTTTCCTGTGCTTGGTCACTGTGGGTGTGAATGCAGGGCCAGAGATGCAGCTGGAGGTTGGCAAGCTTGAGGGGGCCTGGCTCGGGCAAGGGTCCCTGGGAGTGCCCAGGGGCAGCAGACAACGGTTAAGACCTGTCCTCCGGTTCCAGAGAGCAGACCCAAGACTGGACACCTGATGGCCATCCTCAGGCCACTGTTCTGCCAGCCCAGCCCCTGCAGTGGCCTGATGAACCCTCCCTGCCCTGGGTCTAGGTTTCTTTCTCGGAGGACAGGAGAAGCACTCAGCTGACCCCAGACCTCCCAGAGGCACAGTGCCTAGGTGTGGCTCAGGTGCCCCCCACAGCCTGCCTGCGCCACCCCTGGGGCTTGGAGCCTGTCCGCAGCCTCCCCCAGAGAGCCGGGGGTGCGTCCCCTGAGATTAGCCAGAAGGCTGGCACTGGCTCCTTTGCAGTGGCTGAGGACAGCCAGCCAAGGGCGTGGGCGCCACCAGATTCAAGTCTTGAGGTCAGTGAAAGGAGGGACAAGGTGCCTTTCTTACCTTTGAGACTCAAATGAGGACTGTCGTGTGGTGCTGGGACCAGTGTGGAGGGACAGGAAAAGCTGCACGCTGCAGGGGACAAGCTGGGATGGGTGGGGACGGAGAGGGTGAAAATCCCCTGGGTCACTTACTGCTCCCGGGCCTCCCCTCCTCTGGAGCCACCCCAGGCAAGTTAAGGCTGTGAGGAGAGAGAGGCCACTGCGGACGCGCCCCAGCTCACAGCCCCCGGCAGGCACCAGGAGGGCGTCTGCCCAGGGTGGAGAGAACAGCCCTCGGCAGAATCTGTGGGTCTGCTTGAGCAGAAGGACAAGCAACTGGTTTCAGGCTTAAGTTTCCACACTGTCCCCCTTCTGAGACAACTGGGTGGCTCTGTGGCTCTCTCCCTGGACCCGATGCCCGCCCTCCGCCTCTGGCAGAGAGGTACAGTCCAGTAGGAGAGAGACCCCATGTTGTTTCTGTTTCCTTTTTTTTTTTTTTCCTTTAAATTCGGCTTAAGGCAAAAGTTTGGCAAAGCAAGTCTACATAAGGCCGCGTGGCAGAGGACCAGGGAGGAGGGGAGCCGCCCCACACACCGAGGCCTGGGCTTCCCCCATACTCAGTGCCTCCTCCTCCTGCCCCTGAACCCCAGAAAGAGGAGTTAAAAAAAAAGCAGTGTTTCAGGGATCGGCTGCAAGTGAACGGCAGGTCAAGAGGAAAGGAGACCCCAGGGGACACTGAAGGGTGCCCCTGAAGGTGCTCCTGGGGTCTGTCCGTCCGCTGGTCTCCCCCCCTCCCCACAGGAAGCAGGTGGCGAGAGCCGGGAGGCGGGCGGGGGGCATCAGCACAGTGAGATCCGCCCGCTGGAGAAGGTAGAGTGGTTGTATTTGCTGAATGACCAACAGTGCGTTGGGTTCTGTCTGAGCAGAATCATCGTCTGTGAGTATAACCTAGCCAGGCGTCCTGGCTGTTACCGGTGCTTGGGTGGAATCACCACCAGCGGCTGCCCATACTTGGGCCGCCACATTAGGACCTGAGCGTCATTGGCATTGGGCTTGACCAGGGCGCTGGGCGGGATGGGCTCGTTCTTGCTCAGGATTTTGGGCTGGTCCTGGGCAATGGGCTCCCGCAGCCTGGCGCGCTGGCCCAGAGGCCGGTTGGGGTTCACCTCAATGCTCAGCTGCATGCGCCAGTGCAGCGTCTGCAGGATGATCATGTCGTTGGTGGAGGTGTTGGTGGCCACCAGCCACGTGGTGAAGCTCTGGTCCCGGTAGATGTTGGTCAGTTTGGCCACGTTGCTCTCGCTGACCGGCACGGCCCACGTGACGCTGGGGTAAAAGTTGTCGTTCATGCTGATGATGAACTTGGAATCTCTCTTGGTGGGGCCCACGATGGTGCAGGTCTCCGTGGTGTTGCCATACCAGGGGTAGTTCACCCCGTCCGAGTCGCTGATGGCTTCGATCTTGCCTTCCTGAAGGTCGGGGAGCTCCCAGCTGGACCTAGGACAAAGAAGGCCAGGTCACTCACTCGGTCACTCAGCAAGGTTTGTCTTTGTCGTCGTAGTGGACCAGGCCCTGAGAATAGGATGGACACAGCACACCAGTGTCCTTTGACCCTGGGGCTTGCTGTCTAGGTGAGGGTCAGGTAGGAAACAGACATCCGATGCCAGGTGGGTGACCCCAGGCAGGGCCACGTCCTGTGCTCCAGCACCATCTAAATCAGACTCCTCAGGGACCGACCCTCTGTCTTAGGTCCCACTCTGCGGTAGACCAGGCCTGATCCCAGCTGGGATTTAGAGAGGCTCCGGTTGCCCCTCCGTGACTAGGGTCTGCTGGTAGTTGGCAGTGATGACACAGACGTGCTCTGGCTGAATGCAGTGACCACAGAGCGGGGTCTCCACAGATACCAGAGAGACAGTGGCATGCAGCACGGCCCCGTGTCCTTGGTCAGGGTGGAGGCTGCAGACTCCCAGAGGACACAGCATGTCAGGAGGGAAAGCAGGTCGGCAGCCCCTCCCACCTGCACCTGTGCCCCTCCCCAGAAGTGTCCTCCAGCTGTAGGGGCTGACAGGAGCCCATGGGCCAGCCAATCTAGAAATGATGCCTGACCCCTCTTGTGGCCAGTGTCTGACCCCTGGCAGATTGAGTCCTCTTCTGGGCTTCAGTGTCCTTCCCAAGAAAGGGGGTGACTCCAGCCTTTCCCTTGCCAATCAGCCCCCCTGGAGCCCTTCAGCTCTACCCTCCTCCCCTCTCACCCAGGCCAGAGCCGGCGCTGGGGGAAGTCCTGGGGCTGCAGTGCCCCTTCCTCCCCACCAGCAACCCTTCTTCCTCTCCAGCTTGCCTCGAAGGGGCAG
Organism: Marmota monax; assembly: GCF_021218885.2. Lineage (NCBI taxonomy): Eukaryota > Metazoa > Chordata > Mammalia > Rodentia > Sciuridae > Marmota > Marmota monax. The sequence continues at coordinate 23,008,108 of NW_026692912.1, forward strand.
CGGAGACTGTTGGGCCCCTTTTCTGGAGCAATAGAACAAGAGGAAACCTGACAGGGCCCCTCCCAAAAGGCTGCCCTCCCTCCTGGCCTCAGAGCCAGCCCTCAGTGCTGCGTGCTGACCTGTGACGCCCTGCTGCATCCACGGGCTGGGGAGCTGAGAGGACCGTCTGGGCAGATGCCCCTGGCCAGCATGTGGTCAGCCTGACTTGCTTTTCTCTGCAGGGGCCCCTAAACGTAGTCTGGAACCCCGTGGGCTGTCAGTCTCAGCCCCCTTGGTGGCATGGGACCCTGGGCAAGTCCTGAAAGCCGTGCAGTGGGGCAGGCAAGGCAACTTTTTCCCAGGAAATTTGGCTAAGTAGTGGGGCCCAGGCCCCGGGTCTGACCAGACCCATCCTGAAAAGTGGTTTTAGTTTTGGTTTTCTCGTTAGTTTTTTGACATGCTGGGCTGGGCTGGAACCCAGGACTCCTGCATGCCAGGCAAGGGCTCCACCACTGAGCCACACCTCCGTCTAAAGTGCAGGCAGCACACAGGCAAAGGCACTTAGTTCTGGCCCAGCCCTAGGTCACTTCCAAAGCGTCAATGGCCAATCTCTCTGGCCCCAGCCCCCTAAAGCCCAAGGCCTGGGTCAGTCACAGACAGGTGACAGCACCATGAGCCAGCAGGCAGCAATCTCATACAGCACATTACTCAGACCCAGGACACTGCCACGTCTTCATCGCAGGGCCTGGGGGCGGGGAGTGTGGTCCAGGAGGCAGCCCCAGGGACAGGGAGCAACTCAGCCAGCCACCAGCCCCGTGACCGCATGGCAGACCCCCTTCCGTCAGCAGCCTGTGCCTAACAATGCACTCCTGGAAGTGCCTGTGCAGTCAGTGGTGTCAATGGAAACTTCTGGAGACTGTGGAGGAGGCGCCAGCAGTGGCAGGTGTGCCTCCAGGACCAAGAGACCTGCCAGCCCTGATGACCAGACGCCTCTTCTGACCCTCATTTATGCTTTCAGATTATGTGCCTTCAAGTGTGAGTTCCACACGGAGGGGCTGCACCCCAGGGGCCCGGGCCCACCCTACTCCACAGGCCCCTTCTCCTTTGCCTTCAGGGACCCTGACCCCTCCTGGTCTCCCAGCCTCCTGCGAGCTTTTAAAAACACAAATCTGGTTACACTGCCCCGACCCTGTTAAGCCAGCCAGGACTCCCGGGGCCCGGGGCCCTAACCCCGTGTGGCTGAAGCCCAGAGTGCGTGCGCACACCGCTCCCCGGGCTCGCGAGCCAGGGCCCGAGTCTCAGTGCCTCCAGTGGTCCTGCCCCTCCCATCCCGAAGCCTTCGACCAGGAGTAGTGTCCTCCGCCTCCTGTCCCAGTTAGTAGGTACTCGCCGCTCAGCTCTGGGGCCAGCATCCCAGAGATGCTGCCCCGACCCTCCCCATGGGCCAGGTGGCCTCGGTCAGCGCTCAGTGCCATCAGATCCCCATCCTGCTGCTTCCTGGCACACGCATGAGGGTGATTAAATAATTATGCCATCATTTGTGGGCAATCTCTTCCCCAGATGGACCACAAGGGCAGAGAGGGCAGGGAGCAGGTCTTCCCGTCACCACACAGCCAGGAAGCATCCCAGAGCCTGGCCCAGAGTCAGGGAGGACAAACGCTGGTGGCCTGACCGAGGACTGTCAGTGACAGTCTCTCCTTGGGTCCTGAGCCCCACAGGGGTCTCCATGAGGAGTGTCAGGCACCCCGAGTTCCTCAGAGCCTCTGCTCCCCTGAAGAGCTGCAGGTGGGATCACCACTAGCAGGATGGGCTGTCACCACAGTAATGTGGTGACAGCGGGTGCCATTCACACAGATGTGCCAGATGCCACATGTACTCTGGGGATAGACTTAATGAAGTTAGAGGCCCAGTTCAAGGTCACACTCCTGGGAAGGGTCCAGCTAGCACTCACAGCACGAGCCTGGGCTTACCCACACTCAGGCTCCAAGCAGCACACCTGCCCAGTGCGAGTCGGAACGAGGCAGAAAGGCTGCCACAGGAGGCTGGCGATGGGGGAGGCTGCTCCCGAGGGAGCCTCGACTGGCAGTGGTGGAGGGTCACCTGTGGGTTGACCTCAGCTCAGGGCCTCAGGTGGAGCCACCAGCCAGTAGCCAGCCCAGACCCTCCAAGGCCTTGAGGACAGGGGTGACTTTGCCACCTCTGTGACCTCTACCAGGCCGACAGGTGCACCCCTTTCCGGACTTCTGAAGAACAGTACAGATGAGGGTTCCAGGCCGTCCTCACAGTGTGCATCAACAGGAAGTGGGTGGTGAGCGGGGCCTGGGCTTTCTCCCCAGCTGGCTCAGGGCCCTCCAAGCCCCCAAGGGCCCTGCCTCCTCCCTTTGTTCAGGGTCCCCAGTCCTGACTACTCCACAGCCAGAAGACCAGAGGACCCTCTGTGCCAGGCCTGAAAGTTCACCAATCGCTGGGTTTCTCCCTTCACTTTGGTCTCATCTACGCGTCTCCTGCATGCTTATTCATTTAACTCTTCCCCTTAAAATTAATCACTTTTTAAAAAGTGCAACTACATTCAGTCTCTCCTAGGAAGCGCCTCTGAAAGGACAGGTTGCACATGCAGAGATACGGAACTAGACCTGCTTTCTAACGCGCATCACACATGTTGCTGGGCCCACAGCTCTCCTGCCCAGCCCTGGTTCCAATCATCCACCCAGGCCTGATTGGAATTTAGGGATTATCTCACCTGGTCCCCAAATGTGCAGTTTATAATTTGGTAAAATTTGCAAAGTATTCATTCTGGAAAAGTTGTACAACTTTACAGAAACTGAGGCCAGGAGCCAGTCCCCTAGTACACTGGACAAGGATCCAGGTGCCCCACCTGTGGTGGCCCCGGGGGCTCCGACCTCCCAGGCCCCCAGAGCTTGCTCACAGCCAGGGGAGGGCGCTAGAGGCTTCCCCCCACTCAGGCCCTTTGCTGAAGCTCCCCAACAACAAACCCCACTCCTTCTGGGGCAGCCACCCTCTTCCTGCCCACCCCACCCCTCCTAACCCAGGCCACAGCCCTGGACCCGACTGGGACAGGAAGACCCACAGTGCTTGTTTAATTTTAGCTTTCGGTTATAAATATGTACTTTTTTTTTTAAAGCAAGCCCTAAAGAAGTGTATAAATAAAATGAAAACCAAAAGCCATCTCTTCCTTGCCCTCCTGCCCCAGCGAGGCCACTCACCACACTCCGTCCCTAGGCCTTTCTCTGAATGTCCCATGTCTAGTGTTTTCTTTATAACATATTGTCTTACAACTCCCCTTCAAACGCAGTGGTATAACATCACGTTCCGCCCGGTAGGGACACCTCCAAGTCCACCCAGCGGCCCCTCACACTTCCCTCTGTAGACAGACCATGCTCCCTGCGGAAGGACACTGGGGTTGTTGGGGGGTTTTGCTACTGTCAACAGTGCTGAGTTTGCATCCCTGCACATCCATCTTTCTGTCCCCACCCCTACATGCACGCACCTGCTGACTCCTTAGCGTGTACTTTCTGGATGCCCCCGTGAGCCAGGCCCGGTTGGGGCACAGGGGTCTGTGAGCCAGGCTCCGGCAGGACGCCCCAGCTGAAGGGTATGAGATCTGAATAGCCAGCCCTCCCGGCAGAACCGCCTGGACGGTACTCCCACTAACCAAAGCACACTGAGCTTTTTCATTTTCGCCCGATCTGACCAGTAACAAAGGACCTCAGTATTTTGTCATCTCCCTGATGACCCTGGCTGTCTTGCACGCTCCTGGAGCAGCCAGCTTTTGTTTCCAGGACTCGGAAGGTGGACAAGGGCTGGAGCCATTGCTTGGCCAGGGCTGGTCCAGGGGGAGTTCTCTCTGGGCCAGGCCATCCCCCACCACTTCCTCCCACCCCAAAGCCTCCACACAGGGACTTCCCTCTCCCACCCACCCCGCCCTTGCCTCCGCCAGGGCCCAGCAGATGGGGGGAGGCCGCCTTCCGGTCACAGAGAGGAAGCCTCGTCCTCAATTGTTCTGTGCAGAGCCTGAAGCACAGGCCCCGGGCTTCAGGAAGAGGCCACGTGGTCAGCAGGGACATTCCTCCGGGCCCCCTAGATCTGTGTCCTGAAGCCTCCTCTGGCAGGCCCTGGCAGGTCTCGGGCGGAGGCTGCAGCCTCATCCTAAAACGAGGCCCTCCTGAGGTCCTGGGGAGCACCCTCTGAAGGGGAGCCCATGGCAGCTGAGCTCCCCCCACTCAGCATCCCTCCTCCCTGCCCGCCCTTCCCCACCAGCCCCTGGAACCCCATGACAGCAGGTGCCAGCACACGTGTGGGCCAGAAAGACCCAGGAGCCTCAAGGGCCCGGCTCTCCTGCCACAGAGGGTGTGGGAAGCCCAGGACAAGGGATGGGCGGCAGACTCAGTGCAGCAGCCTTTAGCCCGCTCTCTGCCAGGTGGTGCAGAATGATAACCCGTTACTAGTAATCCTGATTCACAGTGACAGACCGCTAGCCGTCATGGAGGAGGAGCTTCTGCACCCGGGGCGCCCTGAGCACCTGCGGCCTGTCTTCTCCCTAAGTCCTCCTGCGAGGGAGGAGCTGGCGTTCCCATTTCACAGATGGAAACTGAGGCTCTAAAAGGTTAAGAGACTGACCTAGGGCCTGGGGCCAGACCCACCTGCTGCCAAACATGGGTACAGGGCACTGTCAACCCAAAGGGACCCTCCGTTTGAACTGCTCTCCTCTCCTCACACCCAAGGCTGCCCGATGGCAGAATCCTGAGCCGTATGGCTCCTAGCCTTGGCCTTGGATGTGGGCCAGGCTCCCTGGGGGCTCCAGAGAAGGGCGAGCTAGGGACAAGGCGAGTGTCTCCCACACAGGCGAGAAACTGTGACTTGTCACTTAGAAGGCTCTACGCCAGCTGACAGGTGGCAGTTGAGGAATTGCGGAGGACGGCTGTGGAGGCAGGTGTCTCCAACAGTCTGGAGGGGGGCTGGCTTTTAAAGCAATGTGGGTTGGACCCAAAACCATATAGAATCTCTCGAGCTGGCACGGGGAAGCGCCATTTCCCAGCTCTCCGTGAAAGTCGGGGCGTTGCTGAGGTGGCAGCTTTGGTATTTATTATTCCATTTCAAACACTTCTAACCCAGAATCTCATTCTAAAAAGTTCACCTCCTGGCTTAGAGATTAATTTCCAGCAGGGATAACGTTGGGGGCATTATGGATTTCGGCTAAGTATTTGGAATTAATATTTTGAGCACAAACCCATTTGTGAAGAACAGAAGCCCTGATGGAGGCTTGGCCACCTGGCAGGCAGTCCCCTGCCCAGGCCACTGAAGCCCAGGGCCTAGGTTTCACTGTAGTGATTCCAAGTGTCTGGGTTGGATCCAGTGGTTCTCAACTAGGGTGATTTGGCACCCCTCCCAGGAGACACTGGGCCATGTTTGGGGACCTTTGTGCTTGTCACATCAGGTGACGCTGCTTGGTTTCTCCCTCTGCTCAAGTCCCCCAACCCCTGGCATGAAGCTGCACCCCACTCTGGCTCAGGCAAGGAGCAGGGACCATGCTGGGCTGGTAGCAGCTTCTGGTCTACCTCACTGACTCCACGCTCCACTCTCCCATGCTGCACCTGAGGCTTAAGACTCAAAAACAGTAGTTATCGTAGGAAGTCTCAGATGGGGAAAATGGGAAGGCTCTTCTAAGTCCCAGGTAAATGCTTCTATTTACTTTCAGGAGGCTTCCAAGAGCCCCTCAACTTCTCAGGGCACGGGGTGAGCACAGAGCACAGCAGGGCCCAGGAACTGGGGGCCTGGCAGTTCCAGCTCTCCTTCCATTCTGTCGACTAGTGATAAAAAGCTGGGCAGCCTCCTACGCTGTCGCCTGCCCCCGTCCTCCCCTTGAATCCTCACAGCAGCCTCCGGGAAGCTCTCTCCTTATCCCCATGTGCAGAGAACAGGAAGGACTTCCACGGCTGCCCCCCAGCCACCACCCGGGGACCTTCTGCAGCCCAGTGCTGCCCCTCCCAGGGAGCCGCATGCCCTCCCCTTCCCCAGGGCTGGTCCTACCCGACACCAGGGCACCCAGGGAGAATGCAAGGAGACAGACGCCCCAGAGCAACAAAACCGTAAGGGCAATGGAGAGACGGAAAATGGCTTTAGCCACTTAAACCATCCCTGACCTGAGCTATTTTTAAATTTTTAAAGTTAGGGTGTAGTCCCTGTGTAAAAGAGGAAGACCTGGTAGTAGCTGACATCTGTCCCAACTCTAGTTTCAGCCAAAATCCTCAGCTTTACAAATACTGTCACTCACTCCCGTCCAGTAGAATCACAATCACAGCAATGCCAAAAGACAGCTGCCTACACTGAGTGTCCACTCAGCTTGGCTGAGCGCTGACTGCTTGACAAAGGTCGTCTTGAGTAGTTCTCCAAATAATCCGTGGGAAGGGGCTATGTTTAGCCCCAGTTTGCAGAAAAGCAAAACCAAGGCTCAGAGTGACTAAGGAACTCGCCTAGGGTCACATCCCAGAGTCTGGCCTCCCGCCCAGGTCTGTTTGACCGCAGAGTCCGAGATGCACGAGGTTGTCTAACCAGGAACCAAGGACTGGCACAGTAATGGTGAGGTCGCCCAGCTCCCTGACTCTCAGCCTGGCTGAACAGAAATCAGGCAAGAAATTAGGCTTAGCCAGAAACCCCCGAGGGAAACCTTTGTTTGTCGACAACTGTCCCGGATGCTTTGCAAAGCCAGGCTGAAGCCTTCTTAGGAAAGGTCCTCCCTGAGTAACCAAGAGTCACGTTTTCCTTCCTGGAATGGAAGCCAGCCCCCCACCTAAACCGCATTAATAGCCTCTCTTATGATAGGAAGAACTAGTGAACGGAGACCAGGTTTCTGGAGGGATGCCCACAAGTGTCTCCATGGGCCCTGCGTACCCCACAGTCTTTGGGAAATCACAGTTACAGCCCTTTTTTAAGTTTACCACAATCATCCTGCTTCCCTTAGAACCTAGAGTCGCTAAGTGGACAGGGCACACAATTTGTGCCCAACCGTCTGCAGCCCTCCTAGCCCAGCACGATCGTCCATCAGTGATGGGCTCCAACACTGGGGGAAACTCGCCTCTTCCTCACCTGCAGAGCTGGGAAGTAACGCTCCCTGGGGTGGGTGCTGAGAGAGGGCTATGGGGCTGTGTCCAGGGACAGTCATGGGCATCAAATTGGCAGCCTGCCCCTTGGGGCTCACCTAGGTCCCACAAAGGTCCTCATGCTCAGAAACAACTTTTGCACAGCCCTGTTCCAGGGTGACCAAGTCAAGTCATTTCCCCTAAGAGCATCTCCAGCGGCCCTTTCTACCCTGGGATGGCTATTTCTGGGTCAAGGAACATGCCAGAACAAGGACCACACAAACATTTCAGAGACCAGGCTGCAGGAAAGAGGCTAGTGGGCTCCTTAGCCGTTTCTAGTTAGTTCTCCATTGAAGGGACAGCAGATGCTGACACTGCTAATGCCTGGGAGGCTGAGAGCTTCAACCAGGTTTCTAAAGCTAAGGACCCTCTCAACATAAGGCCCCTTGCAATGTCAAAATGTTCCCAAGCACCCCTGAGGGCCTCATGTGTATCTGAAAGCACAAGTTCAGGCCCAACCAGAGGGCTCGAGAGTCCAGCACAAGGGGCAGAGCAGTGGCCTCTCTGATGACCCCTGACGGCCCTGACACTCTTCAGGCAGATGGAACACTTGTTTGCTAAAAGAGGCCTAGGGAGGAATGTGGCTCTACTTTCTTGGCATCTTGGAGGGAAGGACAGGAACCCAGGGGGCAATGGCCAGTAGGTCCTAGAGCCATGATTCCTAGTCTGGATCAACAAGTAAACCCTCCAGGGAGTCACCTGGCCCAAGACCATGCAGAAGCCACTTCCACGGCTGCCTAAAGCTTCCCTCTGGCCAGGGGAGGCCCCCTCCTTGGGGATCTCTAACCCACTCCTCCCGTCCCCAGGCCTCCAAGCTGACCCCCACCAGCAGCCCCCAAGCTGGGTCTTGAACAGTACTCACATGCCCTGCTCTCCGTACTGGTTGTAGAACTCCATGTGGCTGCATGCCTGAATCCAGCCAACAATCCAGGTCTCTTTCTTGGGGATGGGCGGCATGACCACCTGGGCCGAGGCCCGGAAGTGGGGCGTCCGGTAGCGGAGCACCACACTGGAGGACTCATCGATGCTGGTGGGGATGGGGTCGATAGAGGCTTTCACATCAATCACGGTGATCCCTTCCCGGAAGACTCTGGCTTTGCCTCTGATGCTCTGAATACAGCCCATGGCACACAGGACCACTCTAATCTCCAGGGAAGGCCAGCAGTCCCAGAGAAAACAGGGCATTGAAAGGATGGAGGCTGCGGGACCCAGTGCAGAGGGGAGGTGCAATCCAATCTCAAACCTCAAAACTGATATCCATAGGATAGAAAACTCACTGGGTCCAGGGGATTTGCATATCACTACCTTGGGCCTGTTTATAAATAAGGATTTTGCTGCATCTCAAGAGCCCTGGGCTCTCTCTTCTTCTCCTAGCAGTGGACAAAAATCACCGATATTCTTTGGGTTAAAAAAAGAAAAAGTTTGGAGTTTAGTGGATAGGCATGTTGTTCTGACTTCCAGCCCTTCCGGGCCTCACACGCGGGGACGGCAGCTCGGAGACTCTCCCTGAAGTCTTCGGAGGAAGCAGGCGAGCGCTGGCAGACACATAAATAAGGAAGGCTCGGTCCCCGCGCGGTCGCGCCACCCTCGTTGCAGAAGACTGACTTCCTGCCCTTCTGCCTTCCGCACGCGCTCGCCCGGGCACACGCGCCCTCCCGGTGGGGCCCAGTCAATTGAAGAGCGGTTTCTGTTCACTCGGCCGAGGTCTCGGCGCCCCGGAGCTGGGCGCCCACCCGCGGCTCCCGGGAGGCGCGCTCCGGGCTCTGCGCTCGCCGGGTCCCCGTCGGCGCCCGCTGGCGGGCGCGCCGCGTGCTCCTCGCCGCTGTCGCTGTAGCCGGGGGCAGCGGTGCGGGGCCCCGGGACTGCGCTCCGGCCGCCGCCGCCTGGTTCGCCGCGGCCACGGAGGACCTGCCGGGAGGTGGAAGGAATAGAGCGTCAAAGTTGAGCCGAACTTTGCTGCGGGGGGCGCGCGTGGGCGGCGACGCGTGTGCGCCGGGCGCCGGCTGCGGAGCTGACAGAGCGGCTCTGGGCGGTCTCCCCGGAGGCGGCGGCCCCCCCGCCAGCCCGTCAGTGGCGGCCGCACCACCGCGCGCTCCAGCGAATAATCGCCGCCCGTGACATCTCCGCTGACACCCTCGCGGCCCGGGGTGAGGTGGGGGGCGACCCGCTGCCACTGCAGCGGGCCTCCAGGACTTGCCCGGCGCCTCTTCTCCACCCGGGTCCCTCCAGTCCCCTGGGGACGCAGTCCTAGTCCCCAGACCGGTCTGATCGGGAGCGCGCTCCTTCTCGGGCGGGGGTCGCGGGACCCCAGGAGGCGCAGTGCCCCCGCCCCGCCGCGTTGGGCACCCCTGTCCCCACTCCCCTACCGCTAGCGGCCCCGGAACCCCGCGCGTCGGGCGCGCTCGCCACTGCCGGGGAACTTTGGCGCGCACGCCCCCACCCGGGCAGCGCCTCCGACTCACCTGCCCCTGGGGCCGCTCCGCGCGCCCGGGTCGCCGCCCTCCAGGCGCCCCGACCCCGCCGCCGGCACGTTCTCGGGGCGCCCCCTCCCCCTCCCCCGGGCAATGTCCCTCGGTTCTCTCTACTTGGGTCTGAGCCGGCGTCGGCGCCCCGGGCCCCAGGGCCCTCCTGTCTCGGGGCTGCTGGGGGTGGCCGGGGGCGGAGGGCTGAGGCTCGGGGCTCTCTCGCCCCCACCCCACGCGCCGCCCTTATTTTATGATCATTGTGAGCGTGCTGTCGCCGCTCAGCCCCGCCGCCGCGCCGCAGCCGCCTGGCGCGCCCCGCGCTGCCTCGCGCTGCTGCAGCATCGGAAAGGCAACCAGGTCAAACTTTGCAGAAACTCGGCCCCTGCGCCGGCCTGGCCCCCGCGTCCGCCCGCAGCCGCCGGCCCGAGCGCAGCCGGCACACAGGGACCGCCGCCCGCTCGCCAGCCCCGCGGGGATGCAGGTCCGCAGGCGGCGGCGGGCGGGCGGGAGCCGCCTCCTCCTCCTCCCCGCCCGCCCGGCTCTCCACCCGCGCTCCCGCACACAGCGCGCCCTCCTCCTGGTAATCCCTCTCTCCCAGTCTTCCCCCCTTCTCCCGCTTTGCAGCTGCTGGGGGAGCTGAGTCTCTCCTTGCGAAAACGACATTTCCTTTTTGTCTATCCTCGGGAATTCTGGGTAGTGTAGTTCCACGTCTGTCTTGGGTCCAGGGGGCTGCTCCCCGTGCCCTTTGACCTCTACAGACCAGAGACTTTCCCAGACTCAGGGCAATTGGAAAAGGGCTAAATGGCCTTGGAGATCCAGGCCGCGGGGGGTTAGTGGCTGCGTGGAAACTGCGAGACTCTGTGAGGCTCCAGGGCTAGAAGGTTAGGATTGAGGGGGGGCAAAAGTTGCTTCCAATTCTTCCCTCCAGTGCTGGACCCCTAGCATCCTGAAAGGTGGGGCCCCAGCTGGGTGAGAAGTACTACACAAGACTCATCAATCCACCAAACCACCAGCCACCTTGGGTAAGGAGGCCTGTAAGATGTGTACTTCACATAGGAGTAGAGATTAGGAACCTGCCCAAGGCCTCACTATCCCCACTCAGATGGGCCCCAGGGATCTGAGTGCAGGGTTCAAAAGAGGACTGTTCCTGAACAGCACTGGGAAAGCAATGAGTCTTTCCAAGAGACCACATGCCAGCAGCCCCTCCTCTATCTTTCAACCCCTGCCCCCCAGGGAAAGGCCAAATGATTTGTGACATCAGAAAACCTTGCTGCTAAGTTAAAGCCACACACCCACCTCCACTACACCCCATGACTCTGACTTCCACAGATGTTCATAGCAGGGTGCAGGACAGGTGGTTCCTGCCAGACCCAGAGCATGTCAGGGTTCTGGTCATTTGGGGGACTTTCGAAGGAGGGCCAGACAAACTGATCTATCTCCCTGCAGCACCAGCTGAGTCACAGAGCAGGAAGTAACTAGTTAAAGTTGCTGCTGGCTTTCCCCGAGCCACACCCTCACCTTTACCATTGCCATTGGCCTGTGTCCCTGGTCCAGTGAAGGGGTCATTCTTCTCCAGTTCGGTGAGTTGGTGGTTTATTCCTAGTCCTTATTCCTAGACTCAGACCAAAATTGGCAGGTAGCTGAGCCAGTGCCATGGGGTTGCCCTCATGGACTGTCTGACCACATGGCAGAACCCCAGCCAACACACAGGTTCCCTAGGGCCCCCGCATGAACTTTCATTTCTGGGAAGAAATCTTCCCTGGCCTCTTAACCCACAGTGACCTCCCTCACCATGAACTTGGGGCTCCCACGAAACATTCCCCACCTCTGAGACTCCCCACGCTTTCAACACCTTCTACCCATATGATCATCATTATTGCATTCTGTTCATATGTAAGGAAGATATTAACTTTCAGGACATGCATCTCATCTCCCATCACCCAACACCCCAAGTGCCTGGAACAGCAGACTCCACTGGCCCAGCTGTTCCTCCAGGGCAGGGATGCTGTCCTGGCCGAAAGTTCAAGGGGGCTCCGGCCATTTTGGTCATGTCCCTTTGTGGAAAGACAGAGGCCACTGGTCTCGATTGCATAGTTAAACAGTAAGGTCCTGGAAGTGATTTCCTGGAGATGAGGTCCCCTAGAAGCCCGTTGGAAGTGATATTACTTCCCTGGGCCCTGGGTATGGCAATAATAAGCACCCACTGTGTGTCAGGCCCTGCAAGAGCCAGTATTGTCTCCTTCATCCTTCACCTTGATCCTGGGTGGGATCCTGGTGGGCTCTACAGACAGGGAAAACCCAGGGACTTTTAAGTGTGGATCCCAACGCACACATGGCCACCTCCAAAGTCCACACTCACTCCATGGGGCATGCTGCCCTTGCGGTCTGGATCCCAGACCCTCCTGGCTAAGATGGGACTGACCACTAGGGAGCACCCACAGGGTGAGGATTCGCAGAGCAGAAGACCCCTCTCCTCACCTGCTTCCCTTTCATATCACCCCTATGCAGGACCCTGTCTTGGTCTGCAGGATTAGGGTTGACCAGGCTCCGAGGTGGGTGGCAAGAGTCTGAAGACAAGGGCTCAGCTCCTGTATTCCCTGCCCCAGCTCCTGAAGGGCCCATCAGGATGGGATCCTGCCACTTCTCAGGCCCTCGGGTCCTCCTGCCTCCCCACTGTGGGTGTTGGGCACAGACCCAGGGAAGGCTCGGCATACGTAGAAGGCTCATGGCCCAGTCATGCAAGAGTGAAGCACCAGGGTCTGCAGAGCAGAGGAAGGGACATCTGTTGGAGGCTGCAGATACCTCAGGGGCACTTTACACTCCTCCCTGTCCCCTCCCTGCCCCTCCCCTTCGCCTTCCCCAGACTCCTTGCCAAGACATTCCTGGGGAAGGGGAAAGGTGCACAGCCCCTGTCCTCCACCTGGAGAGACAGTGAGGTCAACTCCTCAGTATGGCAATTTTGGAGGTCAGAGGAGGAGGAAGTGGCTGTCCTTCCCTGTTCCTCCATTCCTAGTACATTGGCCCAGAGAGGTTGTAGAAACCCAAAGCTACACAGGAAGTCAGAGGTAGAAGCAACTCCGCCCCCAGCCAGCTGGGTTTTCACAAGCAACCCTGAGCATGCCCAGAGGCCTCCGGTCTGCAGAGGGAGGCTGCAGCGTCTCCCTGCCGAGAGCACTGGGAACTGGAGCTTTGCATGCATCCTCCTTCAGGCCCTCCACAATGGCCCCAGGAGCCAGGCCCTGTCATCATCCCATTCTACAGCTGAGGACATTGAAGGCTGGCCAACAGGGAGGGCAGGATGAACCAGGCAGCTTGGCTCTAGGACCCAGAGGCCAGATGGCTCCTGTGTAGTGGGTGCTTTCCAGCAGTTCCCCTGAACTGTAGGGCCCTCATGTTCAGTGGCCGCCAAAGACAGTCCCAGGGCTCCTTGTCCCTCATAGACCAACCTGCATTCAGGGCCACAGTAGGTCCTCCAAGGGCTCACTGCCTCCAGAGGTGGGGTCATGATATGACCAGAAAGACATTTTGAAAGAGAGAAAAGTCCTTGCTGTGCAGACCTGAGGGAACTGTTAAATGCAGGAATTCTGTTGCCCTGGGAGACAGGGTACTCTCCCCAACTGTTTGGAACCAGCCAGAAAGCCAATGGTGAGGCTTGGAATGTTCACCTGGGAGACAGGTGGGTGGGGCCAGAGGGCTGGGCAGGTGTCCGAAGGGGCTGCGGAGGGGCCAGGAGGGGATCCAGGTGCGGAGCCTATTCTGCATCCCCTGTGGTCCTCCCCTCTGCAGGGAGCAGGCTGGGCCTGGCCAGGTGAACAGGTACGGGATTTCAGAGATGGGGAGTCGGCCAGGCTACCCTACTCTGCAGATGGGCAACTCAGTCTCAGCAAGGTCATCAAGGGAGGGCTCACCACTAGAACCCAGGTCTCCTGGCCCCAGCTCTGTAAAGACACCACCCCACCCCCGAGGGTGGAGGAAAGGTGGAGTGTTGGGGCAAGGGCATGGAACCTGCTGTTTGCACTGGTCGCAAATCTGGAGGCGTGGGCTGGTTCAGCCACCTTCAGAGCCATAGTGTGAGAGGGGCAGGTTGGGCTTGGGGCTTCTAGCTCGCTCTCCACTACTGACTGGTCACCTCAGGGCGCCTGGCACTCAGAAGATAAAGAGACCACAGTCAAGGCCAGAAGACGATTGCACTCATATCCCTGCAGGGCAGTGGGATGTTGAGGGGTAACTCCAGGAACGATGAATGGAGTATGAAGAGGTAAAAATAATAGGTACAGCTCCACATTTGTAATGGTCGTAAGCATTGGTCATCATAAATCAGGAAGCCTGTGAGTGAGCTGTTTGACAAGTGTGTCCCATGTGGAGCTGGTGGAGGGCGGGTGGTGTTCCAGGGGTGGGGGATGAGCTGGCAAGAGAGCCAGTGCTCCTGTGTAGGTTAGAGTATGTGGTGAGCATGTCTATGTGTGTGACCGTCTGTGCATCTGTGTGCGCAAGGATGTAAGTGACAGCTCTGTGTGACTGCAGTGGGAGTGCCCAAGTGTGTGTGCCCGCATGTCTGTGAAGGTGTGGGTGTGTGCAACGTGTGAGTGAGCCTAGGAGCAAGTGTGTGTGCACCGTGTGCGACTTGCCTTGTGTGAGACTGTATAAGAGTACATAGGGTGTGTTCTGGATGTGTGTTTGTGTGTCTGTGGAGACTGTGTCCATGTAGACAGGTGGGTGAGCTCTGGTGTGGGTGTTGGCGAGCACACCTGTGTTGTGGGCGTGAGGATCAGAGCATGTGCATGTGCCAGGGTGCGTGTCTGCATGGGGTGTGTCAGGCGTGAGTGTGGGGCTGAGCCAGTGGGGGCAGACTTCGTCTCTCTGCGTCGGGGGCTCGACTTCCCCACACTGGAGGTTTCTGGGAGCCCCCGACGTTGCAGTCCAGTTCCAGGCGTGTAACGTGCTCCCCTCCTGGTCCCCTGGGACCGCTGCGTCTCCGGTCCCTCGCCAGGCGAGACCAGGCATTCGGAGCCCGCGCCCCTGCGCCGCGCATTCCCAGGCCTCCGACGGGTGCGAAGCCCACGCGCTGGGCGCTGCAGGGACGCCGGGACCTGGAGGCCGCTCGAGCGCAGACCTGGAGCGCGATGCCCGCCGCCGGGGCAGGACGGAGGGGGCGACAGCAGACCGGCGCTGCCGGATCGGATCGGGTGCGGCACTGGGAGTTCTCCAAGGTGCTAAAATAAACCCTGCGAAGGATCAGGTTTCCTGACCAAAATAACCCAGGAGCGGCCTCAGAAATGCGAACTGAGAAAGCGATCCACGGCGGGGCGCCAGGGCTGGGGAGGTGGCCATGAAAACTGCCTTCCGCGGGACTCCCGGCCCCTGCTCCAGCCCCCCGCCCCTGGAGTCTCCTTCTCTTCTGGGATCATCACCCCAAACGACAGCCCTGTGTTGGCCGGTGGTCTTTGATTGCCAGGTCTGCAGTAGATTAGAGCCGGGCTCTGGAATCAGTCATTCTTGCAATATTTATGGAGTGCCTACTATGTGCCAAACCCTACCTGTCCACCTGGGTGTCACCCAGGAGCAAAGAGACAGTGGTTCCTGCCCCTGGGTGTTGCTGTGTTAGTAGGATAACACAGACCATGAACACCACTAGCCAAGAATAAATAAGCAGAGTGTGTGGGTTGTTAAATAGTGACACATACTTCAAAAAATAAGTAAATAAAAGGAAAAAACAGCAGGGGGTGGGGGTAGGGTGATGTTTGAATCTGGCTCACTGCTTGCCTGGAAAGAATCGCTTTGCCTCTGAGCTTTGGTCT
This sequence comes from Marmota monax, assembly GCF_021218885.2. Classification (NCBI taxonomy): domain Eukaryota; kingdom Metazoa; phylum Chordata; class Mammalia; order Rodentia; family Sciuridae; genus Marmota; species Marmota monax. The sequence goes on from NW_026692912.1 coordinate 23,023,507, forward strand.
TTCTGTTGGTGCCCTGGCACAAAGCACCTGTCTGTGAAGTTGCTGTGAGGTCCCACCGGGTGGTGCAGGGACCTGCCCTCCGAATCTCCTGCAGTAAGTATGAAGTGCAAGTTACTGAGGAATATGCTTGTTCTTAATGGTGGGAAAGGGATCTGAGACACTTGGAGGCTGCAATGTCCAGACTGCGCCAGGGCCCACAAAGCTGCCGGGAAACTCTTGCTCTCAGGGAAGAGGCAGTGCCGACAAGTGGTTAGAGCCAGAAGAGTTAGGCTGAGGGCTGGATCTGGACCCTGGTAGCAGCTGTGGGCTCTGGCAAGCCTCATGGCCCCCACCCTGACCCTCAGCAGTCCACAGTGCTGGCACAGAAGGCTGTGCAGAGCCCTGGGCTGCACGGCTGTGTAGACAGGTCTCAGGCCGAGTCAGAGCCACCGGCCGGCCCAAGTCCCAGCTCTGGCCTTGGCCTCACAGGTGATGTCACCCCTGAGTCTGCTCTTCCTCCTCTGAGATGGGCAGAGGGAGGCCAGACTTCACCTTATTGCCCAGGACTGTCCAAGGTCCCTCTAAGCACTGCACCCGAGAGCTCAGGTCAGCCCAGCAGACCCCATGGGGTGCCCCCAAGTCACTGTTTCACTTGGCACCTGCCACTTTAACCCTTCTTTATATTCTGCTTAATGAACAGGGACATGTGGATAAGAATGGCTGTCCTGGGACAGTTTTGAGTACAGTTGTCACAAAATGGGATCAACCTAAATGTCGAAGGATGGAGGAGTGGCCTATATAGATGGTGTCCACTGTGTGACAGCAGGCTTATCAGGCAGCCTAGGAAAATAAAGGGGTCGTCATGGGGACGTGGCCAGGCTTACATAGGTGGGTGAAACGGGAGCTAAGTTTTTAAAGAATGTTCAACACGATCCTATTTTAAATGTCTATTTGTGTATTTGTCTATCTCAATAGACAAATACACCTGTGCTGGATATGCAGCTGTTTCACACTTAGATATAGTTTGTTTAACATATATTCTTTTCTGACTATTAAAATAATGCTTGGTTGGTGTACAGTGTCTCCATAAATGGAAAGGCGACAGTGTCCGGAGTGTTCCACTTGGCCACATGGCCACAGGATGTCCCCGTGTCTGCCCTCTGGGATGTGGCAGTGATGTGGGCTGCCTCGTGCTACACTCCAGATGAGCTGCTTCTACGCTGTGACTACTGTATTCAACACCATTCCAAGACGGCCATCCTGACCCACACACCCCTGTGTGTTAAAGCCATTAAGTGAAACAGTGCATTGGCACACCTGTGGGGTCTGGTGGGCTGAGCTGAGCTCCCTGTTGCGGTGCCCAGATACAGAAAGCGTGAAGGGGCCCATAGATAGTCTGTATTTATTGCATGTACTTCAAAAAGTAGTAACATTTACACAGAAAAAAATCAGGTGATACTGTGGCGTTCGACAGATCACTAATTGTGTCAGGGCCGCGTGTCCGGCCTCTCCCTGGCTGGACTGCAGGAAGAGATCAATGAAAGTATTGAAGGAATGAATGAATGCTTTCCAAGACTCTTGATGGTGGACTGTGAGGAAGTCTATGGACTGAGGAACAGCACTTGCTTCTCAGCTGAGAACTTGCCCAGGGTCACCCCAGCTTGCCGAGGACAGCAGCAGTCTCAGGGTCACAGGGGAAGCCAGTACAGCTTCCCCTGTGCTTCCTCTGGGCTGAGTGAGCCTTCACATCACTCCCTCACCAGCCCTCTGAGGGGGAAACCGGCTGGGCAGCGTGGAAGGACCTGCCTATGGTCATTCAGTGGAAGTGGTTTGAACCTGGGGCCGTCCCTCTTTAGAGCCTGTGTCTTAACCACTGCGGGGCTGAAGCTAAATGAGACCCCGTGGCATTCCCAGAACTGCTAGCAGCTGCAGCTAGCCCGAATGCTGACACAGCCTCTAGGTATTATTAATAGCCCCCGCTGGGCTGGACTTCTTAGCCCCTGTGGAGGCCAGCCCGGGTCATGGGCCCCGCCCAGGGAGGGTAAGGTGGGTGCCCTGTGGATAGCTGAGCAAACAGATCCCTGTGGCCTGAGAGATCTGAGTCCAAAGGCCCTGGTTTCCCCAGCCCAGGGACTGCTGAGGAGCTGGACTCCCCCTACTTTTGGTTTCCTGCCTTTATCCCTCCAAGCCTCGGCTTCCTCGTCTGTGACATGGGGGTATCACTGGTTAAGTCGGGTCAGTGATAAAGCACAGCCCTCTGGGTGCAGGGTGAGACAGCACACACCAGAGGGCAGGATGGAACGCAGCCTGGGACCTCCCTGCCACCAGAGCGCCCCAATCTGAGTGGAACCCTCTGGAAGAGGAAGAGGAGGAGTGAGGCCAGCCTCGACTAGCCCAGCTGGACCCAGCCAGGGTGTTTGCAAGGAACCTCACATGGAGGGCTCCTGGGCTCTGGCTTCATTCACCCATCAGGGATGAGGGCAGGTCCTTCTGAAGGGGGCTCTCAGAGGGGAGAGGAGGCTGTGCTTGTGTGTCAAATGGAATCAGTTTCTAACCCACAGAGCCCAAGGCTCACTCTGTGGTAGGGACTGAACTCTGCAAAGACCTGAGAGGTAGGCACTATTATGTCCATGTTAAAGGTGGAAAAACCAAGGCTCAGGGACGTGATGTGACTTGTTGGAGGTCTCAGAACTGACAGGTGGCAGAGCCCCTGTGGCCAGTGTTCACTCTACCCCACACACTTCCTGTCCTTGGGAGACTGTGGGGTGGGCCTTGGTTTGTGGCAGGCTCCATATCTGGTAGAGAAATCTCAGCCTTCTGCCTCCATCTGGGCTGGGCAGGCAGGTCATCAGTGGCCTCCCCGAGTGATGAGACCAGGATGTCTGCTTCTGATTCTTCCAGGCAGCCCCCATACACAGGTCCAGGTGGCCCTAAGAGGGCTCTTCCCAGAGGTCACCTAGGTAGCCACGGGGAGGCCCAGCTCATATCCCAAGTCTTTAGCCAGGACCTCTCGGGATGGCAGTTTCTCGGCCTCGCCCCACATGCTAGCCACGATGGCCTCTGTCCTTCCAGTGCAGAGAGCTTGCCCCTGCCCAGGGCTTCTCGCCTTCTCTTCCTTCCTGGGCCAAGCCCTCTCTGACCCCCAGATCAGACCCAGAGCCCTGGTTCTGTGGCCCTGCAGCACCTTTGCACACTTGTGACCGTTTCTGTGTCATTCATGAAAACCCCACTGGTGTGTGCTTCCCCGAGGCAGGGACAGAGCTCTGAGCACGGGGCCCGGCTCTCAGTAACTGTGCATTGCCTGCAGCTGCTGTGGCTCTCCTGTCCTTGGCAAAACTCAGAGTACCAGGTACCATTGGCAACCTCCATTGGCAGACCTGTTATCCACCATCCATTACCCCTCCATCTCACGAAATCAGACCTCAGACTGCATTCGGTTGGATTGCCATCAACCACACCAAATTCACAGATTTAAAAAGAGAGCGAGGGAAGGAAAACCCAGCTGCCGCCTTAATGAAATACTGTCACGGGGGAGGAGCTGGCCTGGCCCCAGGGACCCAGCATGATGCTCTTAGTGATGTCACCAATTCCATCATCTGATGCCCAGAGAGGCCTGTGGCCGGGGCTCCACCTGCAGCCCATGGGACTAGGTCCACGCTGCCCAGGCCAAGGGGGCAGGCAGGCCTGGCTCCCAGGGGTCTGGATGGCTCAGAGGAACCTGGTAAATTCAGGGGTTAAACCAGGACCCGACTCTGCCTGGGCCAGAGGCTGAGGCCACAGCTGAGTCCAGGACAGCAGAACTACATTTCCCAGAGTGCCCCAGAGCCCAGGGACAAGCCATTGGCAGATTTAAATAGCCCAGGCCCAGGCAGCCAGGCGGCAGCTGTGGACTCGTCCACCTCCCTGCAGCTCCATTGGCGCTGGCCCGGCATGGGTGGGCTCATTGGCTGTCCAGCTGGCACTGACATCCCCTCGGAGCCTGGTGGCAGCCGGAGGTAAACAGCCACATGCAATCCTCCACTCTATATTTAACAGCCGCTGCGGGGAAGCAGGCAGCGGCAGCCGGGCTGGCCCTTGCCTTTGGGGAGAAGGCCCTCGGAGTGCGAGCCGGGCTGGCACCGGCCTGCTCAGGGTGAGCGAGGTCACCATGCCAGCTTCCCAGAGCCGGGCCCGAGCCCGGGACCGCAACAATGTCCTCAACAGGGCCGAGTTCCTGTCCCTGAACCAGCCCCCCAAGGGCACCCCAGAGCCCCGGAGCTCAGGCAGGAAGGCCTCGGGGCCCTCGGCGCAGCCCCCACCCGCAGGCGACGGGGCCCGCGAGCGGCGCCAGTCTCAGCAGCTGCCCGAGGAGGACTGCATGCAGCTGAACCCCTCCTTCAAGGGCATCGCCTTCAACTCCCTGCTGGCCATCGACATCTGCATGTCCAAGCGGCTGGGGGTATGTGCTGGCCGGGCTGCGTCGTGGGGCAGTGCCCGCTCCATGGTCAAGCTCATTGGCATCACCGGCCACGGCATCCCCTGGATTGGGGGTACCATCCTCTGCCTGGTAAAGAGCAGCACGCTGGCCGGCCAGGAGGTGCTCATGAACCTGCTCCTGGGTGAGTGTGCCCGCCGGCCCCGCCCCGCCCCGCCCCGCAGGACCAGCAGGGCCTCAGAAGCCAGCTGGACTGAGCTAATGAGTTTAAAGTAGGAAGGGTGCCCCAGAAACGGGCAGGCCTCTGGCTTGGGGAAGTCAGAGCCTGACGCACCGAGGAGGCCCCTCGCAAAGTGAGGGCTGAGAGAAGGCAGAGGTCAGCGGGAAGCTCCAGGGGCCTGTTCTGGACAAAGGGCACCGCTGCCCAGGGGGCAGCTGGGGCTGGGCAGTGACCTCAGGGGCCTGCGGGGTGTCCTGGGCAGCAGGCGTCCTTGTTCGACTCCCTCCACAGCTGGGGTCCTTGTCCTTGACCACACACAGGCAGCACTTGTGATGCCCCCCAGAGCCCCACCCCGGCTGGGTTCAGGGGCCTGTAAGATGCCAGGCTTCTCCCCACAGGGCCTGGGGTCCCTCCCACTCAGAGCCTCCTGGAGTCCTGACCTGCTCCTTCCCAGGAGAGTGGCTGAAGTGGGGGGGCAGGGGCCGCTGGTTATTGGTTTGTGTCTCCGAAGTCTTGGCTGCCACCAGCCCCTCTCGGTTAGTACCATCTGTCCTTGCCTATTGCCTTGTGGGACCCATGTGGAAGACAAGCGCCCCTCCGCCCCCGTGCGACACCTCCAGATGCCCGGGGCACTCAGGGAACCTCGGCCTCCACCTCCAGGCCAGGCCTGTGAGGGTTTTCTCACCCCTTGCCATGTGGCCAGCATTCAGGGGACAGGCGGGGTGGGGGTTCTCGGGCAAAACAACATGGTAACAGGGGTCTTGGTTCCAAAAGGGGTGTGAGTTGGGCCACAGAGAACTTCCATTCCAGAGGGAGTTATGGGGACTGAATCTGGGGCCTGACGCTCAGGGGTGCCATGCGGGGAGGGAGGCAGAAACAACCAGAAACCTGAGGAGGAGCTGGCTGTGTCCACCACTGCCTAAGCCTCTCGTTTTTATCACTAAATCATTATTATTATTATTTTATTCCAAATAAAAAGTCTCGAGATGCCAAGCACAGTAGCCCACACCTGTAATCCCAGGGGCTCAGGAGGCTGAGTCAGAAGGATTGTGTGTTCAAAGCCACCTCAGCAACTTAGCAAGGTCCGAAGCAACTCATGAGACCCTGTCACTAAATAAAATATAAAAAAGGGCTGGGCATGTGGCTCAGTGGTTAAGCGCCCCTGGGTTCTATCTCTAGTACCCTCCTCAAAAAAGTCCCGTGAGTTTTGTGCCCCCTGTCATTCCCATTTTACAGATTAGGAGACTGAGGCTCCTATAAATAAAGCAGTCTGACCAAGTCTCAGCTTGGGATCTGCACCTGGCCTGCCTGACCTACAGGCCTCTGCTCTCTGCAGGTGGTTTAGGACCTTGGGAGGGAGGGACAGAGTCTGGTAGGCAGAATCTGCTCCCACTCTAGGTTTCTCTGGTGCCCACAAGAGCCATGGAGGGCTGTGGCTTGAGAACACTGTGCTGGAGTTAGGTTGCCTGGTGCCCGAGGTGGGACAGGGACGTGCTCTCCGGGGCCTATGCTCCAGACCCCATCGGCTCCTGCCTGCCTTCCCCAAGTGGTGACACAGGGGATGGTGCTGAGCTTTGCTGAGTGTTTACTGTATGCCAAGCTGTGCGTGAACCACACGGCACTTTGCACCTGCACCATGACCTCTGAGCATTTAAACAGGAAGAAACTGGGGCCGGGGCAGTGGCTCAGGGGCAGAGCGCTTGCCTAGCACGCGTGAGGCACTGGGTTCGATCCTCAGCACCACATATAAGCAAAATAAACATATTGTGTCCACCTAGAAGTAAAAAATAAATATTAAAAAATAAGAAGAACCTGAGCCCAGGGTAATGGTGCTGCAGCTAGCCAGGGGCGCAGGCATTATTCTACCTTTACTTTGCCCCATCCTGAGGAGGGTGAGGGAACTTCGGGCAGGTGAGGATCAGGGAAGAAATCAGGGTCTCAGCTGTCCCCAGACAGTAGGTGCTCCGCTAAGGGTTGGCTCCTCACCACAGGGGTGTGCTAGCAGCTACCCGCTTCACCACCTAAAGTAGCTCCTCTTGAGTCTGTGCCTCACACACGAGCATCGGCTTTTACGAAAGCTCCGCCTGAGGCTGGGTTTGCTCGGGGATAGAGTGCTTGCCTAGTGTGCAGGAGACCCCGGGATCAAGCCCTGGTACTGGAAGAAAAAAATAGAAATTAGGCCTGCCCCAAGTGCTTAAAAATTTGCAACTCACTTGTTGGATTAGGTTTCTGGCTCCTGGCAGCTCTTAGCTGCTATGGGCCCAGGAGTGTGTGCCCCACAGGGCAGAGAACAAGATTGGAGACGCCCCCCTTCTTTTTTTTTTGGTACTGGAAATTGAACTCAGGGGCTGTTGACCACTGAGCCCATCCCCAGCCCTATTTTGTATTTTATTTAGAGACAGGGTCTCTCTGAGTTTCTTAGTGCCTTGCCATTGCTGAGGCTGGCTTGGAACTCGAAACCCTCCTGCCTCTGCCTCCTGAGCAGCTGGGATTACAGGTATGTGCCACCATGCCCAGCCATGCCTCCCTTCTTGAGTGACAATCACTTTTTAAATCTTTAAGGACATCATTTATTGAGCTTCATTGTGTACTACTTGCTGTAAACAGCTAGGATTTTAGATTGCAAAAAGCCTCCTCGATGATCTTCGAGGGCAATGTCAATATGTCCATTTTACAGATGAGTAGACTGGGCTCAGGAGGACCAAGTGACCTGCCCACCCTCACAGCTGTGAGGGATAGGTCCAGGAACCAGATCCAAGGCCTCCAGGCTGCAAGCCACACCTTCTCCTCACCGTGGCCTGAGGCGCAGATGTGTCACCCTTAGGCTCACTCCACTGCTGCCTGAGCTGGTCTGGGAGGAGGTTTTCTGTCTGTGTGTCCAGGTGCCAAGACCATCACAGATGAGGACCTGCCACAGAGCAGCCTCACTGGCCAGGTGGAGCAGGCAGGGTGGGTCTGGGGCCCCAGGAAGCAGCTTGGTGGGGAAACACTGCCTCCAATGCCAACAGTAGGCTCTCGCCCTGCAGCTCTGCCCTGACCCCCCAGGAGGACTGTGGACCCCCTTCTCTACCTTGGGAAAGCTGGCTGTCCCCTGAGCAGGAACTGCAGGCACCCATTGCCATTTAGTCTTTGGAGGGGCTGGGGTAACTTCCAATCCTGGCGCTCGGGCGCTGGGGTCAGACGGGGTTTGTCCAAGTCCCTGCTCTGACTCGTACTCTGTGCAAACTTGGTTCCCACTCTGGCTGTGTCTCGGGATCTGTGCAATGAGGGCGCAGGGCGGTGCTGGGGGTTCCAAGGAAGCTGGTTAAGTACAAGGCCAAAGTCATGGTTGCCTGGAGCATGAGGGAGCCCTTGGCCAGCCCTGCCCACCCCCTCTGCCCCAGAGCATGGCCGACTTCCTGGGCAGTCTCTTCCTGGGGCCCAGGAAGGGTGCCAGCTAGGCCAGAGAATCCCTGTCCTTGGCTCTGTACACCTCGCAGCAGTGGTCCCTTGCCCTCCCCCTCCCCCTGTCTCCCTCCCTCCGCAGTGCCCTCTGCCATGGCTCCAACTTGCCAGGCCAGAAGCAGTCTTAGCAGCTGGAAAAAGTAGACTCAGGGGCTGGGGCTGGGGCTCAGTGGTGGAGGGCTGGCCTGGCATGTGCAAGGCCCTGGGTTCGATCCTCAGCACCACATGAAAATAAAGATTAAAAAAAAAAAAAAAGTGACCTCAACCAGACCTGGGTACAAATCCCAGCCTTGCTGTGGGCTCAGGCAAGGACTTCACCTCTTGAAGCCTCAGTTTCCTCATCTGTTAAGTGGGTTGTTGGGAGTCTTCACTGAAGAATCACACAGTGTTTGGCATGTACTAATGCCGGGTGACGCTTGTGTAACTACGATTGTTGTTATCAGCAGCAGCAGCAGTGTTGACACCGTCATTATCAGAAGGCCCAGGCCACCTCCTGCCAGGTCCTCTCCAGGCTTGAAGTGCCAGTAAAATGACCCCATGCTCCCTCTTATCCCTCCCCTGTAGCCCCAGCTTGATGAACCCAAGGGAGTTAGGTGACAGGTAACCAACCCATCCCGGTTCACCAACCTTGTCCTCCTTCCTTATGGGCCTCTTCTGGGGTGGGCAATGCCCTTGTGTCTTGTTGCCATGATCTGAATCCTTTATTAAAGTGTGTGGGTTTGGTTTTTTTGGTCCTGGGGATTGAACACCCAACAGTGCTTAACCACGAGCCACATCCCCAGCCCTTTTTATTTTTTTATGTTGAAACAGAGTCTCCCTAAATTGCTGAGACTGGCTTTGAACTCGCAATCCTCCTGCCTCAGCCTCCTGAGCTGCTGGGTTTACAGGTGTGTGCCTCCTGTCAAAATTTTCCTGAATATGAAAACAGTCCATTTGTATAGGTCATTCTTTGTTAGGGTGATACATGTGTGTTGGGGTGGGGTGCAGCTCCATGGTAGAGTACATGCTTTGGCACGCATGAGGACCTGGCTTTGATCTAGATGAACATACAAGTTATTTCAATAATTTTTGTGTGCGGCTCAGTGGCATTAAGCTCAGTGCCATGCAACTGTCACCACCGTCCACCTCCAGAACATGTTCATCAATAAAACTAACCCCCATTTGCTCCCTCTCCCCTACACCCAGCGGCCAACACGAGGCAGCTTTCTGTCCCTATGCATTTGGCTCTAGGGACCTATTGTAGGTGGACCCCATAGTATTTGTCCTCCCGTAACTGGCTATGTCACGTAATGTCCCCAGGGTTCATCTACGTGATAGCACAGGTCAGAGTTGCCTTCCCTTTTGTGGCTGAAGAGTAGTCTGTGTGATGCTGGATCTCGGCTTGTGGGTGAGTCTGTCGCCCTGTGGCGATTGTGCCTGAGGCTGCCCTGAGTCCTGCTGTCCCTTCATCTCTTCCTGCTGTGAACTCACAGTGGAACTGCTGAATCCAATGGTGATTCTACGCAGCTGTTTGGAGACCCGGGGCCATTTTCCTTGGTGGCAGTCCTGTCTTGCGTTCCAGGGGCTCCAGGTTCCCCACACCCTCGCCAACACTTGATCTAATTTTTCTCACAGAACCCTCCTCTCACTGAGGCTGGGTTGGGGTTCCCTAGTGGAGCCGAGCACCCTCTCGTGATTCACTCTTGCCGCGAGAGGTAATTCAAGCAGCACTGGGGTCAGCCTCATGACGCCCCACCAGGCCTTCCCGAGCACGGTGCTTCTTCTGGAGTAGTAGTGCTCTGCGGTGGGGACGCGCCACGGTGATCTGGGGTGTCTTCAAGGAGGTGGAGCAGAGGGAGCTCCATCCAGACCAGACCCAGGAGGATTACATCAGGCGTTTTGCAACATGAAGGCTTGCTCCGTGGCAAAGATTGATAACGACGGCATCAGTCCCAGGTCGGGCAGACAGTCGCAGGGTGGACAGCCTTGCAGACGTGCTTTCTGTCTAAGGCTGTGGTGGCCTCTCTGCAAGCTGTGGCCCCACTCAGCAGGACCTCTCCTGGCTGTGGGTCACTCTGCTCCTCCCAACCTCTGGCTTCCCTGGGTCCTGCTGCGAGGACTGGCACCAGGGACCCCATTCCCACTCTTCCACAGGGATGGAGCTTGGACAAAGGGAGCTGCCCCTGACCCCTGCCCCCAGGAAGGAGCTCTGCTGCAGCTGGCCTTTGTCTTTCCTGCTCTTCGGCCAGCTTGGCCTTTGCTCTCAGGGAGACACCTGCTAAGCTGCATGCTCCCATCTAGAATCCTCGTCCCAGCCACCGGTCTGTGCCGTCGCAGGGAACTGGCTCCCTGAGCCTCGTGTACCTTCCCCAGCCATCCTGAAGCACCCACCCCACCCAGGCCCCCTTGGCCGACCCTCCAGCTCTCCCTTCCCCTGCCCACCAGCTCTTGCTCTTGGGGACAACTTAGGTGATAACCCATCCACGAGGCTCCTGTGACGTGTCCCTTACTGAGAGATTCAGGCTGATCCCATGTCAGATTCGCTCCAGCTCCAGGAGGTAAAATCTCCCCTCTCGTCCCCAGCTTTGCTTCTTGTCTCAGTGGGGCTCAGTGTGACCATGGGTCCCCCAGGTCTTTGGCCACCCCTGACCAGGTCCTACATACACAGCCATGGCAGCCACCCTGGATTTGGATGCCATAGAAAGGAACCAGCTCACTGTGCAGAGGTGCGGCCGGGTCTGCACAGTCCATTTTTGAGACTCAGGCCAGCAGCGCTTGGTACTCTGCTGTGGAGGAGGCCGTGCAGGGACGCCACACTGACGATGCCCATGTCCTTGGCACAGTCGCCTTTAGAGCTAGCTTGGCATGCGGAGTCCTCAGGGGAGAGAGTAAACCCCCTGAGGGCACACACTTGCTCAAAGTCACTGAGGCCGGGGAGCAGAAGACAAGCCAGGACCTCCCAGTGCCCTGGCCTCCAGGGGCTCAGCTGACTCAGGAGGCAGGTGCCTGGGCAGGAGAGGCTACATGTGTGCACATGCGCGCGCGCGCACACACACACACACACACACACGCGCTTCTCACACCAACCAAGCAGAGTCCCAACGCTAAAAACTGGCACATTTCCTGCCTCCCCAATTCCCTTCACCAACCTCTCTGCTCACCCAGTGCTCCCCAGGGCCCGTGTCCTTCTGCAGGGCTGCCCTGATGCTTACAAATAACTCTGTGTGTGTGTGTGTGTGTGTGTGTGTGAGAGAGAGAGAGAGAGAGAGAGAGACAGAGAGACAGAGACAGAGAGAGACAGACAGAGAGAGAGAGAGAGAGAGAGAGAGACAGAGAGTGTGTGTTTAAATGTACCCTTTCAGCCGCTCCTAAGTTCATTGGCATTAAACATGTGCGTCACTGTGTGGCCACTGCCGCCATCCATCTCCAGAACCTTCTCACCTTGCAAAACCGAAGCTCTGTGCCCTGAAATGTCAGCTCTTCACTGCCCCCCAGCCCCTGGCAGCCCCCATGCTACTTGCCACTATGAATTCAAATCCTCTAGGTCCCTCGTGTGAGTGGAATCCTACGGTAGTTGTCCTTTTGCAGAAATAACTTTTAAGAATGTGTGGAAGGATACATATTCATTATAAGAGAGAATTAGTGCATGATTACAAAAAAAAACAACAACAAAGTCACCCTTAGTCCTCCTGCCCAGTGAAGAGCGAGCGCAGGGGACCTGCCGCAGGCCCCTTCTGGCTCCCCTGCAGGCACACTCACCCCCCCCAGGCACACTTACCCCCCCAGGCACACTCACCCTGCAGGCACACTCACCCCCCCCAGGCACACTTACCCCCCCAGGCACACTCACCCTGCAGGCACACTCACCCTGCAGGCACACTCACCCTGCAGGCACACTCACCCCCCCACAGGCACACTCACCCTGCAGGCACACTCACCCCTGCAGGCACACTTACCCCCCCACAGGCACACTCACCCTGCAGGCACACTCACCCCTTCAGGCACACTCACCCTGCAGGCACACTCACTCTGCAGGCACACTCACTCTGCAGGCACACTCACCCCCCCACAGGCACACTCACCCTGCAGGCACACTCACCCTGCAGGCACACTCACCCCTGCAGGCACACTTACCCCCCCACAGGCACACTCACCCCTTCAGGCACACTCACCCTGCAGGCACACTCACCCTGCAGGCACACTCACTCTGCAGGCACACTCACTCTGCAGGCACACTCACCCCCCCACAGGCACACTCACCCTGCAGGCACACTCACCCCTTCAGGCACACTCACCCTGCAGGCACACTCACCCTGCAGGCACACTCACTCTGCAGGCACACTCACCCCCCCACAGGCACACTCACCCCCCCACAGGCACACTCACCCTGCAGGCACACTCACCCCTGCAGGCACACTCACCCTGCAGGCACACTCACCCCCCCACAGGCACACTCACCCTGCAGGCACACTCACCCTGCAGGCACACTCACCCTGCAGGCACACTCACCCCTGCAGGCACACTTACCCCCCCACAGGCACACTCACCCTGCAGGCACACTCACCCTGCAGGCACACTCACCCCTTCAGGCACACTCACCCTGCAGGCACACTCACCCCTTCAGGCACACTCACCCCTGCAGGCACACTCACCCTGCAGGCACACTCACTCTGCAGGCACACTCACCCCCCCACAGGCACACTCACCCTGCAGGCACACTCACCCCTGCAGGCACACTCACGGCTGGTGCAGCTGCTGTTTTCTGATCTGCTTCTTGCACTCCGCTCACCCGCCGCCCTCCTTCAGTGGTGATGAATGGACATCAGCCACATCCACACGGTGTGCCAAGCGTCCTGTTGTCTAGACGGCCACAGCTGGTCCCGTCTGTCTCCCCCTGAAGGGCACTGGGTCATTTCATGGTTCTCAGCGTCATAAATAATGCTGCCGTGGACATCCCAACCAGGAGTGCCCCTGCACATCCTTAAGGATCTTCCAGGGAGCCAAAGGGGACTGTCCAAGGGACATGTGGTGTGAAGACTTCTGATTCTGAAGCTAAATGCCCTTTAGGAAGCCGAGACCAACTTGCGCTCACCCCAGCCATGCAGGCCTGGATTTGTCTCTAAGAGGCAGGGTTGACCCCCCAGGCCAGAAGCACCAGGACCCCTCCTGGCCAGCAAGGGACATTGGTCCACAGACCTGTCCCCCCACCAGCCAACCAGGAGCCCCCAGAAGCCCTGTCCTGCTCCTGAGGGTCACAGTGCCCCCAGGGCCCCCAGCTTCCCTCCCCCTCCCCAGCCCTGATTTCCCAGAGCCCTGTGGCTGAGCAGCTTGTCCCAGCACACCCCCAAGGGGACAGCACACCAAACCCAAAAGCCACCACACACTGTCCTCCGCCCCGGTGGTCCCCAGTGCCCCGCCATCAGCACACAAGTGGTGCTCTGACTTCCAAGGCCCCAGAGGCACGGCTTGCAAACCCCAGCAGCTCCTCTCTGGGGAAGCTTGGGCTCCTGCCGGGCCCGGGATCCCTGACCACCCCAGGCCCCAAGGACCTCGGAGTGGGGAAGGAGGACATGAGAGAGGTTCTCATCCCGCTCTGGGGGCTGGCAGCCCCCGGGACAGCAGGGCCTTGGGAATGGGAGGAGCTCCAGGGGAGCAGGGAGGAGCAAGGCGCTGAGGGTGGAGATGTTGGGTGGACGTCATGAGAGGCCCTGTGGTCCTCTGCTGTGGTCACAGGTGACATCCATTTATTATCCTTGACTCTGTGAGGCCCTCAGAGCAGCCTCTGAGCTGATCCCCAGGTGTCAGTGAGGGAAGGGAGACTCAGAGGGATGCATGTGCCAAGGTCATGCAAAAAATTCGCAAGTAGGTGACTCTGACACTGATCTTTGATTCTGAAGCCCAAGTGCACAGCCACCACCCTGGTTGATCACAAAAACGGAGGCCCAGAGAGGTTAAGTGAGCTGCCGGAATCACACAGGAAGAGTGGTTAAGTGACTGCCAGCCTTCCTGACCTTCACCCTGAGCCTCCCACCAGGTGGACCTTTTCTACCACGGGGGTCTCTTTGCTCCCTCTAAGCCAAGGACAGGGTGTAAGTCAGCAAACCTTTCTGTGTGGAATTCGCACAATCTTGGGAGGTAGCGTCATTTGCTTCTATTTCTGGGTGCCAGATTATACTCTGAGGGTGTTGGCATCTCCGCAGTCTCACTGTGGGCTGGCCACATGGGAGGAGGGGAGAGGCCACGCGGGAGGAGGGGAGAGGCCCTGCAGGGGGAGCTGGATGGAGCACGGCGGGGGATGGGGTGGGAGGCCAGGGAGGCTGTGGGCTCTGGAGGAAAGCCATCCTGTCCAGTGGACACCGCTTCTATTTACAACCCTCAAAACCAGGTGGGAAAGGTCACTGCCCGCCAGCCCCGAAATAACATCACTCTCTGGGTAAGCACTCGGGAGCTGCCCACCTCCCCCTCGGCTGCAGGGCCCTGCCAGACTGGCCCACCAGCCCTGGGCCTGGCATATGCCTGGACCCCCCAAAACAGTGATGGCCAAGAACTGGGGGTCAGGTGAGTGACGGAACCAGGCCCAGGATGGGCTGGGCCAACTGGATGGTGGGCTGGGCCTGATAACCCTCAGAGATGCCTCCTGCCAGATGAATCAGCAGCTTCCCAAAGGCCCAGACATGGGATTTCTCAAACCAGGGGACACGGGCAACCTCTGAGGTGTCCCCAGCAGGCAAAGGAGGGTCAGAAGCAGATACCATTTTCCTCTGCTTCATGTTCTGGGTATTTTTTGGGGGGAGGTACTAGAGATTGAACAGGGGTGCTCCACCACTGAACCACATCCCCAGCCTTTTTGTTTTTTTATTTGGAGACAGGTGACCGTCCCTCCTGAACCCAGCAGCTCTCCACGGGGCACCTCTGCTGGGGAGGCGGGCTTTACACTGGGCAGTTCCAGTCCTGGTTTTCACCTGATCCACCTGGTCACCAACAGGGCAGATGCCCAGATCTTCTAGTGACTGGTGGCATCGACTTTGGGCCTGATTCTAGTCTGGTGCACATTAACTTCCCCCAGAGTCTCAGCACCTAGACCCTGGCCATTCCCTGGCACCAAAACCTGGGAGGCCCTTGCCTCATCACTGTGGCCCCATCACTTGACCTGCTGGGACCTCAGGGAAGACAACTCTTTCATCCATGCACCTGCCTCAGGCCCCCCAGGCCCCAGGGCAGGCCAGACCTGGCCTTAGGAAGGACATATGAGGTCCCCACACAGGTTTGCCACCTGCTTCCTGTTCACCATTAGCTCGTTTTGTCCCATGATGGCCTATGTCCGTGGGAAGACGGAGGGCCTGGTTCTTAGTAGGAGATAGGACTCAAAACTCACCTGTGGCTCATCTAACCCCCTCCCCATGTCACTTCACTGTCATTCCCCTAGTGGGGGAGACTGTCCCCCAGGTCATTCTTGGGGTCTTGCAGGTGAGGGAGGGCCTCACAGGGCTGCAGAGGTCCTCCTGGCCTGGCCTTCCCTGCTGTCCCACTAGGCTGAGGTCACCCAGTGGGCCAGGGGTCATTTGCAGCTGCCTCCCTCCGGCTTCCCCTTGCTGGAAATCTGGCTGTCCCCAGTCCTTCTCTCCTCTAGGACTGGGACCGCCCCCAGACTCCAGATGGCTCCAAATCCTGGCCTGGGTCAGCAGCACCTGGGCTGGCTAGCCACAATTCAAACCCCAAGCTGAGGCTGGACTTTGAGCAGCAGCCCTGCCAGGGGACAGTGGAAGGCTGAGAAGTCCCCGGTGACCAAGGGGCAGTGTGGACAGCCAGGGCCTCACACTTTTAGCGGTGGAAGTGGGGACATTGGCATGGCAAAACTTTCAAAAGCCGGGCTTGGAGCTGCATGTGAGCATGCTGATGCTTTCACCACATCTACACTCCACACAAGGGGAGGAGGGTCTGGACAGGGCTCCTCTGAGTGGCAGGATCCCAGGGGCCTTCAGCTCTAACTGTGGAAGTGTCCACTGTGACCAGCAGCCACTGTCTCTTCTCATTTCTTTGGGCAGCTGCTGAGACCCAGCAGCTCTGACGCATGGCACTGTGTTCCAGGAAGGCTCCAGCCAGGCCACCTTGACCTGGAGTCACAATCCCCGACCTGAGCTGCCCTTGGGCGAGGGGTGGGGGGAGGCCTTGAGAGGAAACACTCGGCCTGGTTTGCTGGGGAGGAGGTGACCACCATCTCCATCTCACAGGTGAGGGAATTAGGTGACCCAAATAGGGACACACAGCACTGCACCTGCTTCTGGGGTTGTCTTCCCTGTCCCCAAAGAAGGGCTTACAGGTGCTGTGACCCCATGGGTTCTCCTAGGTCACTGATGCCAGGGAAACATAAGGGCCAGAGGTGTAGGTTCCCCCGGTGACTCTGCAGCTGCCCCGGAGGTGTGTCCTGGCCTGCCAATGCCACCTGCAACCACAGAGGGCCTTTGTGAGGGTGGGAACTGTTTGCCCAAAGCCCTCATGGTGGCTGTCCATGCCACTGTGACCAGCTGGGTGAAACTGCCGCCCAGGCACGGGCCTTCATCTAACTACATAGAGAGGCAGAGCAGCCCCACACAGGAGGGTGGCAGCAGAGACATGATGGAGACCCGGGCCTTTCCAATGCTTCCAAAATGGGGGATGAGCCCACCCTCTGGCTAAGAGTCTCAGGCCAGTGAGTCACCCAGCATTTGGTGACTGCTGCTCTATTAGGTCAGGGGACAAACCTGAGAACAATCAGACATGGCCCCAGCCTTCATGAGCCAATGGTGCAGGGGGAGGTGTGGCAGAGGCACCATCCACTCACCACTGCGGGGTCCTTGGTGACACAGGGCATGGAGTGTGCACACTTCAGGGCCTGTCCCCCCTGCGAGGCCAGCACAGGCCTCCTGAGGTGGTGACATTGAGGCTGAGGCCAGAAGTATGCTGGTGAGTCAGAGGGTTGGAAAGGGGCAGAACATTCCAGAGAGGAGGAGCAACAAGTATGAATGCTCCACACTGCCAGGCCCCGCCTCACCCACTGCAGAGTGGGGACGGCTGCCATAGTGGAGAGCAGTTTGGGTGTCTTGAAAAGCCACAGAGTCACCCTGTCACCCAACTGTCCCAGTCCTAAATGCACACCCCAAGGAACCGAGAACAGAGACCCCCCCCACACAGGTGCTCGCGCACAGAGTCCACGGGAGCACTGTCCACAGCGGCCAAGTGGAAACAAACCAGTGTCCACTGCCAGGTGACGATCGGTGGCATAGCCACCCGGTGGATCACCGTTCAGCCACACAGAGGATGACGTGCCCATGTGAGCTACCACGTGGGTGGGTGAACCCAGGAAACGTCACGGTGGGGGGAGCCAAGCACAGCAGCCCCCCTGTGGGAGGAGTCCAGGAGAGGCTCCTCCTGGACGGAGAGCCGGCGGCAGGCGGGGCTGGGGGCGGGGGCGGGGCTGGGCTGGGCGGAGCCGAAAGGGGCGGGGCTGGAGGCGGGGCGGGGCTGGAGGCGGGGCGGGGCTGGAGGCGGGGCGGGGCTGGAGGCGGGGCGGGGCTGGAGGCGGGGCTGGGCCTGACGCCTTCGGACCTCCTTAGGGCCTCTGTTTTAAGGGTTTCTTGCTGGGGCGACGGGAGGTTCTGGAAGTAGCTGGCTGGTCTGGTGGCAGACTTTGTGAACACACAAAATGTCACTGAACTGTGCTCTCTAGCGTGGTTAATGGCACAAGACCTGAGTGTCCCTTTAACTTTTTAAAAATGAGGGTAGCCGTGCCACGCTGTCAGAGCTGGGGAAAGCTTTGGAGAGGTCCTTTCAGGGCCCGCATCTCTGCACGGGAGCCCTCCAGGTCCGTGGCTGCTCACCAGCTGCCCACACTTCTGTCCTCTGACACCTTTGCTGAAGGCCTCAAGAGCAAAATGGGCCCCCGCCCTCAGGGTGTTAGTGAGTGGTAGTGGTGGGTGGGGGAGAGAAGAGAAAGGAAAAAATTAGAAAATGCAAAGTAGTCAGGTGGTGAGAAATGCTGTAAGGAAAATGAAGCAGGGCAGGGGGTTGTGATGGGGGCTTCTGCAGGCAGACATAGAAGGAAACAGATGTCAGAAAGAAGAACACTCCAGGTGGTGGGGCAGTGAGTGCAAAGGTCCTAGGCAGGAACCTGCCTGGAAGTCAGTGTGGCTGAGGGAGGTGATCAAAGGGGAGGTGAGGCTGGATGGGCTGGGAGCCGGAGCTTGGCCCAGTTGGTGGCACCGACTACCCAGGGCCTCCTTCTCTCACCCACAGCTCTGCTCCTGGACATCATGACAGTGGCCGGGGTGCAGAAGCTCATCAAGCGGCGCGGCCCATTTGATACGAGCCCCAGCCTGCTGGACTACCTCACCATGGACATCTACGCCTTCCCCGCCGGGCACGCCAGCCGTGCCGCCATGGTGTCCAAGTTCTTCCTCAGCCACCTGGTGCTGGCAGTGCCCCTGCGAGTCCTGCTGGTGCTCTGGGCCTTCTGTGTGGGCCTGTCCCGTGTGATGATCGGACGCCACCACATCACGGATGTCCTCTCGGGCTTCGTCATCGGCTACTTCCAGTTCCGCCTGGTGGAGCTGGTCTGGATGTCCTCCAACACCTGCCAGATGCTCATCTCTGTCTGGTGACCCACCTGCTTGCCAGCCTGCCCACGGCCTGGGGCGTGGGGTGGCCGGGAGAGTGGCAGGAGGCAGGGTGGGTATGCAGGGAAGCAGGTGGCCCCGGTCACGGCTGCCTCTCCTCCACGTCCCCTCCTGGTTGGAGCTAGCAGTCTCAGGCTGGCCCCGTGACTGGCATGTTCTCAGTGCCATGCCTCTGGCCCCTTTTCCTGGACTCAGATGCCCTCTCCAGGCGGCCGGGGCCTGCCTTGCGGTGGCCCTGCTTGGCCGCCACTCGGGGGACACAGGTGGGAACAGTCACGGCAGCAGGACTGGCACGGTCTCGTCCTCTCACCGTCATGACTGTTGAGGGCTGGGCGGTGCCCACCACGCCACAGCACGATGCCCAGCGACTTCCCCCAAGCCCCGCAGTGCAGGTGGCATTGCCATTAACGGTCATCGATAGCTTCGGGCAGCACTTTCCGGAGGGTGCCCGCAGGATGCCCACCGCCGGCGCTCCAGGGGAAGAGGGTGTTGTGGTCCAATACCTTTGGGAAGTGCTGCGCGCTCCGCCTGTAGGGCTCCGGGAGTCCTGCTCAACCTTGTGAAGCCATGTTTTTCCTGAACTTACTGGACCACAGGACCCTTTTCCTGAGGGACAGCTATTGACCCCAGGAACGGCACTGCCCGAGAGCCAGAGGGCCTGAGGTGTGAGCTGGCCTCCCCAAGGCCCAGACCCAGAGCCTGGGGAGACCTGGAGCCCGCGCCCTCAGAGAGCCCCGTCCTGGCCCAGGGGCATCAGTGTGGCTTTGGCCCCCAGGGGCCGGACTCTGTGAGACCTAATAGGTCGTTTCCTGTCAGCCGTTGGGATGTGCATTCAAGTAACAATATAGATGACCTGCAAACGGACACTTGTAGTGTGGTCTCTACCTCATGGAAAGCCATAGCCCCAGACAGTGGCCTTCCCAGGAGGAGTGCCACAGCAGGGGGAGCTAGGCAGGGCCACCGTACTGCTGGTCAGGGGTGACAGGCCAGGCTGGTCTGACCCTGGGCTTTTCCAGGCCGGTTGGCCCCCTCCCTGTCACTGTCTGGCGGTCATCAGCCCATTTAACATCCCTCAGCCCCTGACCACTCTGCCTGGGGCCGGGACAGTGAACCTGTGCTGGCTGTCCCCCGGGAGCCAGAGGCCCCTGCTCCAGCCTCAGGCCCTCCCAGCTCCTTCCTCACTCATGACAGACCAGGTCCTGTTCCCCAGGAGGTGGACCAGCCACCAGGCAAACAGCCCGGCCCAAGGAGCAGCAGTGAGTATGTGCAGGGTGGGAGGACCTGGCCACAGGGCATCAGGGCAGGGTAGATGGACCTGGCCACAGGGCATCAGGGCAGGGGTCCCTGGAAGAGGAAGCCAAGGCCAGGATGCGGGGAGCAGGGGGCAGCAGAAGAAGAGCAGTGTGCTCCAGCAGAGGAGGAGGCCAGGAGGTCTGTCGCGGGTCAGCAGGAAGCCAGAGTGCAGGGTCGGGTGAGGGGGGCTCTGAAAGTCATGGTGGGCCGTGGACCAGGACCCTCTGATATGGGGTGACCAGCAGGCCCAGCTCACAGATGAGAAAGCTGAGGCCAGGAGGCAGGGCCCTGGCCTGCCGTGGTTGCCCCTGTGGCCTGTCCCCTGGCTTCTGCAGGAGGCCACCTTCCTCGTGCTCCGTGGCTCCCCCTCCGTCACGTGACCTCATCCTAACTTCCATCATGATCACATCTGCAAAGACCCTGTTTCCAGAGAAGGATGTGCTCCTGGGCCAGGCCAGACATCAACACTTCCTTCTAGGGGGACACAACCAACCCATTATGTGCAGGATCCTTCAGGGGACCTTCCTCTGCCAGCTAGCCCCTCTGGGACTCCACAGGGGTCAACCCACTGCCCTCTGAGGAGGGGCCAGCTGCTGCACAGGAGCCCCGGGGGTGAAGGCAGGTGTCCAGGCTCAATGCCCTGCCCAGGCCCTGTGGCAGGTCCGCCACCATCCTCCTGCAGCAGGTGTCCTCTGTCCTCCAGGGTGGTGGCTGACAGGCCCCAAGACCCCCACCCACCCTCCCAAAGCCCCTGCTTCTCTGTGGAGCCTCCTGCGGGCTCACCCCTGCTGGGGTCAGGGGCCTGCTTTGCACTGAAGGAGCTCCGGAGAGCTGGACCCAGCAGGGCCACCACGGTCAAACCCCACATGCTGAATGCTGGCTGGTCCTGGGGTCCTCAAAATGCCTCCTGCGCTCCCCACAGCTGCTCAGGTGCCCGCGGGATGCTGAGCAGAGGGGTGAGGGTGTCTTCCTTCCCTCTTACCCCACCCTCGGAATCTGTCCCCCGCAATGAATTCGGCTCCAGGTTTGGGCTGGGGACAGGCTTCTGCCATCAGGGGCCCACATCCCCAGGAGGGACACGGGTCCCCAGAGCTTCTGCACCTGCAGGAGTGGACAGGGGGTCTTGGGGTCTCTGGGATGTGGAGGGGTTTGTAAAGAATGGAGGCTCCCAGTAAATACTTGAAGGCTCTGTGGGGCCCCAAGCATTAAGGGGGCCAAGTAGTCCCCAAAAGGCAGGGCCACGTCCTGTGGGGTGGCGGCAGCAGCTGGTGCTGGCCAGGTGCTAACGCAGCCTCGCAGGGCCCTGGTTCCCGAGTGCCCAGGGAAGAGTGCTGCGGTCACGGCGGGGGGCGGGGGTGCAGGTGGGGTGCCCCGCGTGGGAGCCTGCCGCAGGGGCTGGGTCAGCCGGGTTCTGGGCACTGAAGCCCTGGAGGCGTGAAAGGAGCCAGCGCTCGAGGCTGACAAGGGCGTGGACTTCGCTGAGCTGCGACTGGCCCTAGCTGGGATCAGCCCCAGACCCTGACTCTCTTCAGAACACCAGCTGCGCTGCCCCTCTCCACCGGGACCTGGGAGGGTGGAGCAGGAGGTGCCTGGCACCCCGGACGGAGCCCTGTGGGAGCCTGGAGGGGGGGGACGGGGGGAGGGGATAGGAGGGGAGAGAGGGGAGAGAGGATGGGGGAGGGAGAGGAGCAGGGAGGGGAGGGAGGGGAGGGGACAGGAGGAGGCCTTGACACCTCCAGGACACCTTCAGGAGCAGCTGGTTCCTGGAGAGAGCCTGGGCGGGGAGGTGGGCGTTGGCCGTGGGAAGGGTGACAGCTGCAGGCACTGTCAGCCTGTGCTGTGGTGACTGAAGGCAGCAACTAACTGCTCTGTGGTGACGGTGACGGTGAAGGGCAGGCCCATTCCCACACCTGCCTGGGCTGGATCAGATGGGCTTTGTGGATGGCCGTGAGGGAGCCCGCGGGTCTCTCTGGCTGGCCTCCTGTCGTTACCAGGGGCCGGCTCCTGGATGCGGTCCCCTCCACGCTTCTCAGAGTTCCTGTGGAGTTGCTATAGCTTCTTTCTTCACCACTCAGATCCCAGACCCCTCATTCCCAGCCTCCCAGAATTTAGCCCCTTCAGAATTGACATCCACTGCTCTGCCAGGATATCAGGGGAGGGGGGCTTCCGGGGGGCTTCCGGGGACCTGGCGTGTGCCGTGTCCTTCACGGGCATCATAGTCTCGCATCAGCATGATAACATGAATCCCTGTCTTACAGATGAAGAAACTGAGGCTCAGAGAGCCAAAGTCATTTCCCTAAGGTTGTCCAGCTAGGATGTGCTGGTCCTGACTGGAGACCAGGCCCGGACAGCCCTCAGACAGAGAAGCCGTTTTGAAAAGAGAAATTCAGGGCATCCACTGTCTGAGTCTGATTTGTGTTGCTTTAACAAAATACCTAAGGCTGAGTGCTTTGTAAAGCAAAGAAGTCTGTTTAGCTCACAGTTCCAGAGATCGTGGAGCTTGGTGTGTGCAGCTTTGGTTTCTGGTGAGAGGCTCGTGGGAAATAGCATCACACGGCGGGGGGTGGGGACCAGAGAGTACACCAAGAATGCCAAAGTTGCTTTATAACGACCCATTCTTACGGTGACCACTGCAGGCCCCTGAGCTGCGCTTCTCCCTCAGCACACTTCCACCCCTCCCAAGCAAGGGTGGCGCCTGTGACCCAATCTCTTTTTTCATTTCTTTCTTTCTTTTTTGGCCCTGGGGACTAAACCCAGGGGTGCTCAGGCACTGAGCTACACCCTCGGCATTGTTTACTACTTATTTTGAGACAGACCTTGCTGAGGCTGTCCTCAAACTTGCCATCCTCCTGCCTCAGCCTCCTCACTGTGCCTCCGTGCCCTGTCCTTTAAGTGTCCTACCATTTCTGGACACTATTATCCTGGGGACACCCGTGTAGCACACGAGCCTTGGGGGGTGAACCACACCAAACCACAGCACCCACCAACCTCAGGACGAGGCCAGGATTACGAAGTCGCAGTGCGGAGCCGGGGGCAACTCTCCCAAATCCCACTGTGTGCGGTGACTGCTGAGTTGTCCGAGGCTACCCCTGACTGGACCCAAGGGTCCCATCCTGGGCTGGACGTTGGCCGTGGTGGGAACGAGGGCTGCTCAGGCTCTACGCGGCCCCGGGGGTCTCCACACCCAGGGGGCTCCTCCGCCCTCCCTCTCCCGCCCTCAGGTGGACCCTGCAGGCTGTGGTCCCTCACCCAGGTCGGACGGCTGCCTTGCCACGTCCCCGTCCTCTCCTGTCCCACCACCCACCTCACCTCTGCAGCATTTCTGCCGGTCAGGCCCACTGTGACCACTTCCCCAAACACAGGCCCCAGGACCCTGGGAGGAGGCAGTGTTAAACTTGTCCTTTTACCCCCTGAGCAGGGGCCACAAGGACCTCAGGAGCCTGGCACAAAGGGAAACAGGTGGCTCGTCCCCGACTCCAGGGGTGGGGGGTGGGCTCCAGGTACAGAGTGGCAGGCAAGTCTGTGAGGGCCAGCGCTACGGCTGGAAGGTGTCCCTCCAAAGTCCACGTGTCGGGAATGCAGGCCCCAGGGACATGCTGGAGGTGGGACCCTCCAGGAAATGTCCAGTCATGCGGGCTCCATCCTCATGAATGGGTCTGTGTGCCATAAGACAGGTGTGGAGTGGCTTGTCACTCTCACCCTTTGGCCAGCTGCCACGTGAGGACAGCAGGAAGGCCCTCGCCAGACCATATATCAGCACGTTGATCATGGACCTCCGGCCTCCAGAACTGTGAGAAATAAACTTCTCTTCCTCATAAACTACCGGGTCTCAGGCGTTCTGTTACAGCAGCGCACAACAGACCAAGGCAATGTCTTTCCAAGTAGAAGGGTCAGTTCCTGGTGCCGTATGGGAAAAGCCATGGAGAGGCCGGAGGACAGAGCCCCTTGAGGTGGCTGGCAGGACCCCCAAGGTGTGGTCCCAGAGCCTCGCCACCTGCGTTTCCAGCCGTGTGGGACTCTCTGAGCCTCAGCTTTGTGCTTTGGAAGGGTCAGTGGACTGGAGGTCCGGGGAGGACTGGGCACAGCCTGAGCAGGGCAGGGTAGACTCCAGCAGGGAGCTTCCACGGGGGAGCTGAGCAGACAACCTTCAGATCCATCTCCGTCAAATCGCTGCCCTTCTGAGCCTCGCTTCTTCCGTCTATGAAATGGGCACAGTATGTACCTTGTGCGGCTCCAGGGCTCAGGGAGAGGGAGTCTTGGGAGTCCAGCCGGCACACAGAGGGCTGGAGAATGAGCTGCGTGGGCCCCCCTAGGAAAGGACAGCGAGCCTTCTCGCACACTGGACAGGCGGAGGACCCAGAGCTGCCTGTCCTCCAGCTGTGGTCCACCTGGGCCCCTGGGTGTATGGGTGGGCAGGGATGAGGCCGGGTGCTAGGAGGAGTCTGTATGCCTCTCCCTGAGGGCTGGCTTTTCTGGGAAGGGGGTCCAAGGTCACGAGCAGATGTCTGCTGGGGGTGCGGAGCTGCCTCCCACTTCCAGAGAGAATCCCACCCGATTGTGGCTCCTCTGAGAAACCTGCTCCCATCTCCACGGCAACCGCAGGGCTTCAGGATCCTGCTCCTGGTCACTGTGGTTCAATTCCCACCAGAGGCAGACCCTGGGGTTTGTCCCTCTCTCACTCCAGAAAAGGGACACGGGCTCCAGGAACCACCCCCAAGTCAGAGGCCGGCGTGAGGGTGCAGTAGGGGACAGGCAGGCTGCAGTGACCGCTCTTCTCCCCGTGGCTCTGGTATGGAGTTTCAGGGCAGGGGAGGCGAGTCAGGGCTGCAGCTGTGGGTGGGGCCAGGGCTAAGCGCCCACCCTGTCCCCAGCCTTCCCGCCCTCCCCGTCCCCTTAGGCACAGCACCTTGCTGGGCCTTTGCCCTGGATTCAGAGCTGGCTGGCCCCAGGGCTGTTTCTGTCCCGGGAAACGTGGGGGTGCTGCTGTGCTGGGGGTGGGGGCTGTGGTCTGAATGTTTGCCCCCTACACCAAATTCATGTGTGGGAACCCGAGTCCCCAAGGTGTTGGCATGGGGAGGGGATGGGTCGCGAGGTGGATTCTGCGTGGAAGGGGTCAGTGAGGGTCCTCCTGGAAGAGACTCCAGGGGACCCCCAGCTCTTCCACCTTGGAGGGCACACCTGGGAAGCAGAGAGCCGGCCCCACCCCACACCCAGGCTGCAGCTGCCTGGGCCTTAGGTTCCCAGTCTCCACAACTATAAGAAACCAACTCTTGTTCCTTATAACCACCTGGCCTATGACATTGTCCTCTCTTCTGGTCCCAGGGATGGAACCCAGGGTGCTTATCCACTAAGCCACACCCCAACCCCTTTCTTCCCCCTTTAACTTTTTTTTTTTTTTTTTTTTTTGAGACAAGGTCTCACTGAGTTGCTGAGGGCCTTGCCGAGTCGCTGAGGCTGCCTTTGAATTCGTGGTCCTCCTGCCTCGGCCTCTCCAGGCACTGGATCTCCAGCGGCAGCCACAGGCCCGGCTGTGCTATTTTGTTGTAGTAGCTCAAACAGACAGAACTGGGAGCTCTGGGGGAAGGAGGCAACTTGAAACCAAGGTCTCAGGTGAGACACCACGGTGGCTTCCTGGGGACAGACGCTGAGCCTGAGGGGTGGACTCCAGGGGAAGGCCACGGCTCTGGACTCATCACTGTGAGGACCTGCACAGGCTTTCCCCAAGCTGCAACCATGCCCTGGGGAGAGGTGGCCCTGGGAACAGGGTCCAGTGGCCTGCATCCCCCCACATACCCTCACACAGGTGCACACACTCCTGAATGCCATGTTGCCTGGAGGACCCCAAGTGACCCCTGGACCCTCCCTTCCGATCCTCCCCCTGGGCACACACTGCAGCGGGGTCATGCAGCAGGTCACCTGCTCTTTCCCGCCAGGGCCCTCGTGCACCTCCCTACTGCATGCTGTCCCCCCCCCGCACCCTCCTGACCAGTCGGGTGCTGTTCACTTGGGCTCCGGGGAGTTTCTCACAGGTAAACCACACCGCAGTGAAAACTCAGTGCATCGGGCACATCTGAGATCCCATCCTTAGGGGACATCCCGAAGTGGGACCCCAGGGTCAAAGGGGACAAGCACACGCCTCTCCCTCCAGGGGGAGTTCAGACTGGGGTGGAGTAAGGCTGGGGAAGACCCTGCGGCTCCTGTCGCCCCACCCCAGCTCCTCCACGGCTCTCCCAGCTCCCCCACCCACAGGGAAGGACCCAGGCACACCCTCTCATTGGGGTCCAGCTGGCCTGTTTCAAGGTCAAAGGTGTGAAGTCAGCCTGTCTGGAGAGGGGGACAGCACAGGCAGGAGAGCAAGGCAAGGCCCCGGCAGGGCAGGTGCAGTGTGCGTGCAGAGCATAGGCCGGGCCTCCCAGTGGGAGGGTGGGTCAGACACCCCGCCCTGCACCGACTGGAGAGCTGGTGATGAACCCAAGATGAGAATTGTCCCCAAAGCCCAGGGACTGAGGAGGAACTGATGACAGCGGGAACAATGCACCCCAAGTGTCCCCATCCTGGCGCCAAAACCCAGGAACATATTCTACCACATGGTACTGTAGACAGAGCCATGTGTCCCCCTGATTCCAAGGCAACTGGGTGGGGGTGATCAGGTCAAGATTAGCGTCCTTGTAAGAGGCCCTGGCCTGGCTCCTCCCCTTCCCCCTTGGGAGACACAGTAAGAAGCAGCCATCTGCAGCCCAGGAGAGGACCCGGCCAGAATGCAGCAAGCTGGCCCCGTCTGAGCCTCCAGCCTCCAGAACCACGGTTTCCAAGCCAGACAGTGTGCGGAGCCTCCCCCAGGACATGGGAACAAGAGTCCCTCGGGGTGACCTCTGTCATCTCCCAACACAACCACCAACCAGTAAGCCTGGAGGTCACTAGAACATCCAGTCACAGCCTCATTTCAGGATGGGAAGACCAAGGCCAGAGTGGTCAAGGTCACATCTAGCACACTGGGTGGTCCAAAGCCTGTCCCTGTGGTCACTCTCAGGCTCCCTGGTTCCAGACCATGGATGGGGACGAAGGGCAGAGCAGCAGGGAGTGGCCTGACCCTCCCACTCCCCATCCCACCTCCCCTCTGGACTGGGGGTCAAGTCCAAGGTCACTCCCAGTGTGGCCCTGGATGTGTCTATTTGGCCTCCAGAAGGACAGCCGCAGGATGCAGGCTGAAGGCGGCCACCTGCCCACCAAGGAGAGAGGCCTGCAGGAACCGTCCCTGCTAGCACCTTGAGCTTGGGCTTCCGGCCACCAAAACTGTGAGACAGTTTCCGTAGCTGGAGGGACACCCTCAGGGTGTGGTCACCTGTGCTGGCCGCCTGTGGAATGATTAAGTGGGCTTATCAGGTCAGCTGGCTGTCACCTGCCACCTCAGGCAAAGCAGGGCTGGGGCTGGGGGTGGACATGTAGCAGGTGGGCCTGCGGCAGGTCCAGAGTGCACAGCCTGCTCCAGGTGCTGGTGGCCGAGCCGCTGCCCTGCTCCTGGGCATCCAGGAGCAGCCATGTAGGGAGCCCCCGAGGAGCCGGCAATTCCCAGATGCCTCTGCTCTGGGGAAATGGCTTCCCAGGCCAGGGCAGCTAAAGCCAGTACAAAGTCCCCGCGTCCCCATCCCTTCCCTGAGCGTGGAAAATCCAGAAGGGGCAGGGAAGGGCCGCTGGAGCTGGGAAACCCACGGACTCCTGGGTCCTCTGCCATCTGGCTTTAGGAAGAAAGGGAACATCTGGCTGCTGCTTGGCCCACAGCTTCATGTGACCCACATGTGCACACACGCGGCCTGAGGCCCCACTCCGTCTGACTGCTCCTGGCCTGCGAAGCCGGCATCAGTCGGGGGCAGTGGGGGGTGAGATGGTGCCACGGCACAGGGCCTAACAGAGGTGAGAGCCCAGAGCCCTGTCCATACGCCTGTGGAGCCTGCACACACACATGCACACACACTCACACACTCATACACATGCACACACTCACACATGTACATACATACACACATGCACAAACACTCATACTCACACACTCATACACATGCACACACTCACACATGCACATACATACACACATGCACAAACACTCATACACATGCACACACACACTCACACACGTACACACACGCACATACTCATACTCACACACTCATACACATGCACACACAATCATACACACACGCACGCACACACACTCATACACATGCACACTCACACACACTCATACACATGCACACACTCACACACACACACACACACTCATACACACAAGTACACACACGCACATACACTCATACTCACACATTCATACACATGCACACATACACACTCACACACACACGTGCACACACTCATACACACTCATACTCACACATGCACACACAGTCACACACATGCATACACTTATACACACACATACACACACACTCATACTCACACACTCTACACATGCACACACATGCGCGCATGCACACACACTCGTACACATGCACACATACACACTCACACGTGTGCACACACTCATACTCACACATGCACACACACTCACACACATGCATACACTCATACACACACTTATCCACATGCACACACTCACACACACTCACTCATACACACACATGCACACAGCTCAGCCAGCTGGCGGGCCTTGGGTTTCTCACATGTCAACTTACATGCAGGAGCCTCTCAGCTTCCCGCCAGCTCTGATACTCTGTGACATACACACACACAGATATTCCCATGTGGAACTCTCATGCTTTGTCACACATGCATGTAGGTGCAGACACGAACACACATGCATCTCCTGTGTGCACCAGATCCTGTACACACGCACTTGCTCACACACAGGAAACCTGTTGTCCTGCTGCATGTGTACCCACATGTGTGTGCTCCCACACTAGTGTGCACACTCACATTTGCACATTTTCTTTCAGGCATACATTTATGTATATCACAATATCTGTGTCAGATTTAGCAAATAAATATACAGGATGCCATGTTGGGACACACACAAAAACATTCATCTATCTGAAGTTCCATTCAGGCGAGCATCCTGCATCTTATCTGACACCCCTGACGTGAATATATGAACACACCCAAAACTCGTGCAGCTGTCAGGGTCCCTGGGTGCAGACGTTTTACCAGGAGAATTTCTGAGCCCTTCTCTTCATCTGTAATTAGAACCACAGCTGCTCCCTGGACCGTGGTGCAGCCTGGGCCCCAGTTACTGCGGTTAGTAACATGGCCCGGGACAAGCTTGCTGATGGGAAAGGGACGGGCCCCAGCAGCAGAGCCACAGGGTTGCTGGGACCCTGAGAAATTTCCTCTCACCAGCAGCCCAGCTGTGAAATCTGGCAGCAGCTCAAGCCCTGGGAACCCCGCCCATGAGCCAAAGCCTGGGGTTGGGCCTAGAGGGGGTTGTCCAGCTGGGGTGGGAGATGCCTCTGAGCCCCCAGAGGCCGGCTTGGCCTGGGCTCCATCCAGAGCTGCTTCTGCAAGCAGGGACGAGGCTGCCTGGAAATCCTGGTTCCTCCGCTCAGACCTTTCAGCCAGAGGGTTTGCAGAGGCACAGAGTGAGCAAGGTCCTGGGGACCCTTGGGGAGAGGGGGTCACAGGTGGGAGGACAAGGGCCCGTCCCCACCCAGCCTGACCTGGGCTGCCTCCTCCCCCTCGAGCACAAGAGAGGGATTCTAACCCCCAGCCCTGGGCCAGCAGCTGTGCAGCGAGTCTCTGGAGAGCCTCGGGAGGAACCGGGTGAACTTCTTTAAGAAATGAACTATTTCCCTAATCACGGTGCTTTCTGGTTACACAAGACTATGTTTATGTTATTTAAAAAAATAGAGCTTACAGGAAAACAAAAACAAAAACATTTTGGTTTTCTCTTCAGACATGTTTCTCTCTGCATTTGTAAAAATGTAGATATTTTGAACAAAAAAGCAATGACACTCTGTTTTTGTGACCTACTTTTTCCCCTCCTCTGAACATGCTTCTGAACCAGCCTCTCAACCCGGTGCCTTGACCAGTGGCCCCGTATGGGAGGGCTGTCTTCTTTCTGTCTACCTTATTCCATTTTGTTTAAACTGAAGTGAAATCCAGACAAGATACAAGTAACAATTTTAACAACCCTTGGCTAGGAAGGTAGCCACCCCTATGACCCCAGCTACTCCAGAGGATCCCAGGCTCAAGGCCAGCCGAGCCATTTAGTGAGACCCTACGTCAAAATAAAAAATAGAAAGGGCTGGGGTGCAGCTGGGTGGTAACGCACCTCTGGGTTCAATCCCCAGCACCCCCCACCAAAAACAGGATGGTGCTGTTAGGATGAGCCTGATGGTCTGATCGGCGTCCTGATAAAAAGGTCCATGCAGAGACTCCGGGGGCACACACCGAGGAACAGCCACAGGAGAGTGCAGGGAGAGGTGGCCGTCTGCGGCCAACCAGAGAGGCCTCTGGAGGAACCGGCCCTGCCGACACCCTGACCTTGGCCTTCCAGCCTCCAGAACTGTGAGCCCCACAGCGAGGTGTCTCGTGGTGGCAGCCAGTGGCCGTGTTCTCACACGCCTGATGCCGTTCCTATGTGTTCTTGGGGTGGCAGGTCCCGCACCTGCCCTTCCTCGTTCTGGGACCCAGCGGTGCTGAGAGGCCCTTGCTTCATCCTTGGCAGCCTGCTGTGGGGGAGGGCGTCCTGCTGTCACCCTCTCCAGGACGCGGGGAATAGAGCAGGGGCCGTTCAATTATTGAAAAGTATCCCAAAGGGAAGTCCAGCTCCATCTGCCGAGGTTCTGATGTAACTGCTCTGGGGAGGGGTCTTTTCATGCCCCCC
This sequence comes from Marmota monax, assembly GCF_021218885.2. NCBI lineage: Eukaryota > Metazoa > Chordata > Mammalia > Rodentia > Sciuridae > Marmota > Marmota monax. The sequence continues at coordinate 23,054,322 of NW_026692912.1, forward strand.
CCCCCCAGTGTTTCCAGTGCAGCCAATGTTAAGTCTGACCCTGGCCTCCAGGCCCGCCCTGTGAGTCCTTAGCAGGAGTCTGGTGATTGGTACCTGGGCTTGTAGGAGGGGACAGGTGGGGACTTGGCGCTGGGCCTCGGCTTTGCTTGGGACCAGCTGCTTTACTGGGCCACCTTTGCCAGGCCTCTCCCTAGACAGGCCAGCAGCGCCTGCTCTTGAAGGACGCTGCTCTCAAAGGTCACCTAGGCTGTGCGTTGACCTCTGAAGGGGAAAGGAGGAGCCCCACCCACCCAGGTGCCTGGGAGACCCTCCACCTTCTTGCTCCTTCTCCCCACGGCTGGCTGCAGGCCCAGGTGGTGGGGACGTTGTGCTCCACTCCAGGGCACGAGGCCCTGCTGGGATTCCCTTTGGTGGGGAGCCTGGCACTGGGACTGTGCTCTGGGTTCAGAGGCCTGACCATACCGTTCCACTCTGGAAGCTGTTTTCACAAGACCTCTCGCCCACAAACCCACAGCTGTGCTCCCTCCCACAGATGGACCAAAGCACAGACTGGGTCAGCAGCCTTGGGCCAAAGGCCCAGCTCCCTTGGGATCTGAGACTTGGGCAAGTCTCTTGTCCTCTCTGAGCCTCCATATCAGTATCTGTGAAATGGGAGGAATCAACCCTCAGTTCCAGGGACTCAACCCTTGGACTCAAGCCTTTGGATGTCCCAAGTCGGGGAGCCCATTTTTGGCTGCAGTGGCTTGGAGCTAGGTTTCTGTCCTTTGCCACCAGCTGAGCGGGACACAGGCAGGATGCTCTTGTCAAATCAGCTTGGAAATGAAGCATGTGAGCTTCAACTGGAGTGAGGCTGAGGGGGCTCCAGGGCCGCAGTGCGCTCCTCACCAATCTCAGGAAAGGGGGAAGTCCTGTGTCCCAGCCTGGGGTTCCTGTGGGCAAGCATGCTTGTCACAGCGTCCCTTGATAAGAGCCCACCAAATACGCTGGCCACTCACCAAACCCTGGAAGCTGGCCCTTGGCCCCCCTCCCTGCTGGGCGCAGTCGGGGGTGGCTGAGCTGCAGTTCCTGCCGAGGGACCCCAGAGGCCCAGAACTGGATCAGTCACACTCTGGCTATCATGGTCTCGTAATTGAGCCCTTCTGCCTTCTGTGTCTGCATTTATTTAAGACATATTTATTTTTAAAATAATGAGCACCCACGAAACCACCTGTAAACCCAGCAAGTAGATCAACGATGGGCTACATCCATTTTTATGCCCTTCTCCCCAAATCCTGGATTTTGCTTTAAAAGAAGTTATCGCTTGTAAAGATGTCTAAACAAAGTATTTCTAGATGAGGTGGCTTCTGAGGTTTACAGACATGATCATGGGAGTCGCCCACAGCAGGTACCTGGAGTCCGTTCTGTTTGCCACGCTGCGGATGCCACTCCGTTGTGCGACAATCCAAAAGCGATTTCCTCTCTTTCCCACGGGCACCGGCTGTCATGATCAGTGTTCGGCAAACAGGCAACCCAAGAGTTCAAGCGCCTGGAAGTGAAGAAGGCCAGAGGGATCAACATTACAAGATGGTACCAGACGACACTCGGGAGTGTCGGAGAGACCAGGATGGTCTGGGTTCTTGCCGACACTTGGTGTTGACAGACTTGCTGTTTTTCCAATCAGATGGGTCTTGGCGTTCATTCTTCTGGTCCTCAGCGAGGCTGAGCATCTCTTCATGTTCTCTGACTGTATTTCCTCTTCTGTGAGGTGCCTGTTCATGCCTCTTGCCCAGTTTTAAATTTTTTGTCTTATTGACTTCAACTCATTCTTTTTTTTTTGGTATCAGGGACTGAACTCAGGGACACTTAACCATTGAGCCACATTCCCAGCCATTTTTGGTATTTTATTTAGAGACAGGGTCTCACTGAGTAGCTTAGGATCTCGCTAATTTTCTGAGGCTGACTTTGAACTCTTGATCCTCCTGCCTCCACCTCATGAGCCACTGGGATTACAGGCATGTGTAACCTGGCTCAACACATTCATTTAAACAAATTATTTTTTGTAGTTGTAGATATACAGAATGCCTTTATTTTATTTGTTTATTTTTATGTGATGCTGAGGATCGAACCCAGTGCCTCACGCATGCTAGGCAAGCACTCTACCACTGAGCCACAGCCCAGCCCCTCAACACGTTCTTTATATAGTATATATTCATAGTCCATTATGTCTATTTAAAATATCTTTGTCTTTTCTTATTGGTTTCAAGGTGTTCTTTATATATGATACATATGCTGTCAATTGTATATATTTAAAAATCTCCAGATCAACAGCTTGTCATTTCATCTTCTTAATTTTGTTTTTTTATTGAAAGTCTTAATGTTAATATGATAAAGTTGTATGATTCTTTTATTTCACTAGTGTTTTTTGGGGTGAATGGGTATCTTGTTTTACAAATCCTTTCTTATCATAAGGTCCAAAAGAAAGATGCATGTTTTTTTTTAATTTGTAACAAGTTTTACTTTGACATTTAAGTCCCTAATCCACCTGGAGTTGGCTTTTGTGTATTTTGTGCAATATGAATCCAGCTTCCTTTCAGAAATGGAAAAATTCCACGTGGGAATGTGGCTGACCCCTTTCGAGGCCCTCTCCATAGTCACCTGCCACACCCCTCTGCTGTGTCCGTTCCCTGGACCAGCGGGTCAGGCGCTGAGCCCCCGGCTCCGTTGTTAACCTACTTCCTGCTGCCCGAGCGCCATCTGCTTTAATTCCACAGCTCCTAAGTCCCAGCATCAGACAGGGCAAATCCCCTTCTTTAATCTTCCCCCGGAACCTCTTGGTCCGCTGTGCTCCCGTATGATTTGATATGGTTAGATCCTTCAACCCCCCACCCGGGGGCCCGACTGGAGTCACAGATCAGGTTGGGAGGCCTTAGTGTCTCTGCATCAGGCCTTCCTACCCTGAAGCGGGTCCTCGCTCCTTTTATTTAGGTCCTCTTTAACTTCTTCTTTCTTTAATGGTATGATATTTTGCCTCATTCTTACTTTCTTTCATGAAAATCGTTCTTACCTTCTTTCAATTTTTGTGCTCCTGAGAACAGTGACGCTAACGTGCCTTTCCAATGGTGTGCCCCGCGTGTGCCAAGCAGTGGACTTCGCAGTCATCCTTTAGCCTCCTGCTAAACTCTCTCTCTGACGTCTACATATTTGATCGTATCTGAAGATCAGTTCAACTGATCTCCTCTCCTCCTGCTGGGGTGGGCTCTCCGGCCCTCACTGCTGGGCAGCAGTGACCACAGTAGACATCACTCTCCTTGTTTCTGGTCTCGGGGGGCTGCTGACGCTCGTCCTGTGCCGTGGCCTGCAGAGGTGTTAGCATGAATTTATGTCAGATTTCCAAAAGTTGCAACCTCCCGTCCGTTCAAACGACACTATAGTTTCCCTTCTTTCATCAGTTAATGAGGTAAATGACGTGGATATATATATTTTTTTCTTTATTTTTTACTTGATACTAGGGATCAACCCTGGGGGGGGGCATTTAACCAGTGAGCCACATCTCCTGCCCTTTTTATATTTTATTTACAAACAGGGCCCTGCTAAGTTGCTGAGGCTGGCTTTGAACTTGCAATCCTCCTGCCTCAGCCTCCCAAGCTGCTGGGATTAGAGGTGCATGCCCCACACTGGGCTTCTGATATGCTTTTCTAATGTGAGACCATCCCTTGCAACCTTGAGACAGTCCTCATTCCATGTTGCATATTGTCATTTTTCGTTCCTCCCCTCCTCCATTTGCAAGCTGGGGACAGAACCCAGGGCTCACGCATGCTTGGTGATCACTCTGCTACTGAGCTGCACCCCCGGCCTCTGACCACCTTTTTATTCTCTGTCTTTTGTGACTACCTTTCCTTTACAGTTCTGCCCTCGGCTCTTGTCCTCCGGGGCCACCCCTGCGCTCCTCTCTGGAGCACCTGGTTTGCCTTCCCACTCTGTCCTTGGCACCTTCCTGCCACCTGTGTCGGGCCGAGTGGGCTCTCCGGGCAGCTGGCCCTGTATCACTTTTCACTCTTCTTTTGTAACACAAGCCCTTGGACCTCGATGTGTCCTTGAGGCTCACTTTGTCCCTGCCACACATCTCCCCGGCCACACTGCCCGTGTCCTGGGTTCTGCAGTGTCAAGCGTTCATTATGACGCCCTCTTTTATCCATGACTTACACAGAAGTGTTCTGTTCAGTTTCCAAATAGAAGCAGATTTTAGGGAACCTATTTGAATTGTGTTGTGGTGAGAGATTTTTTTTCAGTTGTTGATGTACCTTTATTTTCTTATTTATTTATATGTGGTGCTGGGAAGGGAACCCAGGGCCTCTCCCCTATGAGGCAGGCACTCTACCGCTGAGCTACAATGCCAGCCCGAGAGGTGTTTTTTTTTTTTAATATTATTTTTTTTAAGAATTTGAAATGTTTTTGTCCTAATTTGCGATTGGTTTTGATCCATGTTCTACATCTAAAGGAATCTAATTTCTCTAGGAATTAGACACAGAATTCTATGCATGTCCACTAGATCAACCTTGTTATTTGAGGGAATCAATCTCTACGTGTTCACTGATTTTTTAAATGTTATGCATGCATTGTGTGTGTGTGTGTATGTGTGTGTGTTGCTGTGAATGATCCTGGGGCCTGGGCATGGCAGGCAGGTGCTGTCCCACGAAGCCACTCCCAGCCCATGTATTTCCTTATTCATGGGGTCTGCCTGTCCTATCTCTAGTTGCAGGTGTGTTGAACTCTCTCTGTGATGACACATCTGTCCATTTCTCCCCACATTCTGCTGGGTTTGCCTTCGGTATTTTCAGCCTCTTTCTTTTTTTTAGGTGGACACAACATCTTTATTTTACTTTTATGTGATGCTGAGATCAAACCCAGTGCCTCACACATGCTAGGTGAGCACTTTACCACTGAGCCCCTCAGCCCAATTTATTTTACACACACACACACACACACACACACACACTTAGATTTATTACAACTTTTGGATAATTTGAAAATTTTCACCAGGTAGTCACCTCTTTTTTTTTTTTTTGGTACCTGTTATTGAACCCAGGGGAGGCACTGAGCCACATCCCCAGCCCTTTTCATTTTTCATTTTGAGACAGGTCTCGCTGAGTTGCTTAGGGCCTTGCTAAGTTGCTGAGGCTGGCTTTGAACTTGCGATCCTCCTGCCTCAGCCTCCCAAGTCAATGGGATCACAGGCGTGCGTCACCACACCTGGCTCATCCTTTCCGTTCTCCGTGGCACTTGTAAAGAATCAGATAAATTTGCATAACATCACACAGGTTTTTTCGTTGGTGTCGTCCTTCCTTTTATTTTCTACCTTTCTGGACTTTCAGGTTTGATGTGGATCTTTTCCGAACATCGCTGACCTGGGTGTTGCTTTTCCAATCCAGCCTGAGACTCTTGACAATGAGCTTCTCGACTCCTCTGCTACTCCTGTGGACCTATCTAACGGGCTCCTGCTATCTTCTGTTTCCTTTTCCACTTGCCCTACCTTCTGCTTCCTTTCCTTTCTCCTGCTCTCTCCCAGTTGATTTGGAAAACCTATGATTCCTTTCTCTTTCTTGATATAGGGATTGCACCAGGCCCCGGGGCGCTTAGCCACTGAGCCACATCCCCAGCCCTTCTTATTTTTATTTAGAGACAGGGTCTTGATGAGTCTCTTAGGGCCTCACTAAGTGGCTGAGGCTGGCTTTGAACTCGTGATCCTCCTGCCTCAGCCTCCCAGGTTGCTGGGATTTCCGGTGTGTGCCACTGTGCCAGGCTCTTCCTGGGATTCCTATTCCTTCCATTACCATGTCAAGTATCAGTGTGGATATCCACTTCACAAAGCCGAAATGACACGATACACACACAGTTCTTCCCAAATGGTGCCAGGCCTTTGGCTCCTAGGTGCGCCACCTGACTTGCACAAACCGTCAAATGACCCAGGTGTGTCCCTGTGACTCCCCACGGGAGGCTGGCTGTTTCCTGCCACGTGTGCTTTGATTCCCAGACCTGGGACTTCAGGAGCGCTTTACCGACCCCTCCTCCTCGGTCTCAGCCGCCCTGGGACCACCCTCCTCTTCCCCAGCGAGCGTCTCCTCTGAACCTTGCTCCGGGGCAGGTGGCAAGGCCCCCACCACATGGTCACCCTAACGCCAGTGTTTCCGCATTTCCCCTCCGCCTCTATTTTTGTTGAATTCTGGGGAAACCTCACATGTATCTTCTCTTCTCCTGTTTTCCTTACTGTCGGGCCTGATTTTTTTAAAAAATATTTTTAGTTGTAGTGGGACACAATACCGTGGTTTTATTTATTTATTTTATGTGGTTATGAGGCTGGAACCCAGGGCCTCGCACCAGCCCCGCCCCGCCCCGCCCCGCGGGTCCCACCCTCGGTTTTGTTCCAGGCCTGGTCCTTGCTGCTCGAAGCTCCGCGTGCGTTGGTCGGTTTTAGGAACGTGTCTGTCTGTCCGCCGCCTTCCTCTGTCTACCTCCTTAGGCGGCATCCCTTGCTCCCCCTGCGCGCGCGGTGCGGGAGCTGTCCCACCTCTGGATCTAGCGCTCGGGTTCACTACAGTCCTTGGCTGTCGGACCTGTGGACCCGTCGGACCTGTGGACTTCGTGTGTCCTCAAGGTCACAGCTGGGTCCCGGACCTGGAGCCTAGTTTGGCAGTTTTCCTCCAGGGATTTGCTTTTCTTCCGCCGGTTGCCAGGATGTCCAAGCTAGTCCAGAGCCACCCACGTCCTTGAATTTGTTTGCAGCTTAGGTACCTCCCCCACCGCAGCAGCGTTGCCATGGGAACCTGGCCTCCCTCTCCCTGCCCACCTGGATGCTGCTGGGCAGCAGGCCGGCCAGTTCCCTGCTCCCTGGACCTTGGGTTGCCCCAGCCCTGGCCCTGCCCCACCTCGGTGCCCCAGCACCAGGCCCTCACTCTTGCCCCTCCAGCCACTCTGGACAGGCTCAGGCTCAGGCTCATTTATTTGCTGGTGCTCTGCTTGTTTGTGCAGGGAGTTCCGCGGAATCGTCTCCTTCCTCGTAGGAGACCAGAGATGCTGCAAATAATATGCTGCACCCAGGGCTGTGGTTGTTGGGGACACCTGTCCCTTAGCATGCCCATGGTCGTGATGCATAAGTAGAGGCCCCTTGAGTGCTGAGATTTGAACCCACTCGTGTGCAAGGAAGCCTGTGGCCCCTGCTGTGCCCTGCCTTCTCACTGCTGGGTGACTGCTTCGAGGCCCACAGGGCTGGGGACACATCACAAGCTACTCGTCCTCACACCGAATGGTGTAGCTGGCTTCGCTTCCAGGGTTCTCCTGAACCCTTCAACGCTTTCCTGCACCGGCCTCACTGCCAGACCCCAAGGGGGCCCTTGGAACTGGGGGTTCTCCTCCCTGGCTGGCTGGGCTTGCCCCGCCTGAAGGTCTGCTGCTTCTGGGCTGCAGAGGGCTGCGAGACTGGGCCTGGGCTCCAGGCAGGTGGAGTCTGGCCAGGGCCTGGCAGGCTCCCTGGTGCTCAAGCGAGCCCGGGAGAGCACAGACCTTCTGCCCGGCTTTGCTCGCTCAGCTCAGGCCTCCTTCTCGCATATTTCCTAGGTCATGACTGGTGCAGGGAGACCCCTAGAGAGATCAAACATCTGCCACGTGGCAAGATGACATGTAGGTTCATTTGAAGGCCTGGAAATGTGGTGAACAGGGGCTCACATGCCAAAGGCCAACTCTGGATCCAACCTCGCTTCTACTGGAGACTCGTGACCTGGACAAGTGCTCTCCTCACATAAGCCTCCGTCTGCTCGTCCACACTACAGGTGCATCTTGCTCCCAGGATCAAGTGCTAACAAGGTTTGACTGTGCTTATCCATATAAAGAGATCGGCATGTGCCCGCCACCTAATAAGTGCTCAGGGTGTGTGTGTGTGTGTGTGTGTGTGTGTGTACACGTCTGTCTGTCCCACACCGAGTTTTTCAGCAGTGCCTCTTAGGCCAGACTCTTTGCCAAGCCCTATGCACTCATTGCCATAGAAGATAAGAACTTTCATTATCTGTAATTTAAAGATGAGAAAATTGAGGATTAACAAAAGCTTCCCGACTTTTCTGTGGTCCCAACCTGGTCACCTGATTCATGTCGCCAAACCCTCAACCACCTACTCCCGAGCCTGACTCATGCTTGGAATGACTGTATTGAATCAGAAAGCCCCGGCACTCAGGCCCCACCTGGTGCTGTGGCCACGCCATTCTGGTGTGGGTTGCTTCTCCAGCCTTCCTGTGAGCCCTCCCACGGGCAGGTGCTGCTGGCCCTAGGACAGTGGTGGACAGCCAGGTGCTGAAGGCAAAGCCAGGCCACCAAGAAAGGTGCTCTGAGGCCTTGCCCAGAGGAACCCCAGCCTCTGCCAAAGCCCAGGCCCCCCGTCACTAGCCACATCCTGGCCTCCTGGCTGTCCCCCCTCCAGCCTCCCACCCCAGCAGGGGTCACCTCCTGGTCCTGCCAAGCCAGCCCAGTCCTGTTTTCTCAAGCTGGCTGAAGAAACAAGCGGAGCCCTGGGTCTTCCTGCTGGAATAACCCCTTCCTTCCCAGGGCAGCTCCTCTGCACTTGGCCGGAAAGGGGCAGGCCCTTCCTTTCCTTCCAGGAGACACCAGTTTGGAATGTGCCCCTGATAAGGGGGCTTGAGAGGAGGAGGGGGGCTGGGCTGGGCAGAGATGTGTGTGACTGACTGATAAGAGTTTTACACGCTGTGGGCAGGATCTGGGGAGGGGCCCTAGTGTGTGCACAGGGAAGGGGAGGGAGGGAGACCCAGGAGGTCCCCAGGGGCGCCCAGGGTCAGGGAGCAGTGAGGAGAGGAATGTGCAGGTGTGAAATGCCTTCCTCCACCCGGCAGGTGCTGCTTGAAGGATGAGTCCAGAGGCCAGGCCAGCAGCCAGGAGGGGGTTGGGTGGGGGACACAGGGCAGGCTCTGGAGCCTGGGGTGGAAGGTGAACAAGGCTGAAGAGCCAGGCACCAGGACCCGCTCCCGGGCTCCTGTCTTCTGGTTTATCCACTTGATTCTCTGACTGGCCCCTTCTGCTGTGGTGGCCACCGGGTGAACCCCTCCACCCGAGTCCAGGCACTCTTCCCATCAGTGTCCACCCTAATTCCAGTTGTCTGGGAGAAGTCAAACTCTGGAGCCCCGAGAAGGCAGGCAGTGAGCTCTGTGAGAGTGGACAGTGCTGCCTCCCTCTGCAGGAGCCCAGGCTTCCAGGACAGGGCTGGACACAGAGGAGGCCCTCGACAAAGCCAATTCAGGAAGAGTGCTTGCCTCCACCTGCACCCACTGGAGGGACTTTTCCAAGACCACATGGTGACCAGATCTGAGGGCCCCAGCCAGGGGTGGGCAGTGTGGGCAGGAGGGAGAAGGCACTGGGAATGGCCCCTGGGTCTTGTGATGCTGAAACTCAAGAGCCCCCTGGCTCAGCAGGATATTAATAAGCCTGGCCACCTCCCAGGGGTCAGCTCCTCCGCCAGGGGCCAACAGGATTCCCAGCCCTAGGTCTGGGATCTCCCTCTCCACGTCTGCAGCCTCTGGCTCCTGGCCCAGCCCCCCACTGGCCACTCTACAACTTCTCTCAGAAGCAATTCATGCGAGGAAGACCCCTCCCCACCTCTGAGCAGGCCTGAACACAGCTCACTGAGCCCAAGGGAACCACGTGGAAGGAACCCAAGAGAAGACTGGGCTGAGCACGGGTTGGGGAGGGGAGCCAGGGGCGCACATCTGGGCTCTGAGGTTGAGCTCAATCTGCAGCTCTTGTTCCTACTGTGGTGACCCACGACCAATCACCTAATAACACTGAGCCTTGGTTGCTTAGCCTGTAAAGTGGGGCCCGACTGGAGTATCTGGTTCCTGGTTTTGCTGTGAGGGCCAAGTGAGGTAGTTGTCACAAAGGGCAAGCCTAGGGGATGAGCCGGCCACCCCCTGTCATCACCATCTGGGATCCTGGCGGACCTTCCTCTTGGTCCACCCAGACTGGGTTTCTGTCCCGCTGCTCCCTCTAGTGGGAGAGATGGTTATTGCAGGGGCTCCCTACCAGGTGGTATGGGGCTTCCCACCATCTCCTCCATGATCAACTTAAACTCATGGCCTCTGCTATGTATGCACCAGCAGGGTAGGTCAGAAGTGGACAAGAAGAAGGGAGGCTCACTCCTCTCCTTTTGGAAACTCAGAGGACATGGCAGCCTGGTTTGGGTGTCCATGAGACAAGTGCAGCCCCGAGTCCGACCTCCTCCAGCCCGGACAAGGCACAACCTCCGTGAATTCCAGAGTGCTCTTCTGTAAATGGGACCACAAAGCCTTCATAGGTTCATTGGAAAGGGGCGGGAAGAGCCAGCAGGAAGGTTGTGCGACTAGATTTGGGGTGGAGGGAGGCTTTGTCTGCGTTAGTAGATCTGGGAGCCAGCAAAGGCCCGACAGTTCAAGGATACGGTGCCCGGGGTAGGCAGAGGAGCACAGAGAGGGCTGGACTCCGTGCTTCCTGCAGTAGGCCAAGAAGGGGGCAAGCTGACCCAGACGGGTGGGGGATGCAAATGCGGGCCTCTAAGCTAAGACCCAGCACCCACATTGGCTTGGGCCCGAGTTGAGGGTGGGTGTGGCAGTTGATCTCTTGCCCTGAGGAAAACCCGGGCAGCAGCCCCGGGTCTGAGAGCCCCGTGTTCTCACTGCTACTGGTTGTCTTTGCTTACAGACTGTTGGATCAAACCATGTCCCCCCAAAAAGATAAGTTGGAGTCCTAACCCCTGGGGCCTCAGAATGTGACCTTATTTGGTCTTGACAGAGAAAATCAAGTTAAGAGGAGGTCATTAGTGAGTCCTTATACAAGGAGGAACAAGAACAAGGACAGGCATGTGCAGAGGGTGTGACAATGGGGGTGGCAATGACACCCCTCCAGCCAAGGAGTGAGGCCACAAGCTCAGTGGGCAGGACGGGCCCTTCCCCAGCACCTGCAGAGGCACAGGCCCTGCTGACCCCCAGACCTTGGACTTCCAGCCTCCCAAGCTGCCAGGCAGCCATTTCTGTATGTCAGCCACCGGCTGGGGGAACTCTGTTGCAGCCCCGACAAACTAATACAGAGCTCTGGCAACGCGCTGAAGACAGGAAGCATATTAAAAGTCATGAGTTCATATTGACATCTCTTGCTCAAATTCAAAATCCCAGAACCTTTTTTTAACTTTTTCTTTTATATTTATATCTCTTTTCTCTTACATATTTATGTCCTTTAACCTACGATATATATAAAATGGTTTCAAACTTTAAAAAAAAAAGAAAAATCCCAACCTAACAGCTTTTGTTCTTCCCCCAAATTCTCACAAAGCTCAAAACTCCCCTAACTCATTTCTCAGTTCAAATGTCAGCCCCCCCCCCCCCGAGAGGCCTGACCTCCCACCCTGGTCATCGTCCACCACAGGCTCAGGGTGACCCAACACATATTGATTTGTTATTTACTGTCTGCCTCCCTTCCAGAATGTCAGCTCTTGCAAGCAGGGACTTCTCCCTGCTTGGTTCTCTTGCTATAGCCCTGTGCCTGAAACAGGCGGGGACATGGCTGGCATTGGTAAATATTTGTAGGCAGGACGGAAAGATGGATGAATGGGCACAGTCCTCTTCTCTGCTGAGCTGACCCCACACGTGTGCCAGCCTCATTTCTGTAACTTTCCATAACCTCTGGGTCACCTGTTGCAAATAAAAGCAGATATGGACAACCAGCCCCACAACATGCTGGGGCCATAGCTTGGAAGTCCCTGGCTACTGCATCACCTCGGACTTAGGATGCCTTTCCACTGAGACATACAGGCTGCACTTGTGCCAGGGAGGACGGAGGCCCATGGACACTCTCGGGTCCAGCTTTTCAGGAAACCCTGTGTTGAGAGCCACAGCCGAAGGGGCCCCAGCAAACTTCCAGCTGCCGCCTGATGATTGGCTCACAGCAGCCCCAGCAACATCTGGCTGATTGGCTCCTCTGCGGTGATGCTCATTGGGCCGTTTCCCTGCCCTTTCAGACCACGGAGCTGCTCATTGGGGGACTTTTTTGGCTCCGCCCACGTGACCCAGCCAATCGGCCTCAAGAGCAGGAGGATTGTGGGAGGTGGAGAGAAGCTTGTGTGGGAGAGAGAGGCTTGTGGGAAGCCGGTGGTGGCAGTTGGGGCTCTGAGGGTTTTTCCTGAGAGGCTGTTTTGTTTGGCGTGTGTGGTTCTAAAAATAAAGTTAGTTTCTTTTGACAAGTGGCTCCTGATTGTGCCCAGCCAGACTGCGGCATTTGGTGGCTCGCACGGGGAGCGACTGAGGGTAAGTGAAACTGCTCGCCCCTGAGGGCAGGGCGAGAGGATGGGTAGCCATTTTAAGATTCCTCTTTTACTTTGCTTCACTTTTGTTTTAAGTTGCCTGTCCCTGGAGATGAGTGAGACGGAAGAAAAACCGCTCACATCTGAGGAAAAACTATTTACATCTGAGGAACAGATAGGGAGAAAGGACGGATGCACATGTCAGGAGGATAGAAAGGCTATAATGACTTTTTGTTGTTCCCTTTTTATTTCATTCTGTCTCGGCTTTGTTTGGCGTCATCTTGTTGGGTTGTATTATAGTAGAAATACGGGATCAGAAATTAGCAAAAAACAAACTGAAAGAGTGTTAAGTAAATTGTTAGAGGAAGGAGGCATCTCAGTAAAATCAAGAACAGTCAGGGCATACGTTGATACAATACAAAAATGTAGCCCATGGCTTTTTAAGGAGGAGTTGTTAAATGTATCACAATGGAACCATCATGGTGAAGATTTAAAAAGAATAGAAAAGAAAAGCCCAGGGACTCTGCCAGTTGGCACATTGCCATTGTGGACGTTCGTATCTTGTTTGCTTAGTCCAAAGCCTTCAGTTCAGACAATGGTAGAGGAAGGAGAAGACATAATGATTCAAGTAAAAGAGAAGGTCTCTCAAGTTAGTCAGACAGAGGAAAAGACTCAAGTAAAAGAGAAGGCCTCTCAAGCTAGTCAGACAGAGAAAGAAAGTGTAAAACAGAAAAAGCCATCAGGGGGAAAGTTACAACAGGAGACTGCTACTAACACCTTTGTATCACCAGAGGGTGTAAGTGTCCAACCAACAGCACCACCTCTACAGGAGACTGCTACTAACACCTTTCTATCACCAGAGGGCGTAAGTGTCCAACTAACAAGGCCACCTCCATATGCTAGGAGGTCCCCAACCCCCACAGTTGATAGTTGGGATCCTGAGACAAGATCTCAAATATTAACATGCCCTGTATTTGAGGCAGGAGGGCAGCGATTTTACCAAGTTTTAAATTTCAAAACAGTGAAGCAGCTAAAAGAGGCTGTAACAACCTATGGTCCTCAAGCACCCTTCACTGTAAGCATGGTCGAATCCATTAACAACTTGAACATGACGCCAGCAGATTGGGCTAATATGTGTAAAGCTGTGCTAAATGGAGGACAATACCTGTTATGGAAGGTTGCCAATGAGGAATTTTGCAAGGAGACGGCTAGGCGAAATGCAGCAGCTGGTTATCCTCAGAGAAATCTAGATATGTTGTTAGGAAAGGGACCTTATGAGGATCAGCAGCAACAAATTGCATATGATCCTGGTGTATATGCACAAATTGCTGTAGATGCAATTAAGGCATGGAAGACTTTACAAGGACATGGAGGTTTACAAGGTCAATTATCTAAGGTAATACAAGGAGCTAATGAACCTTATGCTGAATTTGTAGATAGGCTTATTCAAACAGCTATCAGAGGGCTGGGGATGTGGCTCAAGCGGTAGCGCGCTCGACCGGCATGCGTGCGGCCCGGGTTCGATCCTCAGCACCACATACCAACAAAGATGTTGTGTCCGCCTAGAATTGAAAAATAAAATAAAAAAAAAAAAAAAAAACAGCTATCAGAGTTTTGGGGAATACAGAACAAGCAATGCCATTACTAAAACACCTGGCTTATGAGCAAGCGAATCGTTGGTGCAGAGATATCATTAGACCATGGAAACATGAAGATTTAAACACATATATTAAACTATGTAGAGACATTAATGAACAAGAGCAAGTCGTGGCAGCTGCAGTAAAACAGGCTTTAGATGCCAGGCCAAGAACATGCTACAATTGTGAACAAACAGGACATTTTAAAAGGAATTGCCCCGGGCTGGGGATGTGGCTCAAGCGGTAGCGCGCTCGCCTAGCATGCGTGCGGCCCGGGTTCGATCCTCAGCACCACATACAAACAAAGATGTTGTGTTTGCCGAAAACTAAACAATAAATATTAAAAGAAAAAAAAAATAAAATAAAAGGAATTGCCCCATTGGAGGAGGGTTTAACAAAACTAGGTATCAAAGGAGTAGAATACCAGGTATTTGCCCACGATGCCGTAGAGGGAGACATTGGGCTAATGAATGCCGTTCTCAAACCACCATAGAGGGTACTCCATTATCAAAAAACGAACAAGGACCAGGTGTTTATCCACGATATCGTGGAGAAAGGCATCGGGCTCCATTGCCAAAAAATGGACAGGGGGGCCCAATGCTCCGGGGCCCAAAACCACAAATATACGGAGCACTGGAGGAACCCAGCAACCCCATCAGGGTAGTGCCCAGGACACATTGTCCATCAGATCCCTCATCAGACAAACCAGAGGGAGCGCAGGGTTGGACATCTGCGCCTCCGCCAGAGCAGTACTAACTCCAGAGATGGGAGTTCAAATCATTCCCACAGGGGTGAAAGGACCTCTTCCCAAAGGAACAGTAGGCTTATTATTGGGACGCAGCTCTTCTACTCTAAAAGGACTTATGATAAGTCCTGGGGTAATTGATCCCGATTATGAAGGTGAAATAAAAATTATAGCCAGTTCTCCAAAGGGTATATCAGTAATTTCACCAGGAGATAGAATAGCACAGTTACTAATAATACCCAGCCTACATGATAAATTTTCCAGTCGTACTGTAGAAAGAGGTTCCAAGGGATTAGGCTCCACAGGTGTAGATTGGGCTATGCTTTCTTTAAATTTAGATTCTCGCCCCATGCTAAAACTAAATATTCAAGGACATGAATTTAATGGGCTACTGGATACAGGTGCAGACCTTAGCATCATCTCTCATCAAGAATGGCCAAAACATTGGCCATTACAACAAGCCACTCAAACACTTCGAGGCCTAGGAGTGGCAACTAATCCCCATAGAAGTGCAATGGTATTAGATTGGAAGGATCCTGAAGGATGTGAAGGAACTATACAGCCATATGTATTGGATCATCTTCCCGTAAATTTATGGGGACGAGATGTCCTAGATCAATTAGGTTTGACATTAACAAATAACATCAACCAAAATGCACCCACTATTATGACTAGACAAGGTTTTAGGAAAGGAAAAAGATTAGAAAAACAAGAACAAGGTATAGCAGCACCAATACAAATAGATCAAGGAACAGACAGACATGGGTTGGATTTTCAGAAAGGGCCACTGAGACAATAAAAATTACTTGGAAATCAGAAAGACCAGTATGGGTTCCTCAGTGGCCCCTGACTAAAGAAAAGATACAAGCAGCCCATGACCTGGTCAAACAACAATTAGCAGAAGGACATATACAACCTTCTGTATCTCCCCATAATACTCCCATTTTTGTCATCAAAAAGAAATCTGGTAAATGGAGATTATTGCAAGATTTAAGAGCCATTAATAATGAGATGGTTATTATGGGACCTGCTCAATCAGGGATTCCTCAGTTGTCTGCTTTGCCAAAAACCTGGTATGTTTTAGTTATAGATATTAAAGATGGTTTTTTTTTCAATTCCAATTCATCCTGAGGATAGTCCACGTTTTGCATTTACTATCCCTGCACTGAATCATGAAGGTCCTGATCAGAGATATGAATGGAAAGTACTCCCTCAAGGGATGGCTAACAGCCCAACTATGTGTCAAATTTATGTTAACAAAGTAATCCAGCCACTTAGAAATCAAAATCCTGAACTACAAATATTTCACTATATGGATGATGTATTATTAGCACACAAAGATAAAAACACATTGCTAGAATGTTATGCCACACTTACAAACTTATTAAAAAATTATAATCTAGAGATAGCAATAGATAAAGTACAATTAAATTTTCCAATTAATTATTTAGGAGTTCTATTATCCTCAACCATGGTCCGTCCACCAAAAATTCAAATACGAGTAGATCAACTCAAATCACTTAATGACTTTCAAAAGTTATTAGGAGACATAAATTGGATAAGGCCTTATTTAGGTATACCAACAGGAGAGTTGGGACCTTTATTTGATATCCTAAAAGGTCCATCAGATCCAAATTCACCCCGAATGTTAACGCCTGAAGCAAGAAAGGCATTAAAAATCATTGAAACATATATGGAAAATATGCATTTGGATAGAATTGATATAAGTTTGCCTTTATTATTTATTGTACTACCAACAAAAAATATTCCTACAGGAGTATTTTGGCAAGAAGGTCCATTATTATGGATACATTTATCTTATTCTCCTAACACTATTCTTACTAGGTATCCTGAGGCTGTAGGACAATTAATACTCAAAGGAATAAAAGCAGCAAAGGGAGTGTTTGGAATTTCTCCCAATAAAATTATTACTCCATATACTATGAATCAAATTGATGAGTTAGCTAATGAGTTAAATACTTGGGCAATAATCATGTGCAAATCTAATGTTTCATTTGATAACCACTTACCATCTAATCCTTTATTGTCTTTTTGGTCATTGCATCCTGTAATTTTTCCAAAAATGACAAGAAAAACACCTATCATGAATGCTCCAAATATATTCACTGATGGGTCAAATAATGGTACAGCAGCAGTAGTTACCCCTGATCAAACTTTTACATTTTTAGTACCCAAACAATCAGCTCAAAAGGTAGAGCTTAATGCAGTTTTACAAGCTTTTGTGATGTTTAAAGATTCTGTATTTAATTTATTTTCTGATAGTCAGTATGTAGTTAATGCTATAGTATCTCTTGAAGATGCTGGTAGGATTTCCCCTTCTTCTACTGTTTTCTCTTTGCTTTCCACTATACAAAGTCTAATCTGGGACAGAAAAGATCCATTCTTTATAGGACATATCAGGGCACATACAGGATTGCCTGGAGCCCTTAGTTTGGGCAATGATTTAGCAGATAAAACTACACATGACATACATATTTTCTCTACACTAGAAGAAGCTATAAATTTTCATAAAAAGTTCCATGTCAATGCTAATACTTTACCAAAGCGTTTTAAAATAACTAAGGAACAAGCTAGACAAATAATAAAACAATGTCAAAATTGTGTGACCTTTTTACCACAAGTTAATCTTGGAGTCAATCCTAGAGGATTGATACCTAACCATATTTGGCAGATGGACGTCACACACTTGCCAGAATTTGGAAAATTAAAATATTTGCATGTTACAGTTGATACTTCTTCTGGATTTTTGATGGGCTCCCTTCATGCCGGAGAAAAAACTAAAGATGTTATAGCTCATTGCTTACAAAATTTTGCCACTGTGGGTGTTCCAAAACAGTTAAAAACAGATAATGCCCCTGGTTATACTTCTACCTCTTTTAAACAATTTTGCTCAACATTTGGCATTACTCATATAACAGGAATCCCATACAATCCACAGGGACAAGGCATAGTTGAAAGAGCTCATCAAACTATTAAAATGTACTTATTAAAGCAAAAAGAAGGAATTGGGAAGGGGTATATATTCCCCAAAGATAAACTTAAAATAACCCTTTTTACTCTAAACTTTTTAAATTTGGATTCATCAGGACTTAGTGCTGCGGAAAGGCATGTGTCCAAAAAATGTACATAAGCCCAAGGTGCTTTGGAAGGATATTCTAACAGGACAATGGAAAGGTCCTGACCCAGTAATTGTCTGGAGTCGGGGGTCTGTTTGTGTGTTTCCACAGGGAGAACAGCAGCCGATTTGGATTCCAGAGAGATTAACCAAGGTCCTGACCCAGTGATTGTCTGGAGTCGGGGGTCTGTTTATGTGTTTCCACAGGGAGAACAGCAGCCGATTTGGATTCCAGAAAGATTAACTAAAGCGATTTCTACAGACCAAAAAGAAGATGATTTGGCTCAAATCCATAACAACTGATATCCAAAACTCCAGTTTGGCTATTCTTACATCTGCAACAGAACCAGGATGCTTTTTTCAATATCTATTTTATTATTGCCCTTTGCCATATCATGAAGTTCTATTTTGTTTTTTGAGCTCATACAGACCTAGGTTAATGTTTTGCTGATCAGTTCTATTTTTTGACTATAGAGTTTTTAAACATTGCAATGGAGATTTCACCTGTAAAAAGTTATAAGGCCTTTACTATAATGTTATGTGTTGTATGTATTATATTATGTGTGCACACTTGTGTTTTGTGTTATATGTTTGAATGTACGTATGTCCATATATCATATATGATGAGCGCTCATGATAAAATGGATCCAAATATTTTTTTTCACGTGATTTATATGGTTTAATTTAAATTGGGTAAACAACTGTTGAGGATTGTTTTAATATGTAAACAAAAAAGAAGGTTAACAGATCTGTTTGTTTACTTTCACCTTTCCTTTTCATTATATTTAATAATTCTCTTAAAGATAATGTAAATTGTTAAGAAAATTGTTTTCTTTTAGTGCCTTCTGTAATGTTACATAATTTTTTCTTTAGCCATTATTGCCAGAATTCCTATCTTCATCCCAGTGCCGGTGAAGACAATGTAAATTGTTAAGAAAATTGTTTTCTTTTAGTGCCTTCTGTAATGTTACATAATTTTTTCTTTAGCCATTATTGCCAGAATTCCTATCTTCATCCCAGTGCTGGTGAAGTCAAAGATAAAACCAATCTACAGCTTCTACAATAGCCATCACTGAACTGCTTGCAGAACTTGCCTGGACACATTGTGAGCTCACCTGTATGCATTGTGAACTATCTGTTGGTGCAGCGACTTGTGGTAGTGTTGGGGTATTTTTGCTGATGATGTCATTGGTGGTACAATTTTTCCAAAAGGAGCCGTCAATTGGCTTGGTGTATCTTCCTCCCTTCTGCTTGTCATGATCGTCCAGCTAAAATTTGGGGGCCAACAGAGGTGAGGCAAAGAACCTCACCCCCCCGCTGGTACAAAGACCTCTCCACAGGTGTGGCTGTATACTGGACCGGTAGTCAGTGATGGGTAAGATCCAATTGCAATGGTACCAAAGGACCATATGTACTATTGGACAACCTAAGGCAGGCACGGTCCCTAAGCCACATGCTTGTTGTTTAAACAGAGAGGGGGAGATGTTGAGAGCCACAGCCGAAGGGGCCCCAGCAAACTTCCAGCTGCCGGCTGATGATTGGCTCACAGAGGCCCCAGCAACATCTAGCTGATTGGCTCCTCTGCGGTGATGCTCATTGGGCTGTTTCCCTGCCCTTTCAGACCATGGAGCTGCTCATTGGGGGACTTTTTTGGCTCCGCCCACGTGACCCAGCCAATCGGCCTCAAGAGCAGGAGGATTGGGGGAGGTGGAGAGAAGCTGGTGTGGGAGAGAGAGGTTTGTGGAAAGCCGGTGGTGGCAGTTGAGGCTCTGAGGGTTTTTCCTGAGAGGCTGTTTTGTTTGGCGTGTGTGGTTCTAAAAATAAAGTTAGTTTCTTTTGACAAGTGGCTCCTGATTGTGCCCAGCCAGACTGCGGCACCCTGGGCTCTGGGTGCCAAGACCAGGCTGCCCTGAGGGTGCCTCACTGTGACAGCCACTCTGGCTGCCCTGTAGCGTGGCTTACATGTTCTAGGGCATTGTTGGCTTTGTCTGCTGCATAGGTCCCTCCTGGAGCATGGGAAACCTGTGCCCAGAGCTGGCTTACAGCAAGCACTCAATAAATGCTCCATCTGGGGAAATGACTGGAGGCACATGGACAAAGATGCCCCCTCTTGCTCTTCCTTGAAACTTGTGAGGACACAGGTGTGGCAAACAGGAGGCAGGGAGCCTGGCCTCCAAGGGGAAGGCAGGACATGAAAATCCTGTGTAACAGCCTGACTTAGGTTACAGCCATGAGCAGTTGGGGTCCTTGGTGATGGTGCAGAGTGACCTTGGAGAGCAGGACCAGACCCCAGGGCTGCATGCTCTATGCACAAGGGGAAGAGTGGAAACCAGGATCCAGAAAGACTAGCCTCAGCAATTCCTGCTGCCTCCCTGCGTGCCTGTGCCTGGCTGTGGTCCCGGGGTCTGCCTGCCCTTGCATGGCTTCCCCCATGTGGGGCCCAGGTGAGTCTTATTCAATCCACTCAATGAATTTTAGCTGAGCTCCTATTTGTGCCAGACTCTGTCTGGGCTCATGCTGGGAAATGGAGGGGACCCGGCCAGCGGTCCCTCCACGCCTTAGGGTCCAGTACCAGCCACAGATGTATGAAGTTGAACACAGCCAGGCCTTGTGGCGCCCCCTTCTGGCCGGCCTCGGTGTAGTACTCCAATCAGTGCACCGGCTTCAGGAGCCTAAAAAACGCGCCTGTTTGCTGGAAATAGGGGCCAGCGCAGGAGCCACGGCAGACTCGCGGGAGCCCCTTGCTGCCCAGCGTCTTCCTCCCAGCCCGCGCTCTCCCTGCCCTGGGATCTGTCCCGCTGTACACCCGGCCTCCCAGCCCGGCTCCTCCCTGGGCATCTCCACCTGTTCCTTCTGCAAGTCACAGCGAAGCTCCCGGAGCCTGCGCGGCGTCACAGGATCCCGGCAACCGGGAAGCCAGAGGTGGCAGGCACTTGCATGTCACATAGTGGACGTGCCCGTTGCAGAAGAAAGTAAATTGAGTGCTACAGCTTGGAAAGGACAGAGGACCCGGGACGTGAATCCACCGGCACCCAGCCGGGGACCCTGCCCTGCACCGGTGCCCAGGTCCTGGGGGAAGCAGCGTTTGGCGCCAAGCCGAGGATGGCGGGGGTTTCCCTGGAGGCTGGGAGCTGAGCAGGAGCGGCATTGCCAGAAGACACCCATCCTCCCTGTGCACGCTGCAGGGCGGCGGGAGCTGGTTTAGGAACCGGGGCCGTGGCTGCTTGGAGATGGCCTCAAAGCCAGGGGGTTGGTGGACAAGACAAGAAAGCCCAGAGGTCAGGAAGGACAGGAAGAGGAGCCACCTGCAGAGGTGACCATAGCACACTGTACAGAATTGTATTTGAATTTTTATGGAGCCCTTAAGGTCACAGCATGATTGGTTGGAAGGGGGTTTTTAAACAGTTTTTATTGTACATAACTGATTCACATAGTTAAGTGTTTTAATCCATAAGTTCCCCATTCCCCTCTCTCCCTCCACCACCTCTCTCCTCCCTCTGAAATTGGTGGAGAAACACAGTTCTTTGTTTATCCTAGGAAGTTTCCCACAGCCTGGATCATGCCTGTTGTGTCCCTACATGATTTAACCTGTCCCCCATCCTCTCATTTCCCCATGAGTCTAGAGCCAGTCTAGAGGCTTAGGTGAGATTGGCTTTGATTATGTGCACCATGTGCAGGTGTGTAAGGGAGGTGTGTTAGTCTGTCAGGATGCACATGATCTCTGGTGGCCTCTTTTTGTAAAGTTAGCTGATATTTAGTGACTTGTTTAGACCAGAAGTTCACCCTCATGATGTTGACTGGTTGTTCATAATAAAAAATGTCACATTCTAGCTGGGCATGGTGACACACCTATAATCCCAGGAACTCAGGAGACTGAGGCAGGGGATCTCAAGTTCAAGGCCAGCCTCAGCAACTTGGAAGCCCTAAGCAACTTAGTGAGACCCTCTCTCAAAATAAATAAATAAATAAGGGCTGGGGTTGTGGCTCAGTGTTCAGTGTCCCTGGATTCAATCCCTGGTACAAAAAAAAAAAAAAAAAGTCACATTCTTATCTTATCATCAAATGAACCAAAATCCACTTTAGAAGATTTTTAAACAGATTAGAAACTTCCAAGTTATTCAAGTTTCCATATATAATACTTTATACATGACCCCATCATACAACACTGAAAATATTTCCAAACACTCTTTTTTCCCAATGCCCTCTTCCTTGCAAAAAAACTCTGTCAAAGGGTAGTTTTGTATCATTCTTTGGTAAAATAACCCCTTTGCTTTAAGTTCAGAGAGCATATCAATGTGTTTATTTGTTTGTATGATTGAGTGTATTTATTTACATATTTATTATGAAATATCTGTTGGATAGCTACTTGTCAACACAGGAAACACCAGTAAATTTGCAGCACGTGAGTAATTATAAAATAAAAAATGTCAAGCTTGTGTTTAGTTAGACTCCTTGAAACTTCTTACCTTGAAATAACCGATGCCTAAGTTCTTTTTTTTTTAATATTTATTTTTTAGTTGTAGTTGGACACAATACCTTTATTTTATTTATTTATATGTGGTGCTGAGGATCGGACCCAGGGCCTTTTGCTTGCCAGGTGAGCGCTCTACCACCGAGCCACAACCGCAGCCCTCCCAGTGCCTAAATTTCACGGTTCATGAATTCTCATGGCCATTCCTCTCCTTGTCAATGAGCGTTGAAAGAACTCAGGAGGCTGAGGCAGGAGGATCACAAGTGCAAGCCTGGCCTGAGCAACTCAGCGAGACCCTGTCTTGGAAATAAAAATGAAAAGGAGTGGGGTGTACTCAGTGGGCAAGTGCCCTGGGGTTCCAGAAAGCACTCAAGGATGGAGAGTGTGCTTGTGGGTTCCTCGCCTCCATTTCTTCCCCAGGAGCCACACATGGAGTGTTTTGCTTGTGCTGCTCCCTCAGTAACCACTTCCCTGGATCTTTGTTTTACTCCCACCCAAAGCAGCAGCTTCCTCCATGCAGCTGTCCCCCTGATCCTCAGGGAATGTGTTCCAAGACGTCTGTGCCGTCCTGAAACCCCAGGTAGTACTAGACCCTGTAGACACTGTTTTTTCCCAAGCATATGTGCCTATTTTCATGTACATATGTACCCAGGATAAAGTCTAATTATAAATTAGGCACAGTGACTAGTGATAACATTATAAAATGGAACAATTATAAAAATATGCAGTCATAATTAAAACTTACAAAGTGCTCATCCCTGGAATTTTGTATTTAATATTTTCAGGTTGCATTTGACTGCAGTCAACTGAAACTTCAGAAAACAAAAAAACCATGGATAAGGCGGGACTACTTAAATTATTTCTAGAATTTTCTGTAAGTTTCATGTAGAATCTTCATGATTCGTTGTTTTTACTAAGTAACATACTTCTTGCTGAGGCGATCTCGTCTTGGCTCATTTTTGCTTCAGAGACTCAAAAAATTAAGAAGCAGTGCTTTGGTCTTGCTGCCACAAGCACAGACACGTT
Organism: Marmota monax; assembly: GCF_021218885.2. Lineage (NCBI taxonomy): Eukaryota > Metazoa > Chordata > Mammalia > Rodentia > Sciuridae > Marmota > Marmota monax. Next base: position 23,077,638 of record NW_026692912.1, read on the forward strand.
TAAGCCATCTGTAAGACCCGTTCACGCCATGCCCTGCACACTGTCCAAACACCTGTTCTCCCAGCTCCGCCGGCTGCCAGACTTCCAATAACACTTGCTGATGAAGAGGTACGTTTTATTTCCCTGCCAGCTTTTTAAATTTTCTGTTATAGTTTTTACTGTATTTTTTTTTTACCATGGAAGGACAAATGATGCCCACTGGCATATAAGTTTCTGCTTTTGCTATTAAGAAACCTCAAAAAAATCTTTCAAAATATTTATCATTAAGTTTCAGGAGATTTTGGAAACTACTGGGGTTGAGTGTAACTTCAAACACCACCATAAGAGCCAGAGAGGTTTGTCTGGACACTTGGTTTCTACAAGTTCTGGTACTTGCAATGCTGTAACTTGGCATCTCAAGGCCGGCCTGCCAGGGCAAGGTTTCTCTTTTAAAGAGACTGGCACCAATCTCCGTTTCAGACAGTCTTCTGGATGAAGTCTAGCGGGGACTGGAGAAGGGCGGTTCTGACATTCTCCCACTGCCCTCCTGGCGTCCATTCACGTCCTTCTCCACAATGGCTTCATTATTCCTCTAAGGCTTTCCCCAGGTGTAACTGACAGACAGTGACTGCCCTGTTAGTGTGTGATCTGATGTGTGTGAACCACATTACCCCCATGAAACCACGGCCACACCAGTGTTTCCCTCACAGTCTTCCCTACCCCTTCATACTCCATCTTTCCCTGGTCCCAGGTGGGACTGACCTGCCACTGAAGTTTCCATTTTCTATAAGTTGAATCCTGAGAAACGTAGTCTTCGTCTGGCTTCTCATTTTGAGATTCAGAAGCGCTGTCAAGTACACCAACATGCTCTTAGCTTGATGTCCCTCCTCCATCCTCACAGCATTGCCAAAACCTCTGTCTCCCTTGTCCCACCTGATTCTGACCCTCAGGCCTCCCCCTTGTAAGCACTCTTGCCTCTCCATCTGGCTCCCTGGAATAATCCAGGGTAGTCGCCCATCGTGAGAGCCTTCATTAATCTCTCCTGTAAAATCCCTTGGCCCCATCAAGGTAACATGTTCTCGGGTTCTGGGGATTAGGACGTGGAAGTCTCGAGTGTGGGGCACCATGTTTCCAGTCACATCTGCTATAACTATTTGTGTACAAGTATTTTTTGTGGATATGCTTTGATTGCTCAAGGGGTAGAATTGGGCCATTATGGTAGGTATATGTTCCACATTTTAATAAACTACTAAGCTTATTTCCAAAGTGCTTATGCTGCTTATATTGACACCAGCTGCATATGAGAGTTCCAGGTGCTCTGTATATGTTGAATGGTCAGTTTAAACATTTTTAACCATTTTAATGAGTGTGAAGTAGTAACTGCTCGTTGTGGCTTTAATTTGCATTTTCCTAGTGACTACTGATATTGAACATCTGCTCCCCGCCCTTTTTTACTATTCTGGGGATTGAATCCAGGGCCCTCTGCCAACGAGCTACATCCTCAGCCCATTTTATTATTATTATTTTTTATTTTGAAACAGTGTCTTGCTAAATTGCATAGGGCCTCACTAAGTTGCTGAAGTTGGCTTAAAACTTGCCATCCTCCTGCCTCAGCCTCCCCAGTAACTGGGACTACAGGTGTGCACCACCATGACCAGCAATATTTTTTGGTACAGGTTCTTTGTTGGATATGTTTTGCAAATATTCTCTCCCAATCTATGATTTGTCTTTCCATGGGGCAAGATTCAACATCCATTCATGATTTTAAAAACAAAATAAAAACCATTCTCAGTAAACTAGGAATAGAAGGGAACTCCCTCAACCTTAGTGGGCATGAATAAAAATTCTAGCTAATACCATTGGACACTTCCCTAAGCTCAAAATCAGGCAAGGATGTCTGCTTTTCTCAAATCAATAAGGTAAACAAATAAATAAGATCTACAGGTTGAAACAGAAGAAACTCTCATGGCAAACCACATGACTATCTACATAAAAAATCCCAAAGAGTGACGAGAGGGCTACAAGATCTGATGGTGCCTTGAACATGGAGTTTCCAGACTCTGGGACTGTGAGAAATGAACCATTATAAATAAGCCACCCATTCTGTGGCAGTTATATCAACCCAAATAGAATGACAGATAAATATTAATAATAATCCTAAGTTATCAGAAAAGAGTAGCACGTGCTGACCCCTTTTATTGAGGAGAAGCTATTCAAATGAGGCAAGGAGTCAGGTTTCAGGGGGCTGAGTCTATCTTCATGATGTCCACTGTCAGCAGGTTGACTGACATCTGGGTAGGCCACACCCAAGGGCACAGTAAGAGAAGGGAACACACACAAGGCACTTCCATGAAAGATTCTATCCTAAACAGGGCAAGGGGTTATATAACAAAGGAACAGGTGAGCGTAGCTCCACCCATGGGGCTGTAGCAAGATACACCCATGCACTACACCATCCCTCAAACCCAAGAAGGGTGGGAAAAGCTCTGCCACATTTCTGTGACTGAGCACCTCAGCACCCAGCCAGAGTGTCACTCAGACAAGTGCAAGGTTGATCTCCCACAAAGTCTTGCTAAGTTGAGGGCCTCACTAAATTTCTGAGGCTGGCTTTGAATTTGTGATCCTCCTGTCTCATCTTCCCAAGCCATTGGGATTACAGGAGTGCACCACTGTGCCTGGCTAATCCATGTATTTTTATATCCCTAGCTGATTTGAAGGATCTAGAATGCTCTTAATGACCTGATTTGAAAGTATTTTCAAAACCACTCTAAAACAGAATGCTGTTCTGAGTTTTTTGTTGTTGTTGTTTTGAGATGGTCTGTTTCCCAAGCTCATCTTGAACTCATAATTCTGCTTCAGCCTCCCGAATAGCTGATTACAAGCCTGGCTCTATGGCACCTCCTCACTTTATTTTTGCAGTGCTGGGGATGAAACCAAAGGCTGGCACATACTAGACAGGTGCTCCACCCCTGAACTACATCCCAGCCTTAGGGTACACTTTTTTTTTTTTTTTGGTGGTGGGTCAGGGTACTGGGGATTGAACTCAGGGCCTTTCAATAACTGAGCCACATCTCCAGCCCTATTTTGTATTTTATTTAGAGACAGGGTCTCACTGAGTTGCTTAGCACCTCACTTTTGCTGAGGCTGGCTTTGAACTCCCCATTCTGCTGCCTCAGCCTCCCCAGCCACTGGGATTACAGGCCTGCAGCAACTCGCCCCACTTATGGTACACTTTTATATGCATTAGCCAGTTTCCATGGGGTCCTTGGAAATACTATCATGAAGGTGACTGACTTACCATCTTTTAGTACCTTGTTCAAGAAACAGGGTGTACTCTTTGCACGGATTTTCACTAGATGGGAAAGTCAGCTTCAAGTGGAATCACAAGATCTACCATTATCCTCTTCACTGACTTTATTTTTGATAACATGGAATTTTTGCCCTATTCCCAGGCTATTGCCATTTTTGCCACTGCCTCTTTATCACACTGGCAAATACACAGATAACGAAGTTTTATTTATTTAGCGTCAGGGATTGAATCCAGGGCCCTCTGATGTGTGCTCTACCAAGCTTATTCTCACATATGTTTTTTCAGAGTAATGCCTGGGGCAGGGTTTATTTGCTCACAGGTCCTAAAACTTCGGACCTGATCTGCACATTTCTTTTGGCTCCTTCTTCAACTGTCCCACTTAGTTCTGAAGATGGGTTTGCAGGCCAAATGGGCTCGCTGCCAGGTTTTTTTTTTTTTTTTTTAATCTGTTTCTTTCGGTTCCCTTGCTCAAAATCCTCCTCGGCCAGAATCTAACTGCATGCAGCCGACGAACTGTCCACGTGTGCTTGCGCAAGTCTCCCAAGCGGGTTCCGCACTCGGCCGCAAGCTGGGACCTTGCGGTGAACAGAACACCGCGTCCTGCTGGCCCTTAACGTTTCCCCGCCACAGCCCGACAGCGTCACGGCCGGCGTTCTGCGGGCCACCACACTGTTTTACCAGGCCCTCCACTTAGCCCTATGGCCCCAGGTCCACGGCCCGCCCAAGGACACCGGACACCAAGCGCTGGAAGGCCAGCCCCTCTTCCTCAATCGAGTCGACTCAGTCGCAACCTGGCTGACGTCAACCTGGCCCACGACACCTCGACCAATCGGAACAGGCTATCTACGAGTGGCGAAAACTTCATCCAATCGAGTCCTTTCTACTATAGACGACTCACCCAATCACAAGGTGAAGCAGCAGAAGACGCCCCCGGAAGGAACCAGGAAGGCGGGGAAATGGAAGGGGTGTGGCCACAAGGCCCCGCCCTCGGCGCTGCGGCGTAGCGGTTCTGGGCCTGCGTGAAGAGGCGGGGCGTTCAGGCGGTGCTTGTACTGGGTACTGCGTCGTTCGTTCTTGGCGTCAATCTTTTAAAACCGCTCGCGCACGCTGGGACCGTTGGTTTAGTTAAAACACACGGCACTGGTCCACTTATCCGAGCACTGCAGCCGACACTTTCTATTTGTTTAACTGTTCTAAGGGGGAAAAAAAAGCGACATTAAATTTTTCGAATACGGATTGCAGAGCTTGAGCCCCAGCTGAGTAAGGACTCCGGGGTCAATCGGTATGATATATTTTAGTAAAGTTTGACATCACTCTGATTTACTTTTCTTTTTTAGATTATAGATAAACATAAATAGAAGGATCCTGTTTTCCCGCTCTCATCCCAGTGGACCAGCTTGAGTCCTCCCCTGGGTCCCAGAGCCTCACCTGGGCGCAGGCAGTTGTGCGGGTAACCCCTGGAGATGGGCTGCCTGGAGTCGCGTCCTGTCCCTGAAAGCTCAAGTGCTGGGTGAGCTCAAGCTGGCCCTGCAACCTCTCCATGCAACTTCCTCTTTAAAACAAACAGTGTTAACAACAGCTTTTGTAAGAACCTATGAGTTTGTATGCAAGCGTTTAGAACGAGGACGCCTGACCTTAATAAGCCCTTAAGAAATGATGTGGCAGTCCCCATTTCTTTTTCCCTCCAGTGCACACCTCCAGGCAACAATTCCCAGCCTTGTAAGCAGATAACTGGGGCTGCAGGACTCGTTCCAACAGGTGATTGTGCACAGAAGTAATGGACACACATCTTGGCCTGCCTTCCTGTTTCTTGGTCTGCACAGCTGGAATTGATAGTGGAACCAGAAGAAGGTTTCAGAACCTTTTTCAGCACCACTTGGAAGAGAGCTGCTCACCCAGGAAAACCCACTTGGGAGTGCTGTATGAGAGAGAAATAAAAACATACACTTCCACCGTGACACTCCACTGAAATGCTGCGGTTTTGTCATAGCCATTAGCTAACCTAATACATAGACATTTCTATTATTACTGTGCTATTTTTTTTTTTATTCCTCCACAATTGGACTCTTTGAGAGTGTGTTGTTTTGTGGCAGCATTGAAATATCTGCATACCACTCCTCAACCAGATTATAAGCCCCTCTTTGATATCTATTTCTGCTATGCCCCCCACCCCCCAGCTCCACATCCACAGTACCTAGTGCCTCACTGAGAAAATTGCCTGGGAATGAAGAGAGAGCTGCCTGTCCAGGAGTGCGGTGCAAAGGTTGTTCTTTGCTTCATTGCTTGCATACAAACCCCACCCACTGTTCTTCTTTCCTCTCCTTTCTATGGATTTGCTTGTTCATTCATTTACTCTTTGGTAAGAGTAAAGACTTGTGCAGCCCTCCCTCTGTCCTAGGAGATGGTGGTGAACCGGCAGACACCCCCTCTCTGCAGGGGACCTCGTTAGTCCAATTGGCAGGTAAGCTGCATTTCTTTTGTAAGCCATTAGCTAACCTAATGGTTGTTGGTCTTGTGAGCTGCTGCCTGTCCCATAAACCATGGCATCCCTGCTCCCCATGTTGAGCCAGGGAGGGAGGAAAGAAGACTGTTACGATGGCAGTGTGCAGGAGGGTACCCACAGGGAAGGGTTCTTAAAGGAGCATGACTTCTGAGTTGAATGGGATTCACCCATGCAAAGGCGGTTGTGAGGAAATGGGAAGGATTTACTCCAGGCAGAGGTGAGAGAGAGCCGTGAGTCTGGGAGGGGAAGAGGAGAGAGATGAGGCTGTAGAGTCGGGGCCAGATCACATTCTAATTAATGAAGGCCTGACAAGGCTGGCAGCTGCTATTTCCGTGGTTAATTCCTCCTTTGAAAACAGTGGAATCAACCACAAGGAGGATTCAGCTCATCCTCTCAGGGCGGGGGCTGAGCACCTGGGAAAAGCCGCTGCTCACAGCCCTGGAGGAACTTCTGCAGGTGTGGCCCCCGACTGTGGGGATGCAGCTCAGGAAAGCCCAGTTGTCTCATTATTCCTGCTGCACTTCAGGTTACACACCTGGGTCCACAGACGTGCCAATCCCCCTTTGGTTACTGCCTGTGCCTGGCCTCTACTGGGACTGCAGCAGCCTCCAGCCAGCAGCAGCTGGGTTTGCCATCACTGTGCAGCAGCTCAGACCTGTCCTGCTGTTAGCCACTAACCTACTGGCCCAGGCGAGAGAGCCAGTGAGTGTCTAAATTCCACTTGATGACTGGGGAATCTCCTGGGCAGCTTAGTTACTTGAACTTCTTTACCAAATGTCCTCAAATTTTCATTTAATTATTTCCTCTATCTTTTTATTAATTTTATTTTTAGTTGTAGTTGGCCACAATACCTTTATTTTATTTTTTTATTTTTAGGTGGTGCTGAGAATCGAACCCAGGCTTCACATGTGCTAGGCAAGTGCTCTACCGCTGAGCAACAACCCCAGCCCTCCTCTATTTATCTTGATCTGATCCTGAAAAAAAGACATTTTTTCTACCAAACACATTCAGTATTTGGAACAGTGGTTAAGAGCACAAGCTGAAATTGGACAACACTAGGTGATGTCTAGATCAGCTTGTGTTACTGAATCAGATCTCTTTGGCCAGTCACATAGTGTCCCCGTCACTGAAATGATAGGTTTTGCAAAAGAGGAAGGGTTTATTCACAAGACAGCCAAACATGAAAGTGGAAGAGCAAGTCTCAAATCTGCCTTCCTGAGGACAAGGATTAAGAATATTTATGGGATAAAGAAGTAGGGTGCAGGGCTAGGGATGTAGTTCAGTGGTAGAGTGCTTGTCTGGCATGCATGAGGCTATGAGTTCTATTCCCAGCCTGAGAAAGAAATAAAAAATAAAAGTTACTGTTAGCTGGATGTGGTGGTGCACCCTTGTAATTCCAGCAACCCAGGAGGCCGAGGCAGGAGAATCACAAGTTCAAGGACAGCATCAACAATTTAGCAAGACCCTAAGCAACACAGTGAGACAGTCTCTCAAAAAAAAAAAAAAAAAAAGCTCAGTGGTAAAGTGCCCCTGGGTTCAATCCCCAGTATGAAATATAAAGAAGCAGGAGGCTGAGGTGGGAGGATCATAAGTTTGAAGCAAGCCTCAGCAACTTAGCAGGATCCTGTCTCAAATGAGAGAGGAAGGGGCTAGGATGTGGCTCAGTGTTGGAGCAGCCCTGGGCTCAATGGCAGTATCGGGGTGGGGGGAGAAGGGTGGGTGGTCTCAGGTGTGGGAAAGGTGGGAAGTGAGGTCATGCATGTGATCCATCCTCATAGCTTAGCATGATCTGAAGGCAGAATTTTCATCTCCTTGATATCAAAGAAATTACCACCAGACGATACCAGCAGCAAGGGCCCAAACACAGAGCCAGTAGTTTCATAAAAGCAGACTTCAGGTCCCTAAAAATTTAACCCAGGCAACTATCATCCTGACCCCCACACCAGAGATATAGGGAAGCAAGTGGGAGACTAATAATAACACTGCCCAGATGTGTGACCTCCAGAATTATCGATGATAATGACGACGACGATGATGATGATGATGATGGAGGAGACAGGTTTGCTGTGTTGCCCAGGCTGCGCTCAAATGATCCTCCTGCCTCAGCCTCTTGAGTAGCTGGGACCTCAGTGCACACCATCACGCCAGTCTCCAGAATTAGTGATTTTAAAAGCCAACTAATAGCCAAAACTAAAAGCAAGTGCAGCAAGTTAAATGTATCGGGTCTGTTCAGGCTTCCCGGCTTCCCTCGGTTTCAGTTGTCACCAGCTGCCTGGCCTAGTCACCTGGGCTCTCTGAGCCTGATATTACTCATTTGTGAGACAGAGATGGTCCTTGTTGAAGGAGATGACGTGTGAGTGAAGTGCTTGGCGTGCAGAAGCATGGTACACAGAGGTCGTTACTCCAGGGCTGGGAGTGTGGCTCCATGGTAGATGGAGAGCCTGCCCAGCATGCTGGAGGCCCTGGTTCCATCCCCAGGACCACAAACACAAAAAGAATTCATAGAATGTTTATTGAACACCTACTATGAGTCACGTGCTCAGTAAATACCTCAAGGCAAAGTGGCTTAATCTGTTTTTCAATTTAAATTTTAAATTAAATGACTTGTCACTGTGTTGCAAAAGCCATCATGAGTAAAACAGCTGGCACCCTCACCAGAGTGAAGGCAACTGCATTGAACTGGGCTAGTAGCCATTCGATTCTTTGTTACAAAGCTCTTGCAAGAAAAATGAAAGCCAGTGAGACTTAGGAATGTCCTTGATAAGGCAGTACAAATAATTGTGTTAAATATCAACCTCAAGGGCACACCTTTTTATTTTGTGTGACAAAATGGAACGTGGATAAAAGGCACTTCTGCATAAAGTAGGTACAGTTGGTCTTCTGTATCTTCACCTCTGCATCTAATGCAACCAACCAAGGACAGAAAATAGGGCAAAAATGGAATCTGCAGGGAATATATTCAGTCTTTTTTCTCTTAAGTAATATGTAACAACTATTTACATTGTATCAGGTATATAAGTTATCTAGATAGGATTTAAAGTATATGAAGATGGGCATGGTGGAGGCTGAGTCAGGAGGATCACAAGTTTGAGGCCAGCCTCAGCAACTTATCAAGGCCCTAAGCAACTTAGTGAGACCCTGAAAATAAAAAATAGAAAATAAAGGGCTGGGGCTTGGCTCAGTGGTAGGGCGCTCGCCTAGTACATGCAGGGCCCTGGGTTCGATCATCACACCACATAAAAATAAATAAAAATAAAGGTATTGTGTCCAACTACAACTAAAAAATAAATATTTAAGAAAAAGAAAATAAAAAGGGTTGGGGATGTAATTCAGTGGTAAGACACCTCTGGTTCAATGCCCAGTACCAGGAAACAAGCAAACAAAAAACCCAGAGAAAGAAAAGTCACTATGGTTTCAGTTTCAACACTGCAACTAAGAAACTAAAACTTCTCATGTTTTGGTGCCATATCAAAAAATATCCATAATTATCTGAAGAGGCTATTTGCATCAGCCTCCCTTTTTCAACAGCCTATTTGTGTGAGGCTGTATTTTATTTTTTTGGGGGGGTGGTACTAGGGATTGAACTGAGGCACTCAGCCACTGAGCCACATCCCCAACCTATTTTGTATTTTATTTAGAGACAGGGTCTCACTGAGTTGCTTAGCACCTGGAAGTCGCTGAGGCTGGCTTTGAATCAGCAATCCTCCTGTTTCAGCCTCCTGAGCTGAAACCACTGCACCCAGTTTGAGGCTGTATTTTTAAAAATACTTCAAACACGACAACATCTTATAACAAACTGAATTCAGAAGTAGTCAGGAGTGCTGCAGTCCGGCTGCAGCAAAATAACGGGGGCGGGGGGGGGGTGGGTGACGAATGACTTGTGTAGATCAATACAGCAGGAGTGGAATCCGTACAGGAGAACCCAGCTGTTTTGTACTAAGCTAGACATTCAAGAGATTTACAAAAAGTTAAAGTGATGACAATTTTCTCAGATAAGAAAAAAGATGATTTGGAGCCAGGTGCAGTGGTACACATTTATAATCCCAGTGAGACGGGAGGCTGAAGCAGGAGGATTGCAAGTTCAAGGCCTGGCAAATTTCAACATCACAACTTGAGCCCTGCCTATGTAACTTAGCAAGAATCTGTCTCAAAATGAAAAGTAAAAATGGCTGGTCACGACAAGCAGTGATACAGGATTGTTTCATCAACCCGGAAGGAAACACCACACCAATTAGGCAGCCAGTCTCTATCTCCAATCCACCCAATCCCTGGCAACCACTAATCTGCTTTCTGTCTCTATGGATTTGTCTGCTCTGGATATTTCACATAAATAGAATAATACACTAAGTGGCTTTCTGTGTCTGGCTTTTCCCCTGTAGCACCACGTTTTCAAGGTTCATCCATGTCATAGCATAGATCAGCACTCTGTTCCTCTTAATGGCTGAGTAATATTTCAGGATGGATGGACCACAGTTGTTGATCCATTCATCAGTTGATGTACATGTGCATTGTTTTAGCTTTCTATTGAGAATAATGCTGCTATGGACATTCCTTGGCAAGTGTTTGAACATCTGCCTTTAATTCTTTTGGAGCATATATCTAGGAGGGGGACTGCTGGGTCATATGATAATTCTGTTTAACTTTTTTCTTGGCGGGGGGTTACCAAGGATTGAACTCAGGGGCACTCATCCACTAAGCCACATCCCCAGCCCTATTTTTGTATTTTATTTAGAGACAGGGTCTCACTGAGTTGCTTAGGGCCTCACTTTTGCTGAGGCTGGCTTTGAACTCATGATCCTCCTGCTTCAGCCTCCTGAGTCACTAGGATTACAGGCGTGTGCCACCACACTTGGCCTGTTTAACTCTTTGTAAAACTGTAAAACTGTTTTCCACAACAGCTGCACCATTCTATACCCCCAGTGATGATGTATGAGTATTCCAATATCACCATATTCTTGGCAATACTTGTTAATTGTCATTTTTTAAATTACTGCCATCCTAGTGGCTATAAAGTGTATCTCATTGTGAGTTTTTTGTTTGTTTGTTTTCAGTACTGGGGATTGAACCCAGATACTTATCCACTGAGCTATATTCTCAGCCTTTTTTTTTTCCCCCAGACAGGATCTCACTCAGTAACTTAGGACCTTACTAAATTGCCGAGGCTGGTCTGGAACTTGCAATCCTCCTGACCCAACCTCCCAAGTCACTGGAATTGCAGGAGTGTGCCACTGCACCTGACTCTCCTTGTGGTTTTGATTTGCATTTCTCTGATCATCAATGATTTTGAGCATCTTTTGATGAGCTTATCAGCCATTTGCATATCTTCTTTGCAGAGATGTCTATTCAAGGACATTGCCCATTTTTCCATAAGGGTTTCTCTTTTGTTGAGTTCTTTATATATTCTGGATCCTAAATCCTTACCAAATATATAGTTGACAGGTATCTTCTCCCATTTTGTGGGTTGTCATCTCAATTTCTTGATATCAAGTTAGGTTTTGAGACCCATCATTTCTCTAGGGCTTATACTTCTGGGATACTGGCAACAGAGGGCAAGACCTGCGGCTAGGTACTCCTGCGTCCTAGCTGCGTCCTACCAGCCGCACCTCACATGTGGGGTTTCCTGGGCTCTGTGTTGGGCAAGACTCCAACATGACTCAGGCAGCAGGAAGACCATGATTTGAAAATTCTGCCATGGGCTCCGAAAGGGAGTAAGAGGACCTTCCTGGTACCTGGGAGCCTCCTAGAGGGCTGCCGCCTTTCATCTCCCTTCCTTCCCCAAGCCCAGCCCCTCTGTGGCTCCTCACTGCTCTTTCTCAGCCCAGTTCCCATGGTTTAGGTCTGACTCTTCTGTTTCCCAGTCCTGCACTTCCTCCCTTCTCCCTGTACCCCTCTGCCTGGTGGGACATGGCGGGCAAAGAACTAGGTGTGGGCCCAGGCTCCCTGCTTTGGGCCCCCTGTGTCATGGAGCCCCTCCGAGGAGTCTTTGCTGACAGCCTGGGCCTGCCAGTTGCTAAGACTCCAGTGCAGCCATCCTGGGCGAGAGCTCCGGCCGGCTGCACAGGCTCCGGTTGCAGTTCAGACCTACTGTGTATTTTTAGCTCCCAGCTCCCTCCCACTGGAATGCACATTCCCTAGGTTGGGGCCACATTTCCAGCAGCCACCAGCCAGTGGCAGTCCCTGCCCAGGACCCAGAGCCTCCTCTCCAGGCCTGTGTTCCTGCTGTCCCCCTATCTGGATCTTTTCCCCAGTCTCCTCTGATTAACTCTGCTTTTCTTTCAAGGCCTGAAGTCAAAGACACCTGCCCAGGGAGTGTCCCTCAGTCCCCCTGGCTGGAATTCATTCCTGTCTGGACTGTTATCCTTCCCCGCCTTGATTTAAGATGATTCCACTTTCTGGATTGAAAACTGGGCCTGGCACTGGCCATGGTACAACTGCACTGTGGAGAGCAGGTGCACAGAGTAAGAGAGCCGCCCGTCCAGGACTTCCAGGGCACAGGATGACCGCAGGCCTGGGTCTCACTGCCGGTGGGCCATGAGCACATCACCCTGTCCTCCCGCAATCCCAGAGGGGGCTGCCGGTGACAGCCAGCGCGAGACACGGGTGGATAGAGGGGCTGTCTGGTTTACAGTCTGAATGGTTGTTTCTAATGCCCCTTAACAGGGGCATTTCTTGGGCAGGGGTCTTGTAGGGCTCATCTTGCCATCTCTCAGCACTCCCGTGGGCCTCGCCGTCACAGAGCTCAGAAGACATCCCCGCAGTGGGGTGGAATCTCTTCAGCAGGCAGAAGGGGCGAAGGCTGTGAGGAGGCACCAGGTGGGGGAGGCCAGGCGTCCTGAGAATGTGGAGGGTCATCTACAAAGAACGTCCACCCAATTGCCCCTCTGCTCCAGAGGCTGCTCCTTTTATCGGGAGGTATGTGGTGGGATGGGGTGTTGCCTTCCCCTTTCCTGGAGTCTGAGCCCAGGGTGACCCACTCTGACCAGCGCAATGCAGAGGAGACTCACTGGTGCATGAGGCTTTGGCTGCCACCGTCATTCCTAGACCCAGCTGACATGCTATAAGGCAGCCCAGACTAGTTTCCTGGAAGCAGAGGTCACATGGAGAATCCTAGAGAGTGAGGGTTCTAGAAGAGGTTGACTGCAGCTGTGTGAGTGACCCCAAGCAACACCCAGGGGTCAGCAGACCTGCCCCCATCATGAGAAATAGCAAAGGGTCATGGTGTAAAGCCACCACCTCCAGGGCTGTTTGTTATGTAGCAGTTGATGACTGATGGGAAACTCCAATGTATCTCAGAAGGATGGAGGACCTCCCTGTGGGGATGGCGGGTAGGTGCCAGCCCTGCCAACAGCCAGTGCACACCATCTCATTCCATTCTCTCAGTACAGCTCCTCCTCGATCCTCAGAGGCTCAGAGAACTACAGTCACCTGTCTAAAGACACACAGAAGATGAGGACAGAGGCAGAATTCAGTGCGGGGCCTTTTGACTTGGAATCCTGAGTTCTTAACCATGGTTCCATGCTGGGGACAAGGCCTGGGCAGAGACCAGGACCTGTTCTGGGTGGAGCCTGGCAGGCCCTGTGGGGCCTAAAGTGAGCTGGCTGGGACCCTGTTCTTTGTAGAGTCAGCAAACGGTACACATGACTGTGCTCAGCACTCCTGCTTCACAGCTGCCCAGAGGCTTGGCCCTGGTGCCAAATAGGGTCTGTGCAGAGGCTGCTGGGCTGCCCTGGGTCGTGTGCCCTGCAGCACCTTAAAGGTTGGCTTGTCTTCGTGCTCTCAGTGCCATGTGGTTCTCCGCTTCTCCCCCCATAGTGGGATTTACCAGAACTTTCCGGGGCCTAGATGTCTGGAAAGACCCTCCCTACCACATGAGTCCAGCACAGCCTGCGGGTGGTGGATAAAGACCCCCATCCTTGGTTTACTGAGCTGTAAAACAGGCAATAACAGAGCCGTGGTGGGGCCTGCTGTGGGCAGGAGTCCTCAGTGGCCACATTCTCTCTCCCTTCTCTTCTAGTTCTGTCACCACCTCCCTGTGCAGACTTGATGGAGTCACCTGGAAGTGACTCTGGAGAGGGAGAGCCTCCGCAGGGCCTCCCGCCCCCAGGCGGCAGAGCGCCTAGCAGAGCCTCTGGCTTTCCTTAGGCCGGCTCCCTCCTGGCATGGGCTTGCCCTCTCCCCCATCACTTTTTACCCCTGGCATCCAGTGGTGTCTTACTCAACACCTTCTGAGGTTGTATGCTGGGTGCTGGGAAACTTAAGAACACGAACCACTCAGTCATGGTTTGGATGAAAGAAGTGGCCACCATCGGCAAGGCTGGGACTGCACAGAGGGGAGCTGGCTTGTGGCTGCAAAGTCTGTCCTGGGTGGTCAGGGAGGCTTCCTGGGGAGGCTCCAGGAGCTGAGGGGCCAAGTGGGGAGAGGAGGAGGAGGGTGGAGAAGGGAGGGTCCGCCTGTGTCCAGGGCTGCTGGAAGAGGGAGAGAGCAGAGGGAAGAGGGGAAAAGAGGACACAGGGGAGCTAACCCTGGCCCAGGACAGGCCTTCCACATCCCACATGGAGCCCAGAAGGAAACCGTGTCTAGCTATAATGTGGTTTTAAAAAGGAAATCATGGGTCCTGGGCGTGTGGCTCAGTGGTGGAGAAGGCTCAAGGGCCTGTGCTCCGCCCCCAACACTGATCATGCGTAAAAGGACATTTATAAACATCATAAAAATACAAAAATGTTACATTATTGTTAAATGTGACAAAAGACAGTGATCACACTTTGATATGTCACCAGCTCGTACGGGACCACCACAGGATATGTTGTCCCTCCAGGGACCCAAGCATCACTAAGTAGTGACAACTGCATTTAAAAGGAAAAACAAAACATTTGCCATTGGTGTATGCCCACTGCCCCAGCGTTGTCCTCCTTGGTCCAATCCTTCCCTCCTGTTTTTCAATAGTCCAGCTCTGGCTATTGAGATGTCCTTTCCAGTAACTTTTTTTTTTTTTTTTTTGGAATGAGGGATTGAACCCAGGGACACTTAACCACTGAGCCACATCCCTAGCCCTTTTTAATATTTTATTTAGAGACAGGGCCTCGCTAAGTTTCTGAGGATGGCTTTGAACTCATGATCCTCTTACCTCAGCCTTCTGAGTCACTGGGATACAGGTGTGTGCCACTGCACCTGGTTCCAGTAACTTTGGTGACATAAAAACATCTGCTTGAATGACCCCTCCCTCCATGGCAGGCAGTTCTGGGGCCGAGTGACTCCAGCAGCTTGGCTCAGCCCTCACTCTCCGCTCTCTCCATCCTCCTTCCTACCTCTGTCCCCTGCGGGTCCTGAGTTCAGAGTCTTGGGAAATCCCAGGTGTCAGTCCTTGGTGACAGGCTCAGAGCATAGACACCAGTCCCCATATCCTCCCAAGCATGCCAGCCTTGCTCCCCCTTAGAAAGGTTCACACTTGAGACTGGCACTGCTGGGTTCCAATCCTGGCTCTATCAGCCAAGTGATTAGGGACTTTTCCATAGTTCCCTGAAAGTCTCACTTCAATTTCCTTATCTCTAAAACGGGATGGAAACAAACGATGGCCTCACAGTGGACTGGAGTGTCATCCCATTGAGGCTGACACAGGAGGATTACAAGTTCAAAGCCAGCACTAGCCTCAGCAACTTAGCAGGACACTGTCTCAACATTTAAAAAAGGACTGGAAATGTGGCTAGGTGGTAAAGTCCATCTGGGTTCAATCCCTGGTACCAAACAACAACAACAACAACAAAGTTTTCAGAATGGTCTTACGAACATGGAGTGAGCTAGCCCTAGCAGCATGTGTAGCCCTGGAAACTGTAGCTGCATTTATTATTGCTGCCACTGTCACTACAGAAGGGAAACACACACACACACACACACACACACACACACACACAGAAAGAGTTTCCTGAGCCTGGGATGCAGTTTGGATGTAGCAGGATCTGGCGTTTTACCCTGCAGTGGAATGCCCAATGCTGATTGAGTCCTGGAACCCAGCAACCCACTGCCCCAAAGGGCACTGCCCACCCTCCAGATGCGGCAGATGACAGAGAGCTTGATTCCCTCTGCCAACCTTAACATTTCCTTGTCTGTCCCAGAACACTCAAGGTTCTACAAAATTTATATATATATATATATATATATATATATATATATATATATATATATATATATGTGTGTGTGTGTGTGTGTGTGTGTGTGTGTATCTTTTTTTTTTTTTTCCAATGCTGGGGATGGAACCCAGGGCTTTGCACATACTGGGAGAGTACTCTACCCCTGAGCCACATACTCAGATCCCTTGTTGTTTTTTATTGGAGATGGAGACACCCAGGGGCACTTTACCACTGAGCTACATCCCCAACCTATTTTAAATCTAATTTAAACATTTTTGGGGAGACAGGGTCTTGCTAAGTTGCTGAGGCTAGTGTTGAGCTTGTGATCCTACTGCCTCAAACTTTGGAGGCTGGGAATACAGGCCTACACCACCTTGCCTGGATTTCCCTGGATTCATTTTTTTTTTTTTTAATATTTACTTTTTAGTTGTAGTTGGACCTAATATCTTTATTTTTTGTGTTTATTTTTATGTGGTGCTGAGGATCGAACCCAGGGCCTCGCATATGCTAGGCTCAGCTGCATCCTGGATCCTCATCCAGGATCCCCTGCATTCCAGCCAGTGGAGTCAAGGAACAACTGCTTATTCTTCATCCAACAAACCAACCACTATTTATTGAGACTGACTATTTTTCAGGCATAATGCTTGGAGGTAGGATAGTCCAGGGAATCTAATAGACAATGGCCTGTACTCCTGAGATCCTGACCAGCATCTCAGTTGGGATAGACCTAAGGTCTGAGGGTCATCCTGCTTCTCCTGGTACCATGGTCCCCTCCACTGTGAGGAACAGTAGAAAAGATACTGATCTTTTGCAGTAAGCACTGGCCACATGTGGCTATTAAACACTTGAAATGTGGCCAGTCCTGAGATGTGCATTAAAGTGTAAACCACACATTGGATTCAGAGACTTCCCAGGATCCAAAAGACCAGAGGATCTTAAAATTATAAATATTTTAAGGCATTGGTTACATGTTGAAATTATGATATTTTTAATTTAGTGGGTTAAATAAAATATACAGGTGCTCCACAGTGGGAGAGGGGATTGGTTCCAGGACCCCCAAGGATACCAAAATCCAGGAATGCTCAAGTCCTGTATATAAAATATCATGGTATTTACATATAACCTATGCACATTCTCTCACATATATATTTCAAGCAGGGGGTCTTGATATGTGACCCAGGTTGGACTTGAACTCCTGGGCTCCAAAGATCCTCCTGCCTCAGCCTTCCAAGTAACTGGGACTGCAGGTGACACCACCCCTGGCCCAGCTCTCTGGTATACTTTAAATCATCCCAGATTTGTATCTCCTCATATAATGCAAATGCTGTGAAAATAGTCACTGTATTGTTTAGGGAATAATCACTAGGAAAAAGATAGTCATAAGTGTCAAACTATTTGTTTCTGAATGTTTTCTGCCGATGGTTGGTTGAATTCAGGATGTAGGGCTCCTCTCCTCCAGAAGCTCTCCAGGCTCTACGGCTGCTTTGTTCCTGCCTTGTGTTCTGCACAGCTCCATCATCAGCCCAGATGCCCTCAGCTCCGCAGTCACATCTCCCCCTCTGACTCTCCGGCCTCCCTCTTAAAAGGACCTCTGTGATTCCATTGGGCCACACAAATAATCCCTGATAATCTCCCCATCTCAAGATCCTTAATCATCCCGGAAAGTCCTGTTTGCCATGTCAGGTGACACATTCACAGGTTTCAGATTAAGATTTGGACATCTTTGAGGGAGGCATTATTCTGCCTGCTACAAAGTCTGCCTTTCTTCTTTGTTACATGCAATAGTGGTACTCCCTACAGAGTCTGCCTTGTGGTATGCCATGAGGGCCAAATGGTTGACTCTATACTGAGAGTTTAGCATAGTAGTTGGCACACAATAAGTACTCAATAAAGGTCACAGCTGCTATTCAATCTCCTCCTATCATTTCTGTTGATGGTTGTAAGGATGGGGCAGATTTGATGGCCTTCCTGAAGATGGTTTTAAGAACAAGCCACAAGATGAAAAATGAAGATGAGGGCTACATCCTCTCTATTGTGGAGATAGAAGTTAACAGCAAATTTTATTAAAGAGAGGGTAAAGTCAGGGTGTGGCAATGTGGGCCTGTAGTCCTAGCCACTGGGAGACTGAGGCAGGAGGGTCCCTTCAGTTCAGGAAGTTCAAGGCCAGCTTAGGACACACAATGAGACCCCATCTCTCTCGCTCTCTCTCTAACACACACACACACACACACACACACACACACACCACATGAAAGAAAAAAAAAAAGTACAACACTGAAAATGACCATAGACAAAATGTAGCAAAGTATAAAGAAGGTTGCAACATTACCCAGAATCCCACCACCCGCATGCTAGGCCTGGTCTCTGGAGATGGGCAAAATAAAGCAGTTAAATTTCTTCCTGGGCCTACCTGGGCAAGTTACCTAACTTCTCAGATCTTCCTTATCTTCTCACCTGTGAACTGGAACAATCACACGTGGCCTAGGCTGGGAGAATGAGACAAACCGCTTCACGCAGGGCATGGCCTGAAGCTGATGCAAAGTGTCAGGAAAAATGCCTGAAGAGGGGAGTGAGGCGATTTGGATGCCAGCGCCCAGAGGCCTTTTGTCTTTGCTTTTTGGGATTGTTCCTCTAATTGCTAAGGTGTCTGAATACAAAGCAAGAACCGTCCTCAGCACCCGAGGTAACCGAGGGGAGCGCTTCTCCCGGGCCTTTTGTTTCGCATTCACACAAACACACCACGTTGCGCTCAAGAGGGATGGTTTACGGTCTCCCATGGCAGACAAAGGGGAGAAAGTATCCACAGTGAGCAACAACCTTGCTGGGGAACTGAACAATGTATCGCTTGGGCTTCCTCTCCGCGCACCCATCACACCCTGCACGTTCCGACACCATGCGGGCTCGCGCTCCGCCGGGAGGCGCCGCAGTTCCAGGGGGCGGGGACCCGGCGCTCCGGCTCCCCCAGGCCCTGGCGCGGCCCCGCCGCCAGCCCCCTTCCGGGCCGCGCCGCCGCCCCCGCCGTCCTTCGCGCGCTCGCCCACCCCCGCGCGGGCCGCCCCCGGCCCCCGGCCCGCCCCTCGCGGCGCCCGCGCGCCCCGCCCCCGCGCCCCGCCCGGACCCCCGCCCGGCCCGCGGGCGGCGCGGGCGGCGCGACAGGGGGCGCTGCGCGGGCCGCGGCGGCGGGGGGCGGGGAGGCGAGCGCGGGCGGAGGCGGCGGCGAGACACAGCGGAGCTCCAGCGAGCGAGCGCGGAGGGAGGGAGGAGGCCGCGCGCGCCGGAGGCGGAGGCAGCGAGCAGCAGCAGGACGAGCACGGCGCCGCCGCCGCGCAATCCGCCGCCATCCCGCCGCCCCGCGCCCGCCGCCCGCTGCCCTCGCCGCCCCGACGCGCCCGCGGAAGCAGACCAGGTGGGCCGGGCGGCGCGGCGGGGGCGCGGGGCGGCGGCGGCCGCTTTGTCTCCGCGGCCGCCGACCTTTGTCCGCGGGCGCGCGGGCCGGGCGGGCTGCGGCGGGCGCGGGTCCGGCCTGCGCGGGCGGCGGCCTCGCCATTGTTGTGCGCCGCGGCCTGGGCGCGCGGCCGGGCCGGGCGGGGTCGGCGCGGGGCGGCGGCGGCCGGCGCGCCCCTCCCCCGCGGCCGGCGGCGGGCCCGCCTCCCGGGGCCGACCCCGGGGACCCCGGGGCGCTGGCCGCGGCCGGCGCGGGAGGCTCGGGCCGGGCTGGTGGTCTGCGGCGGCCGGGCGGCGCGGGGAGGGCCGGGCCGGGCCGCCCGCCGGCGTCGCGAGTGCGCGGACGGGGTTATTTCCCAAACACCCAGTGCCCTTCTGCTAAAAATGTTTAATAATAAACAGGATGTCGCTCCTCGGGGCCTGCCAGATGGCTGGGCTTTTTTTTCCCCCTCCTTTCCTTTTTTCCCTCTCCTCCCTCCTAAGTAAGAAGCACAGCCCCGTTGAAATTGTGGGCCTCCCAGGATCGGATTTGCCTACGTAAAATTGGAAGGTGGTGTTTTCTTTCTTTTTCTTCTTCTTTTTTTTAAATACCGGGGGAGGTCGGAGCCCACCTAGGTAAGAAGTGGTGTTTTTCAAGGCACTGGTGAGCTCGGAGGAAGTGGCAGGAGGGGGCTCCTCGGGAGTGTGTCATTTGCTAAATGGCTGCCTGGGAGAAACCTTTAAAAACCTTTGGGATGCCGGATGGGTAAACTTTCCCTACGATTTTTCTTTTCTTTAAGGGTTAGCATGCATTTTTGGTTTGGATTTCTATATTATCATCCGACTGGGTTTTGGAATCATCTCTCTGGAGTCTTTGCATGTTTTTTTCCGAATCAATATCTGTGAACAGCGCTCCGGTTAGGTGGAACTGGAGGGCCCAGAATTTGGGATGCATCTCTAAACCCTGTGATCGATCTGGGGTTCTCTTGAGTCTTCATTGGCATAAACAGGAACACAGCACTCCCCACCTCTTAGAATTGAGATGTTGGTGTAGGGTCTGGCATGCAGTCGGTGCTCAACGATTGTTCCTCCTGTAGCTTTTTGCATAACCTCTGTCCAGTCCTAGGAAAGAGGGGTGGCTACTTGTGGTGCCACCCATAGAACTGAGCTGTGCCGGAGCATGCCACAGGTGCTGGCCTGAGGCTTGGACAGGGGAGAAGGAATTCAAGAGGCAAGACAATATTGGTCACTAAGTGCTGGGCCCCAGGGGGACAAGGATGGGAAAGGAACATTTGGAGCCTTCAAGAGCTTAGTGGACCTACAGTGTGTGGGAATAGGTCCCTGTCCATGGACCTGGGGTGCCTTCCCTGGATGAGTCATGTCCTACAGCTGGGTTTCAGGCAGAGTGGGACAGTGCTGAGATCCTTAGGCCAACAGACAGGAGCCTAGGGAGTCCTTCCTTTGGAGGGTAACTGCTTTCCTTTGGAATTGGCAAATAATCACTTGGGGAGCCTCAGCTTGTTCAGGCAAGTGCGTCCCTTGGAGCCTGTGGAGCTGCTTCATGGTTCTCATTGGGTTACCTCCCACAGGTCTCTGAGGCTTGGCTCCTGTGTCTGTAAAATGGGAATAATTATGCCTGCCTTGGGCATCTTGTGGGGGCTCGTGGGAGCCTCATGCAAGATTTGTAGCAAAGTGTTTCCATCCATAGGAAGGTGATGAAAATCTAAGTTGTTTTTCTTGGTTACTTGTTTTTCTGGTTCTTTTCTTACAATTCCTGAGCCTTTTCTTGTGTTCTCCTGGTGTATGGAACTGTGACCTCCCTGCCTCCTATCCTATGGCCAACAATGTTTGATATCTGATGATCATCCAACTGCTTGGGAGCCCCAGAATGGCTGAGAAGAGCTAGGAAGCTCAGGCACGTCTGGATTCTGCTGTTTATTGCAGACCATGGAAGGCCACAAGTGCTCACTGGAGACTGAGGCCAGTCTCAGCCACAAGTGAGGGTAGAGACTGAAGTTGTCTCTTTCTCTCTTTCTCTGTCTCTTTCTGTTCTGGGGATTGAACTCGGGCACTCATCCACTGAGCCACATCCCCAGCCCTATTTTGTATTTTATTTAGAGACAGGGTCTCACTGAGTTGTTTAGCGCCTCGCTTTTGCCAAGGCTGGCTTTGAACTCGTGATCCTCCTGCCTTGGCTTCCTGAGCCCCTGGGATTCCAGACGTGCACTACTGCACCTGGTGAATCTGAGCTTGTCTCTAGACCAAGCCTATTCACCTAGTGGCTTGTGTAGGTCGTGGTTGTGCGGTCTGCTGGGGAATTTGCCTATGTTCCTTTGGCATTTCCACAACCATCTTGGTGGTTTTTGTAAACTGCTGTGGGACAGATGTCTCAGCAGGGTCATGTTTTCCTTTCATTTTTCCTCTGCCTCCTGGTCCATCCTCTCTGTCCTACCCTGGTCTATTTGTTACTGGTGGGTTAGGAAAGAGGGCAGGTGGCTGCCCCTCCCACCATGATTTCCAGTGCCTCTGAATTTGTTACCACTGAGCTCCTTGATGCTGTTTGCGTGGTCCTGCTGGTGAGCCTGCCCTGTGCCTGTCCAGTCTCCCCTGGGCCCAAGTGGGGAGGAAGAAAGCCTGGGTAGGAAGGGCCTGGGGGGCCTTGGGAGAGTGGAATTTCAGGAATGGCAGGTCAGGACGGTTCCTGCAGGGTCTGGCTGCCTTGGGCTTTGCTCAGGGAATTTCATTGTACCATTTGGTTGGCTTTTCTATCATCCTCCACCCTCTTTTGAATTTCAGTTCTCATTATTCCTGAAGGATTATTTTATTGTACTTTCAAGTTTTCTTTTTGCCTTGCACAAAGTACTGACTCATGTGGCTGATGGCTGTATGCTGGTTATGTCTCATTATTCTACCATTTAAGATTGATCATTTTTGTGTTGGTTTCTATTTCAAACCAGAATAGGTTAGGAGGACCGCTGCCTCTATTTCTAAATTCAATAATGAGGCTTCTCTACTGTCAAAGGTGCACATCTTGTTCCAGGAGGGCAGGTGTTAATAGGGCCTCTCTCTACTAGATCTTAAAACAGTGCATTTCCCCTCCAAAAAATACTGTTGCCAGCAGACATCTGTTGGGCTTTGTGCTCTGAGTCTCTTGTTTTTTGGTTTTTAAATACATTTTGTGTAGAAGTGCAGGGCCAGCTAGACCATCTTTTCAACTCATAGCTCGATTTCTTTTTAAGACACTGGGGCTTGGGCAGCCTCAGAGGCCCTGGGTCTGTCTTTTGGATAAAGGTGGCTGCCTTTGGTGCATAAGGTGGGGGAGATGGAAGCGGGGCGCTCTCTGGTGAAGCAAAGTTGCTGGGGACCAGCTCCAGGTTTAAAAGGCACCCTTTAGATGGGGCCTCCTCCCTGGGTGATCACAGCCCTGGGCTTGCCGGTGATCCACTGTTTACATCGGTGGGTGGTGTGTGGGGAATGTCAGCAGTGGGAGGGAGGTTTGCCTCAGTGGCTTGGGCCAGACGCCTTGGCTGAGCTTTGTTCTCAGCTGTACTTGTTGATTTTTTGAAAAACGCTTCGCCAGAGCCCAGCCTCCAGGACGCTGCAGCCACACTGCTGTTGGGAGCCTTCCATGCAGCAGGAGGTGCCTGCATCTCTGGTTGCTGGCCACCTGTCCACTCTGACATCATTGCTTCCCTCCTTTCCTGCCTCTGCAGCCAGTTCTGAAGCTCCAGCCTGTCTCCTTTCCACACCACCAGCTTTCCTCCTCTGTGTGGCACAGGCAGTGTCAATTGCACTTTTAATTCCCTTGTCCTGCAACTAATACTCCTTGAGCACCTGTTATTTGCCAGCCATTGTACAAGGCCCTTTAAGCATGTTTTCACCATTGGTAAAAGTGATGTGTCCTCTGGGAAAATAAAAAAAGAAAGATGCTTTAAGAATGGGAAAATCAAGTAAAAATCACTTGGAGCCTCACCATCCACAGATAGCTGCAGTCAAGGCTCTGGTGTTTGTTTCCTCTGATGATGCGCCTGTATTTTCAGAACTGGAACAATTCTATGAATGCAGTATACACAGTTGATAGCTAGCTTTTTGTTCCTAATGTTAGAGTGTATTTCCCTGTTATTAAGAGCACGATGGTTTTGTAACTGCACAGTTGCTGTCTTATGGATGTGCCAAGGTTGATTCAACCCTTTGTGGGTGGGTGTTCAGGTTGCTGTTTTGCTTTCTCCCCTCATATGAGCCTGACTTTGGTGAGCATCCCACTCCATCCCCCATGCCCGTGCTGTTCCACTTGCTGGCTGTCTTGCCGAGTGGATCGCGGAGGTCAGAGGGTCCGTGGGCTCTCTTCTGCACAGGGTCAGTTTTCTCCTTCATGAGCCAGTGGGTCCTGGTGAAGTCTTTGAATGCGTGGCGCTCTGGGTCTTGCTCCATTTCCTGGTTCGAATCTGGACGAGTGTCTTATGTACTCATGTTCTGGGGACGTAGGGTCGGGAGGTTCTATAGGCTTTCCTCAGGAGCTCCTGGTCCAGTGGGTGGGGGAAGCTCCTCCTTGAAGACACTTTGGGGAACCCTCAGCCTAGCTGCCATTACTCTCTGTTTTTTTTCTTTTTTCCTTCCTTTTTTTTGGCTGGTACTGGGTATTGAGCCCATGGACTCTCTACCACTAAGGTACATACAGCTCCAGCCCTTTTTATTGTTTGTTTTGAGACAGGTCCTCACTAAATTGCTGAGGTGGGCCTCCAACTTGTAATCCTCCTACTTCAGCCTCCCGAGTTGCTGGGATTACAGACATGCACCACTGCGCCTGGCTCTGCTTTTCTTTATAACACCTTTCACGACTTATAAATGCAGTTTTTAAGTTGTGTTTAAGTTTACATAACATAAACTTCACCGTTTGCAAGTGTGCAGTTCGTGGCACAAAGCACACTCACTGTTGCCACCACCAGCCATCTCCTGGTGTTATTGTCATCCCAGACTGGAAATCTGCACCCATTAGGCACTAATCTTTGTCCCCCAGCCCCTGGCAGCCACCACTCTGCTTCCTGTTCCTGCGGGTGGACTGCTACCGATGCCCGTGCGAGTGGGCCACCTAGTACTTGTCATTTGTGTCTGGCTTATTTCATTTAGCATGTTTGTAAGGCTCCTCTGTGTTGTAGCGTGTTTCTTGATTTCCTTCATCTCTTTAGGCTGAATAATATTCCACCACACGTATGATGCCACACTTGTTTATCCATCCATATATCTTTGGATGACGATTTGGAACAGTGGTGTTTTATTTGTGGCCTGGTCCCCAACCCTGGGGAGTGAACGCACCAGGGCCTGGGGTCCTGCTGCTTCCCACCTCACTTCCCACCTCACCCTGCCTGGGTCACTGTGCGCAGATGAGCCCTCCAGGACCAAGCGCCGCTCACCTGGGGAGGGCATTCTGGGATATCTGGCAGGCGTGAGAGAAGCACCTTTTGAAAGTAGTGTGCCGAGACCTGGAAGATGAAAATGTGTACAGGAGTTGAAATCAGAAGCTCTGGGCCCCCAAAGAGAGCTTGTGGGTCAGCCACCTTTCCAGGTGACCAGGCCTTTTGTGGATGTTATGCAAGGACTGGTAAGGCCTGGGCCAGAGAGCCCAGTGTGCTTCAGGCTCGTCCCTTTGTACAGAGTGATGAGATGGACTGCAGGACCCAGTGGAAAAGGGGTCATCTCCAGCCCCTTTCCCTGGTTCCTTTGTGTCTCCAGAGCTTTTTTTGGCAGGTGTTGTTTACATACAGTCCCAGCTTAAAGAACAGCTCTGTTCCTGGCAGGACGGAAAACACAGGTCTGTCTGGGAGGGGCCGCACTCCTGCCCGGCTGACCTGTCGGGCTGAAGGGCTCAGTGTTCGGAGACTGCTGGGGAGAACAGAACCTTGTCTCGATATAGACTGTGAGTTTTTTTTTCCTTGGTAAAAAAACAAATTACAAAAATATATAGATTCTTTTACTTAAGAAGAAGAAGGCGGGCTGGGGCGCAGCTGAGTTTTAGAGCACTTGCCTACCATCCTCAGCACCACACACCGAGAGAGAGGGACACGCAAGTGTAGGCAGAGAAGGGAGAGCTCGTCCTTGGTCTCCCAGGCAGCAGCCACTGTTTACAGCTGTGTTTATCCCTCTAGACTTTGGTACACATGCAAATATGGGCTCCAGGAAGGTTTTGTAAAAGACAAAAATGGGGCTGTTACTATTCTTATATGGCAACTTGCATTTTCAAACATCAGCATGAACATTTTCTGCATGAATGTAAACAGATCTACCGTACCGCTAATGTTTTAAAAATAATGTTTATCAGGTTTAAAAAAATGTACAAGTGTAAAAAAAAGAAGAAAACAAAACTAGCTAGCTCATAATCCCATGGCCCAAGTAACTTAAAAAAAAAAGAGAGAGAGAGGAAAAAGTAGTAGTAGTACTCATAGTAGTAGTAGTTAGAAGTTTGAGGTATAAAGGTTCTTCCTCAGTCCCGCTAAAAGAAGGGACATTGAAAAGTTTCTTGTGATTCCTTTCGGGGGTGGGGGAACCTAAGACATAGTACAGGGGCACACACCTGCCATCCTAGCTGCTCAGGAGGCTGAGGCAAGAGGATGGCAAGTTCAAGGCCAGCCTAGGCAACTTGGCAAGACCCTGTCTCAAAATAAAAAGGGCTGGGGATGTGGCTCAGTGGTGGAGTGCCCTGGGTTCAATCCCCAGAACCGACACACATCACAGAGTCGTGATCAGGGTGTGCATGTTTGTGTTCTGGAAGCTGCTGCACTTTCACTTGATGTGACACCCTGTTCTGTTCTGTGACAGCATATGTAGATGGATGACGTCATCTGTTCTAGCCACTGCAGTTGACTCTGGTAGATTAGATTCTACCTGCCTCCTGGTGGTGGGCATTTCGCCTACTTTAAATTTTGGGATGTTACAATTTTGGTAAAATTGTGTCAACTTTCTCTTCAAAAACATGCAGTTTGGGGGCTGGGGCTGTAACACAAGCACAGGCGAGGCACTGGGTTGAATCTTCAGCACCACATTTAAAAAAGTAGATAATGAATCGGTTATAAAAATATATTTTAAAAAACATAGTTTGTATAAAGTGGCCGGTGAGTGTGCTTCTGCAGTGTGACCTCTGGCACTTCAATAGCATTTTGATAAGAAATCTGCTAACTTCCTCAAAAAACTTTGAATCCATTTATACACCGTAGTGAGGTGGGTGAGGTGAGCATATTTTTCTAAGTGAATAGCCTTTCTGGGTCCTCTTGGGTGTGTAAGGTTTTACATTGTCATCCGTTTGGTCTGGTGCATCAGAAGTGGCTGCTCCACTTGGGCACGGTGGTCCATGCCTGTAATCCCAGCAACTTGGGAAGCTGAGGCAGGGGGATGGCAAGTTTGAGGCGAGCCTCAGCATATTAGTGAAGCCCTGGCAACTTAGTGAGACCTTGTCTCAAATAAAAAGAAATGGCAGCTCTGGTTGCTGGAGTCTGCAGCATGGCTGTGGATGACCGTAGAAGAGCTGCTCTGGGCATCCTGAGGACTAGGAAATAGGAGGGGAGATGCAGGTGGCCAGGTCCATGCTTGGTTTGGGGTATCAGTTAAAATGAGGGTCTTGGCACAGATGTTGTCTTGCATCCTTTATACATGAGGGCCTGGTGAGTAAGAGTCAGAAATGGCCTTCTTTCGGAAGATGGGCTTCTTTGTCCATGGACGATCCCTGAGGCCCAGGTTTGGTGGTGTTTGGTGACAGTAGCTGTGCAGATTTGCTCAGTTCCCTGCTCAACCACTTGGCCTCTGAGCTCCGGCTTGCAGGGAGATTACACCTAGTGGATGAAGTGAACGGAACAGAACTCCCGGAAATAAATGCCTGGGTGGTATTCATCAGTGGAGGCTGGAGGTTTCAGGCCCTGACCAGGAGTGCCCCAGGACATCATTTGGAAGCATACTGCTCTGGTGCTGGAACCAAGGGGGAGTCCACTGGGAGAAAGGAAAGGCCATGCCTCTGTTTGCTCTCCCTCCTGATGGAGAGCAGCTTTCTTGCAGGCACAGGGTGCACAAGGAGGCACCCTACCTTGGAAGGCCACTTTGGGGTCAGCCGCCTTTGGGTTCAGGTTTTACCTGAGAGACCTGGGGCCAGCTATTGAGTTTTTTGAATCTCTGTTCTCTTTGTTAGCAAAATGCAATGTAACACCTTCATAGAACTAGGGAGAGGGTCATGGCTCAGGTGTTTATAAGGCACCTGGCAGGAGGCAAGGTGCTCTCAGTAGACCGCGGCTATTAATGGTTCCTGGACTCAGTACTCAGGAGGGCTTGGGGACTTGGAGTAGGCAGGCTGATGCACCTGGGGCTCATTTGTTTATTGGGTGTTAGGGTTTCTAATTGTGTGTTAAGCTCTGTGCTGCATGCTGAAGGTCAGGCCCACATCTAGTGGCCAGGCCCCTACCTCTAGGAGCTCAGGCTCCTTAACCAACAAGGGCCGCCCTGTGGGGCGGGTGCATGGGAACTCTCACTGCCACCCACCTGAGAAGCACCACGACAGGCACCTTTACCAGCCAATGAGGGCATTTGATCATTGGTTTTTGCCTCATGCAGAGTCTTCTGTTTTGGGGGAATTTTAGGTGAATGTCCTGGAAGGATTGAAGGCATGCATATTAAGGCAGTGCACGGGCTCTTGCTGCAAGGAGGCTCTGCAGCTGAGCTCGCCACAGCCTTGATGTGGTCTTGGGCGGACAGGAGTGTTCCTTCCCGCCACTCGCCTGCCTGCAGTGGGGCTTGAACAAATAAGCTCTCACTCCCTAGAGACTCCTTATCTGCTGCCCAGGGGGATGGAACCTGTCTCATGGCATGACTGGGGGACTGACACACCACCCAGGATGCATTTAGCACAGTGTGGGGAACCTGGCCAATCAGGAAGTGTAGACGGTTGATTCTGTGTTGCTTGGTTTATTGAAACCTCAAAAATAATGCAACAGTAACATTACAAGCTTGTACAAAAAAAAAAAAAAATCCAAATACTCCACAGGGTACAAGATAGAAAATGAAAGTCATTTCTTTCTTCCTGCTATTCCTGTTTAATATCAAGAGATGACTGCTCTCTGGACAACCTGTGGATTCCAGACCTGCAGGGACTGTGGGGGTGTGTGTGAATCCTTCAGGCAGGTGTGCGTCTCTCAAAGCTCTGGGTGAAATTCTCCCAATTCTCCCCCATTATCACTTAGCCCTTTGTTTAGCCCTTTCCATGAAGGGGATTGAGGGCCATTGTCCCTCTCTGTAGGACCCAGATGAGTGATAGCATTGTGTCTAGAAATCCAGTGTGGCACAGGGTGGAGTTAACTAACTAGTACTGCCCTCCAGGGGTCTCGAGGCTCACCAATGGGTGTTGACATGAGAGGTTGGGATTTGACCAGGTGGGCAGTATGCCCTGTGTTGGGATAAGGGGGCACAGTCTGTTGAGTTTTTAGGAAGGTAGGGAGGCGGTGGGGTGGGTGGGGGTGAGGTGAGGTAAGGTCGTGGGGGTTGGGTGTGAGGGGCGGGTGGCTGAGGCTAGTGTGCTGGTGGGCAGGCTGGGCTCCCCTCTGCCTTGCTGCGCTCAGCCTGGTGCGCACCTGTGAGTGTCTGGGGAGGGCTTGGCATTTGTTTCTGGGTTTGCCCTCTGACCTGGTCTTGTCTGATAGGTGGCCCAGGGACTGTCATTGTCCTGGGTTCTCTCTAGGGTCTGGGGCTTGGAGAGGAAACAGGTGCGGGTTCCTGGGTAGATTCCTTTGGGTTTTGCTGGAGACTCCCAGCCTGGCCCTTTGGCTCCTTCCCACCTTCGTTGTCTCTGATTTATTTGCTTTCTTGAAGACAACAGGGATTTACAGGGGCCTGTTGTTGATGAACCTTCTCTATGTTCCCCCACCCCCAGGCGGATGGCTCTGAGCTGGGTGTGGTTGAGGGACAGGGTGCAGTGTGACCTCAGGGTCCCTTCTACTCTGGGCCTCCCTGGCTGAGGTCGCTAGTGGTAATGGCAGCCACCTCAGGGACTGGGAGGCTGCTGTGTGTGGCCCTGAGGGCTCTTCAGCTGGCCCGACTGGGGTGGCTTGCTGCAGCCTCCCTTGGGCTTCTGATGACAGCCACCCCGTCTATATCTGCCTCGTCCAGCAGAGCTATGGGGTGGGAGGAGATGGGGTTTTGCGTGGGCTGTGTCTGGGTCCTGGGCATCCGCTGCTGAAGGGCATCTGGCCCTAGGAATTTCCCCAGTGCAAGGTCCGGGGCTCTTGGGTCTCTCTGGGCCAGTCGCAGCTTTCAGCTCCTCACCTTCCTGTCTTTCAGTTTCATGGACACAAACTAAAACTGTGGTTCATAGAAAAGCTGGCGGGTGCAGAGATGCTGGCCCGAGCGGGAAGTCGTGCGTTCCAAGTGTCAGTGTAGTGTAGTTGCCACAGTGTGCAGCTGGGAACAATCCCCGTGTCTGTGCAGGGTGGTGGGTGTGTGGTGGGACGCTGCATCGGCATTCCAAAGAATGAGTTGCTCATTCTTCCTGCCTTACTTAGAAGGCTGTCTAAGGATACTAAGAAGGACCAGGTGGCTGTGTTTGAAGAGTAAAAATTGGAGCCAGGACTGGTGGTGTAGCTCAGGTGTGAACCGCTTGCTCAGCCAGCTGGTGGGAGGCTGTGGGTTTGATCCCCAATGCTGGAAAAAAAAAAAAATTGAAGCCACCACTCTGCTGATAGGCTTGAGGCCCAGGGATGTTAATGGTGGTTTCTTTTTGAGTTGGGCTGATTTATTTAGTGTCATTTGAATTTGCTTTAGCGAGTGTGTATCAGTAACATGCATTAGTTATGAAGATGACTCATTACAGGGTCACTTGTGTTCATTTAAGGAGAGAGGTGCATGTGGCATTGGGCAAGGCCTGCTGGGCCCAGGTGCCTGTTGGCTCCTGTGGGCACAGGCCTGGGCTGCAGGGAGGCAGGAGTGGGGCACAGCGCTTGTTTCCAGGCTTCTCGTTCCCCTTGGCCCTGTCTGTCCAGAGCGTCCGGCTCCTGGTACAGGGGCCCTGACGGGTCTGTGAAGCCAGCCAGGTCAGTCATCTGCTCTGTTTACATGTCAGTGGCCCTCGAAGCTGCTTGTTGATCTGGTTAGAAGGAACAATCCAATACGAATGCCGTCTCCAGTGTCTGTTCTAAATCAGATTTTACAATAAAGAATATAGATCTTGGTGGTGTTTGCACAGGGCTTCTCGCTTGCTAATTCACCATTATTTGGAGGTGGAAAGGGAAGGAGAAGCTGCAGTAGAGCTGTGGGTTTGATGTCTTTCTTGCCAGATCCTTGTTAAATTTTGTTCTGGAGCGGGGAGCCTTTGTGTAGCACACCACCCGGCTGTTCCTCCCTAAGCTGTATATTGAAAATTGAAATTGAACTCACTGCCCCCTACCCCCTTGCTAAAATTGACGGCATATTAAACAATGGGAGTCGGGTAGCTCAGTGGCTCTGTAGACTGCAGAGGGATTCTAGCCAAAGTCAACTGAGGGCTTCCTTCATCCCAGGGCAGCTTGAGGGCTGGGAGCAGGGCTCGAGACAGGCCCTGTGGGTGAGGAGCCCTGGGTCGGTGCAGCCTCCGGGGTGGGAGGCTGTGTGGAAGATGACAGGGTAGCTTGGGCCCCAGCCAGACCAGGTGGGACCTCTCCCGCAGGGTCTGGGGATGCCGTGGGCAGTTGAGACCATTCCCCGGGGCCTGCTGCATAGACTTCCATGATCAGAGTGTTTTGCTCCCCACAAATGCCTAGCACTTTCTGAGTAGATCTGATGTTGGAGTGTGAAGTGACCTGGGTTCAAGTTCAAGTTTGTAAACTCCAACTCTGGGCCGGTTGTGACTTTGGGCCAGTCCCTTAACCTTCCTGAGCCTTGGTGTCCTGTGTGTAAACTGGGAGTGCTAAAGCATTCCTCTCAGCACTTTATCTGTTTTAAGTCTTGTGTCAGAGAATTCCTATTTTATAAATTCAGTTTATTCAAGTGTAGTCATTTAAATTCATCCGGTGGTTTTGTTTTGTTTCACTGCCTCTGCTTTCTTTCACATCTGATTTTGTCTTTTTTACTGACTTCTTAAGGTTGTATGCTTGATATAATTTCATCCTTTTTTTTAAACTTTTTTTTTTTTTTTAGTTATTGATAGATCTTTATTTTATTTATTTATATGCAATGCTGAGAATCAAACCCAGTGCCTCACACATGCCAGGCAAGTGCTCTACTGCTGAGCCACAGCCTCAGCCCCGATTTCATTCTTGTCTGTGAAAAAGTTTAAAGTTTTTATGTTGTCGTCTATCTTTCTTTCTTTCATTCTGGTACTGGAGTTTGAACCCAGCGGGGGTTAACCACTGAACCACATCCCTAGCCCCTTCTTATTTTCTATTTCAAGAGTTGCTGAGGCTGCCTGGAACTTACCATCCTCCTGCCTCAGCCTCCTGAGTGGCTGGGATCACAGTTGTGCTGTGGTTGAATATGTCTACAGAGCTACCTTGGTCAGATGATATCTGTGTTGAGCAAGCTTGATGTACCAAGCTGTAGAAATTTTCTTTTTTCCTGATTTTTTTTTTTTTTTAAGTTTTAAAATAACTTTGCTGTGTGTGTGTGTGTGTGTGTGTGTGTGTGTGTGTTTTCACGTTAGTTATATTTCCATTTTGGATTATCTCTTTGACCCTTATGAACCACTCTCCATGTTCTGCTTCTTACTCTTACGTCTGGTTTCTTTATTCAACATTATATTTGTGAATTCATTCATTTAACTCCCCACTTCAGCCCCCCATGCTGGGGATGGAACCACACTGAGCCACATCCTCAGCCCCTTCCTCCATGTAGGTCTATGTGTTTATTTGTTTTTATTGTGGAATAGTATTCCATTATGTAAATATAGTATTTGTCCATTATAGTGGTGATAGACTTTTAGCTTATTTCCATTTAGCTTTCCCAAACTGTGGGGGTGTGGCTCAGTGGCAGAGTGCTTGCCTAGCATGTGTGAGGCCCTGGGTTTCATTCTCAGCATTGGAAAAAAAAGTTGCTAAACCAAATAATGCTGCTGTTGGCACTCTTTGCCCGTCCTGGATGCCTGCGTGTGTGGGTTCTGCTGGGTGCGTACCTAGGGGTGGAGTTGCTGGTTACCAGTGGGCGTACACAGCATTCTTAGATGGCTACCCGTCCCCAGTGATTGCCTGACTGGCATGCCCACCTGCGGTGCATGAGAGTTGTGCTCCACATACTCACCAACATTTGGCATTGTAAAGATGTCACTTGTCCCCATATTGATCTCGGATTCGTGTAATTCCAGTCAAAATCCCAGCAGGCTTTCCTTTTCTTTTTGTTGTTTTGTTTGGAAATTGACAAACCGATTCTGAAATTTATATGAAAATGCAAAGGGCCAAAAATAATCAGCATTCCTGAAGCAGATCAGAGCTGAAGGACGCTCCTGTCTAGAGCTACAGCGATCAGGCAGTGCAGTACCAGCGGAGGACAGACGCACAGACGGACAGGCCAATAGAGAGGGGCGGTCTTTTATGCAGATGGCACGTAAAGGAGTACTTGATCAGTGACAGAGGTGCCATCTTTTGAAAAGACGGCCCTTTCAGAAAATGTGAGTTGGGCATATTGAGTTCTGTTGTGGCTAGGGTGTGAGGCCTTGCCCAAGAGCTCCTGGAGTGCCCAGATGCTCAGAGGTCAAACTAGTGGATCGCGAGAGCCGTGACCTCGTCAGTGGTGATTGTGGCAGGCTTGGCTGAGGAGGTGGGTCGCTGGGGCTGCCCGTAAGGGTGCACGTTCCCTGTGGCTCCTCCTCCCCCGTCTTCCCAGCCACAGTGAGCTGAGCAGCTTGCCTCTCCTGCACCTAGTGTCTGCCATGAAGCCCGGCCTCTCCCAGAGCATGCAGCAGTGGGGCTGGCAGCCATAGGCCCAGCCTCTGAAACCACGAGCCTGGAATCACTTCTTCCTCTTCTAAGTCATTTTTGTCAGGTATTTTGGTCTCAACAATGAAAAGTTAATTAACAGATTCTCTATATGGGAAAAAAGAAATCTACTGCAAATCATATCCAAAAATCAGTTTTACAGATTATACATGTATAATGTTTACAGATTATACATGTAACTAAGAAAGATAAAGAGCTTCTAGAAGAAAACATAGTATATCTTTGTGATTGTAGAGAAAGCAAAAATTGTGAAATAGGACACAGAAAATGCTAACAAATAGAAAAAAAAAAGGATGAATTTATACACTTGTACCTTTTACTTCTTAAAGTCTGCCAATAAAATGCACCAAATACTGCTTTCTAGTTGCCTGGGTACCATGGTTAATCTGCCTGATGTATTTCTCTGCTCAGCTTTCTATTACTATAACAAATGCCTGAGATAAGTTATAAAGAGAAAAGGTTTCTTTTGGCTCACAGTTTAGAAGTTTCAGTCTGTGCTGGGTTGGCCCTGTTGCTTTTAGTCTGTCTGGGTGGGAGTGTACGATGGAGTGACCCACTCACCTTACCACCAGCTGAGGAAGAGATGCCCACGGTTCCTTTTGAGGCACACCTGAGGATTTAAAGTCTTCCTACAGGCTCCACCTCTCGAAGGCCCACCACCTCCTAATAGTTCATGCTGGGGTCCGCCTGGGGACACCTGGGCCTCTGTGGAACATTCCTGATCCAAGTGACAGCTCCCTGTGCTGCTCTTCTTGGGACTGGCGTTCTCTTGCCTGTAGCAGAGCTGCTGTCATGGGCCTCTGTTGGTGGCTATTCTGGGACTCGTCTTTCTCTCTCCATGTTGGATCCTTAGTTCCTGGATCCTGTGTGTCGGTTGGACATTCTGGGCCTCCAACAGCAGGAACGACTGGAAACACTCAGGGTGTTTCTTGGTGTGAGTAAGTGGAAGTCCAGAGAGGGCAGTCTGGGATTGCCCAGTCAAACAGCTCTGTGGCGAGGGACCTCGTATCTTACTTATCTGGAATGGCCAGGTTCTGTTGTGACCCAGGGACTAGCAAGGGGGACAGGCTTCTCATAGGCCAGGCTCCACTGCACCATAGTGGTGTGGGTCAGCCTTTTCAGGCACTTGGGCTGCTGGGGAAGGGCAAGGCGGCAGGGAGAGCTGCTGCTGGTGGGCAGGCAGGAATGGCCTCAGTGACGTGACACCGCTTTTCGCTCTTTTGCTCTCTCTTTGGTGCTAGGGGTTGAACCCAAGTGTACTCTACCATGGAGCCACATCCCTTTTTATATTTTGAGGCAGAATCTTAAATTGACCAGGCAGGCCTCGAACTTGCGATCCTCCTGCCCCAGCCTCAGGCGCTGGAATCACTGTGCCTAGCTGCTGTCATTTTATTAGAGCACAGATCTGGACAAGTTTCTGAGAAGGTAGGTGCTCCAAGTCCTCATGTGAGTCTGAAAAGCCTTCTGCCCCACACTTGGCTGGGTTGGCTGAGTATGGGTGCTAGACTCAGTCTTTGTCCCTGGAGGTGATGATGTTGTGAAGTCAGTGCTGTTGGGATTGCTCAGTGCCACTCCTTCCATCCTGGGGCCTTCTTTGATGGGGAGGGGAAAGGATTATGCCTTCTAGAAGCTTTTGGGTTCTTTTCTTTGTGAGCCTTGCATTCTTTTTTTTTTTTTTTTTTGGTACTGGGGATTAAAGTTAGAGGCACTCGACCACTGAGCCACATCCCAGCCCTATTTGGTGTTTTATTTAGAGATGGGGTCTCACTGAGTTGCTTAGCACCTCGCTTTTGCTGAGGCTGGCTTTGAACTCGTGATCCTCCTGCCTCAGTTTCCTGAGTCACTGGGATTACAGGTGTGCGCCACAGTGCCTGGCGGATTATTGGACTTTTAATTCTAGAATAAATTTACAGAAAAATTGGAGGCCTTGTGCCCCGCACTCCCAGTTTCTCCCCTGTATGATCATGTGACGTGGGTACGTGTGTCCTCACGGCGAGTGGACCAGCATCGTGCACTGTGACTAACTGAAGTCTTTGCTGTTTCAGACTCACTTAGTTTTCACTGGAGTCACCCTCCTGTTCTGGGAGATCACACTTCATTTAGTCATCATGTCCCCTGACTTTGCTCTTGGCTCTGTCAACTGATTCCTCTTGTGCTTGAGGCAGTGTTGGGCAGGCCCTGTGTAGAAGGTCCTCTGATTAGGGTTTGCCTGACTCTTGATGGTCAGTCTGAGGTTCATGGAGTTTCCACGGTCATAGTCGACTCTTCCTGGGCTTTCTCTTGTTTTGAGCATTTCTGCTGCAGGAGGGCAGTGTGTTCATTTCTGAGGATATTTATTGCCTATTACATGTCTTTTGGGTTTGGTTCCCGGCTGTCTCTTTCCTCTCTGCTGGGCCCTGCCAGTGAGTTGGCGTCTGGTCGTGCGTGTGGTCTTGGGCACAGCAGCTGACTGGAGGCAGCAGGAGCTCTTCAGTGTCAGGTTGCCCGTAGTCCTCCGGCAGCTTTTCAGGAGCAGACTCCAGCCTTTGCAAGCTGCGGAGCCCCCACCAAGGCCGCCACCCCTGGCTCCTCCGGCTCTCTCTTGGCTTCCTTCTTGAGCCCTCTCCCCATCTCGGCCCCTGTGCCCTCGGGACTCCTCTTGTTCAAACCAGTGGTGGGGCACGAGGAGGGCTCAGTCCTCCCACTTGCTGCCTCTTCCTCCTCCCAGGCTGGAGGCCCTTCCAGCTAGGTAGCTGCCCTCCCGCTGCCCGAGTGTCCTCCGAGTCTGCTTGGTGGAGCACAGAGCTTTCTCTGCAGCGTCTGCTGAAGCTGCCACTGCTCACGGCAGCTCTTGTTCCGCCAAGATTGGCCTTCAGCTTTCATTTTAGGGGGTTCTGGAAGGATGGATGAGCTCTCCTGCCTTCAGCCTTTCTGCTGTGTTTGACCAGAGTCCCTGTTTCCTCTCTGGTGTCCCTTGAGTAGAATGTGATGGAGCGAAGGCCTTTCCAGGGACGTGCACGGTGTGTACACCTTCGGAGTGTTGGCGTCCCGTGTCAGGATGCTGCTCTCTGGCCTCTTCCTCACCCTGGCCGTGGCTGCCTTGTGTGTGGGAGCATCTCCACTGTCTGCTGGCTTCAGAGCGCTGTGAGCCCCTGGCCTTCCTTCCACACCTCTGGGAGAGGAGAGCCCAAGCTGCAGGAGTTGCTGGCAGCCTGCTTCCCTCTTCCTTGAGTCCCTTCCCTTGGGCCAGGTAGCACTGCATTAGGGTGTGCCTCAAGTGGTGACCTCCGCCTGTCGCCCTTTCCTGCCTGCCCCCCTTCGTGGATGGGAGTGAGATAGTGGCGTCTGACCTCCTGACTTGGTGTAGAGTTACTCTGGCCTGCAGAAGGGGGCTGCCCTGTGCAGGGGGTGCTGGCCCTGGAGGCCAATCATCTTCTGGTCGGGTGGGAGTTGAGTGGGGCTGCCCTGATTTGCAGTGGGCCTCTGAGGACACAGCCTGGGGGGAGGCAGGCAGGATGCTTTCTCCTGTCTGAAGAAAGTAGCTTTCTGCCAGAGGCGGCTAGCCTGAGTCTCCTCTCCTCTGTGTTCTTTAGTGCCCAGATTACAGCTTGCTGCAGGTGACGTCATCCTACGGAGAGGCTTTGGGTGTAAACAAAGCCCTGCTGGGCCGCCCAGGGACAGCTGGCTGGCTGGGGGGCGGCCTGTCTGCCATCTCCATAAGCCTTCTTTAAAATTATTTTCATGATTTTTTTAAACAATAGCAAATGTGCTTAGAATTTAAATGCGGTATTTTATGACCTTTAGTGCCAAGCTCTTCTGAAATAGGATCATAAAACGGTAGAACTGAGAGCCATGGAGGCGGGTGACTGACATGGAGCAGGAAGGCCCAGAGTCCTCGGGGCCTGCACTAGCGAAGGACACCCAGCCATGTCTGAGAGCTGGCTTGGGGGCTCATCTGTGTGTTTACAGCTTTCTGTATCCTTTTGCTACTGCCAGGGCTGGGAACACAACCTGGGTGCCTGTGCGGGTGGCAACGCTCCCTGCCCTCCAGTGGGAGCCTGGAAACTGGGGCAGTTTGGTGTTGCTCAAGATGTAGTCACAGTGGTGTGCGGGTCTCCAGAGGGCTTTCTGAGGATTAAAGTACATCTCTGCCTCCTGGGATTTCATAAAGGGTTCACCTGTAGATCCTAAACATCCACCCTATTTGGGTTTGGTTCCCGGCTGACTCTTATGTTTCTGAAGGATGCTTCCTGTATTAGTGCCCTCAAGTGGTGACACCAGTGTGGGGACAGGTCCCTGTGCACAGGAGGAGGGAGAGGCCCAGTGCAAGGTCTGCCCAGCACCTGGGGCATCAGGAGCTCGGAGGAGGGGCAGGAGCAGACTTGCTGGGGGAGACTGGAGAACTGCGGTCCCTGAACTGGAGCTTAGCCACAGTGACAGCTGCTGTCAGGCAGTGAGCCTGCGAGTGGGCCTGGGTCAAGAGCACCACATCCATTCCCTGACTGTTCCCATGCAGACCTGGTAGCCCCGTTCTCACCCTTCCTTGAGCTGCAGCGAAGCAGCCCTCCCGGTCCAGCTGCTGTGGGATTTAGGAGAGGTGCAAACTCAGTGTTTCACATGAGAGTGGCAGGGTGGGGGTGGGTCCAAGGTGGGAGAGTGGTGAGGCTGGCTGGCCCTGAAAGGCCAGTGTGTCCTGCGCGAGGGCTTGGACTTGACCCTGGGGTAGTGGTGGTGGTGCAGCCTGTGGGAAGGTGCCTGGCAGAAGCTGATTTGTTGCCCGCCCTAACAGACGCAGTCACAGGGCGTGGTGGAGTCAAGGGCGTGGTGGAGGCCGGGGCCTGCAAATTGGGGGTGGCAGGTGCTTTCTTATTTAATTTCTGGTGCTTCCTAAATGTGCTGTCTGCTCCAGGGTGTGTCCTCTCTGGCATTGCTGGCCTCTACCTTTGTCTACATTCACCTCAGGCCCCTCTCCCCTCCAGCCTTGTTTCCGGGTAGACTGATTTTCGGAGGCTGTGTGGTCCTTTGCAGTGGATGCTGGACTGTGCTATAGCTGGGCCAGACCCCAGTGGTCCAGGTGGGCCAGCGCCTGACTTCTGGAGGAGATCTGTGGGCACCTGGTGGCTTCCTGAAGGCCCAGCTACCTTTTTGACTGCCCTGTGGTGCTGGTCTTGCTGTTGCTGAGGGGGGCTCTAGAAGCTTCTGTGGGAAGTGCAGCGGGCCCCTCCCCCACATCCTGGTGTGTGGGGCACCCCTTTTGTTGGGTTCACTTTATTGCTTGTCTTCATTTTCTTACCTGCTTCGCCCTCTAGATCAGGGGTCAGCAGCCTGGTTCCAGCTTGCCCTGTCCCTGGTGATGGGGTTTTCTTGGAGCACAGCCGTGCTCCTTGGTTATGTATCATTTGTGACAGCAACAGCGTCAGGCAGGCCCGCGGTTGCAGCAGAGGCCTGGTGGCCAGCAGAGCCAGGTCTGCTGGCTGGCCCTGTATTGACCAGGTGCCCCTGCTGCTGGAACCCAGGGTGAGGGCTCACCCCCTCCCTGTCCCTCTGTCTGGTACAGGAGCCTTTGAGTGTCTGAATGGATGATGGAGCCTTCCACAGGCAAAAGTGCCTTTTCCTTTTTATTTTTGGTGCTAGGGATTGAACCCGGGGTGTTTTACCACTGAGTCACATCCGTGGCCCTTTTTATTTTTAAAAAATATTTTTAGTTGTAGATGGACAAAATACCTTTATTTTATTTACTTATTTCTATGTGGGGCTGAGGATCAAACCCAGTGCCTCACATGTGCTAGGCAAGTACTCTGCCACTGAGCCATAACCTCAACCCCCCTTTTTATTTATTTACTTGTTTTTGGGACAGAGTCTTTGTAAGTTGCTGAGGCTGGACTCAAACTTGTGATCCTCCTACCTCAGCCTCCCAAGTCATTAGGATTTCAGGCATGTACCACTCTGCCTGGCAGATGGTGCTTTTTGCTAGATGTTGGTATGTTGGAGAAGGGCAGGCTGATGAACCGTTTACCTGGATTTCATGATGAGGGTTCTTTGCTTTCCCATCTGATGACTGTGCCCTTTCTTGGCCAGCCTCCTTGCTTCCTATAGTGTCTATCCTGCCTGCTGTCCCTTCCCATTCCTGCTGATTGGGGGTTTTGCCTTGCAGGGTCCTCTTTCTTTTCTTCCTTCTCCCCAGCCCTGGGCTGGGGCTTCCACCTCACACCCTGCACTTACACTCTCGCCATCGTGTGTCTTCTCAAGGACTGTGCTCTGAGCCAGCGGAGCTGGGGCCGGAGCACACAGTAGGGTCTTAACCATGGGTGACCACATGGTTTTGACCCAAAGGTAGTAGGATCACGGAAACCTGTGAAAGGGCCGGATTGGCCTTGGATGAGGATCTGGCTGTTGAAGGCTGGTCATAAATTATGTACTCGTCTGGGGTCCTTGTCCCTGTCCTCATCTACAGTCAGACAGTGTATCATGAGCTGGGGTGACTCCTGTCCTGTGGGCAGCCTGGCCTCTTGCAGCTGCGCTCCATGTTGGCTCTGGCACTTAGCAGCCTCGTGACCTTGGGCAAGATAACGTCTCTGTCCTTTCTGAACCTCATGCCCTACTCTTGTTGAACAGGCTGACATGGTAGTAGCTTCCAGAAAGGGTGGTTGCAGTGTGCTGGGGGCTGGGTACCTGAGTGCTTAGCAAGGCGCCCAGTGCTCAGGAAGGCCTGCTGTGGCCACCGTCATTGGCCCTGAATGTTCCTGGGAGTTGCAGCCCATCCAATCCTGGTTGGTCACATGGTGCTGGCTGGTACCGAAGTGCAGAGTGAAATCAGTCCTGTTACCCGGAAGCTATTTTGATAAAATAGCTTGCTGGGAGCCTTTCCCTGTGATGGGCAGACTGGGTCCTCGGAAACCTGCCCTGCCGGCCTGCCCTCTGCAGAGGTGGGGCCAGGTGTCCGTTTGCCTTTGTGGAGCCATCTTTCTGGTGTTTTTTTTTCCAGCAGGGCCGGGGCCTCGAAGCCCATTTAGATGACATGCCAAAGCATGCAGACCCAGGTTCCTTTCTAAATGTCCTTTTTCATTTACTCTTCTCCTAAAGCTGTCTTTATGGGGATTTGTAGACCCAGTTTTCATTCACCAGTATTTCAAAATACTCTTGTACCCTGTGGTTACAGTAGGGGTTACAGTAGGGGACAGGGGGCAAGGGGAGACACTGGCAGGACCCCTCCCAGGCAGGGTGCTTCTTTTTTTTTACGGTACTGGGTATGGAACCCGGGGCCCCACACATGCCAGGCCCACTGCTCTGCCACTGAGCTACATTCTCAGCCTTTGCTTCTGGTTTTCTGTGTGAGGCTGAGGTTCCAGAATAGATTTTGTTTGGTAATAAAAAGACTTCCATCACCTTCAGAGGGACAGAGGTGGCAGGAAAGCCATGGCTATGAGCCAGGTTTGGCCCACACTCTCAACAGGCCTTGGCCTGTTCTTGTTCCATGGACCCTGGAGTGAGTCAGGCTCTGCTGAATGGGCTGGGATCTGCCCAGAGGCCTCTGTGGGTCCTGGATGTGAGCGTTTGTCGTGTTTTCTTCCTGCCTTTGGCTGTGCTGGTCAAGCTTGAGGTGTGCCTGTTGACCCATGGATAGACTCAGCAGAGCCCTGGAAGCTGGTCGAAGGCCTGCTCACAGCTAATGCTCCTGGCCTGTGCTTGTGAAAACCAGCTGACCAGCAGAGATGCTGGTACGTGTGGGCTGGGCCAGCCCCAGGTCAGCACACCAGCAGAGACATGCACTTGAGAAATCCCAACAAGTATGCTTTTTTAATTGTTTTTTAAAAACTTTATTTAGTGGCTGGCTCAAGCGGTAGTGCGCTCGCCTGGCATGTGTGCTGCCCAGGTTCGATCCTCAGCACCACATACAAACAAAGATGTTGTGTCCGCCGAAAACTAGAAAATAAATATTAAAAAAAAAAAATCTCTCTCTCTCTCTTTAAAAAAAAACTTTATTTATTTATTTTAATTAGGTATATATGACAGCAGAATGCATTTTGATTCATTGCACACAACTGCAGTACAACTTTACATTTCTATGGTTGTACACGATGTAGTGTCGCATCATACGTGCCGTCACACATGGACCTAGGGTAATGATGCCCATCTCATTCACCATCTTTCCCAACAAGTGTGTTTTTTGTTTCAGAGTTGTGTCCACTGAAACTTTGGTTAGTGGGAGAACCAGGAGGTGTCCGTGACCTGCTTTGTTAGGTGCAGGTGTACCTGCGCTGGGCTCAGAGGCCCTGCGCACTCCCGTCACATTCCTCTTCAGGCTGTGGGTGGGGGTGAAGAGCCTCCTGTATAGCCGCGTGCGGCCTGGTGCCTTCTGGGGCAGTGGGGACTCAGGTGACTGCTTGTTAGCACCCAAGTCTACATAGGAGTATGGGGTCCAGGTTCAGATGTGCCAGAAGAGGTGGCTAATGTGACAACAAGTCCTTTGCACTTGTGGCTGTGGGCCATTAACATGCAGTGCTTGGTTCTAGGACAGACTGGTGCTTAAAGAGTTCCTGGCCAGGCCTGTCCTTCATCGGGTGAGGAAGCAGGTCTGGAGAGGCTGACAGGGTGCCCAGCAGGTACAAGCCTTGGGTAAGGGTTGGCACTTCAGAACAGTGCTGCGGGCTTGGTGCCTGCGTTGGCTATGAGTTCTCCACACGATTGTCCTGCAGTTCTGTGGTCAGTGGGCTGGAGAACACTTTACCTGAAAGGAGATGGGTACCTGGGTAGTGTTGGTGGCTGAACTTACTTGGGGACATAGTTCAAATGGCCTTGCAAACTGATCCTCCTTTTCTCAGACACAGTCTAGATTCCTAGGGGGCGCTCATCTTTGCCCAGGGCTTTAATGTTTCTGAGGTGCTGGGGTGGGGCAGGGTCAGGTTGCTGGTCTCTGAGAGTTCTCTGGGGCGGGAGTGGGTGGTCCTCAGAGTGGTCCTCAGAGAGCTCTGTG
The DNA here is from genome assembly GCF_021218885.2 of Marmota monax. NCBI lineage: Eukaryota > Metazoa > Chordata > Mammalia > Rodentia > Sciuridae > Marmota > Marmota monax. The sequence continues at coordinate 23,119,859 of NW_026692912.1, forward strand.
TTCGCTCTAACGTCTATTTACAGGCCTGGTTAGTGCAGAGTCAAAGAAAGATCTGTTGGCATCAGTGGATTGACAGAAACCAGGATTAACAAGCGTTAAGAAGACTTTTTAGAAATATTTACAGAAACAAAAGTATTTTCTGCTCTGCTTTGAGAATCGTGTGACATTCTGTTAAAGAAGTCAGGCAGGTTGATGCGACTGGAGGGTTGGGGTGCGGCTGGTTGGAAGAGCATTCGAAGCATCGGAATTTGAGTTCACAGTGACAGATCTAGTCCTGCCCCCTGTGTGGCAGGGAGGGGGCGTGGGGTCAGGGCTGGGGGTTTTTCAGAGCATTTGTGATCTGTGCCCAGGTGACAGCCAGGGTGGGGATCAGCCCTTGTCCTGGTGCTGAAGTGTGAGACTCTGGAACACACCTCCTGCCTGTGACCAGCCTGTGGAGAGTCCCAGCGTCTCTGGGCTGGATGCAGGTCTGGGTTGTGTCCCAGGCCCAGCTTCCTTAGGGCACACGGTAGTGTCAGTGAGGGAGTGTATCATTCCTATTGCTACAACAAACTGCCACAATTTAGTGGCTTGGAACAACACGAAGCTTAGAAATCTGAAATGAGTCTTATGGGACTGAAATCAAGGTGCCGGAGGCTGCTGCTCCCAGAGGCTTGGAGAGTCCCTTCCTGCTCTTCACAGCCTCCAGAGGCCTGCGCTCTTTGCCTTGAGGTCCCTCCTGTGACTTCAGAGAGCATTGCTCCAGCCTCTGTTCCCAGTGTGCTACCCTGACCTACTTCTGCTCACAGGGACCCCTGTGACTCCACTGGGCTCTCTCCACTGATCCAGGGTGATCTCCCACCCAAGACCTGAGCCACACCTGCAAAGCCTTTTGCCATATGAAAGTAACAGTCCCAGCTTGTGGGAGCGAGGACATCAGCCTCTGCGTGGGGGAACTGTAACACTCCTTACAGATCTCTTTGGCCTCTTGCGAGTTTTGGAGCGAGTCAGTGTTAGTCCTGGTGTGTCCCTGTCCCATCCATGGAGTAGGGCCTGGCCAGCGTCCTGGCGAGCCGCCCCTGTTCTACCCTCGCTGGCATTGGTTACTTGTTGTTTTCCTTTCGTGGTGGTGATCATGGGGACTGGATTGAGCCTGTACCTGCACCCCGCTTATTTTCTGTCTTTTTGATGATAGCCCTTATTTCAAGGGTGAGGTGGTCTCTGGGTTTTGATTTGCGTTTCCCTGTGGACCTCATCCCGCTGTAGTGGAGAAATGCAAGGTGATCTGCACCAAGAGCCTGTAGAGCGCTGGGCTCTCTCACCAGTGCAGACCCAGCCTCTCCTCCAGGGCTGTGGTCCAGCCTGGGGGAGGTTAGTGTTTTGATTGATTGATTGATTGCAGTGCTGGGGAATGAGCCAAGGGCCTCGCTCATGGTACTCTTTTTATTTCTATTTTGGGACAAGGTCCGATTATGTTGCCCAGGCTGGCCTTGCACTTGCCTCAGTCTCCCAAGTGGCTGGGGTCACAGGTGTGGCCGCATGTTTAGCCGGTGGTTAGGACTTGTGCAGGATGGATTAGAGACTCAGCCGTCAGTGGGAAGGGAGAGTTAAAGGTAGGGGTGTGTGCACCTCTACCCTACCCCCGCTTCTGGCCATTCCCCTCCTGCAGCTGGCTGGTCCCTACCCACTGCCTGCAGCTTTGGTATGGGGAGTGCTTGTCCCCTGACCATGCCGTAGCACCTTTGGCACCTCTAGGTTTGGACACAAGTGCGAGCAGAATCCCCTCCACTGTGCTCCCACACACTTGGAAACACCTGTCATTCCCTGACCCTCGGCCTCTCCCCTCGGTCACCCTGAGTGGCCTGGATCTGAGTATGGGAAGGCTGACCAAAACCATGAGGGGAGGAGGGCCTGCTGTCCCTGAAGGAGGGGTGCAGCCTTGATGCGCGCTGTGACTAGAGGCCACTGCCTGTCCCTGAGCATCCTGGGATGAACTGCTTGTTATCTGTCCCTTGGTGCCTGGCAGGGCCTAGACATCGTCAGTACTGGCTGAGTGAAAAAGAGGGTGTGCACACCCGGTGTGTGCAGGGCAGATTCTGCAGAGGTGGGAGGCACTGGCCTCTCTGTCTCGCCTTCTCTGGGCCCAGCTTGTGACTGATCTTTGCTCCTGGTGCTGTGTCTGCAGTTGTGTGTGGACTTTTCTCTCAAGCATCATACTTTGGGGTGCAAAGCACTGCCCAAACACGATGCACCTCTCCTAGCCCACGTGGCTTTAGGACAGAATGTTGAGGGGTGCATTCCAAGAGGTGGCCACCTGGTGCCTGTGCTGTCAGTGGGTGTTCTGCACATTGCTCCTGTTGGTAAGGACACATGGTCAGGTGCCTCCATGAACACTGTCGATTTTTTCTCCATATCTTAATGACAGGGTAAAAGGTCACATTCTTTACATGGGGATTTTCCCCCTCTGATCAATTTTGGCACCTCCAGTCAAGGGTGGGTGTAGAGGAAAAGGTAGCTGCGTCCTCAGTCTTGGCCTGGTGCCGGTCTGCCCGCTGCAATAGCTGGCCTTAGCATTTGGAAGGATAGAGTGTGTAGGTGAGTGCAGGGGGGAAGGGCCAACAGATCTGAAGGTGCTGGTGGAGAGGTTGGGGGACAGGGGTCTCCCTCATCAGTACTGGGTGGTGCTCACCCTGTTTTCCACACATTGCCCTGTGAACTTGCTTCTGTGGCCCGGGCAGATGCCTTCTGCCTGAGTGCTGGTTCTTTGTTTGAAAAGAGCAGGTTCCCAAATGTTCCTGACAACTGACTGACTTTGGTGGCCTTCCTTTGGTTTCCTCATCCTTGGGACGCACTGCCGTGGCATAGTTGGGCTGTGCGCCTCCCTGGTTTGATCTCCCTGTCTTGCTTGTGATGTTAGGTGGACATACCACCAGGCCTGAGGGTGTACTTTTCCATCTGGGAGAGCTGTACTTGCTCAGAGGACCGAGTGTGTTCAAGTGTGCATTTCCACACAGTCATGGAAGTAGGCTCCAGCAAGTGCACACAGAGCAGCTGACTGGGCAGGGTGGGGGCCCATGGGCCACCTGGGGCAAGTGTCTGTAAGAGGTAAAGGTGTTTTCCTAGGGACAGAGCCCAAAGCTGTCCTCAGATCTTCAGAAGGTAAATCAGACCTTTGGGTCAAGTCCTGGCGACTCACTCTCACCTCCTTTCCAAAGGCAGATCGGGAGCGGCGCCGAGAAAAATATCTTTACTAGATGACATTTCATCGCAATGTCCGATCGTCTGGGGCAAATAACCAAGGGCAAGGATGGGAAAAGCAAGTACTCGACTCTCAGCCTGTTTGACAAGTATAAAGGAAGACCAGTAGACGCCACCAGGTCCTCAGGTGAGGCCCGGCCTGGAGGCCAGTTCCGCACCCCTTCTGGTGCACCTGAGACCTGGCCAGATGAGGTGTCTGGGCACTGGGGCACAGCCCTCCTTCACCTCCTGCTTGAGGTCTGACTCCAGAGCCTTGGAGACCCTGACTCTCTTGTGGTGGGACTGTTGTCTGGGGAAGCCATGAGTGTTTTAGAATGGGACTCAGTTTACCTTTCTGGGTTTCATGGCTTTGGTTTCCTGGAGTAGGTGGGAAAGTGTTGATCCCATCCACACTCACAAGGCCTCCATGAGTGTCGCGTGGCTCCAGCCCAGGCATCATGTGGGTCTTGTCAAAATGAGGTCAGAGCCATCCCCTTTGCTGGGGGTGGCTGCTGTGTGGGGCAGGGCTTCTGGGGGGGGTGCTCCTCACTGGTGTTCTGAGCTCCTAGTGGAAGGGAGACCTCTGTGCAGACTTCAGCAGCCTTTGTCCCTGAAGTCCTGGCACAGAGCTTGTGAGTGGCTGCAGTGGCCTCCGGGTGCCTGTCCTTGTCCCTTAGAGGTGGGAGAGTGGTGAGTGAGCTGGCCCCTTTCCTCTGTGACCCCTATCTGCTCCTTCATCTCCCCCTGCAGTTATTCCTAGACATGGCTTACAGAGTCTCGGGAAAGTGGCCACAGCCCGGCGCATGCCGCCGCCTGCAAACCTGCCAAGCCTGAAGTCTGAAAACAAAGGAAACGACCCCAGCATTGTGATAGTGCCCAAGGACGGCACGGGATGGGCAAACAAGCAGGAGCAGCCCGACCCAAAGAGGTGAGCACAGGGCTGTGAGCGGGCGGGTGGGGCGGCCCCTCCCCTACTATTGCCAGGTGTGCTCTGGCTCCCCTGCATTTCTCTGACTTCTGGAGCCGGCACAGGAGAGTTTCTGTGGCCGGCTTGTTCCCAGTGACCAGTGTGCCCCTGTGCATTATTTGGTGAGGACTCTTCACCCCAGAGCAGCGTCTACAGTGACTCAGAGCCAGTTCCTGGAGAAGCCAGTGTGCTGAGCTCCAGGTGGGGAAGGCAACAGCTGCTGGTGCTCCACGCGGCCGGGCTGTCCGGAGCGAGGCGGACTCCTCCTTGCCCAGGGCGGGCATGGCAGCACCCTGGAGGCTCACTGCTGCCAGCATGGCACCCTTGGTGCCTCAGGGGCCACGAACATGGTGCTGAAGTCTGAAACGGCCTCCATGTGGCTCTGGGGCCTGGGCACAGGACCCGGGTGAGCCCTTTCACTGTGGGTTCCCTGGCGCTCTGGCTACTGAGGAGGGCGTCCAGAGGAGAGGACTCGTGCTAGGAGGGAAGCCTCCTCTGGGCCTTGCCTTTGGGGAATGAAGAAAGCAGCCTGGTTCTTCTGCCCTGTCTGTCTCCGGGGCCGCTGTGGGGAGCCAGATGGTGAACGTGACCAGACGCAGCCTGCTAGCCAGTTGTCCGGGCTGTTGCTGGAAGTGCCTGGGGAAGCTGGGACAGCCGCCTCCCGGGGTTGCTTAGGGCTGTTGGTTGGCAGGACAGGTGGGGCCTCAGCAGTCAGCCCCACCTGTCCTTTCCAGCAGGACTGTCTGGCAGCCTGACCAAACCTGGAAGAGTGTCCTCCCTCTACTTCCCGTAGGAGTAGGACTGGGCTGTAGGGGTGGTGACCAGACAGCAGTGAGGAATCCCTGGGTAACGTGGGTCACTAGCACAGGGCTTGGCACAGAGGAGGGGTGTGGTGGAGGCAGACTGTTGCCATTGGCCTACTCCGTGTGTGCCCTGCAGCCCTGCAACGAGACCTTTCAGCGGGAGCCTGCAATGCCTCTGCTGCAGAAGTCTGGAGGGCCAGGTGTCACTCACTTCTTCACCCTCTGCGGGGGGGGTGGGGGTGGGGGGTGTGGAGAGGGAGGGTAGAGCAGGCAGCCACCCTGCCACCTGGGCCTCGGCCTTCTGCCCCGAGACGCAGTGCTTGGGTCTGGAACACTGTCTTAAGTAGGCGTGAGATGAGGACCAGTGGCCCTCGCTTTGCCTCGGTTGAGAATGGCTGGCCACTTGGCGAGGTGAACGTGGAGGCATGCATCTGCACAGAGCTTGGCTTCAGCTGACAGATAAGGCATGGTCATGGTGGCTCCTCGCCAAGTGGGTTGCTGCCCGTCTGCCGAGCAACACACTGAGGAGAACTGACTGAGGGCTCTGCTGGGGCAGAAGCCGCTGCTCCAGCGCCTTGCTGCCCTCAGGAGTGTGCTGACCATCGGCCACAGAGGGTACTTAGAGGGTCTTTTAAACTTTAAAATATCTTTTGATCCAATAATTGTTTCTAGGGTCACATGCTACTGAACTGCTTACAGCGTACAAAGATTAGTATGTGTACAAAACACTCAACTGCAGTTACCTGTGTGTGGGCCATAATTTAACCAAATTAGAGATTGGTTAAATTATGGCCCAAGTATATTGTGTCCTCATTAAAAACGACGATAGAACTGGGCACAGTGGCATATGCCTATAATACCAGCAGCTCAGGAGGCTGAGGCAGGATGATTGAAAGTTCCAAGCCAGCTTCAGCTACTTAGGCCCTAAGCAACTTAGCAAGACCCTTTCTCTAAAATATATATAAAAGGGCTGGGGAAGTGGCTTAGTGGTTAAACACCCCTCAGTTTAGTCTCTAGTACTAAAAATATAAAGATATATATATATATATATATTTTTTTTTTTTTTAAGAAGAAGGTAGATCAATATGTACTCTTATGAAAAAATGTTCAGGTTCATAAAGTGAAGAAGAGGTTATGGGAGTGTAGGTACAGGGCCATCCTACTTGTGTTAGAAAAATACAGTGTTAACATATGTATAGGAAAATCTGCCTGGAGGGTCCGTCTGGAGGATGAGATCGTGACAAATTCTGTTTCAGATATGTGTATAAATTTATTTTTACTACGAGCACTTATCTTTCTCATACGCCTAGAGAAGGCAGGCACTCTGCTGGTGTCTTGAAGCAGCTGCCCCCAAGGAGGTGTGGTCCGGGCTCAGCCCCTCCCACCAGTGACTTGGTTTCCTTATGGGCACGGCTCCCGTTGCCTTCCTGGAGCTTATCTGCAGTGCGTGGTCAGCTTGCAGACTGCAGCCTCTGCAGGAAGGCAGCATGCCGCCCTGTCCTGCACAGCGTCATGTCTGTGCCCCTGCCACAGCTGGGTTCCCCTTCCATCTGCCAGCATGGGCGTCTACTGGGAAAGTGGATCTTCGCTGGCTGGCAGAGGCCTGGTGGCTGGTGTGGAGCTGCCCCCTGTGGCTCTGGGAAGCACAGGGCCTGGTCAGGTGGCCTGCTGCACCTAACCCCCAGCACGGGTCTTGCCTTTCTCTAGTTCCAGTGCGACGGCCTCTCAGCCGCCGGAGTCGCTGCCGCAGCCGGGTTTGCAGAAGTCTGTCTCCAATTTGCAGAAGCCGACACAGCCGAGCAGTCAGGAGGTGAGTGCTGAGGATCCCATCCTGATTCATCCGGCACTGTGGCCCTCCATGTCCCTGCCCTTGGGCAGACTGAGGAGTGGCTGAGAAACTGTGGTGGTGGCAAAGGAAGCCGGCCTGCAGTGTGGAGGGATCCCCAGCGGCAGCCGGTGCAGTTGTTCTTGGGTTCCTACACAGGGTAGCTCCGTTTCCCCAAACTGCTGCTCTGACATGAGTGTAGTAAGAATTCGAAAAGTACCAGGCCACAGAAGGGCTCAGCTGTCAGGTGAGCTCCTTTGTGGAAGCCCTTCTCAGCACTGAGATGTGTATGGTACCTCTAGGGGAGGGATGTTGGGGGTGGCATTCCCAGGTTGATGGTCCTGGAAGCCTTTCTCAGCTGAATGCCTCTGAGCACTGATGTCTCTGGGAACACGCTTTAGGAGACAGCCAGCCATGGTCCTTTCAGATGTTTTTCTAACACGTCATAACCTGGCCATGGGCTTGCAGAGATCCACAAGGTACACTATACCTAGTGGCAACAGAGAGGGAGGGGGAGTCTGAATTTTTTAGAAGAAGAAGAAATGTTACAGATACCTGGCACTCACCAGCCCTGTTGACCGCTTGATTGTGCTGCTCTCTGGGTGACCTGGGTCTGCAGTGCCATCCCCCAACTGCCATACCTGCTGGTGGGGGGGCCTCTTGCTTTGCTGGGTATCCTCCTCCACTCAACTCTGACCTGTGCTCTTTGAAATGAAAAACACAGAGGAAAAAAAAAACCCTGTTCCTGTGAGACTCCATATTCCTTGGCCTCAATTCACTGGGGCCTGTTGACATGGAGATGTTCAACATCCTTTCTTTTTCTCAGAATTTGAAACTGAGATTGTAGTGCCATGATGTTTCAACCTGGTTGTATTGAGCTTGGTAAACATACATGTGCTTGCTCCTGGGTGCAGTGGTGTACCTGTAGGCCCAGCTTCTCAGGAGGCTGAGGATGGGGGATTACTTGAGCCCATGAGTTTGAGGCCAGCTCAGAGACCCCACCCCTGGACCTGGGTAAGGTCCTGGGCCTGTATAGAAGAGAATTCCTATAGGGCCTGGGCTGTGGCCAGGTGGAGGAGCCCTGTCCCAGCACTGTACACAACCCACCACATCCTGTCTTCCCCTCTTCTTAGTAGCTACTGAGTCTTCTGTCTCATGCAGAGGAGAAGTAGAGGAAGAACCTATTGATTTGTAACTTTCAGAACATCTCAGAGTAATTCTAGTTATTTTGTTTGTGGAATAGAATTCACTGGCAATATCAGCACACCATCTTGGTCCTATAGGATTCCCTCCAGTTGGGGCCTCTGGGTGCGGGTGGGGAGTCACCCTGTGGATGCAGACACCAGTGGAGGTGTGGGATTCAGTGTGGGGGAGGAGAGTGAGACCTGATCCTGACCTTGATTACTGCTGGATCTGAAGGCTCCCCAGCCCCCAGGATTGTCCAGCCAGAATGGCACTGTCCCCATTAGGCTGAGGCACATCCTTTATGTGGATGTGCCTCAGGCAGACACCCAGGCAAAGCACGCAGGGCAACTCAGATAAAGACCTGACCACCTCTGTGTCAAAGCCAGAAGGATGGTTTTTCTGCTTGGAGGAGGGTGGGCTGGGAAGGAGGTGGATGGAAAGGTGGTTATTTAATGTATCTCATCCAGTGTGTGGTGGGATTGACATGCTACATTTAGGGGCCCTTGACCTTGGGAAAGGGGCAGGCTGTGGAGTCCAGCGTTGGTGGGAAGGGCAAATGGGCTCAGCAGTTGGAACTTGAAAGCCTTTGCACTCAGGTGGGCGGGGCACAGACCCTGGTCCTCACCCTAACTGGGGGTCTCTCTCAGCCACATTCTGGACATGAACCCTGGCTGGGCTGTGTATGTGAGGGTCACCCAGGCTGGGTGTGCCTAGCAGCATGCCTAACCCTCCTGAGCTGTCAGCAAAGGCTGCCCCATAGGGCTGAGGCTGGTAGGCAAGTCCAAGTTAGTAGGGGAGGAGGGCTGTCAGGTGGGGGCCCTGCTGTGTGGAATGACAGGTGCGCTGGGTTTCCTGGGTGCCCCTTGGTTAGCAGCGGCACAGCATTTGAGAAATGTGAAGAATTGGGGTTTGGTCCATGCCTCTGTAGCAAGGCAGAGTCGCTCTGTGTGGGCACCAGGGACGGCCTGATGGAACGTGGTAGAGCAGGGGAAGAAGGCCCCGTGGGTCTGCATCTGGCTCGTTGGGATAACCAGCCATGTGACTGTGAGCCCGTCACTGCCCTGTCCTGCTCCTTCCCTTTAAAGGGACAAGGCAGGTTGAGTCCCTGCAGATCCTGCACTGAGAGAAGTGCCGTGCAGAGAGCTCAGGTTGTTAGATCCTGCCCAGAACACGATCCCTGTTGTATCTGCCGAGGGCTTGGATCTAAGGTGCCAGCATCTCAGTGCAATGCTTTTTTTCACTGTTGTTGTGGATCTGGGGATGGAACCCAGGGCCTTGTGTGTACTAGCACGTGCTCTGCCTGAGCCCCACCCTGCCTTCTCAGCATTCTGGCCTGCACACTTAGTCATGGGGCTCACTGAGCTAGCTTTCCTTATTTCCTTCCTTCCTTTTCAGAATACAAATTCAGTGCCAGGTGGACCAAAGTCATGGGCACAGCTGAATGGAAAGCCAGCAGGACACGAAGGTGGTAAGTGTGTGCAGGGTGTGTGTGGCCCTGGTCTAAGGGGAGCCCAGGGGGTGAGTTCTTTCCTGACTGTTCTGGTTGGGGCGAGGCACCCACCTGCTCTGTGGAATCTCTTCTCCAAGTCTTCATGTTCATGGTGCCCTGGCCTTTGCCAGTGGTGGAGCTGCTACTTCTGCAAAAATGTTGCCTCTGACTCCAGTGACTGTCATCGCTGGAGACGTTCCTCTTGAATGTCCCAGACCAAGCTGAAGCCTGCTGGAGTCACATGGATGTGCCTTCTGGGTGGGAGCTGCTGATGGAAGGCTTCCTGCCTGCAGCCATAGTGTCCCCAGTGGAGGTGGCACATCTTGCCTCATGCCCTGCCCCAGGGGTCGGTTGGGTGGGGCCTCGTGCCTTCCCAGGTGGCCACCTGCCAGCACAGATGCCCACAGCATGGCTCACTTGGAACCACTTCAGGGCAGCGGGGCCTTCAGCGTGTGGAGCAGGAGAGCAGACATGGGGTGATGCTGGTCTCAACTAGCTCTCTGTATCTTTCTGGCTTTCTCCACAGGTTTAAGGGGCTCAAGCCGACTGTTATCCTTCTCTCCCGAGGAATTTCCGACGCTGAAAGCAGCTGGAGGGCAGGACAAGGCTGGCAAAGAAAAGGGCGTCTTAGATCTGTCGTATGGGCCAGGACCAAGCCTCCGCCCTCAGAGTAAGTGAATGGCCATGTCGTGCTGCTCCCCCTTCCATTCTGCCCTCTTAGAGGGTGTTGGACCTTCTGGGTCCCAGGCTGCCTCCACCAGACCCATGTTCTGCTGGACTTCTTCTCCAGGCCCTCCCTGCGTCCGCCTGTCTTGCCTTTGGGTTAGGCCAGGCCTGTCCCCTCCTGTCTGTCTGCTATGCTGGATATTTGCATCAAGAACATGCCCAAGGCCAGCCCACTGGAGTCCCTGGTTCCAGAGCTTGCTTCTAAGCCAGTTATTTCTAGACCTAATGGAGCCTGTTGGACTCACTTGGGAAGTTAGCTTCCAGCCCACTCCAGTCAGACCACTCTCCACACTCTGGGGCTGCTGTGCAGCCAGCCCACACTACTGCCCTCTGCTGGTGTCTGGCACGGGGCCTGCGGGACTGTGGCAATGCTTGCTGCAGCTGGTGCTTCCTGGAGGTCTGGGGTGGCTTGAGGTTTGGGTGTTTAGGCCAGGGATGCTCAAGTACCTCCTAGGTTCAGGTCTTGCAGCAGAATGGGCTGTTGTTTGCTTGTCTTGAGTAATCCCCAAGGCCTTTCCTGTTGCTGACTCTGATGCCAGGGCACAGTTGTCCTGTGAACTCCATGACCACTGTGCTTCTCTGCTTAGGACAAGGACTTTTCAGTGGCCTGCAGGGGTTTATTTTGTTTGCTGCAAATATATAACCAAGTTGTGTAGAACAGAATTGTGTCTTTCTGGGATTAATTCAGATGAGTTGCTGTGTAGGACTATGAAAGTGTGGGACTAGAAGCAGCTTCTGGAATTAGTTCCTTCTCATTTGAAAAGATGAGGATGTGGGTGGCCCAAAGGGTGACCTCGCTTGCCTGGAATCACCTGGCAAAGTGGGAGCAGCCTAGCTGCCTGGCTCACCTGGTTTCAACTCCTCACCAGAAGCTGACTGACCAGAGTCCTTCCACCCCTCCAGTGCCTCCCTAGCCCATACAGCAGTCCCCCTAGTCTGCAGTTTCTCTCCACAGTTTGTTGTCTGTGGGCAGCCACCTCTGAAACTACTACTGGAGGTTTGTTTTGTTTTTGTTGTTTTGCTGGGTTCAAAATCCAGGGCCTCATATGTGCTAAGGCAAGCACTGTACCAGGGAGCCACACCGCAGCCCTTGACTGCAGGTTCTGAGGGAGAGGGTTTGCATGCGCATGAGTATTATAGTGTGCTGTTTTAGTTGCTCATCTCTCCCTGTGCCCACTGGCAAGTTGATCTTTGTCAAGGGCAAGTGTGTGTGTCCAGGTTTGGTATGTCCACGGTTCCAGGTGTTCCTTTGGGGTCTTGGAATGTTCCCCTTGGATGCGAGGCTGTTGTCACACCTTCTACCAGACAGACTCGTTGGGTGCTGGAGGCACCACCTTACAGAGAGACGGTCTTTGAGGTCTACCTGTGCTCTATGTGCCACAGGGACTGTTAGAGGCTGCTGCTAGTTAACGGGCAGCATGGGGCAGGACCCGCTCTGGCTGTAGTGGAGTCCAGTGCTGAGTGCAGTCCACACAGGCAGGGCTGGTGTGTGTTGAGTAGGTCTGTGGCTGTTCTCAGGGCTTTATTTCCCTGGGTTCTGTGCTCTGTGGGGTGTGTGACCTCTATTTGGGAGGAATCTGTGTCTGCACCTGTCCTCTCTGGGCAGATCTTATTTTAAATCTCTGACAATCTGACTTCCCTCGAAGTTTAACTTTCTGGCCAGGTGTCTGCCCCAGCCTCTCTTGGAAGGCCAGATGGATGGTTCGGTTCGGTTCTTTTTTTTTTCCCCCCTCCATTTTTTGGTGAATAAAGGGGTCCCCTGATCTCTGGGACCTCACAGATCCCTCCCTCCCCTCCTCTTTCCTCTCTCTTCCTGTACCCATCAACTTGCAGATGTGACAAGCTGGAGGGAGGGCGGTGGGCGAAGCACAGCTTCTGCGGCGTCTCTGAGCACCTCCCCAGCTGAGCCGGGCAGCAGGAACGCCAGTGCTGGGGATGGAGCCCCCTCCTCGGCATGTACCAGCGATTCTAAAGACCCCTCTCTCCGCCCGGCTCCTCCTGTCCGCAAAGGGACATCGCAGTTCCTGGGAAACGTGTACCACCCTCCCACGTACCATGACATGCTCCCTGCTTTTGTAAGTCCCCTGTGCGGTCCTAGCACTCAGCCATTCACGTAGCAGAGCCCAGTTCAGTGGCCAAAAGTCACCTTGGGCTCTCCCTCCCGGGTTCACTCCGCCCAGAGAGCCTGTTTTGTAGGTTCCCAGCAGATCTGCATTTGCCTTCCACCCTTCTCAGGTGCTGTGGCCTCTGGCCCTTGCCCGGGTGAGGGATGTTATTGGCATGGTGGTCTTTTAGATGAAGGAGAGGTGGGTGTTCCCAGACAGGGTTCCCAAGCTTACCTACCCACAGCAGGTGGGGAAGGGCTCATGAGGAAACCCTCAGCCTTTCCTGTTTCTTCTTCCCATTATCCACTTTTCAAAACAAATTCCAATTTAAGTGGAGCTTGGAATTTGGGTCATTGCCAGAAACCCTCTTTGTTGGTGTTATGTTTCAGATGTGTTCGCCACAGTCATCAGAGAACCAGGGTCCAGTGGACCGAGGCTCCTTCCCTCTTCCTCAGCTCCGCCTGGAACCCCGTGCTCCTTTTAGACAGTTCCAGATCAATGGCCAAGATGGGTAAGTGAGCTCCATAGTACAGTGCACAGAGTCTCCTGGTGGGGCTGACACTGGAGACCGCACAAACCCAAAGCCACTCCAGCCCCCAGGCTGTGTGGGCTGTGGGGTGGGGCAGGTTGAGGGCTTGGGCCGTGCTAGAGTTCAGCACTGGGGAGGCAGAGCTTCCCACTGGGTGTTTGCTTATTATGTATTTCTTTTAAAAGGAAACAGTGTAAATATTAGCTCAAAAATGAACCTGTGCAATGTAGGATTTATTTTTGGGAAAGTGTTTGTGCTTCCCTGTGTGTTCACGGCCCATCATGTGGACTTCTCTCCCCTCAGGAAAGAGAGCAGGCTGGGGCTGACCCGCCCCATCCGCCCACTGAGGCAGCTGGTGGAGCGGGCACCACGGCCCACCATCATCAATGCCGAAAACCTGAAGGGCCTGGATGACCTGGACACCGATGCTGACGACGGCTGGGCAGGTGGGTGTGGCCGGAGGGCGGGCAAGCTGGAGGCCCACTCTGCTTGCCCCTGTGGCACACTGGCCCCTGAGGAGGCAGCGGGTTCAGGCCTGTGCGTCTGCATTTGCAGTTAGACCCGGTGACTTCCTGAGCAGGCTGGATCTTCTTTTGGTCTTCACTCTTGATCTTAGAGCTGTGGGAGATTTTGATGTTAACTTTTCAAAGAACTTATTTATCTGTTTATTTTTAGTTATAGATGGACACAATGCTTTTATTTTACTTATTTATTTTATGTGGTCTGAAGATCAAACCCAGTGCCTCACATATGCTAGGCAAGTGCTCTACCACTGAGCCCCAGCCCCAGCCCTCAAAGAACTTTTGACAATGGAAATTTTTAAAAATCAAAAGGAACAAGCTTCTAGCTATTTGTCACCTAACTTCAGGAAGTACCAGCATTGCATTGTTTTTATTCCTTTATCTCTGCCCACTCCCCTCCCCAGCCTGATTCTTTGTTTTCAGCTAAGTTCTAATTACATTGTAAAAGCACAGGGTCTCCTGTGGGGTTTGTTCAGTGGATACGCTTGCAGTGAGCATCCATGTGAAAAGGTGGACGATTCTCACCACTGGAGGATTCCCTGGGTCCCTTCTTAGTCGGTTGGCCTTCCTGATTCTACCCAAGAGGTTCCAAGTCTTCTGATTGATTTCGCTGTAGATTAATTTTGCCTATTGTAGAACATCAAATGAATGGATTCATACAATTCTAAACCTGTATAATGGTTTTTTTTATTTTATTTTTTGTGTGGGATTGAGCCCAGGGTATTGCACATGCTAGGCAAGTGCTCTACCACAGAGCTACATCCCCACCCCTGTATGATTTTTTGTTTTTTGATAGTCATCATTCTTAGGCATATCTGTCATTACTTTCCAAGTGCTAAAATGTGTTTTTATTATTATCATTATTATTATTTTTTTTCCTTGGTACCAGGGATTGAATTCAGGGGCACTCGACCACTGATTCACATTTCTGGCCTGATTTTGTGTTTTATTTAGAGTCAGGTTCTCAGTGAGTTGCTTAGTGCCTTGCTGTTTCTGAGGCTGGCTTTGAACTCGTGATCCTCCTGCCTCAGCCTGCCAAGCTGCTGGGATTACAGGCGTACACTACCGTGCTCAGCTTGAGATGTGTTTTATTGTATTGATTTACTGAAATTGTTTTATCCTTTTGAAAGTCCCATTAAGAATGGTATCTGGGCTGGGGCTGTAGCTCAGTGGTAGAGCTCTTGCCTCGCGTGTGTGAGGCACTGAGTTTGATCCTCAGTACCACATAAAAATAAATTTAAAGAAAGGTATTATGTCCATCTACAATTAAAAAAAAAATAAAATGTTAACTTTATGCCAGGTATGGTGGTGCACACCTGTAATCCCAGTGGCTTGGGAGGCTGAAGCAGCAGGATCACAAGTTCCAGCCAGCCTCAGCAATTTAGTGAGGCCCTAAACAACTCAGTGAGACCCTGTCTCTAAAATACAAAATAGGGCTAGGGATGTGGCTCAGTGGTCGAGTGCCCCTGAGTTAATCTCTTGTACCATGGAAAAAACAACAACAGCAACAACAGCAACAAAATGAAGAATGAAATCTTCATTCCTCCTGGATCAACATCCCCGAGCAGGGCTGCTGAGCCTGAGGGTAGGCCTGCAGTTAATTCGATGGAGTTCATAGCCCGCCAGCCTCTCCCTGTGGTTGTACCATGTCATATTCGTGCAGCAGGCTGTGGAGCTCAGTGCTTGGCATCCTCACATTTTGGGGCTTGTCCTTGTGGTCTTAGCCGTCCTGGTTCATTGCGCTTCTGATCTACTCTTGCACGGGGCTGGTGACGGTATCCTGTGCTCTGCTGCGCCTCGCGGTTCACCCTTGCCCAGTGCCTGTGTGACTTCATTTTCTTCCATGTTAGATTACTACTAGTCCTTTGCGACTTCACATTGCACTTTTTTTTTCTGTTTCAGTCTTTTTTTTTTTTTTAAAGCTCTGTTTTGATAAGCAAAAGTTTTTAACTTGGATGCAGACTGATTTACAAACTTTTTTATGATTATCACTTCTGTGTCCTTTTTAGGAACTGCTCCTCTACTTGGTTGAAAAAGACCCCTGAAGTCTTTTAGCTTTGCCTGTTGCTTTGGGTCTTGGTCCAGGTTGGACTCATCTTCGTGGGGCTGTAGCGCAACAGTCTGGGATCACTTTCCCTACACAGATGCACACTTTCCCTCTACTATTTGTTGTTGAGACTTTCTTGTCCCTATATTGAATTGCTTTCTTGACACTTTTGCCAAAAATCTTTTGACCATGTGAGTGATGGTGTGTTAGTCTTGATGCCAGTTGCACACTGTAGCTTTATAGGAAATCCTGAATTCAGGTAGTGTAACATTGTTTTGTTTTTTTTTTTTTTAGCATTGTTGATTATTCAAGCTCTTTGCATTTTCATGCAAATTTAGAACCAACTATGAGTATTTACAAAGAGCCTGCAGGCATTTTGGTTAGAACCTGTTGAGTCTATATCCAGATAAGCGACACCTCAATTTTGAATCTTCAGTTTTAGGAGCCTGGCGAATCTCTTTATTAGGTTTTCATTCCCTCAACAGTGTTGTATAATTCCCACTGTAGAGGCCATGAGCATCTTCTGTTATGTTCATTTGCTAATAGAGCACATGGTTAATACGCACAAAGTCCTGAATTCAATCCCCAGCACCACCACCAAAAAGAAAGAGAAAAGAAAAGCTGGGTGCGGGGGCACATATCTGTAGTTGCAGGAACTTGGGAGGCTGAGACTGGAGGATGTTGTGAGCCCAGGAGTTCAGCACTAGCCTAAGCAACATAGTGAGACCCTGTGAAATTAAAAATATAGATATATTTCCAGGCTTTTTGTTTTTATTTTTGGGTCCTAGAGACTCTACCACTAAGCTATATCCCCAGCCCTTTCTATTTTATTTTGAGATAGGGTCTTGCTAGTTGAGTTGTTGGAATTTTAGGTGTATCCACTGTGCCTGGCTCTTTATCCTTTTGATGTCTGTAGGATCTGTTGTGACGGACCCTCTTTTGTTCCTGATAATTTGGTGATACTTGTCTTCTCTTTCTTGTTCCATTCTTCCAAGGAATTATTAGTTTTATTAATCTTTACATTGACTTACCTTTTGGGTTTATTACTGGTTTTTATACCAATTCTAAATGTTCTCATTCTAATTATTGAGGCATTTCTATGTTTCTAATAGTTTTATCATAGTCAGCATATTCTGTATGGTTTTAGTTCTTTTGAACTTATAGAGGCTTATTTTATGACTAGGGTAATGATCTACCTTGGAGAAAATCCCAAGTGCTCTTGAAAGGAATGTGTGAGATGCCCCATCCCAGCTCCTAGCATGTGCCCAGTGTCACCTGACCTCAGCCATGGGAAACACATTCCTGATTGTTGGTGCTGCCGTGAGCTGGTCACTGTGCCAGGTGCACTTCCTGGCTTCCGCAGCAGCCTCACAGGGGCAGATGTGGTTCCCATTTTGCTGATAAGGGGTTGAAAGCCACGCCACGTTCTGTTCCTGGGTGTCTTGGTCTGTAACTGACAGCCTGCTCACATTGGTCGGTGGCACCTTTCAGACCCTGTATGTTTACCCCTTGTAGATTTGTATCCTTACCTTTTAATTCCGTTGGTTTCTGCCTCTTTTATCTTGAAGCTGTCGTTAAACATACACACATTTATAGTTTTGAGGTCCTTGTCTCCAGTGGTATTTGTTTCTTTCTTTTTTGGTACCGGGGATTGAACCCTGGGGTGCTTAACCGCTGAGCCACATCCCCAGCCAGTTTTATATTTTATTTAGAGTCGGGCTCACTAAGTTATTTAGGGCCTTGCTGAGTTGCTGAGGCTGGCTTTGAACTTGTGATCCCCTTGCCTCTGCCTCCTGAGCTGCTGGGCTTACAGATGTGGCCACATGCCCAGCTCTGGTGTGTTTCTTGCAGTCCCCCTTGCCCTGTGTCAGCACCCATGGTCTGAATTCCCATGTTGCTCTCGTTGCATATCGTTTGCCTTTCAAGCCATTTATATTTAAAGTGGTCATTAGCAGACAGCATGGATCCATAAGTTGCTTTTTCAACTCCAACTCTGCCCTTTAATTGGATTTTTTTTGTTCCTCATTTTGAAAGATAAGAGTCACATAACAAATTTTCATATATAACAAGAAATTTGCCCCTTTAAAATCTCCTATTGGGTTGCTTTTAGTTAGTCATAAGGTGCAAACATCACCGGGCTCCCACTCCAGAATGGTCCCATCACCCTGTGCTGTAGCAGTACCACCAACCTCCAGTCCCTTGGTGACTGACTCTTCTTCTCCCCAAGCCGGTGGATTTGCATATTCTGCACATTTCATGTGCAGGGAGTCTTGCAGAGAGTGGCTTCTCGCCCAGCATGGTGGTCATCCTGTTGTGTGCACCATCACGATTTGTCTACCCACATGCCAGTTAATGAACACTTTCTGCCACCGGGCTGTGTGGGGTGGGGGTTCCTGGAGCAAGACTGTGCCTTGAGCATTTCCCAGTGAGGTTCCGTGCTGCTAGGGCAGACTGCAGTTTGGTTTCTGCCTGCTTTGCTCACTTTTCTATGCCTTGAAATAACATTTTAAAAACATTTTGAGCAGAATTAACAGTTGTTGTCTAACCTAGCTGCTTTGCTCCTGCTGGACTGCAGGACCTCCCTTCCCGGTCACCTGCAGGTGAGCAACACCAATGTTCTCATTTTGTTTCAAAATCTTCCTGGGCCCTCTTGTTGTTGTAGGCCTCCACGAAGAAGTAGACTATTCAGAGAAATTGAAGTTCAGCGATGATGAAGAGGAGGAAGAGGTTGGGAAGGATGGCCGGCCAAAGTGGTAAGGTGCCCTGTTCCAGCTCCTAGCATGCATCCAGTGTCACCTGACCTCAGCCATGGGGAATGCATCCCTGCATGTTGGTGCTGCCGTGAGCCGGTCTGTGCCAGGTGCATTTCCTGGTTTCCACAGCGGCATTGCAGGGGCAGATATGATTTCCGGTTTGCAGATAATCATATCTGAGGACAGCTGCTCAGGAATGGAGCCAGGCTTTGTATCTAGGCATGACCAGGACCTGTGCCTTGAATCTCTTGACCTGGACTCGTGTTTTCTCGAGTGTTATGCAGACGGCTTCTTCCATGGAGCATTTATGGTGTCGTGCCCAGAAAGGCTTCTGTGGCCAGGCAGTTTGGAAAGCCACCTAGGTTCAGCTGCCTCCCTCCAGGATCTCCAGGGGCTTGAGCATGCTGCCCAGTGCTGGGGAGGAGGGCAGCAGGAGGTGGGGCGATGCCAGGTCCCACACTCATTGGAGCTCCTCGTTCTTCTTCTGGTGTTGGCCTGTGTCACTGGACTGCTTTCACCCAGTGCCCACTGGAAAATACTGCATCGTGCACTTGGATTCTTTAGTTCTCATCTTGGTGTCAGTAGCTCCAGCTGCTGGCTGTTGAAGTGATGTGATACCTGTGGCTGTCCTGCGGTTTTTCTGCCCTCATTGCCTCTGCAGAACTGCCCATCTCCTTGCCACATGACCACTGCACTTTTTTTTGGCAGAGGGTACCGGGAATTGAACTCAGGGCCACTTGACCACTGAGCCACATCCCAGCCCTGTTTTGTATTTTATTTAGAGACAGGGTCTCACTGAGTTGCTTAGCGCCTCACTGAGGCTGGCTTTGAACTTGCGATCCTCCTGTCTCAGCCTCCCAAGCTGCTAGGATTACAGGTGTGGCCACCGCGCCTGGCCTGCACTTTTTTTTTTTTAAAGCATGCTCACTGCTGCCCTGCCTCAAGTGGCAGTGCTTAGTTATGGCAGGCGTTCTTCCACTTGTTTTCTCATCAGTAACTGCACATTCATGCGGTGGAGCCTGTGAGTCTTTTGCTTGTTATTCCCTCTCTGCTCTGAAGCCCCTGCTGTTAGTGCCCCTGTTCTGGAGGGAGCCAGGGACAAGCTTCAATCACTTGTTTCTAGTGAGACACAAAAGAATGAACTAGCGGATGTGCTGGGCTGTGTCTCTGGGTCAGTTCTCGGAACATGGCGCTCAGAAGAATGTGACCAAGAATTTAAATTGGAAGTAAAGACATGAATGCTGCAGTCTCATGGGAGCAGCAGGACAGTTGTTCTGTCCCTCAGTTGACATGGAGTTAGGCATGGACTTTGGGCCTAGTTTTGCCCCTAGCTGTGACCAAGTATACCTTCAGTTCAAGAATGCTCAAATGACGACCCCCCCCCCCCCCCCCCGCAGACCTGCTCTTCTTCCAGCGTTCCCTGAGCTGGGTGATGGTGTCCAACTCTGAGAGACTCCCTTATGTATTTCCCAGTCTTTATTTCCTCATGGGTGATGGGCTCCTGGAACCTCCCTGCCTCTGCCACGTCCTCCTCTTTGTCTTTGGGGCCCATAGGGCCAGCACCCTCCTTGTCTGACCACCCAGAGGCCGACAGTGTTGTCTCCTTTCTCTCACCTGTGCTTGTACTGTGTCTACTTACCTGCCTGAAACAGGTCTTCTCTGATGGGCAGGTCAGAGGCCCTTAGCAGTTGCTCTTTCTACCTTTTCCTCATGCACCTTCCTTGTGTCATGCTCCTGCCTGCTACTGGTGTGTGTGCAGACACGCATGGTGTGTACATTAACCGTCCCTATCAGCCCTTCCTGGCCCTGGACTGCCTCACGGGCACCTGCAGGTGCACCTGTGTCTGGCTGCTGCACTGGGCTGCACCTTGTCCCTCCTGTGAAGCCCCTCGTGCCCCCTTCTGTGCGAGGTGTTCCTTCTCTGCTCCTCCTCCAGCTCCGCCCTCTGTTCCTTGGGGTTCTGGTTGAGCCCCTCCCTGTGCAGAGCCCAGGAGGAGCTGCAGTCTGTGGATGCAGAGTCCTGCCTCTAAGTTGCTGGCTCCTGCCTGCAAGAGGAGCCTGCTAACCTCTGAGGCTCAGTGTCAGCTCTTTCATTGGGGGTAACCAGGGTGTCTCTCCGCAGTCAGTGAAGTAACAAGTGTCACGTGCCCTGCCTGAAACTTTGTGTGAGAGTGACCTGGCAGTGCTGGTTTTGGGTTTGGGGGCTCATGTGCAGAGGGCCGGGGGGGATCTGTTTGAAAGGGGAGATTGGTGTATACACAGCTGGCTTCAGTGCTCCCCGGGGCCCCTGACTGCTGGGATCAGACATGCTTGACTGCCTGGGAATACTTCATGCTGAGTACCATTTGTCCTAGGAACAGCTGGGACCCGAGAACGCAGCGACAGTTGTCCCTGAGCTCTGCAGACAGTGCTGATGCCAAGCGCACTCAAGAGGAAGGGAAGGACTGGGGCGAAGCTGTGGGTATGTCCCGTGTTGCCCGAAAGGTGCCGGAGCCTCAGCCACCTTCCAGAAAGCTTCATGGCTGGGCATCAGGCCCAGACTACCAGGTACTGTGGACCTGGGGGGTTCTGCACCCAGCTGTTTTGCTGGGACTCTCCCTTCCTCCCTGTCTCTTTCCCACTCTCACTCTCAAAATTCACTTGCCCAGAGTTTCAAAGACAAAGATGACAACAGGTCTTCTAGCCCCTGACCTCTGTTTTGCACTTCACCGAGAACGTGGCTGGGTTCCTGAAAAGTCCTGGGAAACATTTCTTCTGCTTATTTTAAGCATCACAAAGTTACAGAATAATTGGAATTATAATATGAAGAAGATTTTTTCCGAGCCAACTTGATCAGTTCTCTTGCTGCAGAGCACTGACACTCTTCTGAGGTGACCTTGGTCAAAACCAGGGAGGAGTGTTGATTCTGCCGACTAGTCCTCAGAGCTATCACGTTCCCAGCTGTCACCTAAGGTCCTTTGTACCAGGGAATCTGGCTCAGAGCCACATGTCACACTTACCCGTGCTCAGCCAGTTCCCTCTCTCCTGGCCTGGGGGCTTCTGAAGTTGCAGGCCAGTGAGACATCCCTCAGGTTGGGCTGTCTGGTGCGTGTGTGCTGGGCCTAAGGCTCCTGTCCTGGCAGCAGATTCTCAGGTTCTTCTTTGCTTTCCACCTGGTGACCTTGCCTTGACATTGGCCTTGGGGACATGTGCTTTGATTTCATGGTTGATGTGGCATCTGCCACATTTTGGCTTTAGAGTTACTCATTTCTCTGTTATTGACAAGAAACTTGCGGGGAAAAAAAAACAAGACTGCATATCCCTTTACCGTTGTTTATTTTTTTCAGTGACTTGTAACCTTGGTACCTAGATTGTCTGGTTTGGCTTTGGGAGCCTCTCTGGCCTGTGTTCAGCACTCCTTTCTTTCTGGAGGATAACCCAGTCCACACGCCTCCTATCTTAGACCTCACTTTGCCCTGGATTTACCCTTTCTTCAAGAAGTCCTGGTTCCTTTGACTGACATTATGTTTAGAAACCAGTATCTAGGCTCTGGGAGCCCCCTGCTATTGGGTGTCTCTGTTCCTGGGCCTTCTGGACGCGGAATGTGTGTGTCAGCACGCGTGTTCAGAGCTGTGCTCTTTCTGGATCTGTCTCTGTTGGAAACCCTGAGGTTGCAGGACTGCCTCCAGTTCCAGGGAATCCTCTCCTCTCTGTTGGTTGGTTCTCTTTCCTGCAGCAGTGAGAAGTCATGTTATCCCTAGGTTTTATCCTTACTGGCTCAGCACCTGCTTGGGACTGGTTTCCCCTTCTGCTGCCCCTCCCTGCCTGCGCAAGTGCCCTCCCCTCTGACATCACCCCTGTTTCACAGTGCCCTGAATGTCCCTGCTCAGTGCTCTCCTCATGATTGTCCTCTCTGCCCACTTGGGCTCCGCCTCCCTCATGAGGCCACCTCTCCATCCACTTTGATCTTGCTGGCTAGAGCCACCTGCACTGAGCCAGTATGACTCCCTGGCCCCAGACACCTACATGACCTGGTCACAGCTAGTGGCATCAGGGCTGAATTGTTCAGGAGGCTGTGGACTGGGTAGAAGAGGCACTATTTTGAGTAGTCTAGGTGAACTTGCCATTTTCAATTTGGGTTCTCCTTCTGCACTTTCTTACCTTCAGTCTTATTAAGTACTTGGTATGCCAGGCACTGTGCTGGGCATAGGGCAACAGAGTGAAAATAGAATGCATACAGTGCCACTCCTGGAAATTATCTTGCAGGGGGTTTAAATTTTCACTCATACATTGATTGGGGTAGCTCAGTATTCAAAAGGTTTCACTTTTCTGGTCATATGCTAGAAGTTAACTGGAAAAGGCAACAGGAACAAAATCTATATAATTTATGCACCCAAGTGTATTCTAACCAAATCACTGACTATTATATGAAATGATGGATAGCCAGCCATAGGGCAGCATAGTGGATGCACCAGAGGTCTTGACAGTGGACACAGAGTTTGTGGTCCTGTTTCTAGGAAATTGTCTAAGTGGAATAACCCAAGTGTAAGGCTGTGTTGGGGTTCACCTGGAGGGTGGGTGAGCACCAGCGAGCAAGTGGTTAATGGTATGAGCCCTGCAGAGATCAGTGAGTAGCCCTGCCCCTGGCACAGGCAGTGGTTCATGTTCAATGGCAAAGTATAAGGAAAGTGCACAGTTGGGTCCAGAGTATATCATGTAAAAATCACCTTCCTGCTTTTCATTTGGAATTTTAATCTTCTGATTATAGTAATTATCTCTAATTGTAAGAAGTTGGTTTTAGGAGAAAATGTCTCAAATACAGCACATGTGGCTTATTCCTCCTACTGAGGTTCAGTTAACCCGTACAAGACGACAGAGCTCTTGCTTATTTCTGCTCAGTGGCCTTGACGTCTTTGTAAACACCATTCAAAACAGGGCATCTTTTTTTTTTTTTTTTTTTTGAGGGGGTACGGCTGCACATCTCCCCCCTTGGTGCCATTTAGGGGTGCATCTGCACCCTGCAGGCCAGGGAGACACCCCCCTGGTGCTGAGGATATTCATGCTGCATGTGTAGCACCATGCTCACCCTGTGACCGGCAACTAGCAAGAGGCTCAGGAATGGAGGTGCATCTCAAAGGGACACTTTGAGATGAGCTTTTTCATTTCTGTATAAAGACCAACTTGAAGCTGTATGTCTCACAGTGAATTTCATTTTCTCATGGATCTGTTGACTCAGGGACTCTTGTATTTTCATGGAGCAGGAGAAGAATGGTTTTATGACTAAGGAGTGATGCTTGTTGACTCCTGCACCCTTGGACACCCTAGTCTTGTGTGCTTGTTGGCAATGGTGAAATCATCTCGTGTCCACCACAGAGCTGAGTACTTGTGAGCACCTGTTTCACCTGCACAATCCCCAGGGCTTCCTTTATTGGCCCCATTTTACAAATGAATGACTAAATGACATTTCAACATAGTCAGGGACAGAGCAGGACTAAAACCCAGGTCCAGGTGATATTGCACTTGCCTTGCACATAGAAGACTCTGGCTTCCATCCTTAGAAGTTTAAAACATAAGTAAATAAAACCCAGGTCTGCCTGTGGTGCCACTGTGCTGCTTCTCAAAGGTGTTCAAGGATCGCTGGAAGGAGAACTAATCCCACAGAGGCAGTGGCCCCTGCCTGTTGGGTTTGTGACCCACCATCTCATCAGAGGCTCTGTTCTCTTAGCAGAAATCCTCAGTGGGCAGTGTGTTCCGGCAACAGTCTATCGAGGACAAGGAGGATAAGCCACCCCCGAGGCAGAAGTTCATTCAGTCAGAGATGTCCGAGGCCGTGGAGCGGGCACGAAAGCGCAGGGAAGAGGAGGAGCGCCGAGCCCGGGAGGAGAGGCTGGCAGCCTGCGCTGCCAAGCTCAAACAGCTAGACCAGAAATGCAAGCAGGCCCAGAAGGCCAGCGAGGCCCAGAAGGCCAGCGAGGCCCAGAAGCAGGTGGAGAAGGAGGTACCTCGGTCCCCAGGCACCGAGAAGGCCCCCCCACAAGAAAATGGCCCTGCTGTCTGCAAAGGTAAGAGGCAGGTCCTCCCGCCAGCTGGAACCTTGGACTGGGCAGTGGTTTGCTGTTCCCATTCTCCGACTTCTTAGCAGCCTGTAGCTAGGGCTGGATTACATTGAAAGCGCCAGAATAGAGGCCAGGGTCACGTGCCTGGGTCTGGTCCTGTTTTGGGTTCTTAATCTAGCTGGTGAAATGCCTCGCCTCTCTAAAGCGTGGCACCTGCTTGCATGCTGAGGGGCATGTGAGATGCTGCACATGTGCAGGGCGGGGGATGGTGCTGGGTGGGAGTGTCTGGAAGGCCTGAGTAGTCTTGCTGATAGTCTCCCTCTTGTCATTCTTGTGGCTGTTACCATTACTGTGCAGTTACACGAGGCACAGATGATAAAGGACATTCACAAAGCACAGGGTCCTTTTATGCAGAGGGGAGGAGCCCACCTCTTGTTAGAATGCATTCTCCCTGTGCCAGAGCTTGCACAGTGCTGCATGACCGACAGACATAGCAGTAGGGGGCGCTCTCCAGGAAAGCCAGCTGTGTCTCTGTCATCTCCTTCCCCTCATGTCACCTCTTGTTAGGAGACAGGGGCCCATATTAGACACAGGCCCTGAAATGTTTGATCTGGTAGCCATGTGCCCTGGCCAAGAAGCTCAGAGAAATCAAGTTTTCTTCTGTCTTTTTTTTTTTTTTTCTGGTACCAGGGATTGAATCCAGGGGGCACTTTACCACTGAGCCACATACCCAGCCCTTTTGAAAATTTTTTATTTCGAGACTTGAGGCTGGCTTTGAACTTTCAATCCTCCTACTTCAGCTTCCCGAGTTGCTAGGATTACAGGCGTGTGCCACCGCGCCCAGCTCTGCTCTCCTTCCACAGTCTCAGTACTCGGGGAGGGGCAGTAGAGAGACTGCGGGGAGCATTTCTCCTGGGCAGGCACTGTTCACTGTCTCATTCGGTCCTCACGTGAGTCCTGTGGAGTGGGCGTGACTGCTATCCTTCCTTACAAAGGAGGGAACACAAAAGGAGAAACTAAACCTGTGCCCAGGTCACACCACCTGTGGACATGGGGGATTCGTCCTGTTTGGGGAACGGCCACTCTCGGGCTACCAGAGTCCTCTATCAGACCTCCGCTCATAGCTGACTCTGATCACATGCACGTCCGCTGACCTCCTGGTCCTTGTCCCCATCTCTAACGTAGTTGTGGGTACAGCTCGCTCACAGTGTCCTGTGGGTAATCCAGGAGCTGGTGCCCAAGGAGTATGTAGTGTGGGCTGGGCCCAGCACTGAGTCCTGCACAGAATGTTCCTGCCCACAAGAGAAGCACTTGCTGTTCAGCCATTGGTCACCTGAGTGCTGTGAGCTCATTGTGGCTTCTCTTTGCTTGCTCATTCTCTAGGCTCCGCAGAATTCCCTGCCCAGGAAGCCCCCTCCACTTTCTCAGAGGAGGCACGCACAGCTTCCCCAGCTGTGGGTCAGAGCAGCAGCAGTGAGGAGGAGGCCAGGGAGTCTGCGTCCCCTGCACAGGAATTCAGCAAGTATCAGAAGTCCCTTCCTCCACGGTTCCAGCGCCAGCAGCAGCAGCAGCAGCAGCAGGTGAGCACCGAGCGATGGCCCCTCCCGTGCCCTCATGCATCCTGCTGTTGCCCTTATGCATCCCGCTACCACACAGTCGTGCAGGGGTCACATTCCAAACTTGTGACTCTGTAGACCACCCCACCATTATTCTTCCCAGTGCTAGGTGCCCCCCGAATGAATACCACCTTGTTGTGGTTTTCTAGGACATGAGGTGGTGGGGTACACGTTGAGTTCCACTGGCTTAGGTTGAAGAGCAGCGACCTCTCACACGCTGGGGACCCATGGGGTCCTCCAGGACAGAGGCTGTGGGCTGTACCAGGAGCTGTCAAGTGGGACGGGGTTCCTGAGTGTTGGGTTCCTGTGCCAGTGGCGGTTCCTGACTAGTCACATGTAGCTGTGGCCCGTGGTGTCCTGGTTGGCTAGGCTTGTTAAGCCCCTGCTTCTCCACGTGTGATCCAGGAAGGGCAAAGACTGCTTCACTGTGGCAGCAGGAGCCTCGTGTGGTGTGACAGTGATGCCTGTGAACTGAGAAACACCAGCACCATTGCAGTCAGCCTTTTGTAAACCTTAAAGGGGACCTGCTTTGGGCCCTGGAGAAACTCACATGGCTAGTTCTGCCCTGGTGCTCTCGCAGGCTGGTAGTCCCTCTGCTTAGCATGCTGTTAAGTGAGGCAGCCTCGCAGCCTTGCTGGGAACCGAGCCTGGGGTGGAAACTGAGCTGACATGGAGGAGTCGCTTGGTGGGAGCCCAGCGCTTGGGTGTGTAATACATTATTATTAATTAACATCAACCGAAGATTCTTCACAATGTGTGTGCTCTGGCAAAACAGACCACAGCCTCAGCCTTTCCCCAGCATTTCCTTTGATTTCTTATAAAACCGTCAGCCCAGCTTCTCTGCTGCAGGCGTTCAGGAAGCGTCTCTGGGCCCCACTGACCTGTGAGTAGTCCATGGGCTTGGAGTAGGAACATCCTTGGGAGAGATCCCTGGAGTTACTTGTGCCAAAACACTGCCGTCACAGTGACTGTAGGCAATTCTTCACGGGGAGTAGGGAGGACGGTGGTGGGGAAACCCTTCCTGAGGGTAGAAGGACACCTGCAAGCACCAGGGCAGCCTGGCTGGTTGGCCCCCTGGGGGGCTGTGTGAGACAGGAGGAGCTGTGGGTGCAGGCAGCGTGGCTGGAGTCGGAGCTCCAGTCTCCTGACTGCTGAGCTCTGTTTCTTAAGTGTTCCTCAGAGGTGCAGGGAGTGCCAGTGGACAGCCAGCTGGACAGGTGGCCTTTGGTTCGCAGAGTCTAGGGTATGTGCTGGAAGCCTGTGGGGCAGGCCATCCTTGGGATCTGCCATGAGTCCTGCTGGGCTGCTGACTCAGGGTTCACTGGGGAAGTCAGCACCCTCCGTCACTGCTGCTGTTCATTCCTCTCCCCAGGCCAACCAGGCCTTCTGGGCTCGTGACTTAGGGAGCGCAGCGACACACCTGCAAACCCCAAGCACTGCAGGAAGTACGGTTCTTTGGGACCAGAGGATGGGCCTGGGCTCAAGGGTCTTTTGGTGGCCTCCCAAGGAGACCCAGAGTTAGGGACAGACAGGCCTAGAATGTTCCATGGCCCGGCATGTGCAGGCAGAGCTGTGTGGAGCAGAGAGCTGGGGCCAGTCATGGAGTTGAAGCCAGGGAGGCAGATTAGGCATGGTCCCACAGGACACTGTGGGTCACCTGTACCCTGGTAGGTCAGTGGTTGTAGGGCACGGGGGACCGCTGAAGGTGCTTTTGAAGCTCAGAGCCAACGGCTGGGTGCGAAAGATGACCCTTGCTGAGTAGAGGATGGGTGAAGAGGATGGGACTGGGACAGGAATGATGGCCGTCCTTGGGTCGTGGCTCTAGACCAGGGTCCTGTGGGAAGTGTGCTGGTCTGTTGGTCAGTTTCAGTGAGACGTTTGATCTACATGGAAGCCTCATGTGTCAAGGGCAGCACCAGTGTACCTGGCCCCTGTTGTGGTAGGCACGACTGCCCACCCAGCCCTAGGAGACTCCAGCCTGATGGTTGTGCTGTTGGGGCTCCCCTCCAGGCAGCTGCCCGTCTCCTCCCTCCTGGAGGGCTTTCTGTGCCACATGCCAGAACGCTGGAGACTATGGTCGCTTACCCCTGTCTGATCAGGTCTCTCTTCTGCGTCAGGAGCAGCTGTACAAGATGCAACACTGGCAGCCGGTGTATCCCCCGCCTTCCCACCCACAGCGAACCTTTTACCCGCACCACCCCCAGATGCTGGGCTTCGACCCCAGGTGGATGATGATGCCTTCCTACATGGACCCTCGGATCACACCCACCCGGACCCCTGTGGACTTCTACCCCTCAGCCCTGCACCCTTCAGGTGAGCACGGGGCTGGACAGTGGGTGGTTAGGGTGGCATCTCAAGAGCGAGGCCCTTGGTGTTCGTTCTGGCCTCCAGGACTGGTCTGTGTCTTGCAGAGCGCAGGTAAGGTTGTGTTCCTGTCCTGGACAGTTACCGGAAGAAAGCAAGACCCCGCATTTTAAATGGCTCAAAGTGATTTTGAGGTCTTGCTGCCTCACACAGTCCCTTTCCATTCTCACTGTCTTTGCATATTGTCTCTTTTTCTTCCTTCATTGGTCTTTCCCAGGGTTTGTCTAAGGCCTTTTTAAAATCAGAATTGGGGTTTCTTATTTTTCCTTTATCTTATTTGGGTTTTAGTTAATCATTTTCTTCTTTCTACCGCTTTATTTCTCTTGAAATTATTCTGTTTAGTGATTGTGTTGGACACTTGGTTCAATAATTTCTGACTTTCAAGATGATGTTGCGGCGTCGTGGCCAGGTATGATGGTCTGATGTGGGCCAGGGGCCAGCAGACTTCTCGCCTGTGGCCAGGCATCGCATGTCATGGGCTTTGGTCAGCTCTTCAGTTCTGCTGTCGTAGGAAGAAGCAGCCATGGGTAAATCGTGAATGAGTGCGTTTGATTGTTTTCCAGTAAAACATCATTTAAACAGATAACAAACCAGACTGTGTTCAGAGGCTTGCCCTTGTTGCCCACTCTCGGTTGGCTGACATTTGTTGAGGTTTTCTTTGTAGGCTGTTACAAAGTCAGTTTTTAATTTTTTCCTCTTTGTTTTCTTCTTTATTCTTTTTGCCTGAAAATAATCTGTGTTCTGTTGGATGAGTCCGTTCAGTTGAGCTTGCCAGTTGTGTTGTACAAGTCTTTCTTGCGTTACATTTTTTTACCTCCTTAATTAGTTACTGAAAGGTGTGTAGAATCACCCTGCACCAGGGGCTGGGGGCTTAGTACATTGGTAGAGCCTGTGAGTGTGTATCAGGCCCTGGGTCCAATCAGTAGCACAAAAAAAGAGAAAAGAGAAAACAACAGCAAAGCTCCCAATATGGCCGTGGACTTGTCGGACTCTCCAGCAGTGTCCGTCTTTGGAGGCACAGAGTGTGGAATGACATCTATTCCTGTTGTCACCTACCACCTGCTCCGGTGGTGTTTTTCTGCCTTTACCATCTGCTTTGTTCAATAGTAGCACGATGATGTCAGTTTCCTTTTGATTAGAACTTAGTCTCTTTTGTTCAGTTTTTTGCTGCCATTTCTCTGAGTCCTTATTTCTAGGGAGTGCATAACTTTTTGTATACAAGACCTATATGGTCTTACTCTGAAAATTCTATGGCTTTTAACTACCAAAGTTGCTCCCTTTACATTTATTCAAATTTTATATTTAGATTTTCCCATTAATCTGTCTTATGCATTCCGCTTATCCCACTTTCCGTGTGTGTGTGTGTTTCCCTTCTACGTTCTGTTTCTTATGTTAGTGACATTAAAATCCTAACATGAGGACTGGGTACACCTGGTGGTAGAGTGATTGCCTAATATGTGTGAGACACTGGGTTCCAGCCCCAGCACTGCCCCCCCCCAAAGAAAATCCTATCGTGCCCTCTTGACCTACAGAAGGGTCTACTCGGTGTCTCCACCTTCATCTGAACCTGCTGACCTCTGTCTCTATTCTTGTGCCCACACCGGCAGTTACTGTTTTGTCATCTTCTCTGTGCTATTGAGCTGGGCCTGTGTGTTCCCTTGTCTCGATGGCCTTTCTTCACCTGGGGTGGGCCTGTGTCATCTCTGACAGTCTTCTGCCATTCGGGTTGCTGGCCTGAACAGAGAGCTGCAGGCGGGTGCTCTTCCTCTGGGTGCTGTGCAGATCTTCCTGTTTTCTTCTGGCTCCTCTTGCTGCTGAAAACTTGATCCATTCTTAGGTCTTCTGTGCTGTATTGTCTCTGGCTGTTTTCGAGGTCTTGTCTTGTCTTGGGTGTCCTTGGTTCTGTCACTATGTGCTGTGTTCAGGTGGACCTCTCTGATTACTCTGCTTGGGAGTCCTTGTGCTTGAATCTAAGGTGTACCTCTTTCCCCACTTCTGGAAGATTCTCTTCTGATAATTGCTTCAAGTTATTGACTCTCCTTGTTCCTTTTTCTTCTTTGTATTTAGGTCTTTACTTTCTGGTACTGGGGTAGCCCGTAGCACTTAGGTCCTGACCTTGATGTGATCTGCCAGGGCTCTACCACTGGGCGACATCCAGACCCTCCTTGTTCCTTTTATCTTTTCTTTCTAGGTCCTGCTCTAGGTTTATTATGTACCTTCTATGCTGTCTTTTAAGTGTCTTAAATCAGAGAAAGTGAAAATGAGCAGGCGTTACCCCTTTGTTGCCTTCCAGGAAGCCCCTGGCTGTTCCCAGGACACTTCTCTCCCCAGCTGAGTCTGTCTACTTTTATTACTGTCCAGTGAGGTGGTTTTTTTTTTTTTTAATATTTTCTAGTTGTGAATGTACCTGTATTTTATTCATATGTGGTACTGAGAATCGAACCCAGTGCCTCATGCATGCTAGGCAAACACTCTACCACTGAGTTACAGCCCCAGCTCTGTTCAGTGAGTTTTAATTTCAGTGACTGTGTGTTTTTATGATTAGAATTTGTTTCATAAGCCTTGTATTCTTTTTTTTTTTTTTTTAAGTTTTTTAAAAAATTTCCTTTTATGTTCTTAATTATTTCAAATGTGATTTCCTAGTGATTACCAGACGGTTGTGCTGTCTGAAGTCTTGAGGACTCACTGTGAGCTCGTGGTGAATACTCAGCACACGTGTTCTGGTGGTTTTGGATCTAGATTGGTTTCAGGAAGCAGTGTGGAATTGGGTTGAGGGCATGTCCCTCCATAGTCTCTTTAGCTGGAACCACCCTTGATGGCAGGTTTCTGGACTATTCTGGGAGTTAGAAATTTGGACCCCTTCTGCCTAGATCCCCATGGAAGCAGCCATGTGGTTTCTGAATTCCAAGAGAGTGCTTTTCCCTGCCCAGATCCAGGCACTCAGCCCCGCTGAAAATCACACATTCTCCAGTGCACCTGACAGGCATGGGCAGAGGCTGGGAGAGGCATAATTCGTCCAGGTGCACTTTGGAGGGTCTCTGTTTTGAGCAGGTTCCATCTGCACTCCTTGTCCTATGAGGGTGCTGAAGACCAAGCCTGAGGGTTTCCAGGCTGAGCTGCCCTTCT
Source organism: Marmota monax (assembly GCF_021218885.2). NCBI lineage: Eukaryota > Metazoa > Chordata > Mammalia > Rodentia > Sciuridae > Marmota > Marmota monax. The sequence goes on from NW_026692912.1 coordinate 23,151,166, forward strand.
TTCTGCTCTTCAGGGTGTTCCAGCTCCTGCACTCGTAGCTCTGGTCTTCAGCTTCTGGAAGTTACTATTTTCTTGTGAACACAGCTCTGCAAGCAGAACATTTGATCTATTCTGCCCAGCCCTTTTGTGACAGTAGGGGTTTTCGGGTCTTCGTGTAGCCACAGACAGGGCGATGTGTGCCTCATGAGGAATGCGTGATGCAAGGCACGAGGCTGTGGGTTTCCAGGGAATCCCGCCCATCTTGAATCGGACTAGCGGTGCTGGAGTCCCCCTGTCAGCAGCACTTGAGCAGTGTCCAATGGCTAGTGCAGAACTTCTGACTGCTGGCCTGATGCTGAACCACCTTCTCACCAGATGAGCTGCAGTCAGGAGACAGGCGCGACAGTGTCATAGGGCTTTGAGTATTTCAGAGTCAGATCTGTTTCCTTGCAGATGTAGGCCCAGACCTGGGCAGCACCTGTGCCAGCCCCACTGCCCCACCTGACAGGCATGAGCAGAGGCTGGGAGAGGCACGATTCGTCCAGGTGCCCAGCCAGTTACAGCTGGTGGGACCTATATGCTGGTCCAATCTGGCAGTTAGCAGTTTTTTTGTTTTGTTTTTAACATTTTTTATAGTGAATGGACACAATACCTTTATTTTATTTATATATGGGGCTAAGGGTCGAACCCAGTGCTTCACATGTGCTAGGCAAGCGCTTTATCAACTGAACTCCAATCCCAGCCCAAGTTAGCAGTTTTTTGTTATTTTTCAACTGCCACCCTCCTCCCTCACCGCATTCCCAAAATCTCCCCATACACCATATGTAGTGTTGCCATCCTTTTTGGAATTAGGGGTAAAAGGAAATAAATTCAGCCTAAATCTTCCTGCAAGGATTCGGAAGTAGACAGTGCTGGCTGCCATTCTCACATGCTCTCTGGGATGTGGCTTGTCTGCCTAGGTCTGAACTAGAGAGCTTCCAAGCATCTCTGCTGCACAGCACTCCTCAGCTTGCTGACCCCGTGGCCTCTGGTTAGCACTGAGGGATTCCACTTGTCATTTCCAGTTTGCATGTCCCAGTTTTATTACCCTTTGATACAGGCACTTGGTCTGAGAACTCAGCTTGTCTCTGCAGGTCTTTGAACAGGTCAGGTAGCCTCAGGGTCCCTGGTCAGAAAAGAGTGAAGGCCACTGTTCTGGAGTGGGGTGCTGTGTCCAGGGGCAGGCCGAGAGACTGTTCCATGTGGCTGGCTGGTTGCCATGGGGCTTTCTAAACGACATGATTCAGAATTGTCCTTTGTCTTGGCCAGGACTGATGAAGCCCATGATGCCCCAAGAGTCCCTCAGTGGGACTGGATGTCGTTCTGAAGATCAGAGCTGTGTGCCCCCACTCCAAGAAAGAAAAGTGACCGCCATCGATCCAGCTCCCGTCTGGAGCCCAGAGGGCTACCTGGCGCTGCAGAGCAAGGGCTACTCATTGCCCCACCCAAAGTCAAGCGACACTTTGCCTGTGGATGTGCATGTCAGGTGAGATGACACTTGCTCCCGCTGCCTGGATGCTACAGGACAGCTCTCTGGTCCTAAGGGAAAGGCCCTGTCCCAGGAGATGCTGCCTTGGGAGGCGGGAAGGGGTATGGATTGTGCTTGGATACTGTGTGAACGGCTTTTACTGATGGGGCTGAAGGCTCAGCAGGATGTGGGGTCGGGGAGGGCCTCACAGACAGGCAGGTCGAGGGAAGGGGTGTGGGCTTGCCCCTTGGTGAGTAAACAGGGCTAGCCCTGCTGCCCAGGGCCCGACTCCAGCTGACTCCCAGGCTTCAGCTTGCTCCAGGGGACCGCCAGCTTCTCTCTGTCTCCGGGTGGCAAGCTGAGCCTGCCCAGTGGCCACTGCCTTCTCTGCGCTCACGGACTTCAGGGGCCATGGAGGGCCCCATGGCCCAGCTGCTCTAAGACGTGTTTAAAGATAGAGCAAGTGTTTGCTGTGTTTTTCTTTCTTTTTTAAGGCATTTTTTTTTTTTTTCTTTCTGAAACTGAGCTTTGTGTTCAGCATGGAAGCCAGGAACCCAGCTCCAATCACATTGACTGATTTCTCTGGTTCCTTTTCAGGAATGAAAGCTCTTACTCTGCCTCCCCCGGAAGGTCAGGGGGCGTAAGTGCCCAGCGCCATCTCTTTGAGGAGAGAGGGGAGGAGTACTTGAGTGCTTTTGACAAGAAGGCCCAAGCAGACTTTGACAGCTGTATCTCTTCTCAAAGAATAGGCCAGGAGCTTTTATTTCCACCCCAAGAAAATGTTCAGGAGGCGGGCGCTCCTGGGGGCCACGCCCAAAACCTCAGGCGTCCCCCGCTGGAGCCTGACTTTGTCCCAGTTGAGAAAAAGCCAGAGTTTTGCAGCTGGGACATTGGCCACCAGCCAAAGGCCCCCGACACAGCCAAGGGTGTTGAGCAGGAGGCGCCCCGGGAGGAGCCGTCCTTCCATGCTGCCTCCTGGGAGAAGGAAGGGAGTCCTGACAAACAGCCAGACCCAGAGCCTGAATGGACACCTGAGCCCCGGAGTTCCAGTGGCCAGCACCAGGAGCAGCCAGGCAGGACCCGGAGGTCAGGGCCCATCAAAAAACCGGTCCTCAAAGCCCTGAAAGTGGAGGAGAAGGAGAAGGAGCTAGAGAAGGTTAAGCGGGGGCTCGGGGAAGAGAGTGCACGGCTGGCCACAGAGAAGCCTGAGCAGGATGAGGACGAAGAGAACGACCCTGCCCTGGCCAACGCCTCCCCTTCCACTTTGGAGGACAAGGCCTCCACCCGGGCTGGGTCCAGCCACGAGGCCAGCAAATGGGATGCGGATGAGGATGAGAAGGCTGACAAGGCCTGGGAGCCCAGACCATCCCGAGAGAACAGCGACATTCCCCCCACCAAGAGAAACAACTGGATCTTCATCGATGAGGAGCAGGCCTTTGGGGGCCGGGGGCAGGCCCGCAGCCGGGGCCGAGGTTTCAGAGAATTCACTTTCCGAGGTCGGCCAGCCGGGGGAAATGGAAGCAGCCTGTGTGGCGGGGGCGTCCTGGGGGCCCGCGGCATCTACAGCAGCAGCCAGCGGAGTGGCCGCGGTCGGGGCCTGCGGGAGTTCCCCCAGCCAGAGGACAGCCCCAGAGCCAAGCCGCGGCGGCGCATCGCCAGCGAGACCCATAGCGAGGGCTCTGAGTATGAGGAGCTGCCCAAGCGGCGCCGGCAGAGGGGCTCGGAGAGCGGGACGGAGGGCTCGCTCCTGGGGCGGGAGGAGGGCGCCCTGCAGACGGACTCCTGGCGCTCTAGCAAGGCGTACCCCGAGGACCAGAGCGGCCCGGAGGCCAAGGGTCGGGGCCCTCGGGCCTGTGGCCGTGCTCTCCCGCCCAGGCTGAGCAACGGCGGCTATGGGCGCAGGGCCTTCGCCCCCAAGGAGCCGGTCACCTGGCAGAGCAGGAGCCCGGGCGGCTCCTGGCAGGAGTACGGTCCTGCCGACACGGGTGGGACCCGGCGTGCCACGGACAGAGACTACGTCCCTGACTCCTACCGACATGCGGATTCGTTTGGCAGCAGGGCCTTTGAGGACAGCCGCTTGGAGGACAAGAGGTCCTTCTTCCAAGACGACCATGTTACAGATTCTGAGAATGCAGAGAACCGGCCGTTCCGGAGGAGGCGCCCCCCACGCCAAGACAAGCCCCCGCGCTTCCGGCGGCTGCGGCAGGAGCGGGAGTCCTTGGTCCTGTGGGGACCAGAGGAGGAGGCCCCCCTGCTGGCGGGCCAGTGGCCAGGCCGGCCCAAACTCTGCCCTGGGGACAAGGTTGGCGCAGGGGGCCGCAGGTCCCCAGACCCATCCTGCCACAACTCCTCTGACCATGCCAACGAGGAGTGGGAAACGGCCTCTGAGAGCAGCGACTTCAGCGAGCGCAGGGAGAGGCGCGGGGGCCCAGGGGAGCCCGACCCACAGGGGGACTGTGGCCTGTCTGGGGCCGGTCTGGGTGAGAAGAAGGAACTGGCCAAGAGGAGCTTCTCCAGCCAGAGGCCCCTGGCTGACAGACAGAGCCGCAAGCTGGAGCCGGGAGGGTTTGGGGAGAAGCCCGTTAGGCCAGGTGGTGGTGAGACGTCCCCCCGCTATGACAGCCAGCAGAGCGGGACACCCTTGAAAGCCAAAAGGTAACCGAGAGCACCACCCCAGGCCCCTGTTGTTGTCCCCCCCCGCAGCAGCCCCGAGTCCATGCATGCATGCCCGCCGGGCCACGCGCTGCCGGCCGCTGTGTGTCAGCGTCTCATCCTGCTCCTGCATCGCTTGTCTGCTTCTCACGATGTGTCCTTGTTGTTGTGGCCTGACAGTCTGAGCCTGAAGTGTGCCCTGCCCCACCCCGTGCCTTGTGACTGCAGCCTTGTCCCTGCCAGGGTTCAGCCTCTGAATGGTCCTTGGAGCCCTGCAGTAAGGGAATTGCCTATATGTGGCACCTGGGAGCACTGGCCAGTCCACCTGATCCCTCTCCTCAAACAGCTGGGCAGCATCCTGGAAGGCCTCACTAGCCTTCTGGCTGCACGGAGGACGGCTCTTCTTCCCCCAGCAGCTCTGCTTCTCTACCACTTCCTTGGTGTGGTCAGAAGTTGCCAGAGCAGCTGGGAGGGCCACCTGCAGCCCAAGGAACATCTCTCCTTTGGCACCAGAGGTTTCTTAGGTGGACAGTCTGTGCTTGGTGCCACTCGAGGCCCACAGGCTCCTGCGTGGGGAAGGGTGGCTTTGCTGACTCTGCCTACTCCATGTCTCAGAGGGGACGTGCAGGGGTGCTAAGGCACCTCAGCACACTGACGCTGCCTGTCCTCCTTAGAAGTTCAGGGCACAGAAACTCGGGGGTGTTTTACCCCTAAAGGTCAGGCGTTAGTCTGACCTTGCTCTCTGGGGCCCAGAAGCCCCAACTTGGCTCTGCCCTGAGCCTCATAGCAGGGCAAGGCCAGGGCTGCTGGCTGCTGGCTCAGAACAGAAAGGCCGGCAGCCCTGTCTGAAGCGTGCCCCACCTTCCCTCTCTCCCTCTGCGCGTGCTGAACGCAGCAGGCCGTGGGAGAGAAGAGAGCACGGACGGGGGTGGTGAGGGCAGCTCTTCCCTGCCCAGGGCTCTGCCCAAGCAGTGTGGGCTGGGCTCTTCCTGGAGTAGGTGTCGGTCCACGAGGCTACTGTTGATGCGGCCTAGAAAAAGGAACTTACCTGGGCCAGGCTGCTGTGTGCGTGCAGGCTGCGTGCACTTGTGGGTTTTTTTCTTTCTTTTTTGCTAGCCTTAGGGCATCTCTGACTTCACTGATCTTTTTTGCTTTATAGGTCCCCGGATGAGGCCCTGCCTGGAGGCCTTGGCTGCAGCAGTGGGAATGGCCACTCGCCTTACACCCTAGAGCGGGCCACACACGCCAACGCTGATAGTCCAGAAGCCACCAGTAAGAAGGCAGAGAAGGAGTCTGTGCTGGCCGTACAGAGGGCTGGTGAGCAGGAGGAGGCCCGGAAGCAGTTTGACCTGAGCTATGGAAGTGAGTCTAGGCACCTCTCATCCTTCCAGAAGATCCCAGGTGGATCCAGGGCCTTGGTAGTCTTTGGGTGGGAACACATAATTCTTCTAAGGGGAGAATTAGCCCTTCCAAGTGACCGTCAACTTCCGAGAACTGCCTTGAACAGGCACCAGGCTGAGTTCTTGGCTGTGGTGGTGAGCAGTACAGCTGCTTGCCACCCGCGCTGCACACTGCCTCGCTGGGGAGCCCGATGCCCAGTGGTTCAGGGAGATTCCAAGTCCACCAGCTGGTAGGAGCGAAGCTGGCTGTAAGAGCCTCATCCCCAAAGATTGTGTCCTTCTCACCATGGTGCTGCTCAAGCTGTCCTGGGTGACACTGCAGGGGTTAGGGTGGGAGGTGCGGCCATGGCCAGGTCTCTATAGCTGTGGTGGATGCTGGAGCTCCTTGGTAGCGTCCAGCCAGATGCTGCCCAACTTTCTGGGCCAAGCCTGTCCTCAGATATCAGGTGCAGTAGAGTTGGGTGATTCATGGAAACCACAACTTCTCTTGGTTCAGGTGCCATCATTGAAAACTGTGCGTCTGGCCCTGGGGAGGAGAGTGAGATGGGCTCCATGGTGGGCGAAGGCTTCATTGAAGTGCTGACCAAGAAGCAGCGCCGGCTCCTGGAGGAGGAGAGGAGAAAGAAAGAGCAGGCTGCGCAGGTGAGCAGGCGCAGGCTGGGCATGGGGCTGGGGAACCCAGGGAAGAGGGGAGAATTAGCTGCTAGGCTTGCGTTGCTCCCAGTGCCTGCCATGCAGCCCGCGGGAGCAGGTGAGGGCCGTCACCATTTCACAGAGGGGAATCTGGGTCACAAAGAGGCTGACTCCTCAAGGCTCAAAGCTTACGTGGGGTCATACCTATTGGCCGCCAGGACTCCTCCCTCCACAGGGTCCCCGCCTGGGTGGGTGAGAGTCCTCTTCCCTCAAGCCATGAGATCAGGAGCCCTGTGCCACACGGGAGGTTTGCAGACCACCACTCCTGGGGGTTTGGCTGACCTGCCAGTATGCTCAGTGGCCAGCATCTTGAGCAATTTCAGTGGTTTGGTTGTCACTGGGATCCTTTTCCTAGGAGAGCTTGTCATTCTTAGGACCTTCTAGGGTAGACTACATCACTCTCTTTTCCCCTTAGGTGCCTGTGAAAGGTCGAGGCCTTTCCTCTCGTATTCCCCCTCGATTTGCTAAAAAACAGAACAACTTGTGCCTGGAACAGGGCGATGTGGCCGTGCCTGGCAGCAGCCTGGGCACTGAGATCTGGGAGACCAGCAGCCAAGGTGAGAGCGTGGAGCCTGCCTCTTCCTCCTGTGCCTTGCTTTTGAGCTGTGAGTGTAGGTGGGGCCTCACTGGCGCTGGGCTCTCTCCTGGGCTCCTCTGCTGAGCCAGTGTTGATGGCCAGCCTAGCACTGCTTGCTTCGGCAGCTCCCAGTTGGGCAAAATTTCACTTGCCTGTGGTGTGGGGAAGAGCAGCATGTTCCACATTCCCAGCAGCCCGGAGCAGGACATCCCACGAGCTGACCCTCAGGAATGTGGGTTGGGCTTATTTGTCAGGTCTAATCATCCTTCATTCTTCCCTGTGGAGAGGAGCGAGTGAGTCCTCCCCAACAGAATGAAAACCCAGAGAGCACCTCCCAGCGCTCTCATGGAAAGGCAGACTTGAGACCACAGAATGTGTTTCCCTAAAAATGTTTGTATTCCAGTAATTTCCACGCCCCCCTCCTTTTTTTTTTTTTTGGTATATGGAATTGCACCCAAGGGTGCCATATCACTGAGCTACACTCCCAGCCCTTAATTTTGAGATGGGCTTTTGCTAAGCTGTGATCCTCCTGCCTCAGCCTCACTGGGCACTGGCATTGCAGGCATCCAGCTTATTTTTATGCAAAGGCTTGCAGAGAGAAGCAACTGGACCACAGCCCCCTGACACACACTCAGGATACTAGGTTCTACACTTTGATTCTCTCATTGTCACTACACAATCTGTCCTTAAGTTCCAGGTAAAATCTTGGTGCCAACACATTGAAGAATAATATTAGTTGATGTTCAGGTCTGATTGAAAGCAAGAACTATCTTTTACTAAGCATTGATAGTGTCAAGTTTAGTACCGTGGATGAATGATAGTTATTACAATATCCATGTAATACCCACCGACCAGATTGCCTGGGCAGCCTTCCCTAGGCAAGAGAGCTGCCGCCTCCCATGAGGTCTCTTCTCCAGGGTTCCATAACATCTCATCAGTTGGTTGGACCAGGGGTCCATGGGCCGTTCAGAGGACCCTGGACCTTAGAATAGATTGTCATGTTCTTGTTTATCAGTGTCCGTGGCACTTGACGGGTCCGCAGAAGGGCCTGTGAGCCAGTACAATCTAGTAATATCCCAGTGTTTAAAGATTTTATAGACACTACCAAATTTAGAAACATGCCAATGTAGAAGTAGTGCTGGAGAATTCAAACAGGTGTGATTTTGAAAAAACACAGTCAGTGAAACCCCAAGAAGCACATTTGCTAGCCTCAGACGGTACTGGGAGACTGGCATGCAGCTGCTTCTGTGTGTCAGACCAGGCACTGGGTGGGTCTGTCATACTGGGCGCTGGGGTGTAGGTGGGTGTGTCCTACCAGGCACTATGGTTGGATGGGTATGACACACTGGTCAGCTGGGGTGGGGTGGGTGCCAAAGGCAGTTCCGGGAACTGGATTTCTGTGAACTCTGATTTCGGAGCCACATACCCATGTCTTCCAGACTGTTTGTCCCTCTCTGATACCCTGACTTTGTGTCCCCCTCCTTGTGGCAGCCCTCCCTGTGCAGGCCGCAGCCAGTGACTCCTGGAGGAAAGCCGTCTCTGCCTTCAGCAGCACTGAGCCCAGCTCCACCGAGGTGCGTGTGCCCTGTGCCTGACCCAAGCTCCGCCCTGTCCATGAACTGCGTGAAGTCTCTAGCTTGCTCTTCGGCCTCGGTCTCTGGTCTGTGTGTGGTGCCTGCATGAACATAGAAGAAGGGGTAACCAGCCCATGCCCCCGGGTAGGGATCCAGAGCGAGGGCCTCCTGAGCTGGTCTTGGTGGTCGCCAGTCTGGTTGGACTGAAATGACCTTGGCAGTATCGCCGAGGACCATGCATCATGTGGTGGTCATGAGCTTGGCAGGGCTGGCGCCTTCATGTGGCTGCATGTGTTTCATGGAGCACTGGAGCAGGTCAGGGCCAAGATCAGGACTGGACTTGAGAGGGCAGGTGGCTGGGGAGGTGTGTCAGTGCCACATGCAAGCTTCCCTTCTGGACACTCGTGTTTTGGAGTTTGGGGACAGATTCTAATCCTTGTGTGCTCCATACAGCAGGGTTTTAAGAGCAGCCAGGGAGACAGCGGTGTTGACTTGAGTGCAGAGTCTCGGGAGTCGTCTGCCACCTCCTCGCAACGCAGCTCCCCATATGGTACTCTGAAGCCAGAGGACATGAGCGGTCCTGGCCTGGCAGAATCCAAGGCCGACAGCCACAAGGAGCAGGCTCAGAAGCAATCTGAGCAAAAGGTAACCTGGAAGTCCCCTTCATGGTGGCCAGGTCCTGGGTGAAAGGAGCCGTTGTCATGTCTTCCCTGACACCCGGGCATGGGGAAGGTAAAGATTGTATATCTCAGCCTTTCTGCTCTCCCATCAAGGACTCAGAACAAGGCTCAGGACAGAGCAAGGAGCACAGACCAGGACCCATCGGCAATGAACGTTCTCTGAAAAACAGAAAGGGCTCAGAGGGGACTGAGCGGCTGCAAGGGACAGTTGTCCCACCTGTTAATGGGGTAGAGATTCACGTGGACTCCGTGCTGCCTGTGCCACCCATTGAATTTGGAGTCAGTCCAAAAGTGAGACTTGATTTGACTTTTTTTTCTTGGTATTTGGAAAGTGGGGGCTTAGGGCTGTTCCCTAGAAAGCAAGACGATGGAAGCGGAACAGCACTGCACTGGGAAGAATGCTGGTATGCAGTCAGGGAGCTGAGGCAGGGGCTCTTGACTTGCCACATAGATGGCTTTACTGACACCATCCAGGCCTCCCAGGTCAGCAGTGGACAGGGAGAGGAGTCAGGGTGGCTCCCTTTCTCCAGTGTGTTCATGTATGGTTCTGGTGAATGCTGCTTAGTGGGTGTTTTGAGTCACCAAAACTGGATTGCATTCATGTGTGCCTCTGGAGTAGGGCAAGCCAGAACGAGTTAAGTAGCCATGTGCCATTTTTTTTTTTCCAGGACTCTGATTTCAGCTTGCCACCTGGTTCTGCCTCTAGTCCTGCAGGGAATGCAGTGGTCAAACTTCAGGATGCCTTGGCTAGCAATGTAAGTCTCTGCTTCTCTTCCAGCCCCAGTGTTGAGCCACTGTGTAGGCCACAGGCACATGATCACTTGGGCTGGAGTCCACTCTCTTTACAGTGCCTCTGTATTGTGACTTTCCAGTAGGAGCAATGTCATTCCTAAGTTCCAGGTTATCTGGCTTTCTTTAGATTCCCATCTTCCTGTGTGCCAGATGTGTCCAAGACTGGTGCAGACCATCTTTTAGTAGCCATGGGGGAATGGAGGTAAAGCAGGAGTGTCCTCCTGGAGGCCCATCCTCCCCACCTGAGGGTCCCTGAGTCTGTGTGTTTGATGCAGTAGACCTTCTGCCTCTCCAGCCTGCACTTGGGAGCAGGGAGTTGTGGCTCTGTAGACTGTTCCACACTGGCCGTGTGCTGACCTCTCTGTCCACTTGTCCCTCCCTGCAGGGTGGGAGGGTACTCAAACATCTGCTGAACAACTGGGGATTGCTGGGGCAGCATCCCCAGGTTTCATGGGAGATCAGTGCCGCAGAACGTTGACAGACATTGAACAAAAAAAATTCTGTGGTTACATGGGTTTGAACTGCTAAGCTAACCGGATTTTAATACTTTGAGCTTTCCCAAATTGCTATGATATGGGACACTGGGCTCTACCGGAGGCTTTAGCCTATATTAACAGGGACATGCTTCTCCATTTCCTGAAGGGCTCTGTGACAGGCACAGCCTTTCCCTGTCCTGACTTAGGCATCTCCCGTCCAGGTGGCACGTATACTTGCCTACTGGTAGCCAGTCCATTTTTTCTCTTGCTGGGATACAGCTCTTATGTCAAGGGCTCCGTGGAACATGGGTGTGGAGGGGACTCGCTACAGATTGTTTTTGAGGAAATGACGTCTCAGGGAGATAGGCCGTGGTCTCAGGCACATGTGGCCAAACCTGAAGACTGCTGGCTACCTCGCTTCCTCAGCTCCTTGTTCCATGGTCTCCTTTCTCCCCATCTCCAGGCAGGGTTGACACAGAGCATTCCCATCCTCCGGCGAGATCATCATATCCAGAGGGCCATTGGCCTCTCCCCAATGTCCTTCCCCACTGCTGATCTCACACTGAAGGTAACACCATCCCTGCACTGGGAGGAGGGAGGAGCCCCTGGCACCCTGTGGCTTAGATTGCCATTGTCCCCTGCTGTCCCTGGTAGTAATTTGCGCCCCTTCCCTCCCCTTGCTTTCAAAGATGGAGTCTGCACGGAAGGCTTGGGAAAACTCCCCCAGTTTGCCAGAGCAGAGCTCTCCAGGGGGTGCTAGCTCGGGCATCCAGCCTCCGTCCTCGGTGGGCGCCTCCAGCGGGGTCAACTACAGCTCCTTTGGTGGAGTATCCATGCCACCCATGCCTGTGGCCTCTGTAGCCCCTTCTGCTTCGATGCCAGGTATTATGTCCCCTGAGCCAGGCTCAGAAGCCTTCTCCATTCATGATTAAGCAAAGCGCTGGATGAATAGCCCGAGCACATCCCTGTCCAGTGCCTGCTGTGCCACCTCTGCCCGGGAGCAGCAGAGCAGCGCACCTCCCTGGGCCACAGCTTGTCCCTCTGGAGAGTGGGCTGGTGATGACGCTCCAGAGAGTAGCCATGCCCATGAAGCAAGGGTGTCTCTGGAAGGTGCTTGGTACCAGCTGAGCCCTCCATTGGTGGTAGCTGTTTTTATCTTTACTGTCGCCATCCTTGTCACTGTGTTGTGGCCCCAAGGGAGAACAGTGGGGATTTTGAGGAACCAGCTGCCAAAGTCTCAGTGATGTAATTCCAATAGATCCTTCTGACCCTCCACTGTGGACTCGATAGCAGGAGGATGAAGAGGACAGTGACTGAGAGACCAGGGCAGCTGTATTCAACAGCCCTCCCAAGGGTCTGCAGCAGTTGGTGGGTGATGGTTGTAAAAGGTGGGCCACAGCCCACTGCCCTGCTCAGGTCCTGCTGCTGAGCCCCCAGGTGTGTGCTGCAGCACAGAAGGGAGCAGCCTCCACCTGCTCACACCCTCACTCCCAGAGTCTGCTGGGAAGCGGGACATGTGCAGTATCTCCCTAAAGGATACTCAGCAACAGGAGACTTGATCATTCTCTCCTCCCTTGGATTCTGTTTCCAGGCAACCACCTCCCGCCTCTGTACTTGGACGGTCATGTGTTTGCAAGTCAGCCCCGGCTGGTTCCTCAAACCATACCTCAGCAGCAGAGTTACCAGCAGGTGAGGATGGCAGGACAGGCGGCTGGACAGGGAGGTGCAGCAGCAGCACAGCCACTGCTGCGTTCACTTCCTCATTGTCCCGTTTCCTGTGTCCCCTGTGTGATGCCTAGCACCTGGCACGTCATGACACCTAGAGAATTTGTTGGATGAGGAGGACCAAGTAAATGCTCCAGCCTTGCTTGACGTTCCTTCCCGCAGTCTTCCTCCCTTAGTCCTAGCTGGGAATTAGCTAAGGGCAGGGCCTAGGTCCCCAGCCATGGAGATATTGGAGGAGGTAGTTTTGGAACAGGCAGATATTTGGTTTTGTGCAGGATTGATATATTTTCTGTGCTGTAAGGGAGTGATTTTGGAGTCTCCCTCTGAAAGCTGGTGCTGGGCCTTCAGATAGCCCCAGCCCATGTGCCTGCATCCCCTCTCCCACTTCCACATGGCTGTGGATGTTCCCAGTGCAGATTCAGGGTCAGGACAGAGGATGTGGCTAGTCTTCAACTCTTCCTTGAAACGTATCCCTAGTTCTCTAGTGAAGTGTGGGTTGGTCTTTCCATAACTGGATCACACTGCATGTGTCCTTCTCTTGCCCGGCCTTGTTTCTGCAGCTGTCCTCCATGAGTACACATAGCTAGGGTTTCTTTCTGTTGCTGTTACAAACTGCCAGTGCAGAGGTAGACCATGGCTTGCCTTCACTACCAGGTTTTTGCTTTTGGTTTTTCCCTAGGAGCAGGGGAGGCAGGCAGGGTGTTTAGGGCAGGTGCATTTAGGGCAGAGTGGAGGGGCCAGGGTGTGAGCAGGGGTGCCACTTTGGAGGGCATTGGTGGTTACTACCTGGCTCCTGTTCACAGGCTGCCGCTGCCCAGCAAATCCCCATCTCTCTGCACACGTCTCTGCAGGCTCAGGCTCAGCTTGGACTGCGGGGCGGGCTTCCCGTCTCCCAGTCTCAGGAGATCTTCAGTTCTTTGCAGCCCTTCAGGTGAGCTCACATGTAGACTACTCCTAGCCTGGGCTTCAGACTGTCCCATTCCTTTGCTCTGTGACTATAGGTGTCCTCTGCTTTGGGCTTGGGAGGCAGAGGGGATGCTCTTGTTCCCTTTGCAGGCCAGCGCTGTGCTCTAGGGGGCTGTGGGCCTCGTGTTCCCTTTCCTTCTCATCCTGCCTCCTGCTTCCTCACTAAGCCTGTTACCTTGTGTTTTGGGTGTTATTAGGTGTTTCTGGCCTGGCACAGCCTTGACGTGTCTGTCTGTGTAACCCAGTGATGCTCACAGTGGCCCCTAGACCATTAGCATCAGGCCCACCTGGACCTGAATTGCTGGAGGAGCAGGATCTGTGCTTCAGTGGGTGCTGGAGATGCTGAGGCTTGCCTACGTTGGTGACCCCCTGGTGTGCTCATCCACTGATCCTGGCATCTTCTGGCTTTTGCAGGTCTCAGGTGTACATGCACCCCAGCCTGTCACCACCCAGCACCATGATCCTCTCTGGGGGCACGGCCTTGAAGGCTCCATACTCAGCATTCCCAGGCATGCAGCCTTTAGAGATGGTGAAGCCCCAGTCCGGCTCACCCTACCAGCCCCTGAATGGAAACCAGGCCCTGGTCTACGAGGGCCAGCTTGGCCAGGCTGCTGGACTGGGCGCCTCCCAGATGTTGGACTCCCAGCTGCCACAGGTCAGTTCACTCGCTCCCTGGCATCTTCTGGCTTTTGCAGACTTTCCCAGGCACTAGGCCTCCTTCTTTTACGACCTTCCCCTACCCTCCTAACTGCCTCTGTGTGTGCTGACTTGTGACAGTCCTCAGTGGCTAGAACGTGGCCTCTTCTGAGCGGTCCCATTGCCATTTTATTCTGAGACCCAGCTATCCTGAGAGCACTGCTTCCTCTCCCCATCCCCGCGCTCTGACGTGGAAGTTGGGATGCAGCCTCTTTGCCCCTACCTGCTCCTTGAAGCCCCACCCTAGAATGTGCCCTACTCAGCCTCCACGCACGCGAGCTTCCCATTACCAAATCCCATGTGGGAGTGGAGGTCTTCTCCCCTGACCTCTGGGCAGTGCCCGGCACCTTGGAGGGCCGCTCCCTTCCTGTGGCCCTGGCTTTGCAGTCTATCCTGTCCACTGCGGCATCTGCTTGTCCATACTCGCATCCAGACTTGGGCATTACCGTAGCTGTGTGTCTTCCCTGACCTCAAGTGCAAGGCTCCGGTGCAGCTATCACTGCTGACCTTTCTGCCTCTGTCCTTCCAGTGATCCAGCTGCAAGTCCTTCACCTCCCTCCCTCCTCTTCACTTCCTCCCTCCTGGCAGGCCCTCGGAGCCGCTCGGCACTCTGCACTCGCGCTGTCTCCTGGGGGCCACCACGCTGCTAGCAGCCATTTCAGATTCACTATTTTTTCCTTGTTGCTTCCTACCCACTGTGGCCTTGCTTTCTGTGTCACCAAGGAAACAGGACAATGACAGCCCATGGCCACATCTCCCTGCCTATATGCCACTGGAACGTGAGAGAGGCCTCACTCTCCCACTCAGGGCCACTCTTACAAGTCCCCTGAACCTTGTGCATTCTGGATCTCTATCACTGAGCTCCATCCCCAGTCCCTGGTCATCCCATCACGGCATTTTACCCAGTGGTCACACTGTCCCTCAAATCACATTCTGCAGTCAGGCCTCAGGGTGCCTGGTTTTCCTTCTGCCTCCTCAAACCCTTTCTTGCCTCTCCTTTGCTCACACCACCCAAGTCTGTAACACTGGGCATGCCCATGGGCCCTGTCTCTGGGCCACTTTCTGGTCCCATGGCTCTAAGTCCATGTGCTGGTCACTTTGTCATTCATTTCTTTGCCCCAGAGTCACCCACGGACTGGAATTTCATATGCAGTGCCTGGCCAGCACCTCTGCTTTCATGTCTCTGCCATGTCCCACTTACTGTGGCCAGACAGGAACTTCCTCCCGGTCCTGCTGCTGGTCCACTTTCCACCATACTTGTTCCTGCCACCCCTGCTGACCGCTGTGATCCAGCAGGTCCTGATGGCTCTGTCTTTAGGAAGAATTCAGTTTCCACCTGTTCATTAACCCCACCCATAGGCTCTGCGGGAGCTCTTCTTGCACTGCCAGCTTCTGCCCTCTAGGCCTTCCGGCCAGGTGTTCATGCAGCAGCAGGACAGTCCTTCAAGTACACAGTCAGATTGCACGACACCAAGGCAGTGTCCTGAAGCTGTCCAATTGTCCTCGCCTGTTGTGCTCCAAGCGGGAGCTTGGCACTTTGAGGCTGTGGCGCCACAAGCCTCAGTGATGTAATTCCAATAGATCCTTCTGACCCTCCACTGTGGACTCAACAGCAGGGAGATGAAGAGAACAGTGACTGAGAGGCAAAATGTGGGCCACCCCGTCCTCCTGCCCTGGGAGTTTCCAGGCCACCCCTCTAGGTCTTGTTTTCTACCAGCATTGATGCAAGACAGGTGCCACACCGAGAAAGCTGCACTTCTTGGGCAGCCCTCACCTCCGGGGCATGCTTGGCCTTGCTCCCTAAGCAGCCTTCCCGATGTCCCCACTCATCTTCTTCCCACCCCTCTGTGGCACATGTGCACACACACAGCTGGTACATGCACATAGGTCCTGCTGCCTCCGCTGTGTGCTCAGCCGCTGGCAGCCATGTCCAGTGAACCTCTACACTGTCCTGTCCTGCCCCTGCCATGTTTGAGGGTGCCCTGTGGCTCCCCCACACCTTATATGGAGTGAGAACTGAAGGTACGCATAGCCCTTTGCTCAGGAACAGAGGAGACACACAAGCATCATTGATAAGTACGGTCTGCACACGTGCTTACCCTCTGTTCCTTTTTGTGACCTGTTGCCCAACAGCTGACCATGCCACTGCCTCGGTATGGCTCCGGGCAGCAACCACTCATCCTGCCACAGTCCATCCAGCTGCCACCAGGGCAGAGCCTCTCTGTCGGGGCCCCCCGAAGGATTCCTCCACCTGGGTCCCAGCCACCAGTCTTGAACACCAGCAGAGAGGTAAAGGTGTACCCCCTCCACCTGTGATCCTGGGGAAAGGGATTTGGTTAGCCCTTCCCAGTTAGCTGAGGACCACTGAGGTGGGAAGTGCTAGAGGATTGGGGTGCAGGCTCTGGGTCTCCCTAGACAAGTTTTCCTGTGCCTTGAAGTGTTTGAATTCTAAACATCAGGAACTCCTTCGTTTATGTGTAAGCCATTAATAAAAATAAGCTTGGGCATGTTTGAGACTGGCAAGACAGGAAGGAACATTCACGCGACCAATGAATGCCCCAGTTGAATGCCTGAGGACCCTCCGGTGGAGCCACAGCAGATACAAGTCCTGGAGATTCTGACTGAGTGTGTCCAGGGTCAAGGGTTAGGAGTCTGTGTTCCTCACTGCCCGTCCTGCTCTGGCTCTGCTGGGATGATACCTGAGTGATGCTCCTGGCATGGATGGCTGGTTTCCTCAGGTTGTGCACAAGTAGCTCTCCTGAGCCTCTTTTAAAAGACGTTGAAATGTCCCTCCTCCTGAGAAGAAGCCCTCTTTGGGCCTGGATTAGAATGGAGGGGCTGCAGATTCCCTACAGGGCACTGCTGGAAATCTCATGACCCTCGCTAGCTCCGCCCAGGGGGTTCACCAAGGGCCAGGCTGTCTCTGTGGTCATCAAATGACAGCTTGTTGCTTCTTGGCCTCTCTAGTCCTCTCAGATGGAGCTGAAAGGCTTCCACTTTGCCGACAGTAAACAGAATGTTCCCACAGGAGGCTCCGTATCGTCACCACAGACCTACAGGTAAAGACATGCCCTGGGGGCTGGGGACTGAGTAGCTGAGGAAGCTGTAGACCTGACTCAGTGGCTCTAAAGAGGCTGTGAGCCCAGGGAGAGCAGTGCAAGAGCACTGAGGCCTGGTCCTCCAAGTCCCCAGGACGTACTTGTTAACCATGGGGAATGGGGAGACTGCATTTTAGTCATCAGAATGAGGATCTGGACTGGGTGTTTTCTGGAAGGCTAGGAAAGGAACAGCCCTTCCCAGGGCCTCTCCCATCTGCATTCGCCCTCTTCCCCTGCCACATGACACTTGATTGTGGGGTCGCGCGGCCCTCCCCTGCAGTCTACAAACTGGTGCCTGCTTTTCGCCTCCTCGGCATCTGTCCCTGCCTCCATTGATTGTCCCAGTCCCCTCAATTTGGAGGCTGCTCTGTTGGATCATGGCTAAGCACCTCTCGCCCATGTGGGGTTGGGAAGGCAGCTCTGGCCTTGGGCCACACAGACGTGTATGGCCAACTCTTGTTCCATGAGGGGTTTCCTGGAGCTCCCTTGTATTCGCAGAGTGGGACAGACACACATGACCTGCAGCATTCTGCTCTAGCACCAGGAGGTCACCCCACCAACATGTGCCCTGCGGGGCGGGTCCCACGGCTTGGACCTTCTCTTGCGGTCATTCTGGCCGGTGCTCCGGTGTGTCAGGCTGGGCTTCCTCCGTCTCATCGATCCACACTTCCAACCTCATTTCCAAAGAGATTTCATGAATTTTTTCCTCATTCATCTTCGTTTCTGTTCCTCCCGCTGTCTTGGCTTCGTGTTTGTGTGTCGGTATGTCTTGTTTTCCTACCATCACCTGTCACGTAGGCCAACACAGAACAGAAGCATGACCTGGAGGGGAGGAAGGAAGCCTCAAGTGGGCACACAGGCTGTAGGCCCCCCACTGCCACAGGCACGCAAGCAGCATCTGGCTGCAGAGCAGTCCCCAAGGAGCACAGAGCAGGGCAGAAGCTGGAGTGACAGGCAACCTGTGCACACGGTTATGGGAAGGGCAGCATCTTGCGCGGGAGGGTTGGTTCAGTGGGCGCTCTGTGTCCACAGACAGGGCAGTGGTTGGAGTACTTTTAAGTAATCTACAGGTGACAAAGTATACAGGAGGGAGCTGGGTTGTGGCTCACTGTATAATGCCCTGGGTTCAGTCACCAGCACCAAAAAAAGTCTGTGGGCAGATGTGCATGTGTTATATGTACACACACTGCTGCATGTGAGGGACTTGCCATCTGCAATTTTGGTATTTGCAGGGGTCACTGAGGGTCGGGGAGTTATTATAATTTTATAGAGCCATGGTCCCCAAAGTCTTCTGGAAATGGCACTGCTGAGACATGCCCTTCAGAAGAGGGACTGTGGTCAGCACCTGGCTGTCTGGACCAGAGGTGGAGTCCAGGGCACAGAGCCTCAACAGCCCCACCTCATCCTGTTGACCTGTGCTGTGCACCTGTTAAGCCCTTTGACCACAGAACCTCATTAACATCCCTGGCACTGGTGGTCAGTGGAATACTGTACATTACTGTGCCTCTCATCCCCAACAAAATGAGGACTAGAAAAAACTCAGCACAATTCTGGTTGGATTAGGTTTATAGACCTTTTTTTGTCTGGGACACTGCATCATGTTGGCCCAGACCCTCCAAACTCTACAAGATGGTCAGTGTCCATCTGTCTGTAGCAGCAGCTTGGGCCCCACCTCTCCTCTCCTGGGTGCATCTCCTGAAGTGCCAGGGTGGACAGTGACAACCACCCCTTCCCCTTTCTGCATTCTTGGCTGTCTCTAGTCTGGTTTCCATCTGAGAGGGCTCCAGCTGCCCGAGTGCGTGCTCTGGCCAGAGGGCCCTTCCTTGCTCGTTGCTCTCCCTGGGCTAGGCTTGGACTCATTTCTGTGGTGACACGTGTGTATTCTCACCCCTGCCTTTGGTTTTTTCAGGCCTAGCTCTGCTAGCCCCAGTGGGAAGCCCTCTGGATCAGCAGTTAACATGGGCTCTGTGCAGGGACACTACGTTCAACAGGTAGAAGATGGCTTTCCAGACCCTGCAGCTGGACACTTAGGCCTGTCTCCCAGCGCCAGAGGAGAGGGGACTATTCAACCCATGAGTGCTCCTTTTATGAGGAGAACATGCCCTCACGGTTAGAGCTGGGCAGCCTAGCTGGCGAAGGCATTTCTCCTCCTGAGGGCATCTGGATCCTTCCTTTCCTGCAGAGAAGGGAGGATTCCTGGTTCCTCAGAGGAGGAGACACCTGATGGTGGACTTCCCTAGCACTCGGGGCTATGACGGCGCTGGGGAGAGCCGGCCAGGTCTGCGGGTTAGCGCTAGAAGCCGGGTGTGCGCATGCTAGCTCTAGCAGTGGAGTCTCGCTGGTCTTGCTGGGTGGGCTCGCAGACAGGTCGCACTCTATTCTAATGAGGCTCTTTCAGCGTCTTCCTACAGGCCCTCTTCTTTCCCTCCTCTGAAGTGTCTCGGGCTCCAGAGCTCGGGACCTCGGTCCTGGGTTTTAGTAAGTCAGCATTTCTGGCTGGTGGGAGTCGGAGGACAAGGCTGTCATTTTCCACCTCCTTCAGGCTCCCCTGGGGGTCACTGCTTGAATCCTGTGGACCAAGCTTCTAAAGCCTTCTCCCAGAGTTCAGACCACTGGGTGGTTGCTGCGGGACACCCTCTGCTGTGCGCAGCTGCAGACTAGTGGAGCCTGAATGGGAATCTCAGGGTCCAGCTGAGTCCCGGGGGAAGGTCTGACTGAATCACAAAGATCTGGGAGAACCAAGTCCCCCGAGGAGTGCTGGGGGCCCCAAGGCCTGTGGGGCATGGGGTGCACTATTTGAAAAAGTTTTCTCGGTCAGACTTGGACCAGAATGCGCCACCCTGAGATGTACCCTCACCAAGTTCTTTGTGGAGGACCCTGTGTCTTCTGCCTCTCCCAGTCTCTGCACTCAGTGCCCATGGGGTGGGAGGAAGGCAGTCACGTGCTGGGATCCTTCCTAGGAGAGTGACTTCTATGTCTGGCCCTTCAGCAAGGGATGGACAACTCAGGGGGCTTTTCTTTGTGTCTCAAGAGCAGGAATAGAGGGAGCTGTCTAGTAGGTGCTTCTGCAATGTGGTCACTTTCTTTTTCACATTCATGTGTCCAAAGGCAAAACGAGTGGATGAGAAGCCCAGCCTGGGAGCCGTGAAGCTGCAGGAGGCCCCCTCAGCTGCCCCCCAGATGAAGAGAACCGGAGCAATCAAGCCTCGGGCAGTCAAAGTGGAGGAGAGTAAAGCCTGAAGGTGCCTGGCCACAGCCTCGCCTCACCCTGACGGGGACAGTGCCACCATCTAGCCTGGGCCACCACCACTCGGAACCTCGCCGGACCCACCGTCCGAGCACCTGGCCCAGACTGAGAGCTCTGCTCCTGCCCACTCCTCCCACTCCTCCCTCTCCTGGAAGCTCATGCAGCCAGCTCGCACTGTGGACGTGTGGCGCCGACCTGCTTGCTTTGACATAAAAGAGCAAAGGCTCCCTCCCTCCTGCCCCTCCTCCCCACTGTGGAGTGAGTCACCTCTGTGCAGTGCAGACCCGCCTGTCCAGTCCCCAGGCAGTGGCTGGCGGCTGGGTCTTTCTAGCCAGAGGCTTTTTGTTTTAAAAAGCAGCTAAGGTTTTTACAAAGGGGAAAGGAAAACAAAACGCCAGCTACGTCTGTATAGCTGAACTTTTATACGGTCCTCACTGTCCTCTCTGCCCCTCTGCTGTCCCCAGTGGTCTCCTCTTACCTCTGTCCTGTTTGATGCGTCGCTGCGATACCTTAAGAGATGCCTCTTAAGAATGTGCCCCATGGTCAGCCTTCGGGGTCACTGAGGTACCATTGTTGAGTGCTCCAGTGTCAGCTCCCGCTTTGGCGGTGAGGTGAGTGGGGCAGCAGGTAGGTCAGCATCTCCACTGGGCCCAGCCCCAGGCCGGGAGTCGATGACATTCTAGCTTAAGAATTACGTGGCATTTCTGTCTTGGGCTCTTATGAAGCCAGTGGACACAATGACTATTGGGCACCAGAGGTGAACCTTGGTCATCAATGTCGTTGTCCAGATCGGCTGGGATGGCGTGAGCCGATGCTCCGTGGGTCCTGTCTGTGCTGTGCTTCCCAGGCCCCATACCCCCTTGGGCTCTGCTTCCACTCACCATCCCATCCCCCGCCTTCTACAACCTGTCATTTCCCTTTCTCCTTTTGCAGAGCCTGCTGCGCTCTCTGGATCCCAGTCCCTCCACCCACATACAGCGCACACAGCTCGTCATTAAAGCCACAGGCACATAAGACAGCTGCCCCTTGGGGTCTGCAAAGGCGTGTTTCCTAGATGAGGCTATAAGGATTTTTCCTCTCCCTGTGCTTCAGTCCAGCAGCAGATCCCTGTTGTTAGCATGCAGGAGCCCGAGCTAAGCAGCAGGTGTCAGCGTCACTCATCCTACAGCCTGCCAGCCAGGCAGGGTCAAGGTGAAGGTGGGCTATGGGGCTGGCCATGGTTCTGAAGCAGCCAGGGCAGCCTACCCAAAAGGACAGCATCTTCTGTCTGGAGAGCTGCCCCTCACCAAAGATGTGGGCCCCTGCATGCTGGGCTTTCTGCTTTCCAATCAGCCCAGACTCCATCATTCCCAGGAAGGTAAAGGGGGTAATTTCAGTTTCTCAAATGCTATGCAGGGTCCCTAACCAGCCATCCACCCGCAGGAGCCACTGCCTGTCCCAGAGTGTGCCACATAGGAAGGGCTGCCACGTGCCTGTGCAGCTGGCCCTTGGTGTCCCTGTGTGCGACAGCTGCGGGAGCTGGAGGTACTGCGCTATCTCCAGCAGAGCCTGGCCCCTGCTGTTGTAATTGGGCTCAGCCTTCCTTCCCCTGCCAGCAGCGCTCACTGCACATCATCCTTGGTGGCATCTGGGGAGAGCAGTCACTGCTCCACCTCAAGCCCTTGGCACCCCCCCCCCCTTGCCTCCACCCCCAGACCTTACTGGCTGGGCTTGTCTTCATCCTTTCTCTTCTGTCCCTTCTCTAACGGCTGCCTGCCTGGAGTCTGCAGCCCTGGCCTGCCCTGTCCTTCATCTGCTCCCAACCCCCCACGTCTCTGGTCACTGTTCCTGTGATGAGTCTTCTGCCCCTGCCCACTGCCTCCACTGCCAAGCCGCCCCTTGATGAGTCTGGGCCAGCCAGAGCACACGCAACCACCTCTGCCTGTCCACCTTACAAATGCCAGACCCGCTCACCTAATGCCAATGTGCATTATGTGTCAAAAGGAACAAAAAATTTCTCATTTCAAAATTCAACAGAACAGTCGTGGATGCTGTTAAAAATGCAAGATGTCCCTTCAGGTGAACCTGCCACAGAATGACAGTACTTCCTGTTTGAGGAAAAGTAGGTCACCCATTCTCAACCTTCTCTCACCCTGTCTCCCTCCTTCCCTGCCTCCCACCCCAAATAAAGACAAGAGACACTAGA
This sequence comes from Marmota monax, assembly GCF_021218885.2. Lineage (NCBI taxonomy): Eukaryota > Metazoa > Chordata > Mammalia > Rodentia > Sciuridae > Marmota > Marmota monax. The sequence goes on from NW_026692912.1 coordinate 23,173,413, forward strand.
ATTTATTTATATGTATTGATGTTGTAGGTCTAGGTGAAAAGAAGTAAAATGTTCCACTGCTCTATTTATATATAATGTCTGAATTATTCTGTGCAGGAAAGGCCAGGAAATTGCATGTGAAGTTTGGTGCGTTTGCCACCTCTGTGACCTCAGCTGTGGGCTCTTCCCCCAAGTGCAGATCTTCAATTCAACTCCGGCAGAGGGCAGGCCTCGGCCTCCCCACCTCCCAGCCCCTCTGTGTTCTGATTAAATGCAGTTTTTAGTGCAGCTTTTTAAGGTGCAATATCTTTCTTCCTTTCACGTGGTTTTAGGGCCAATCTCAAGGTAATAGGACTTGGCATCTTATTTTGGTTTCAAACCCCCATTCTCAGATACATACAGAAGTTTCTGCCAGGGCATCCTGGCCTTCAGTGGGAACAGGAGAAGGCCAGCACTCCTTTGCTACTGTTGAATTGGCCGAGGGGCAGTGTAAGATCCTCTCACCAGTCAACTCCTGATGCTGGCAGTTTTGGCCAGACCACTGATGGTACAGCCTGTCGCTCGACCTCCAGGGACTTTGTAGTATTGGTTCTCTGCTGACCACTCAGTGAATTGAAATTCAAGGGTAGGGTGTCTGAAATGCAGTGTCCACCCACTGAGGGCTGGTTTCTTAACTGTTAGCTTCCCGTACATAGTTCACATTGTTTTCAAACTTGGAGTTCACAGAACACTCTGGCTCTAGTTTTCTTAAGGGAGAATAAAGGAAGACTTTATTTCACATTCAGAAAAGGTTGAGTCCAGAGCTCTGGTCATTCCAGCTGCTTCTAGTGATATCTGGGTGACATGTTAAATACTGACGTTCCCTCCAGTCTTCTGATCTGCCTTCCACAGTCAGGGAGGAAGTTAGACACACTCAGCGACCAGGAGGCAGGCATCTGCTCCGGTGCAGTGTCAGCAGCTCTGACAAAGGCCCTCCCCTGAGGACTGCTGGGCCGCCCTCTGCCAAGTGGCTGCCTTTGCCTCAAATCTTTTTTGTCCCTTCTCACTTGCAGGGCAAACCTGGGTTACAGGGTCTGTTGGAAATGACCTCACCGTGTTCTGTGATGAATGGGAAACTTCCAAAAACCCAGCCCTCTGAATGTGAGCTGGACCTGAACAAGAAGGCCATCTGGGCAGGAGTGGCTGGGTGTTGGAGACAGACGCTGTTACACAGCCATGCTCCTCACCCAGCCACCCGCACAGCTGGCTAGTGACTTAGGGCATGAGACCTGCCTTTCACCCTTTCTCCGCCCATTTGGTAGCCTCCAAGATGGCAGCAGCATTCTTAGGACCCTGTGTAAAAGCTCTGTGCAGGCGACCTTCTTTCACTGTTTAAAGGGGATCCTGTACTTTGGACCTCATGCCTTGGGTAGTAAAAAGGATCTGGGGGTTTGCTGCTTTGCTTTTGAGAGGGTTATGTTTTGGTTTTGTTTCCTTTTGCTTTATTTTGGCCTTCCTCTCTCGTCTTTTCGTGTAGACCAGATATTTGAAAGGGCAGACGATGGCTCACGGGTCTGTGCAGCTTGTTTATATGTGATGTGGGGAAACCATTACTTGGACGGGAAATGGCATCGTGGACTCACCCGGCCGTGCTGGACGCTCACCCTCCCTCCCCTCCAGTTCAGTACCTGTTGTTTCTCCTTTCAAATATGTGATTGTACTAGCTCTTTCCGTATGAAAGACTCTCCTTATTTAAATAAAAAAAGGAAAAAAATAAAGCTGGACATGCTTTCTCAGGTTGTGTGTCCCTTGTTTTTCACTCTGACTGGAGGCCTCTGCAGATGGAAGCTGCTTGTCTTACAGCTCACTCGGACACCAGGAGCGCTGAGATGCCTGAGCACCGCCAGCAGAGAGGACCAACACAGCACGCTGCCCCGGGCAGCACCTGGCCGCCCCCACCACTTCCCAGGAGGGCACCCCCCTGTGCACACCTCCTCTGCCAGCCTCCCCCAACTGATGAGGGGCAGCATGTGGCTGCCACTCCGCAGACCTTTTGCAGAAAAGTCGTCAAGGACTAGGCTCGTTTGGGGTGGGGAAAAAGCAAGCCTGGTCCCGGGCAATGAAGGGTCAAAAGCAGATTGGGGCTCAGGCAGTGCGGCTCAATTCTGCCATCACCTGTCTGTGTGGCCTTGGGAAACACACCCAGCGTCACCTTCCTTACCCTGAAGCGCGGGTCCTGCTGGGTGAGGTGGTGGTGCCCACCTGCATTCCCACCGCTCGAGGATCAAAGGCGAACGGCCAGGGCTGGGCCCTGGCTGGGGGTGAGAGCGCCGCCTGGCACGTGGGAGGCACGGGCTCCACCCTCATCACCACAGTAAACTCATAAAGGAAGGCGTTGTGTCCACCTACAACTAAAGACCCAACCAAAGGCCAGTCTGGGCAACCTAGAGCCAGATTGGGGGGCCTGGGGATGTAGTTCAGGGTGCGGAGCCCCTGGTCACCCAGTACGAGGAGCACCAGCGCATTTTAAACGGGCTGTAATGTACCTACCTCGGAGGGCAGTGCGGGGCCACTGGGCGGGCCCACGGCCAGGTAAGAGAACGACTGCCCTCCAGCAGCAGGGACCGCTTCCCTCGGGGCTCCCCCAAGTCCGCGCGAGGGCCAGGGGCACCGCTGCGGGCCGCGCCCTCCGCAGGACCCCGGGCGGCCGACCTCGGGGGCACTCCAGGGTGAAGCGGCCCCCGGAGCCAGGAAGCAGCAGCACCCTGGCGAGCGGACCGCGTGGGGGCTCGGGCGGGTGCAGAGGGCCGCGGAGCCCGGGAGCGCGCAGGCCTGCAGCCGCGGCGGGACAGGTCCGGGGCCGCGCCGCCCGGCTCGGAGCACTGCCCGCGGCAGCCAGCGACCGCCCGCTCCCTTTAAGAAGACCAGGCGCCAGGCAAAGTGGGCCCGCCTGTAACCCCAGCGGCTGGGGAGGCTGAGGCAGGAGGATCTCGAGTTCAAGGCCAGCCTCGGCAGCAGGTTCAACCCCTAGTACCGAAGAAAAAAAAAAGACACGCGTGCGCAGACACTCCACAGGGATCCTGGAACGCCCGAGCGGGGAGCAGCCCACCGGGGAGCTCCCAGCGTGCACTCCGGTGGGACCCGGGCCCGCACCTCGCCAACTGCGCACGCGCGCCGTTGCCCTGCCCAGTGCGCGCGCGCGCGCGCTGCGGCTCGACCCCCGCAGGCTCGGCGAATCGAGTGCCGAACGGTGGATCGCGCGGGGTCCCCAGAGCCTTGGTCCCCAACGGTCGGCCTCCTAGGAGGTTCCGAGGCGTGACCCGGCGCCGGGAGCGCTCTGCCGGGCTCCGAGAAACCCGAGTACGTTTGGGGACGCGAGCCCAGCCGGAACTCGGAGTCCGTCCGTGCGGGGCACTCCGGGCCGGGGCGTCGGGGTCCTGGCGGCGCAGGGGCCGCGCAGCCTCGCGGGTCAGGAGCGCTGGGCCGCGGAGCTGGGAGGAGGCGGCCTGGGGAGAAAGGGGCTCGCAGGGCAGGGAGGGCAGGCCACCGGGTGCATGCAGCTGGCACCGGAGCTGCCAGTCAGGGGAGGGGCGAGGGCCACCCCAGGCCACGTCCTTGAAGTGGCCCCGCCCCCAGCAGGTGCCTGTGAAGCGGGTTGTTGAAGTGAAATTCCTGAGCGCCCGCCAGGTGTGCCGCCCTTCTGCATCCCAGCGGGTGCCCGCGGCCTCCCTGCTCGACCCCGCCGCTCGCGGTTCCTCCTGGTGCCCCAGGAAGCCAGTCTCCAGCCCTTCGCCCTTCGGCTGGCCTCCCGCTGGTTAATGGCGGCTCGTCCCTTCTTTGCCCAGGTGTCCTCCAAGCCTGCTCTCCTGCACCATGTTGGGAGTTCTGAAGCGCCCGATAGTGGTGACGGCTGACGTCAACCTGAATGTGGTGGCTCTGGCTGGAGTGGGACTTCTGAGCCGACTGTGGCAGCTCTCCTACCCGCGCGCTGTGGTGTAAGCAGACAACTGCATGGGAGGGGTGTCAGGAAGAACTGTCATGTACACATGCTGGGGAAGATCTGCCACTTGGCTACACCCCCGGCCCCCGTTAAATGGTTGCAGTAGAGGGAAATGTGCTACCAGCCATAGATTTTCCGTTTTAAAATCGGAGGGTAGAGGATTGGATTTGGAAGTGAGTCTTCCTTGTTTAGGGTTCTCAGAGCCTGGCTTTGATCATAATGGGAAGTGGTTGCTTTTGTTATTGAAGGGCTGCTTATTAACACACATGTTCTTTTTTAACTTTTTATTATGGAGAACTTCAAATACATACAAAGTAGGGAGAACAGTATAATGGTCTCCACCAATATGTTCATTACCCAGCTTCAGCTGTCATCAGCTCATAGGCAGTCCCCGCTCTGCAGTGGATTAGTTTGAATTGAACCCTAGATGTGTTTCATAAATAATTCAGTATATATCTTTAAAACGTGAAGATTCTGGGCTGGGGTTGTGGCTCAGCAGTAGAGCGCTATCCTAGCACGTGTGAGGCCCTGGGTTCAATCCTCAGCACCACATAAAAAATAAATAAATAAAATAAATGTATTGTGTCCAACTACAACTAAAAAATAAAATATTTTTAAAAAATAAAAAATGAGCATTCTTTTGGGGAAAGGGATAGAAGATGAAAATTCTTAAAAAGTCATGTAACTATGATCATAAGAAATTGATAGCATTTCCTTGGTATCATCAGCTTTCCCCCAATTGTATGACAAAATTTTATTGCAGTTGGTTCCCAGATGTCTTCCTTTCACTCCGGCAGCTGTTTTGTTGAGTCATCAGGTCTGATTCCAAGTCACAGTCTTAGCAGGTGCTGGCACCAGGAAGAGCTGGAGTGGGATTCCCCTCAGGCCTATGAGGTCTTTCAGTAGGTTGGCCAGCAGTATGCACCTGTGTCGGAAACAGGAGCTAGGATCTGTCTGAGTGCCATCTTATGTTGGTGAATTTTTCCACCCACTTCCCTGTGGATGGATGATGTTGTATATGGCTTAGTATTTGGGGACGGGGTACAGTTGGAGCAGCAGATCTGACTGACACTGCTGATGACTTACCTAGAGTCATTTGGAAGCACGCAGGCATTCATCCACCCTCTTCTTGGTTACAATTCAGATTTCTAGTTGAATGCAATGTTTTGTTTGTTTTCAGTTTTGATGAAGTGTATTATGGGCAATACATCTCTTTTTACATGAAACGGATCTTCTTTTTGGATGACAGTGGACCACCATTTGGCCACATGCTGCTGGCCTTGGGAGGTAAGATTCTTTAGTAGCCATTGCCTTTTGGGCCCTCAGTGAAACTTATCAGTGAAATTTCTTGAGGGCAGAAACTGTCTTTTGTTTGTTTATCTTGTTTCCTTATTGCCTGCCACAGTACTCCAGGAAATTAATTTTCTATTTTAGGTTACTTAGGAGGATTTGATGGTAACTTTTTGTGGAACAGAATTGGAGCAGGTAAAAAAAAAAAAAAAAAAAAGCTTTGATTTTGCTTCTTAATGTGTGCATAATAGGAAGGGGAAATAATGGTTTTCATAGGAATTAACAATTGCCCTTTATTCATCTGAGTTCAGGGTATGTATTATTTTCATACAGGTGAAAAACTTTTGATAAGTCTGATAAAAGTTCAGCGTTTTTTTTTTTTTTTACTGTAATTATTTCATTCCTAGTTTTTGGTACATGTATCCTGTGGCATAATTTTGTAGGCTGACTGCCACAATAGTTTTGGAACTAGATGGGGTACATATAAATGAACATTAACTTCAGAATCTTTAGTCTGCATTCTGTGCTTAGTGAGAACTGCTTCCTAGACTGCATAAAGCTCATTTCAGAGCAATTGGGCCTATTGGTGATATCTGTATACCTAGCTACTTGGGAGGCTGAGGCAGGAGGATTGATTGAGGACAAGAAGCCAAGGCCAGCTTGGGTAACATAGCAAAACCCTGTCTCTAAACAACAAAACAAAAATTCAAAGCTAGTTTCAAAGTCTTTACCCATAGTCTGCACACTCAGATGTTAATGTCATCCCCATTTTATGAACTTACATCTTAGAATCTGACCTGCAGTAGGTGCAGATGGCATGCCCACGGTTCTCAGCTCCTCTCTGTTGTTCCCTTTCCAGAATACACCAGCAATGTGCCTGTGTGGTCCTTGCGCCTGCTGCCGGCACTTGCTGGGGCACTCTCCATCCCCATGGCCTACCAGATAGTGACTGAGCTCCACTTTTCTCACTCTGCTGCCATGGGAGCTGCCCTGTTGATGCTTATGGGTAAGCCCCGGGCCCTGCCTGCTCCTGGTGCCACGAAGGGAAGAACCAAGTGCTGGCTATGCTGACGTTTCAGCAGGCGGTGAGGGGAGCTCAGGTGCTTCCTGGCATCCCACACTAAGAAGCACATCCAGCTCATGAGTTTTGATTCTAACACCCGACCCCAGGCTGTCCCTTGGCTGTGGGAGTGCTGGACTGTGTGATCGACCCTTGTCAGTAGTGGAGGTGTGACTGTATGAAGAGAGGCCTGCCAGACACTGCTCCAAGGCACCTGTGTCTTCACCTGGTTGTTACTGATAATCCTCCTCTACCCCCTCCCAGGCTTTGGCCAGTTAAGGTGGACTCATGAGCTAGTTTATCCTCTTTCAGCTTTGTTTATGAACAGATGGAATTAAATCAGCTAGACTGGTTTAGTTAGAAAAGTTAGACTAAGAATTAAAGAGATACCAGTGTGGGCGATGACTCTCTCTGAGGTCCTGTGCCTATATAATGTTTTTATGTTCATGGCGGCTCTGCAAAGCTGGTATTCTGCAAATAAGAAAAAGGCTCAGAGAAGTTAAGTGACTTGTCTACTCACAAGGTGTCGGTAGATGTGATTCAGACTCTTATTCTTACCTGCCTCCGTGGCTCTGGGGCATGTCCTCTGCTAGCCACCCCACTTCTAAACTTTCCACCTTCAGATTTTGTGGCACTGTGGCAGGTTGTCTTTGTGTTAGTGAAGTACAGCCAGCATCTGTATCTTAGTGTTCTGCATCTGCAGACTCAACCAACTACGGATCAGAAATTAATAAAAAAATTACACCTGTACCAAACATGTGTATTTATTTTTTTCTAAACAAGACAGTAGAATGACTATTTACATATTATTTACATTGTGTCAGGTGTCTTAAGTGATCTACAGATGATTTCCAGGGAGGATGTGTAGGTGTATGCAAGTACTGTGCCTTTCTTGTAAGGGACATGAGCATCTGTACCCAATGATTCCTTGGGGGCCGTCCTGGAGCCAGTTCCCCTGGGGGCAGAGTGCGTCCTCTGTCTCCAGTGTGAATGTGCTTGTCTCAGCATTTGCACAGGCCACCTTAATACTCACATAATTTCCTGTCTATAACAGAGAACGCCCTGATCACTCAGTCCAGGCTTATGCTTTTGGAGTCCTTGTTAATATTTTTTAATTTATTGGCTGTGTTATCCTACCTGAAGTTCTTCAACTCCCAAAAACACAGGTATGGAAAGTGGGGCTGTCTTTCCTAATTTATCAGAAAAAAGATTCTAGATGTTCTCTAAGACCTTTTATTTTGAATACTTTTCAATCATCTAATATTTTGGGGGGTTGGCCATTGGCACATGACTTCATAAATATATCCTCATTTTTCTTTAACTTGCTGGAAAATTTTCCTTGGGGGAAAAAAAAAGCATTCTGTTGGGATTATAACTCTGGGAGATTGTGTGTGATAGAACCAGCCAACCCAGATTCTTCTCAGAGAAGTGTGTGCCTTCTCTGGCCTCTGTTCTGTAGTGTGTGACCTGTCCCTGTCCTTCTGTTTCTTTATCAGCCCTTTCTCTCTGCAATGGTGGTTCTGGCTGGTGCTAACCGGGGTCGCTTGTGCCTGCGCCATTGGGTGAGTGAGCGCCCCCTGCCTTGGGCAGGGCTCTCCCCTCCTGTGTGGCCACGTCCCATCGTGGCCTTATTCAGTTCTGTCTTTGCAGCATCAAATACATGGGTGTTTTCACCTACTTGCTTGTGCTTGGTGTCGCTGCCGTCCATGCCTGGCACCTGATTGGAGACCAGACCTTGTCAAATGTAAGTACTGACGTCAGTGCAGCATTAGGCCGGCCTGTGGGAATGACAGGTCCCAGGGAGTGTTGGGTGCAAAGACCTCAGTGCTCAAAGCTTCATGTGCAGACAAGCCAGGCAGCCTGGCCTTTTAGCTGTGAGGGCACCTGTGTGGGGGAGGGCGAGTTTCTCCTGCTGACTTTTTCTAAGCCTAGCGTCTGGATGTGGACATATCTTGCGGTGGAGTAGGAACTGACTTTTTCTTGCATCTTCTGGCAGGTCTGTGTGTGTTTTCACTTGCTTGCCAGAGTGGTGGCCTTATTGGGCATCCCAGTCATCCTGTACTTACTCTTCTTCTATGTCCACTTGATGCTGGTCTACCGCTCTGGGCCCCATGACCAGATCATGTCTAGTGCCTTCCAAGCCAGCTTGGAGGTAAGGGGGATGTACTAACATTGTCAAGTGAGCATTATAGGAATTCAGTCAAGAATGTATCAGCCACATCAGTAAAGGAATCCTGAATACAGTAATGCTATGGAATAAATGAAGAGGCTGACTCCCTTTAATTCTCTGAATGACTCTGGGCATTTTGAAATGCCTTACAGGATAGACTCGAGTCTGGCGTTCATTTATATTAACTGCAAATACAGTATAAATTGAGCGTCCCTACCCCAAAAATCTTGAAATCCAAAATGCTCCAAAATCCCTAACTTTCCAAGTGCCAGCGTGAATGCTTAACAATTTCAGATTTTGGAACATTTCTGATTTCAGATTAGGGATGATCACCTGTTAAGGTCTGTTCAGATATTCCAAAATGCAAAAAAATCCAAAATCTGAAACACTGTTGTTCCAAGCATTTTGCATAAGAGATGCTCAGCCTGTAGGACGGACCAAGTGACATGGGTAGGAGTCAGTCTCTGAGCCCATTGGGCTGTCTCTTCGCCCCACTCTGAGTTTTCTCATCTCTCTCTCTCTCTGGGTGCTACTGAGGAATGAAGGCAGGACCTCGGGCTGCTGGGCAAGTGCTGTAACCCTGAGCCCCACTGCAGCCCAAGACGTCCCATAAGCTATGTCTCATAGGAATTTTATGGGAACTAATTGTGGGTACAAGCGGAAAACTTAGCTGAGTGCCTGATCCAGGGGCAGCACTCTCTCCAGGAGCTCTAATTGTAATTCTTAGTGAATAGCACACAACTGCACGAGTTAATTATAACCAACTAGATAACAGCAGTTCCCACTACCCCCGCCAGGGAGGCTGGTTTAGGATCTCGCTCCCACACTCACCTTCCTCCATTTCCATTTGTCTAGGGAGGGCTGGCCCGCATTACCCAAGGCCAGCCACTGGAGGTGGCCTTCGGTTCCCAGGTCACTCTGAGGAGCGTCTTTGGCAAACCCCTGCCCTGCTGGCTCCACTCTCACCAGAGCACCTACCCCATGATGTAAGGAAAGTGAAGATCATGGACTGTTCTGTCTTCTCACAGTTCTGCCGACGTGGGCGGCTCTCACTCTCCGAGAGCAGAGGCGCTGTGCTCTGGAGCCACCCACGAGTGCTGTGGCATATGTGAAAGCCTAGAGCTGGGGGCATGGTACGGCACACTGGCTCCTCATGTGTCCTCCAAGGATCTGTCTGACACTAGTGCTGCTCTCTCCGTATCCTCAGTCTCATTTTCCCCCACACCTCACTAGGTGGTATTTGCTGAAGTCTGTTTCCCTCTGTGGAACCTATGGGAGAACAGCCATGAGTCCTTGGCTGACCACTCTGTTGACTTTCTCACGCAGATATGAGAATGGCCGGGGCAGCTCCCACCAGCAGCAGGTGACCTGTTACCCCTTCAAGGATGTCAACAACTGGTGGATCGTGAAGGATCCTAGGAGGTGAGTACAGGCCCAGCACTCCACAGCAGAACTTAGCAGGCCTGGCTGGACCAGGTCCTTGGGCTCTAACTGGGTCCCCCCACCCAGCACCCTTCATTGAGCCTGGGAGGCTGGAATGCCCATGCAGGACCTCCCCTTAGGAGTGTCACAGGCATGACCCAAACTCCCCTCTTCCAGTGCCCTTCACCACCACTACCACTCCTCTCAGAAAAATAGAATCTTGCTGGGCATGGCTTCACATGCTATAATCAATCCCAGGACCAGGAGGCGAGGCGGGAGGATTGTAAGTTAAAGGCAGCCTCAGCAACTTAGGCCCCAAGCCACTTAGCGAGACTCTGTCTCAAAAAAAATGGCTAGAGATGTAGCTCAGTGGTTAAATGCCACTGGGTTCAATCCTCAGTGCCAAAAAAAAAGAAAGGTGAAAGCAGCATCACCTTCCTCAGGCCTCTCCTCACGCCCCATGCCTAGGCTCTGGCCTCTGCCTGCAAATTAGATCTCAAACCTTCCAGGTCCCATTTCCACCACCTGCCTGTCTCCACTGCCTGCCCTGTCCGCTGGTGGCCAGTGATTCCTATTCCTATGTACCCCAGTGTTTCAGTCAGCTTTCTCCCTGCTGTGACTAAAAGACCAACCACAATAATCACAGAAGAGGAAAAGTTTATTTAGGAGCTCATTGTGTTCATAGATAGCAGGCTCCATTCCTCGGGACTCGAGGTGAGGCAGGACATTATGGTGGGAGAGAGTGTGGCAGAGGGAAGCAGCTCACATGATGATCAAGGAGCAGAGAGAGACTCCACTTGCCAGATTCAAATATATACCCGGCACCACGCCCCCAGTGCCCACCCCCTCCAGCCACAGCCCACCTGCTTTCAGTCACCACTCAGTTAATCCTATTAGATGATTATTTCACTGATTGGGTAAAGGCTCTCATAACCCAGTGTGAGGGAACACCTCACATCCAACCATAACACCCACTCCAGCATCAGCTGCCATGGAGGGGTCCTCATTACCAGGTACTCTTCTGCTCAAAACCCCCCTGAGCTTCTGACGCCCCTAGAATTCATCCCCTGCATGAGGTGCTCCTGCCCCAGCCTCCAGTCTCCAGCCTTGCCTTCATGCTCAGCTCTCAGGCACCTCTGTGTCCAGAGCAGGGCACAGAGGTGGCTGAGAGCCCACCTGGCTGGACCTTCTTATTAGGAATGTGAAAGCCGGGTCCTTGGGAGGCTTCCTGGTCACCCTGTACAGCCTCCGCACCCCCCTGCTATCACCATCACCCCTGCCTCCTGGTCCACTGCATGCAGCTGCTGATGTGATCTGCATGTTCATTTGCTCCTTATCAGTTTTGCTCACTGCAGTGATGTGAGGGCAGCTGGCCACCACCTGGCTTGTCCAGCCACTTGTCAGCATGTGGCCCAGTGTCTGGCATTTAACCGGTTCTTACTTTGGTGGTTATGAACAGAAGATCCTCGCTATTAGAAGGGAGCGTTGGCAGACGTAGTCACTGTTCAGCATTTGTCACTGTAGCATTTGCAGACAAGCATGACAGTGGCAGACAATTCCACATGGCCATTTGGAAAGTGACCTTAAGCTTTAGAAAGAGGTTAAGTGAAACCATGCCTTGGTTCCACACAGCATTGCCTCTGAGGTGTGGGTGGGTGGGCAGCTGCGGGTCCCACGGTCTCTGCTGGCAGTCTAGAGCCCTGGCACCTCCTGGAGAGCTGTCGGTTTCAGGGTACCAAACCCAACAGCGCCACATCTTCCCCAGGCATCAGCTGGTGGTGAACAGCCCTCTGCGGCCTGTGCGGCACGGGGATGTGGTGCAGCTGGTGCACGGCATGACCACCCGCCTCCTCAACACGTGAGTACCTGCCCCCTCACCCTGGCGCACTTGTTGCTTTTGGATGTCCTCTGCTGCCACTGTCCAGCAGGACACAACTGCTGCCCAGCACTTGTATGTGCCTTAGGGGTCAGCAGGGGACCCAGGGACACAGCTGACGAAAGGGCTTTAAAGGAAACATCTGGTGCAGGTAAGGTGGCGGCCCGGTGCGTACCAGAGTGTGAGGCGCAGTCAGAGCCATACCACAGAGGGTGCTCGGGTGCTTTCCACATAGATGGAGTTGGGGTGTTCCTCTGTAAAGCAGCACACGTTTAAAATGAGTTCCAGACAGACCTCCCCATGTCGCCAACAGACCTCCCCATGTCCAGCTTCTCCCTCCCACCTCCTCTGGGTCATACTGCCAGCCGGCTGGTCCTCACCCTCGTGCCCTGTGCACCTTCATGTGCCAGGACCCCACTTCTTAGGTTGTCTCACCTTGTCCGGCGTAACTGACCCGGGTCCATGCCCTACCTCCAGCCTCCCCAGGAACGCCCACATCCCGCTTGGCTGCACAGGGGCCTCATGGTACCCGGCTCTGGCTTGGCTGCTCCTACAGAGCCCGGATCCTGTCAGGCGTCACCTTGACTCTTCTCTGTCCACTCCTCCTCACCCTACAGAGGGTTGTTTGCTTCTCCCCTGAACCCCACATCCAAGTCCAGACCTCCTGACCTCCTGCCTCCCCTGGCCCCCACCATGCTCAGGCCCAGGCCACCCCTTGAGAAGGTGTAGTGCACTGGCATCGCTCCTCTGCCCACAGCCCTCTGGCGACTTCCCATCACCCTCATTCTGTCCCGGTTGAGGCCCTTCGTGTCCTAACATACATCACCCCATCGCCTGACCTCCCTCCGAGCATCGCACTTGGGGCTTTTGCCGCACCCCCTCTCTGCAGTGTGCTTGGACTCAGTCCCCAGGTCCCACCCAGGGCTTATTCCAGGCTGTTCACCACCAGGTCGCCTCATGGGAAGGCATCTCCGGGAGCCACCCCGTCTGGTTCCCTCTTGGTGCTCACCTGCACTCCCTGTCCACAGTGTGGGGAGCTGTCTTCTTGAGGCCACAAGAGGTCTCCTGTTACCCCTGTGTCTACAGCACCTAGCAGGGCTGGCGCAGGGGTGACGGGTCACAGGCGAGTCAGGAGGACCTGGTGCTCCTGGCCAGTGCAGCTGGTCTCACGGCAGCCTGCCCCCCACCACTGCCCTACTTGGCCCTGGTCAGCTGGGGGCTGGCCAGCAGCTCTGCTGCCAAGCTCTGCATGGCAGTGCTGGGGGCTCTGGCTCTCAGACACGGAACCCCCAGGCCCGTGATGGCCTTGCCTTCCTCTGAGTCACGGTTCCCTGGTCCAAAAAGCGGGGTGGAGACACCACCCAGTTATATGTCACAGCTACCCTGGGAAGACCATCTGTGTGCTCCCTGAGAAGGGGCAGCCGTGGGGGTCCTGTTCAGCATCTCACTGCCAGCTCCAGGGGCGTGTCCTCAGGCAGTAACCACTAGCAGGGACCCAGGTTGTCCTTTAAGCCAGCTGCCTCTTTCCCTTAAAGAAGAGTAGCTTGTAGGCAGTTTCTGCAGCTGCTCCATCTGCTTGGCTTCCAGGCATGATGTCGCGGCCCCACTGAGCCCCCATGCCCAGGAGGTCTCCTGCTACATCGACTACAACATCTCTATGCCCGCCCAGAACCTCTGGAGGCTGGTGAGTCCAGCGGAGTGCCGTGTTGGGCACTAGACCGTCAGGAGCCAGGGTGAATGGGGCGCACTTTCCAGTTCAGAATGCCCCGCTGTGATTTCAGGACATTCTGTTGCAACTGCAAAGTGGGGTCTTTGGTTTTATTCACAAAGAAGGTCATGAAGTTTTCTCTGGGAGTAGACACCTGCTCCTCTGTGGAGAGCCTCGAGCTCCTGGGCCTGGCTGGATGCTTTGGGTCTGCCCCAGGCAGGGCTGCCTGCTCGTACGTCTCCCTGACCTGTCACTGTTCACCCGCACAACCTGGTCCTCACTTGGGACCTGAGCTCCAGCCACCCTGTGACCCAGGGGAAGTGCCTCTCAGCCTGACAGGTCCTGCTTCTCATGCTCCCATAGAGCAGCAGCCTGCAGCTGTCTCCCCCCCCCAGCCACCACGCGGCTCCCCCAGGAAAGGCAGAGTGCAGGAGGAGTGCAGTTGCTGGGCCTCTTGCCCCTGAGTGCAGGGACCCGGATGCTCAGCACAGCGAAGTCCGGTCATCCACCATGAGAGTCAAGCTTGCTCTCCAGCTACCACTGGTGCCCACGGCCTCCTTTGGATCTCAATAGGGTGACCACACACCAGCCTTGGTGCCGCCCCTGGTGGCTCCCTCCACAACACCAGCGGTCTGCGGAGGCTGGCTGTGTACTTAGCCTGCTTCTGCCCTTCTGCCTTCTCTACTGCGCACACTTGTACCCTGCTCCCCCACCTCCTCTGAGTGGGCCTTTGTGATGGGAGCTCTCCCAGCGGAAGTCCCACTCAGGGTTACCTGTTCCTGAGCGCTGGACCTCCCTCTCAGCCATCTTTTTGCCAGAGGTTCCATTGCTGGTCCTGCTCCTCCACCTCCCGTCTGGTGGCACCTTCAGCACCACATGCCCACATGTCAGCTGGAGTTGACAGGATGAGGAAGGAGGCTGTGCCCCAGGAGCAGCTGCCTGGCCCCAGAGTGACCAGCTGGATGTCTGGGCATTTGCTCCTGTTCAGCCTCGTGGGTTCCCTGGTTCTTGTCAATAAAATGGGGTTCTTATGAGGCCCCACTGCGTCAGGCTGTGACAGGACAAAGTACTCTTCATGTCCCAGAATGAGGAATCCCTCCCTGGGGACCATCTAAGCTTCATGTGAACCAACTTCATAGTCACCAGACAGGGACTAAGGATTGCCTGCCTCTGGCCACCACGCTCTACCCCCAGGTGACCATGCAGGGTGGAGAGGACAGAAACTCTTCAGTCTTTTCAGTCTCTGGGGGATCCTGTCTTGTGTGGCCTTTGGCAGGGATGGTGTGCCTTCCCATGGGCTGGACCAGAGTTGTGTCCGGGGCACTATGCAGGATAAGCCCCTCGCAGCCCCCTTGCTTGTGAGCTTTCCCCTTTGTTCAGAGCCATGTTAATGTCATTGCTTGGTGACTGGTCTTCACTTTTGCATTTAAGGAAATTTGAAAAAGAATGGAACAATTATCAAGATCCATTTTTGGTGCTGGGTTTGCTTTTTTAAAAAAAAAAAATTTCTTTTTGGTTGTAGATGGACATAATACCTTTATTTTCTCTATTTTTATGTGGTGCTAAGGATCGAACCCCTTGCTTCACATGTGCTAGGCAAGCACTGTACCACTGAGCCATAACCCCAATCCTGGTGTTGGGTTTTTTGCAGTGCTGGGGATCAAACCCAGACCCTTGTGCACACGCAACAGTACTCTACCTCTGAGCCATGCACCCAGCCTGACGGAGTCTGCTTTTGCAGGACATCGTGAACAGAAAGTCAGATAGAGACGTCTGGAAGACCATCTTGTCGGAGGTGCGCTTTGTGCACGTGAACACGTCTGCCATATTGAAGGTAGGAAGTGCCACTGGCTGGCTTGGCTATGGAAGCCTTGACTCTCATAGTCTGTTCCCTGAACTCCAGGCCAGAGCCTTCTACAGGAGGAGTACTAAAGTCACTGCCCTGTGTATTTATTGTACATCGAGGAAGGGAGGTTTTATAACTGCTCAGGGTAGAACCCTAGGGGGACGTCCGCAGTGGAGCCACCAGGTGGGCCGCCCGGACTGCCTTCAGGCGCGCCCTTTATCTTATTTGGTTTTGCCAGCTGAGCGGGGCACACCTCCCCGACTGGGGGTTCCGGCAGCTGGAGGTCGTAGGGGAGAAACTGTCGCGGGGTCACCATGGGAGCATGATGTGGAACGTGGAGGAGCACCGGTATGGCAAAAGTGAGTCCTCCTGCTGTCCCCTACGACTCCCACCATCTCTAACACTCAGCACCTGAGAAGACACGGACAGATGTGGGTTTGGCAGGAGCTGAGCCATCCCAGCCCTTTGTCCTGCCATGAGGACAACATAGGGCTTTTCCTAAGGGCCACAGGGAGAAGCTAGCGCACCCCCTGCAGGCAGAGAATTCTGAGTGGAGAAAGGCCCTTGTGAATGGGGGTGTGGGGGGTGGGCAAACTCGGGATGGTGCAGCGCAATGAGGCGTCAGGTGGGCTGTTGGCAATGCAGGGAGGTGAGTTTTTTGCCAAGCTGGTGGCTTCCGTATCAGCTCCCTGGCTTTACTCTGCTCCTGTCTTTGGTGTCCTATTGTGTTCTGTCAGGCCAGGAGCAAAGGGAGAGGGAGCTGGAACTGCACTCCCCTACTGAGGTCGACATCAGCAGGAACCTCAGCTTTATGGCCAAATTCTCGGAACTGCAGGTGACAGGAACTGCAGGTGACAGGTGGCGGGAGGGAGCTGGCTTCTGCTGTGTGCACTGAGCTCTGCAGTTCCCAGCGTTCATCTTGGACCTGGGACCTCAGACTCAGAAGGCGTGTCTCCCCTCTCTCCAGTCTGAGTGATGTGTGGAACGCTGGGGCCCTGGGCCCTGGGCCCTTGCAGTCAGGAACAAGGAGGTCCAGACCAAGTGTGAAATTACAGCCTTGCTACAGCATCCTAAGACCACCCATCAAGTCCAAAGGGGCCACTGTCAACTAGCAGAGGCCTAGAGGAGTAAGTCAGGAACTCAGAAGGCCTGGACCTGAACATGAGCCCAAGTGGGCACTGAGTCCAGGCCCCCAGTCACAGAGGATGTGCTGGGTTAGAGTTCAAGGCCCCTGACCAGGAGCACACTCATTCTGCCTGCCCTGCTGCTTCTGTTGCACAATCCAAATGAACTTGAGGTTGGATAGTTCACAGGCAAGGGGCACAGTTGACAAACACCTTTGACAAAACCTGTGTGACCTGGAGCACCTGTCATCCTAACAGCTGAGGCCCATGCTTTGTTGCAGTGGAGGATGCTGACGCTGCGCAGTGAGGACTCTGAGCACAGGTACAGCTCCACGCCACTGCAGTGGGTCGCCCTGGACACCAGCATCGCCTACTGGCTGCACCCCACAACCAGTGTAAGAAGCGCTTGTGACAGCTGGCGGGGGCTTTGTCCCGTCCTTGGGAATTCCCTCTGGCATTAAGAGCAGCCAGCATGTCCTGGGTTTCTGCCAAGCCTGTTCTAGCAGCAGTCCAGGACTTGGTTTTCTCGGGACGCTGGGCAGCGTGGGCCAATACTCTATCAGATGCTGAGAGTAAGCCTCACGCTTACCCGTCTAAGAAAGCCTCAGCTTTGTTGCTGTTGTGGGAGAGCGCTGTCACCCTTTTCTTGACGGAAGTGGTTTGTAAGATGTCGTCCGCATAGCGCCTGGTAGGCAAGCTCACCAGGGCTCTGTTTATGTGCGTCTTGTCTTCACACCGGCTGCAGTGGGTGCTCAGGGAATACTCGCTGAACAGGCAGGTGGTAAAACGCTCCCTTCTCACTCAGTTGGAGGAGAGCAGCCCTTGTGAAAAGAAAGTACCAGGAGCAAGTCCCAGGGCTTACCCAGCATATGTGCAGAAGCGGGGACTACCTACCATTCCATGAACAGCTTTCTCGTTAAAAAATGAATCTTGCTGGACACCGTGGCACACACCTGTAATCCCAGTGATTTGGGGGTCTGAGGCAACAGAGTCACTAGTTTGTGGCCAGGCTCAGCAGCTTACTGATATCCTGTCTCAAAAAGAGAAAGAAAATCTCAGGGATGAGGGTGAATCTCAGTGTCATGCTTGGTATACACAAGGCTCTGGGTTCACCCCCCAGTGTGTCCCCTGCCCAAAAAGAGAAAAAAAAAAAAAACTCATTTACTCCTAGTTTTCAGTTTTAGTTTACAAAATCAAGAACCCTAGCATTTTCTAGAAGGATTCTCATTGAGAACAGGTCTCTCCAGGTTAGGGTGAGACTGGAGGATACCAGAATGAACCTGTGTGGTTTTTGTTTGGCTTTTGATACTATGGGTTGAACCCAAGGCCTTGAACATGTTAGGCAAACATTCTACCACCAAGTCACATCCCGCCCTTTATTTTATTTTGAGATGGGGGGAATCTCCAGAACATGCTACACTGGCCTTGAACTTGCAACCTTCCGACTTCAGCCTCCCGATTAGCTAGGATTCCAGGTGTGTGCCCTGCACTTGGCTGCCTCTGCTTTTTCGCCCTTCACTGTAGTATAGAGTAGGCATGTGGTTTTCTTTAACACGGCAGTTTCCCTCTGCACAGAGGGCAGGTGCCTGAGAGTGACTCCCATATGCTTTCAGGCTCAGATCCACCTGCTTGGAAACATCGTGATCTGGGCCTCTGCCAACCTCGCCACAGCGGCCTACACCCTGCTCTTCTTCTGGTACCTGCTCAGACGGCGAAGGAGTGTCTGTGACCTCCCTGAGGGTTGGTGCAGCTCCCCAGCTCCTTTTTCTGCCTCTTCCTTTTCACTGTGATGAGATTTCTCTCGCTTAAGTGACAGCCCAACTGTACTGGGAACCTACGCCCTAAGGCCTCTGTTTCCTCAGATAGGGAAATACTTTATTTTTGACTCCCTAGCTGGTGGCAGTTAGGTTTCCTGGTGTTGTTTCTGGCTTCTCCAGCAGAAAGGGTCATGGCCAGTAGTGCTCTCTGGCCTTTGCTTAAGTTGGCTGCATGTACCAAAAGTGGCTGGGAAAAGAGCAGCCGACAGGCGCATCTAGGGCTGATGGTTGTCTGCAGCTAACAGAAATGCGCTTGAGACCATCTTGAAACAGAGCAGCGAACACTACCAGTGTGGGGTGGGTGTCCCCAGGGCCTGGCCCAGGTCCCAAAGACTACTGGGAGCTGCATAGCACCTTTGCCCCACTCTCTCTCTGCTCATCTTTCAGTGCCTGGCCCTTCTCTCTGTTAACTTTCCATGTAACTCTGGGCTGGTGGACAAGTGCAGCCCCACCTCCATAAATCCCAGAAGAAATGCCCAGATGAGAGCAGGTGGCCCAGCTGGACCAGATCTGCCCTGTGCAGCCAGCCCAGGCTGCAGGGGCCCAGTGATTAACACACAGCAAGACCTGGCCTCCCACGGGGCTGGGCCATCACAAGACAGTGGTGGTTAGGTCCAGGCAGGAGGCTACAAATTCTCATGACTCTCCTGTCCACTCTTCCTCCTGAGAGTGGGAAGGTTGGGAGCGAGAGGTCAGGCACCGAGGTTGTAAGCCTGGGATTTAAGGGTGAGCCCATGGACACGACCGCTGCTCTGACATGTGCCCTCCTGCAGATGCCTGGCGGCAGTGGGCCTTAACCGGGGCCCTGTGTGTTGGTGGCTGGGCACTGAACTACCTGCCCTTCTTCCTGATGGAGAAGACACTCTTCCTCTACCACTACCTGCCTGCACTCACCTTCCAGATCCTTCTGCTCCCAGTTGTCCTGCAGCACGTCAGTGATCACCTGTGCAGGTCGGCAGCAGGGCTGGGGGACATGCAGGCTGCTTTCGGTGCATCATGGGCTGGGAGAGGCACAGCCAGCCAGGTGCAGTGGCCACGTCTGTCGTCTGTAGTCATAGCTACTGAGGAGGGGGAGGCAGGAGGATGGCAAGTCCCAGGCCCTCTCTCAAAAGTAAAATGGTTGGATGTAGCTCAGTGGTAGAGTACCAAGGACCAAGGGGGAAAAAAGTCCACAGGCCTTGGCAGGTGACCATGTGGACTATGGATTCCAAGAGAATGGCCAAGCAGGGTCACTGTGGAGCAACAATCAGGGGTCCTCACAGTGCTTTGCACTGCTTCCCACAGGTCCCAAGTGCAGAGAAGCCTCTTCAGTGCCCTGGTCATAGCCTGGTATTCCACTGCATGTCACGTGTCAAACATGCTGCGCCCACTGACCTATGGGGACAGGTCACTCTCACCCAGTGAACTCCAGGCCCTTCGCTGGAAAGATAGCTGGGACATCCTGATCCGAAAACACTAGCAGAACAAGCACAGCAAGAATCGTCTGGGCTGGGGTAGGACAGGGTTTCTTATAACCATTTTTACCTTTGACAAGCAGAGGGCTGTCAGCCTGCAGCCTGGTGGGCTCACAGGGTCGCCCTGGAACTTAATTGCGGTTCCATTCTTAAAGCAATCCTCTGAAGAGCACATTATTTGGAGAGGTTTTATTTTTCTGAATAGTGAAGAACATGCTCCCTCCACGCCCTCCCACCCATGAGGCCCCTTAAGCTCAGGCATGTGAGTTTCAGTGGCCAACACAGGAGCCACATGTGAAGGCAGGCCAGTGACCTGCGAGCCAGGACCTGCCCAAGAGGCCCTCAAGGTGTGGGCTTGGTGTTTGATTTGATGGGCTCACTCAACTGAGCAGGCTGTCCCTGTCCTCAGCAAGGCCCTGCAGGCCGCCCTGGACAGCCGTCTGGTGGTGTGGACATCTTTTTGAGGCCTACAGCAAATGCTGTTTAAAGACTGACTCCTCAGGTTGCTTTATCAAAACCCCTTCTGAGATTTTTAACAGTCGAGGTTGGGCCACCTGTACATTTCCCTGCCCTCCCTTTGCCTTCTTTTCTAATGGAAATAAAAGAGACGAACTGACATTTGTATCTGACATTATTTATTGAGTCTCCCTCTAAAGGAACACAAGCTTAACACAAATGTTAAGACTCAACAGAAAGCCCTGGCGCTGCACGCAGCTCAGGAACGTCGTGGCTGGTAACTATGAGTTGTGCTCAACAGGAAGAAAGGGAAAGAACCTGTGCCTAGCTTGTGGCAATGGCAAAGGACACTTTTTTCCAGAAAGGGTGGTCACATGGGAGGGAAGGCAAACTTGGACAACGGAGGACCATTTGTGAGGCCCTGAGCTCTAGCCTTGCGTGAGGGAGCCACCTGAACACCTGCAGGCCAGCACATGCTATGGCTGGAGGCTGCTGCCCTGGACACAGCTGAGCTATACCAGGGACAGCCCATCCAGACAGCCCTGGTAAGGTGGAAGCACCTGGCCCTGTGGGACTGTGTGCAGACTCTGTTCCAGCCAGAGCAGACCCAACAGCCCACTGCCTACTGCCCCAGGATTCAGGAGCCATGCAGGCACCTGGGGTCTGGACCCCCTGCCCTCTGTGATGCTGGTTAGAGAGATGGTGGCTGATGCCAAGGTTCCTGCCTCTTCTCTGTCACTGAGGCACAGGCAAGAGGAAAGGAAATGCCTCGGAGGCTCCTTAGACCAGCACTTACCACACTGGACCACAGCCCAGTGGTGGGTCAGGAAAGGTTTCTAGGGCACCACTAGCCTTGGGGTATGGAACAGAATGAGGGAGAGGAAGCAATGGGCCCTGCTGGACAGTCCACCAGGGTGAATAGCGCCTCTTAAAGCCTGTTTCAGTGATGCGCAAGTAAACCAAGCCCTACTGGGAAATTCTCACCCGTCAGACACACCAGGCCCACAGTGCCCAGGCTGCTTCCTCAGGTTTCCCAATGCAGACTGGCATTCCTCCCGGGGACAAGCACACAGGCTAGCCATGAGCCAGGGCACTTCAGTGACCCCTAGAGAAGTTAAAACCTCCCTAAACGAGAGGAAGCCCTGTCTCTACCTACCAAAGTGAGCTGCCCCCCAAGAGCACAGGAGCCTTGGCCCTGACACCACCTTAGGACAAGCCAGGGAGAAGCACTGCTGCCTTTTAAGGGCAAGAGGTGCCCCATGCCCGTCCCGAAACTCGGGTCTGTGGGGATCCCTGCTGGCAGGCTGGGGGACAGCACGTGATGGCCCTCAGTCAGTGGGGTCTGCTGCTGGACTCCAGGTGCGACCGTCTGCCAGAGGCCAGCACCCTGGGGTGGTCTCCTGGTTCAGAGAAGGTCCTCTTGTAGCTCCGCCCGTTGGCTCCCCCTCGGTGCCGCTTACAGAGGTCGCCATTCAAGATGTCCTGGATGTGCTGCACAATCAGATTGATGGCAACTGCAGACAGACAGTGGGTGCTCAGCTGTCCTCCCTGCTGTGCCATAGGCCTGCACAGGACTGCTGCTGGTGTGGGGCCTCCCCTTCCCCAGTGGCCACACTCAGCCTGGAAGGAAGGCCACTAGCCAGGTCCTCACAAGCCACCACACATCTTAGCAGACAGAAACCGCAAGACAGGATGTGAGACAATAAAACTCAGCAGCTCAGTTTGCTGCGGTAGCCTAGGCTGCTTGGAAGCCTGGTTAAAGCCCTGCCCTGTCTGTGCTGAACCCACGCCTCAGATAGACTCTGGTGGGCCTTGTGCACTTGGGAATCCTCAACAGCAGAGGTATGAGACAGCAGTCCTGAGTGGTGGCTCTGGGAGGACCTGGCCGGCAGTTTCTTACCCATATTGTCAACCCCTCGAGGGATGATGACGTCAGCATACTTCTTTGTCTGCAAGACACAAAGGGGTTCTCATAAGATTTCTCTTCCCCAGGACTGTGTAAGAGTGGGGGACCAAGGTGGGGTGCCCCAGGATGCTGGTGTTATCAGCAGGTGGGGAACAGGGCACAAGTGTGAGAGAAACGGGTTTTCAGACAGATGAAAGGCGGTACCGGAAGGCAGAACTCCTCAAAGGCGGGCTTGACGAAGGTGGTGTACTGGGTCAGGATCTGCTCCAGGTCCCTCCCGCGGTGCACATCCCGGAGAACTGCCGTGACAGGAAGGAGGCACCACGGTCAGCCCTCCCTCAGGACTCACAGCCACCGCAGCCAGGGCACAGAATCCCCAGATGCACTACCTCTCCGAGAGAGCCTGACGTCAGAGTCCGTGTCCACGAAGAGGCGCAGGTGGAACATGTCCCGAATCTCCTGGCTATAGAACACCAAGATGCCTTCGAACAGAACCACGTCTGCAGGATAGACCACAGTGGTTTCCGGCAACCTACCAGGCACAGAGGAAGCAATGGGCCCTGCTGGATAGTCCACCATAACACCAGGGAGAATGACTCTGGGGAGAGGATAGATGTAGGCAGTGGTTCACAGAAATGTGGCAGGTCCTGCCATGGGGCAGTCTTTGTAGGAACCCAGAGGGGACGCCCTAACCAGCTCTCTCTTTGGACCTCCTGTAAGCCACCTGCTTACCTTGAGTGGGTCACAAAATCGTAGGTTGGGACTTCGACAGTTTTGCCCTCCACGATGTTTTTCAGAGTCCTGTGCATCAAATCATTATCAAAAGCATCTGCAGAGATGAAGCAAAGGGCAAGACAACCCAGCTACCCTTGTGCCACAGACAGGAGGGCACCAGGGATACTGAGGACATTCAGACTAGAAGCTGCCCCTGCAGTTTCTATTTGTTAGTGACAGGGTCCACTGCAGTCTTACAGACCATACAGGACAAAATTGCCCAGGCTGCCTTCAGGCAGGGCACCACCCAAGCTGTCCCACCAGGAGGCTGCAGCACACTGGCCAGCAATGGAAACCAGGGAGTCAGGCCTCCCTCCTCTCTCTTGCTGGGAATAATCAGTGGGAATGCTGCTTTGCAGGCCTTCTTCCCCCATTTCGCTGGGCAGACTCTGTCCCAGAGATAGCAAGCACCTTCCAGATCCGGGAAGGGCTGCAGGGCCCTGGGCCCTAGATCACCCACTGCTTCCCACAGCTGGCTTCCCTGAGGACTTTGCCCCTGGGCAGGTGGGGAAGGGAAAGGCCACTCTATAGACAATGGGGTGTGAAAAGACCTTATCAGCAGCAAGCTGGAGGAGGGAAGGCAAGGGGATTTCAAATGGACTGAGCAGTGGTCCCCAAGGTCCCTCCTGCCCAGGTTTCCTGACTGGCTCCAACCAAACTCCTGCAGGGCACCCAGGCCCAGAGAGCTGGTCCAATCCTCCTGACCTGACCTGCAGGAACCCAGAGGGGAGGCCCTCTGCAGGACATGTGGGTAACTTCCCTGACCCCACTGGGGCTGCATCCCTGCACAACCCAGGCCCTGGCAGCCTGCCTGGGCAAGCTCTCTGGGTGTACCTGGGTGGTCGAAATTGTACTGTCCCTTCAAGGCCTTAGCCTTCTGCTCCGCGGTCAGGACCTTATAGAACCGGTCCTGGCTCAGGATGACCAGCTTGCGCTGCCGGTGGTCTACCTCGTTCTGTCCCAGCAGCTCCATGATCTTCTCACACACCGTGGACTGGGGACACATAAACAGCACCCCCCGCTGGCACGGCGGGCGACTCTGCCCGCAGGGGGCTTCGGCCCGCCAGCAACAGGTGGCGCGGGGTGAAGGCGGCAGGGACCTGCGGCCCGGGCGGAGGGGCGGGCCCGGGGTCGCCGCCCCCGCCCCGCCCCGCTCGCCGGCCGCCCGCTCACCTTCCCGCTCGCCGTGCCGCCGCTCACGCCGATCAGGAAGGGCCGCGGCTGCGGGCGGTCGGCCTCGGGCGAGGCGGCCCCGCAGTCGCCACCTCCCGCCGAAGCCATGTCGGCCCCGCTGCGCCGCCGCGCCCGCCGCTTCCGGGGCCCGCGGCGCATGTGCGCAGGGGCGCGGCCGCGCTCGGGGCGGAGCCTCGGCGCGCTCTGTGGGGGCCTCGCGCCCCGCCCGCGCCGCCTGCCGCACGTGCGCGTCCGGCGCGGCCTCCGCTGCGTCCCGGGCAGGTGTCCTCGAGCGCGCAGACCCGCGCTGGGCCGGCAGCGCGAAGGGCGGCGGAGGCTCGCGGGTGGGCTTCCCCGGGCCCGGCTTCTCTCTCCCGAGGGAGGCGAGGCCGCGACAGACGGGCGGACGGCCCCAGGCGCCTGGCGCACCTCGGATGCAGGGGCCGCACGGACGGGGACACCCCCGCATCTCCTGCGCCCGTGTGTGCGGTTCTGGACGGCTGTTGGGGACCCTGCCGGCCCAGGCCGATTACACTGACCGCATTTTATGTATTTTATTTCCTGTGGGTTTTTTTCTTAGTATTTTTATTGCAACATCATGTGACTTAGAGGACTGTTTACAAATGCAGTGCTCGGCCTTTGAGACAATTAAAAAAACTTTTAAGAACTAGAATTTTAGGGCTGGGCTGGGGCTCAGCGGTAGAAGGCTCGCCTAGCGTGTGGGAGGCTCCGGGTTGATCCTCAGCACCACCTAAACATAAATAAATAAAATAAAGGTATTATGTTCAACTCGGCTAAAAAATATTTTAAAAAAAGAACTACAATTTACATAGTGGTTTGTTTGACTTGTTACTATAGTGAAAACTAAGGGAAGAAATTTTGAAGCAGAAATATAATGATTTTCACACAAAGAGAGACTCATATTCCTCCCTTACATCATAAAAAGGGAGGTAAAGGGGCTGGGGTTGTGGCTCAGTGGTAGAGTGCTTACCTAGCACATGTGAAGCACTGGGTTTGATCCTCTGCTCCACATAAAAATAAATATAATAAAGCTATTGTATCCATCTACACTAAAAATATTTTTAAATAAAAGGGAAGAAGAAAGAAAAGGAAAAAGAGGGAAAAAACGACAGAGGATAAAAAAATGTGGCATATGCACAATGGAATATTACTCAGCAATAAAAGAATAAAATCATGGCATTTGCAGGTAAATGGATGGAGTTAGAGAAGATAATGCTGAGTGAAGTTAGCCAGTCCCCAGAACCCAAATGGCGAATGTTTTCTTTGATATAAGGAGGATGATTCATAGTGGGATAGGGAGGGGGAGCATGGGAGGAATAGATGAATTCTAGATAGGGCAGAGGGGTGGGAGGGGGCAGGGGTTATTAGTGATGGTGGAATATGATGATCATTATTATCCAAAGTACATGTATGAAGGCATTAATTGATTTGAATATACTTTGTATACAACAAATGCATTATGATTCCTTTTACACATATAGAGCACAATTTTTCATATAATGCTAAGTTAGCCAATCCCAAAAAACCAAATGGCGAAAATTGATATGAAAAATTGTGCTCTATATGTGTAATAGGAATTGTGATGCATTTTGCTGTCTCATATATATATTCATATATATATTCATATATATATATGTATATATATATATATATATATATATATATATATGTAAGAAAAAATCTTTTTTTCCCCTTGTTTGCAGAAAGGAGGGAAGCTCTGGGTCTCAGCAAATATGGAACCAACCAGGTCAGTTAAGGGTTCAGCATCTTCTCTGCAGATGTTTGAATCCCGTCATGCCTTTCCCTTTCCTTGTTGCCAGCAGCACCCCAGGGAAATGGCCTCATGGTTGGCTGAAGTCCTGCCACCCACATGTCAAAGAACTAACTCTTGGATCCTCATTTGGGCCCCTGTTGGTTCAATTTTGGTGTCTGTGATGGGCTCACATTCTTAGACTTGTCACTACCTTGGAGAAGTCCTTTGACACTTCCCGTCTATTCTTACCACCTGTGCAATCTTGATAATTCGGGTCAAAGCTCCTTGAGCATCTCTCTTCTCCTCCTGTCTTCTGATTCCTCTCGGTTGCTCACTGGAAACCTTGGCGCCATCGGCACCGTCTGGTTTGGGCCCAGCATATTGTCTGTTACTGTCATTAATTGCTTCAGCCTTGCCCTTGACTCCTGTTCATTTCCTTTACTCATAAAATATGTTTCAAAATCAGGGATCATTCCCAAGATCCGATTCAACTGGCCCATTTTTATGACACATGTCTTGCAGTGAAACTGACTGAATTTCAGCTTCTCTAGAAGTGCTTCGGAGTCATCCAGCTTCAGCTTGTTAACGTCACTGTCACCCACACCCAGAAGTTTGCTGAGCAAAGGCTGTTTTGAAAGGTTTCAATCCATCTCCATGTTTCCCTACGTTGATGAAAATCACTGGATTTTTTTGTGGCAGCACCTGCCTGAGTCCCCCACCTCCTTTTGCATGACCACCAAGTTTTGTCACTGTTACCGAGGCCACTTTATATTTAAAAGCCTTAGCCTGGGTTTCAGGCGCCTGCCCAGTGTAGGTGTCTGTCACCTAAAGAGTGTCATCAGGTTATACAGCGTGAGCAGCTTGAAACCTTTCTTCAGAGAGTCCTCTTGCTTGTGGTGGCCACTTATATCAACAATAATAATCTCAAATTTTTCATTTTTAAAATATTTATTTATTTTAATTTTTTTAGTTGCAGATAGACACAATACCTTTATTTATTTTTATGTGGTGCTGAGGATTGAACCCAGTGACTTCCACATGCAAGGTGAGCCCTCTACCACTGAGCTACAACCCCAGCCCTTTAAATATTTATTTTTTAGTTGTAGGTGGACTCAGTATCTTTGTTTCATTGTTATGTGGTGCTGAGGTTTGAACCCAGTGCCTTGCGTGTGCTAGGTGAGCGCTCTGCCACTGAGCCATAGCCCCACCCCTCAGATTTCTCATTTTTGGATTTCTCCACTCTTTCAGGAGCAATGAAGCAGTTCTGTGTAGCTTCCCAGAGTGGAACTCTCACCTGGGTGGCATCAGGCTTTATCTGGGCAGGAGCCTGTTGGGACATGCGCTCGTTCCAGCCTCCCTGGCAATCCGGCAAGCAAGGCCACATTCCGTTTTTCCTTTGATGGGTGTCCTGCTTTAACTCCAGGGTCTGCAGCTCCCAGGGTCTTTAAAGCCAGCATGCTGACTCGCCTTTCTGAAGACCAGAGCAGTAGCAGATGCGGTGTGTTCTCTAGTCCTCCTCCAGTGTGACATTGGCATCCCCTTCCAGAAATGCTGCCTGTGCTTCTTTTGGCACAGCTTTTAATACTTCCTCCTTGATAAGGGTGGCGCTGCTCAGCGAACGTACCACTGATGCTGGTCTTCCAAGATCCGCTAGAACCATCGGGAAGGGTCTAAGCGGTGCCTGTAAGGAGTTCTGCTGCAGTGTGAAGGACTGGAGAGAACACGGGCTTCGGGGTCCGAGGTTACATACTGGCTGTGTTACTTTGGGCAAATTACTTAATCTCTCTGAGCCTCACTTTCCTCACCTTCCATTCAGCTGATGAGATGAGGAGACGGAATCACTCCGTGTAGTCCAACCTTTCTGGAAGAGGATGCACTTCTGCTTCCCGGCTCAGGGCTGCTTTTCTTCAGGTAACCTCCCATAAGGATTCCTGGGGTGTTTTGGTGTTTTTTTGGTTTTTAGCTTTAGTCTTCTACCTTTGAATAACTGCAGCAGCAAAGTTAGTGGCAAACTAGGTCCTCTCGGGGCACAGTCAAGGGAAGAGAGTCAGGCCTCAAAGTCTGGCATTTGGGGACCTACACCCCAGGGAGGACTCCCTCCCAGCTCTGGAAGCTCCCTAGAGACAGCAGGGGTTTGGGGTAGGGGTACATTCTTTTTTTTTTAAGCAGCAAAGAGGTGTTTATTGCGAGCTAGCTCGGTCCTCCGCATGCACACAGCAACTGGTGACGCTGAGAGGCCCCGAGCCCAGGGTTTGCAGCAGTTTTATACATTCTTTGGAGAAGGCGGGGACCCCCACATACATCATAGTGTCTCTTAGCAAATCATCACACACCGCGGGGAAATCAAATAACAACTCTAAAACATGATTAGCACATTCACTGGCAGGAACAAGTTGGGTAGGGGTGATTGGTCAGTACAAAAGGGGTATTCATTTGAACTGATTGGTTTAAGCCAAGAGGGGTGTACGTGCTGAACTACATGGTTTCCCAACACGTTATCAACCACCATAAACTACTGGGAGGGTCATCTGGCATCCCAGGTATTTCCCTGTCTCATGCTAATTGGTGGCTGCTAGGTGGCTGCTATGGGTCCTCACCTAGCCTGACTGAGTCAGGGACACCTGTCATAGCAGATCTCTCCTGTTATTTGTAGATAAACCACTTAGCAGGGTGGGAATGTGCCTAGGAGTGCTCTGTGGGTCTTTCCAAGGACAAAGGTCATGTCCCTTCCTTGGACAGGCTTTGCTCTGAGGTAGAGGCTGGTTTTTCATTCCCCCCCTTTTCTGGAAACTTGGGAAACAATCATGGTTCCCTCAGTTGGGGGCCTATTTGGCCAGGCTCTACATCTTGGTAAACAGTAATCTCAGGAGACCGCCTTCAACTTCCCAGACTCACTCAAAATGGGCCTCCTATATCCATCCAACCTGACTCGATTTACCTATCTACACTGTCTATCCATTTCTGGCTTCATTCCCCCTAATTTTAGGAACTCTTTATTGCTGTAAGGAGAAGGGGCGACGGCTCGTTCTAGCTGCTTCAGAGCTGAAAAGGGGTGTCGAACATGAGGGGGCTTGAAGACATGGGGGGTGACATGGGGGACGTGAGTTCCCTTTTAGAAGTCAGTTCCATATGAGGTCTGGTTGGGGAAAAACAGGTTGTCATCTGGGGATGGGTGTTTCTGTGAGAGAAACAAAAACCATGAGTACTGAATAAGTGTTGCAGCAGCTGGAACATGTCACTGTACATAAGTTCCCTCACCAGGCTTTAACATCCCCAGTTACCAGGACTGTAAACATAACATTTAACTTTTAGGGTTACAGATGTCCTTCCCCTTAAGATACAGTTTAATAATGTAATGTCATCTGATCTTGCAAAATCCTTTTACTAGTATGACCTCTGTGTCTAATAGAGAAACCTTTAATTCTGTTACTTAGGGCTGGATAATCTTACTAACAAACACCAAGCCTACCTGTGTAGGTTAGAAATAGCTGTAGGCCTTAAACTAAAAACTACCCTGGCAGTTCCTTTTGATAGTTATCAGGCATTCCTGCCTAAGAATCTCCTTTGCAGCCTGCAGTTTACTTATTTTTGGAAGTTACATTTAACTATTATTATTATTTAAAATGCCCAGGAATAGCTGTGTTTTGGTTTTAACTGTCTTTGCTAAGTGTTTAAGATGAAGCAGTCAAACTGACTTTTGT
Organism: Marmota monax; assembly: GCF_021218885.2. Lineage (NCBI taxonomy): Eukaryota > Metazoa > Chordata > Mammalia > Rodentia > Sciuridae > Marmota > Marmota monax. The sequence goes on from NW_026692912.1 coordinate 23,202,922, forward strand.
TTCTATCTGTTGTGAACAGTCAGCTGAGTTTCCCTGGGAGTCCTGGGGGAACTTTACAGCAGCTTCTCAGTTCCGCTAGTGCCATTTGCGCTAGGATGGGTCCAGGCCTTGCTTGACCATGTGGCTTCCCTCGGAAGCATCAGGGATGTCTCCCTTCTCTGATGACCCTCCTCTTCACAGCAAATGCACTGATTGGCTTTCTGTTCTCCAGTGGTCTCATTAATCTCCCCGATTGGGAGGTTATGTGGCCCAGAGTTGCAAAGCTCTTTAGAGATGTCCCCTGTTCCCTGGATTCAGACTGACTCAGAGGGCAAGAGCCAAATATTGGTTTTCTTGGCCCTTTTAATTTAACTTTAATTTTAAAACTTAATCTTAAACATCCAGCAAATAAACTTCAACAGTCTTATATTAAGAGTACTGGGCTTTAATGTCTATCTCTCTATCCTGTAGGTGATAACTCATTATCTTAAATTAACCCAGGTTGTGAGTTCTTAAAGCAGTACCTCTGCAAAACATTAACAGGCAATCTTTAGACCATTTATAAGAAAACTACAAGATAAAATTATCAAGAGTAAAAACATTTAGTTCATGTAATAGCTACCTTGAATTTTAGCTGAGTTATACATTATATCCCCTGTTTGAGATCCTAGTAATCTTGACAAAAAACAACTTTTGGACACAACTTTAAATGTACTGAAATCTGGCCTACTTCTTTCGTAGTTGTAAGATGGGACATAGAGCCTTATCTCAGGTAAGGCGGGGCTCTTCATAAATCTTAAGTACTATAGTTCTGAAGCCGATCTTGGCTTTTTAAACATCATTTTACAAAGCCTACATAAATTGTTGTTCAAGTTCACATGAATATTAGCTAACACAACATAATATCACATCTAAAACATGAATTAAAGAAAGGCTGAAAGCTTTTAACCTTTTGTAGAAAAGTAGCAAAGTACTTTTTGTGTTTTGCAATAAAACCTTCACACAGATTAGGCTCTCATTAACTTAAAAATACATTTAAATTGTATCTTAGTGTAAAAAGTAACATAGAACTTTGCATAACTTATTGATAACAAGTCCAGTTATAGAAAACAAATGATATAAATACATCTCCAACATGTTTTTCTTTTAAGCCTAAAATTACCATACAACTTTAGAACATCAGCTTGATATTATGCTCTTTTAAAGCTTCTACCTTACAGACTTGTATACCTGGAAGATATGAACACATTAATAGCACCACAGTCACATTGATGATTTTATATTAACCAAGTTTAGCTTTTAAAGAAATAACATATTACAATATTGAAAAATAACAGTTGTTGTTTAACCATAGTTGTATAATTTTTAATTTCTTTAAGGTTACTTGCTCAAAAAAAACTTACACATATAACCAATTTACAGAGACCTTCTTTATCACTTATTTAAACCCTCTTATTAACTTAATCACATAGACTCTCTTATCCAGAAACACATTTTCCCTCTATTAAATCCATACCTAGAACCTTCTAGTTTCTCTTTTCCATCTGTTAACCTCCTTTTCTGTTCACATTTTGAAACAATACTTGTAAATTTCTGAATTTAGGCAGATTATTTCATAGACATCAACATTTTATTAGTTCTATTTTTGAACACCTAGAAAAACTTATAAGTTTAATTTTAAAGACATCTTTACTTTTATCTGTTTACCCAATTTAAATTAAACCATTTAAATCACGTGAATCAAAGATATTTGGATCCATTTTTTTTAATTTTTCATGATCGCTCCTCATATATCTGCCAATCTTCATATCATGTGTATTACATATGGACATACCCACATACAGACATACAACACATAACACAAGTGTGCACACATAACACAATAGTAAAGGCCTTGTAGCTTTTCTCAGGTGAAATCTCCATTGCAATGTTTAAAAAAGTCCACAGTCGATCAAAAATAGAACTGATCAGAAAACATAATCCTAAGTCTGTAGGATCAAAATCATGAGCTAAAAAAAATACAGAATTAAGAAAAAGCAAGAGTCCTAGAAAAAATAACTGGCCATTAATTAGTAAATGCCGTACAATTTACTTTTTGGTTTAATCTAGTTTGAGTTCAGGTAAAAAGACACTTTTACTTCTTCTTTCCTTGGACCTCAGATCAGTCTCTTACTGAGCTCACAGTCTTCTTCTATTGCATTTCAACTTAAGTCCTGGCTGAGGTCTGGAAGGAGCAGCAAAAGCTGGAATTCTGAGCAGAAACCTCCTGCCTAAGGCATTTTAACCATAAGTCACAATTTCCAGGTTTGGATGTTGAAAATTATGATACAAGTTTAAGATACAATTCACAAAATTTTATACCTTTATATCTTTCTACACTAGAAAAACTTGTTCACACAAAACTGAAAATAGGATTTTACTTGATAATATAAAGGCTACCATCAGAAGAAATTCCTTCAGGATCATTAAGCCACTTCCTTTGTTCTGAAGTTCCTAAAGTAGTATTAAGTTGCATTAAATCACCTGAAAAAAATTCCAAAAGAGAACCACACACTACCATGTATACCCAAAATTAAGCTTTGAAAATTTTCAAGACTGTTGCTATTCAACGTTATTTCAATAAGCCAGACCAACGTCCCAATCCAACACTTTCCTTTCCTAAATCCTACACACTGAGGGGAACAGATACCAAATCATAATTTATTATCCTTGCCCAAATTAATGCACTGGTACACCTAGTGAAATCTTCCCAGGCTACCAAGTTCAAAAATTGATGAAAAACTAAAACTAAATGATTGGGAGTTACTTGCCAACTTGGAAGTAGAGTTTTTTAATTTTCTATCCTAAATATTTAAGTTCTCTAGCATGAACTATCTGAAATCATAAACTAAACAATTACCTAAACCCAATTTTTAATTGCAAGATTATGCAATTCTTCAAAAACTCATTCAGATTGTTACAATAAAAAATCATCTTTTAGATACACATTCAGCCAAGATCATCCCCAAGAAACAATCTATAATAACCTTTAAAACAGACCAGATTAGAGAAAAATCTCCCCAGGTTTCTAACTCCCATTTAATTATGACTCCTACATCAGTGGCACCATAGATTTCCCCACAAGTGGACCAGATGTTCTCACATAGGGGCAACCAGAAGTGTAAAATCAAGGGTCTTGGTGTGGTGACTTTACTGCCTTCAGTGTCCCCTTCTTTTGTTTTTAAGTAGACAGAGGTAGAGTAATCCTTACAGTGCCAGTAAGGAAGAGGGAGTTCCCCAAAGCAAAAGTGCTTCAGCAGCTGCTGGGAGTCCCTCAGTCCCTCCTTTTACTTACAGGATTAGTTCCTCTGGTTTGGTCCGACCCCAGGCACCAGGCACTCTCCATATCTCCTAACTTTTCAGTAGTCAGCTCCCAAAAAGTTCATCTTACATCCTCGGCATGCAGTTGTTCAGAATGCTAGGCTCCCCAAGAAAACAGAGGGGAGGCTCCTCCCTGGGGTGTCAAAATTTGTAACTGAAAATTTGGTTCCCATCCCCAAAGCCAATTAATGCTAATTTAATAATGAGGACAGGGTTTTTGAGAAAAGTTAAAGTGAGATATCAAAGTTCTTAGACCCCCAGCAGGCATTTCCCTCTGCAGTGGGTGCACTCAAGCCAGCCAACTACTGGAAGAAAAGAAAACATTGCTTCCCTAATCTCGCTTAACAAAGGGAAGTAAAGTTTATCAAAGTTCTTTAAAACACAGCTAAAAGGGATGTAAAAGTTGAGAACAGAAAAGCTGGCAGTTCTATTGACTTTTGGTCCCTTACAGGAGAAGCATACTAGGGACAATTTAGGCTAAAATTTAGCTAAAGTTACCTCCACACATCTAAGGCAGATTGGAACTTGGGACACTGTATCTGTCCAAAGTAAAACAATGCCATCACACTTAACACAGACACAGACAAAAAGACACAGATTCCCTTTTCAGATTGTGAAAAAAACAAAAGTGGGTGCTGGCCCCAAGCCAACTGGGGCCTTCCCCTCAAACGGATTGGGAGAGCATCCCCCTCAGATTGGGTCTGACGACCCCAGATTGGGAGATTAGTTCTCTTACCAGGGTGTTGGGGTGGAGACAGACAGGACAATAGAAACAAACACACATATCACAAAATTCGCAGTGCGGCCACAGAATTCGCAGCGCGTCCTGGATTGCTACCCAGAAACTAAAGGCACAGGTGGACTACGGATCCGTCAGCTACAAAATACTTTACCAAATACTTCACAAAATACTTTACTAAAGGCAATCCACTCAGAACCCAGAAAGGGGCTGGGGACGTCTCCCACAAACCCTGTCGGCTGCCCTTCGGTGCGTCCACCTGGTCCTTTTGCCGACCACACAACACAGAACCAGAACCTGCATGCAACCAGAGTACAGAATCTTACAGATCGGCAATGCCTTTACTTACTGGCTGGGTTTTTATCACTTCTCGATCGGGGTGTCTGGGTAGGCTTTTTAGGGGGATCCCGGATGAGCCCCCGTATGTTATGCTCGAATTCGGGACCCCCAAAAGACCACCAGAGACCCAAGATGGATGTAAGCAGCAAAGAGGTGTTTATTGCGAGCTAGCTGGGTCCTCCGCGCACACACAGCAACTGGTGATGCTGAGAGGCCGGGGTACATTCTTTATGCACCAATCAGCCAAACCAAGCCTCCTTCAAAGGCTCTCACACCCCTAGTCAGGATTTCTCCTGCACAAAATCACCCCAGGCTCAGGTGCCAGGCAGCTAGAGACAGCCCAGAGCCCTCTGGAACCACTCAACTGGGAAGCCTAGCCTGTTGCCCCTGCCTGCCTCCTTCCCCCCAAAGCCTCAAGGAAGGCTCTGATCTAGCCTCTCTCCGCCTTGCTGCCCTGCCTCCTGACACAGCCTGGGCTCCTCGGGTGGCCCTGTGTGGCCCCAGAGGTTGCTTCCCTAGGAGATGGAGTAAATCTTCCGGGGGCTTTGTCCTCCCCCTGGGGCTGCTCAGCCACACCTCCGCACGTGAAGTCCAGGCACAGAGCAGCACCCCCGAACACAGTGCGTCCTCGCCATTGGCGGGCGGAGGTGCCCAGGAGCGGCTGGTGCCCCCAAATCAGCCAGTCGTTTGTATGGAGGAACGAGGTTTCCTCCCTGTTCTTCCCTGTCCAACCGCTGAGGCAAGGGCAGGAAGCAGAGGGCAGAGCGTGAGCAGGGCCGGCTGTGATGGAGCAGCAACTCCTTCCTTAGATGTTTCTGTTTCCGTCTTATCTCGGGTCGTAGTTGCAGCCTGCTAGTTTCTGCTTCTGTAATCTCGCTTGCTCAGCAGCTGAGGCAGGAACCAGACTGCCTGGGAAGAGGGAAAGGGATCAAGGCCACTTGCTTGAGAAAGTCCTACAACCCAGAAGCCTGTGCCGGTAGAGGGCGGGGCTCAGCTGTTGGAGGAGCCCCCTGAGCCCCCACCCTTACCCTATTGAGTAAGCCCTTGCTCTTCTGCACCTCCAAAGACCCCTTATCTCTTTCCTTTGCCATAATTTTTTTTCATATTTTTCTGTATTTTCGATAACAGTGACACTGCTGGCGTCTGTCCCATGTGCCTCCTTGAGCCTCCCAGGGGACTGGCAGACCCTGTAAGAGCCAGCCAGGCTGCTGACTATTTGTCCTCCCAGAGTGAAGAGACACTGAGGTGTGGTGAGCCCCTGGGGCAGGCCCAGTGCCAAGAAGCCATCAAGTCCCGGGTCCACCTGCTCAGGCCTCTGGACTGCAGTGGCCACCACCACGCAGATACCCAGCCCCTGCTCTGTAGCCCATCCCGGCACCCCCCCCCACCCCCACATCCTGTGAAGAAGAGTGGCTGCTGAAGCACAAGGGTCAGGAGGAAATCCTGGTTCGCTCCATTATTTGTCCCACATTTATGAACTTGTACTGTGGTCTGCCTCTTCCCCCACCGAACCCCAAAGCACCTCTGGACCACCAGCTGGACAGGCCCTTGGAATGAAGAAAGGCCTAGGTTTGCAGCAGGGGCCCACAAAGGGGCCAGCTCCATATGTATGCCTTAGGGCTGGAGTCAAAGCCACAACCCCACCCAGCAACAGGGTTCCGGAATGGCCCTCTGCATACAGCTGGAGCCTGTAGGGACCACTTTTCTGAGACACTGGAGCAAACCATCCTGTCCATCAAGCTCTGGTAGAAGGGCATCATCACCGAGGATGAGGATCCGCAGGCCTGCAGCACACAGGCGCCATCAGTGCACAGAACCCCAGGCTGAGAAACTAACAGAAAAGATGGTCAGGACCAGCAAGTCCACAGGGATTCAGAGACAAATGCAAAACTGCCTCGTATTCCTGGGTCACACGTGACACGTGCAGGCACCTTTAGGAGTCGGCTCCTGATTCAGTATGGTGGCGGAGGTGGAAAGCTCCAACTTCTGGTACGAACGACAGTCAGTCCAGGCTGGAACATGAAATCAAGACTGATCACCCCGATTCAGCAGGCCAGGAAAATCTACTGGTCTCAGAGGAACCGTCCGCACTAAAGTCTCACTATCAAACTTCATATGCAGGCTTTAAACCAGCTGCTGTGGATCAGAAAGAGACTAGGAGCCACACTTGTGCCAGCTTGAGTAAGAAGACTATGACCATGACATGAGAACTACAAAAGCAAACAGGCCTGGAGCTGTCACTACTGACCCAAGAAGAGAAAATGGGAACTGAACAATGAAAAGCTCACAAGCCAGGCTGACGGAGAAAGGGACTCACAAGAGGAAGACGGCATCAGTTCCAGAGAAATTCAGGAGGTGTCTCACCCTGCATGACCAGAGTGGGGGCTGCTGAGGAGCTTGAACGACAGGGTAGGGATGCCTTTAAGAGGAGTGGAAATAGGAGAGCAGATATTAACTGTGTGAAATTAAGTCAAAAAAATGGAATGGGAAGAAAGATTTAAACACACACACACACACACACACACAGGGTTTTGTGGTTTTAACTAAAAAAGTCTCTTAACACTATTTGGACCTGTTTTCTTTTTGTAAAGTTGAGTAATGTAGATATTCTGGTCTGTCACAAAAGAAAGTTTATATATATTTAAGTCAGTCAATGTGTGAATGAGAATGCTTTATAAATTAAAGAACAAGCAAAATGTTTTATATATATATAAATGCCGCAGTCTGGCTGGGCACAAAATCACGAGCCACTCACAGCCTTGTAGATTCAAACAGCAAGTCTTTATTCCTGAACTCTCACGGGCACTCTACACGCAAGTTCTCGGGGAAAATCCACCGACACTCTGCTCTGCATCCCAAACACTCTGAATCCTGGGAGAACTCAATGGGAACTCAAGGAGTGGGCGGGCGCCTGAGGCAGCAGGATACTCCCTATTCCCAGCAGGATACACCCTAAACCTGGACCCACCCTAATCCAGCAGGATCCTCCCTAAACCCGGATCCGCCCTGGTCCTTGAGCAGGGTCACCTTTCTCAAACATTCTTGCAATGTCACTGCAAATGACCTGGGTCCAAGGCAAGCCCATTTCCACAATGGAGAGTCCTCCCTCTAAGCAACATGGGGTAGGCTGACAAAGAAATTGCCATGCGTCATTCCTACTTGGCAATGGCTCTCAGTATATATATATATTGTGTATCTTTTTCTGTGATGGCTTCACTTTTATTCATTCTTTCCATATTCCTTCTGCCTGTTAAAGTTGACCACAGGAGCTTGTCTTCAAATGCTGCTTTAGGCTGCCCCAGGGTGTTTCAGTGACCCCGTTCCTGTTGGTTGTGCAGCCTGTGTGGAGCCCAGGGCCTGGGACAGGCTGCCCCAGGCCTTTAATTGTTCATCATGAAAGAAAGCAAGTGCAGGGGTGCACGCCTGTGATCCCAGCTACCAGGAGGGTGCGGCAGGAGGATTTCGAGTTCAAGGCCAGTCTGAGCAGCATAGCAAGGACCCGTCTCAAAAAACAGTAGATGAAGGCCGCCTTGGAACCCAGCGTGCACAGCCCCCTGTCGGCACCGCCAGAGAGGTCCTCTGCTACACTCAACCCACGCACCTACCTCGGCACAGTGTTGCTCAGATCATGTTTGTCACTTCTCTGCGCTCCATGTCTTCACCCCTCCCTCCCTCCCGACCCTTCCCGACCCGCTGCTGACCCCTGATCTTACCGTCTCCACAGTTTTGTCCTATAGTTGGGGTCACATGCCATTTAAGCTTTCCAGAATGGCCTCCTGCACTTGGTAATATGCATTCAAGGTTCTTTACCGCTGAGCCCCAGCCCCAGCCCCTAGAGTTTTTGGGTTTTTTTTTTTAATCTTTTAAATTCTTATCTATTTATTTATTTTTGAGACAGAGTCTTTCTAAGTTGCCCAGACAGGCCATAAACTCATACTCCTGCCTCAGTCTCTTAAGTAGCTGGGATTACAGGTGGGTGCCATTACTGAAGCAAAAATTTTATTTTTAAGAAAGGCGTGGCTGGGCGTGGCACTCTGGGCTGACAGTGGTTCCTTCGGTCCTTCACCCTGAGCCCTCACTCACTGCTACCTGGCTGGCCTCGGGCGAGGTGGCCCCACCCACTTGCAGCGGGGATGTGAGATGCGCAGGGCGGGTCTTCTGGGCTGGGTGCCTGCCCGGATCTGTCTGTGCAACTTGGAGGCTGATGTTAATTCTGGTGGGTTCTCTGGGGTTGCGGGCCCCCCCCCCCCCAGCCTTCGTCTCTGGGCAGTATTTCTGAGCCTTCTCTCCTGTAGCCTGTGCCAAGGCTTCCTCCCTCTTACTTACTTCCTCGTTGGGGTGATGCTTCCTGAGAAAGGCAACGGGAGGTGGAACTTTTGAGATCTTGAATATTCTATCTTTATTTTATGCTCTGTTGATCTTTTTGCTTGGCTCTAGAATTCCAGTGGGTTTTCTGATTCTCTGTTGTTACAAAACAAAGCACTCCAATACTTAATGGCTTAAAATGCCACTTGTTCTCTCTCGTGGTTCTGGCATTGATTGGCATGGCTGTGGCTCTCTGGGGGCCGCTCCATTGGTGGCAGCCAGATGGATGCTGGGTCTGGGGTGACCTGTGGCTCCATTGCACTGGTGTGCCCGTGCTGGCTCATTTGCATGGCTGGCTCGTGATGTCTCCTATGAATTCAGCTGGGGCTGTCACCAGGCTACCCACAGTGGCCATCACCCCAAACGCTCACAGTGGCCTCTCCTACAACTTGGGCTCCTCGCAGCCTGGCAGCTCCGGTCCAAAGAGCATGTCAGGTCTTCCACCGCCCTTCCCCGAAGAGGGCCTTGGGCTCTCTAACCGGCTGCACTGCTAGACGCTGAGCCACCCGCCCCCAGCTGTGATGGCGCAGGAAGGCCCAACCACAGCTCCTCCTGGCTGCCCCTGCACCAGCCACCCGCTGTGCTGTGCTGGCAGATGCCAGGCACACCCTTACTGGGGGCTTCAGTGGAGGAAGTCACGCTGAGCCCCAAGGTCTGGCGTCACTACCAGGAACCTCAGGGAACCCAGCTTGTCTACCAGCCCCAGTGGCTGTTTGTCCTTCACTGCCCAGAACCAGGGTGACCAGCAAAATCTGAAACAATGCAGATTTGCACATGGATCTGACCAACCAAGGAGTGCAAATGGAGCAAATGGAAAATGAGCCATCGAGATCAAGTCCATTCCACATAAACATTTAACCAACAGTGAAAGTATAAATATAAAACCACCAGTCCAGCCTCGCTGCTGCCATGAGCGGCTTCTTGACTTTCTAGAATGTCTTCGAGATGGTGTGGGGTTTGGGATTGGGCAGTGTTTGGGTGGCATCCTTAAACCAACTGCTATGGTGTTGTTATGAACTAATTAGAATATGGTTGTAGAAAGAGGGGACTCCCTAGAGTGAGAGTTCACGGCTTTTTTAAAACATTTGTTTTAATTGTAGATGGGCACAATACCTTAATTTTATTTATTTTCATCTGGGGCTGAGGATGGAACCCAGGGCATCATGCGAGGTAAGCGCTCTGCCACTGAGCCCCAGCCCAGCCTGAGTCCATGACATCTTAGACTGGACCACAGAAGTCATCTGGGGTCATTTCTGCCATATTCAAAAGGAACTGGCCACTGCAATTAGAAATTCATTCTCCTCAGAATTTTGAAGCATTCGTCTGTTGTTCTTTTGTTTTCAAAGTTCCTATTGAGAAATTCAGTGTCATTCTGATTCTTGGTCCAGAGTATGAAACTCACTTTTTTTTAACATTTATTTTTTAGCTGTAGGTGGACACAATACCTTTTTATTTTATTTTTTTAAGTGGTGCTGAGGATCGAACCCAGTGCCTCAAGCATGCTAGACGAGAGCTCTACCCGGAGCCACAACCCCAGCACTTGAAACTTACTTTTTTTTTTTTTTAATATTTTTTAGTTGTTAATGGACCTTTATTTTATTTATGTGTATGTGGTGCTGAGAATTAAACCCAGTCACAACTCCAGTGCCTGAAACTTACTTTTTTCCAATGAAAATTCATAAAAATTTTCTTTGTTCCTTATATTCTGGAATTTCACAATCATATCCCTTTGGAGTGGCCAATTTCCTGTGTGCTGGACCCTTAGTGAGCTCTGTCCATCTGAAGATTCAGTCCTGGAAAATTTTCTTGGATTCTTCATTTGACGTTTTCTTCCCCTCTGTGATTCCTTATTCTTTGTGGAACTCATATTTCTCGGAGATGAGTTGTCCTGGACTGTCTCTGGAATTTTTTCCCCCTTACTTTTATATTTTTCCTCTGGCAGACTTTCTCTATCTCTACCTCCCAACTTTCTATTGAGTTTTGTGTTTCATTTTTGCTGTGAAATTCTTAATTCTCAAGAACTTTTTGTTTTATGAATTTTTTTTTTTACAGCATTCTATTCTTGTTTCATGAGTGCCTTCTCTAATCTCTGGATCTTTTTTTCTTGGCAGCACTAGAGACTGAACCAGGAGTGCTTTACTCCTGAGTTACATTCCATTCCCCCTACATCTTGCTCAGAGGTCTGGGTTAGCCTTGAACTTAGGATCTTCTTCAGTCTCCCAAGTAGCCACAGCATGTGCCACCCACTTGGCTTTTTCTTGGGATATTTAACAGTGCTTTTTTTTTTTTTCTTTAGTTTTCGGCGGACACAACATCTTTGTTTGTATGTGGTGCTGAGGATCGAACCCGGGCCGCACGCATGCCAGGCAAGCGCCCTACCGCTTGAGCCACATCCCCAGCCCTTAACAGTGCTTTTTTAAAATATTATTTTCCCTGACTCTTCTTTATTCTTTATTCCCTCTAAGCTTCTCTTCCCCCATTTGTTTGTTTGTGTCTCCTCCAGGTGATCTGCTTCTTCAGATCTGTGGTAAGTGGTCACTGATGTTCCCGTGAAGGACTAGAAAGGTAGTGGGGCTTCTGAGAGCCGGTGGGAGTTGGCTGGGGATTTTCACGGAGGAAACACTGATAGTTTTACATCTTGCTCTTCTCCCCTGGGGGATGTTCGTGGGAGAGGACTCTCCTAGTCTGCCAGGAATGTGGAAGCCTGTCCACAGGATTTCTGTGAGCTGCAGTAACCACAGGAATTATTCAGAACGTAGGCCATCAGAAGATTCTTTTCAGGGTGGAGAATTTTGCCACTGGCATTATTTAGAATTATTGTCACATAGTTAAGACCAGAGCGACTCTTGCCTTTAAATTCTTTTCCAAGGTTGCCCACTTGTTGCCAGCCCCCAGGGTGGACCTCACCCACCTTGTGCCCTGAGTGTATTGCTCTGTCACATCAACTTTGTCTTCATGCTAAATCTCCTCTGATTAACTTTGCCTCTTCCGTTGTCTGTAAAGCCAGCTCCCTACAGTGAATAACTTTGTGTTAAACACTCCACGGGGGTTCTGTTTTTCCTGGTTGGATCCTGACTCACCCAGAGTTGAATCTTGCAGTGCTGGTCTGTTGTCTCTCCCTCATGGTGGGCTGTTCCCTGTGGGTTCTGCCATTGGGGACTGTGAACTCACCTCTGAGTGCTTTTCCCATGGGAAATCTCCCCAGCTTCAATGGGGCTGTGTCCTGCCTGAGGAGTTTTGCATTTGCTTTGAGTAAATCCCACAGCTCTTTCCTGGATTCCCACCTTCAGGCCTTTTTTATTTTGTGATGTTGGAGATGGAACTCTGGGCCCTGCATGTGCTGAGCAAGGGCTCTATCCTGAGCTACACCCCTGGGCCTGCTTTTTATTTTTAACATCGGTTTTTCATCTAGAAGTTTCTAGGCTGGCCTGTGCCTGAGGGCAGGCTGAGTGTGAACACCTTATGCAGTGCACGGGTGCAAAAGTCTTCTGGGGCATTTTATGTCTTCATCCAGACCCAGCTTCCCTGACACCTCTTGAAGCCACAGGCAGATTCTGCTTCCTGTTCACCTCTCCTGGTCCTATCGCTCTGCCTCACCGACCCGGAGTTCCATCTCCTGTCCACTCCTGGGGTAAGCCGCAAGCCCTGGACCTCTGAGACCGCTGAGAGGCGCAATGGCTTCCGGGCCCATCTTTGTTTGCTGCCTCTGCATTCTCGGCTCCTGGGGATTTCCCTCCATACCTACACGTCCAGCTATGGATGCAAAAAAATGGCGCGAGAGTTGTTTATTTGTGTTTCCAGGTGATCGGACTGGGATCTGCTTCAGGTGCCCAGTCGGGTACATTTCGGGGGGGAAGTCTCCTGCACAAAGTTCTAAATCTCCAATTTCACATGAAAATCCACCTTTCTACCTTCTTCTGGCTGGGTGGGTGGGCCGGGGAGCCCCGACGTCCCTCTCCTGGGGGCCTCCCCCAGTCCTCATGGGGGCAATCGCCTGGGCCGCTGGCCTCCCCAGCACCCCGGCCCCTCCCACTCCGCAAAGCGCTGCGCAGTCCCCGCGCAGACGGTGCCGCCCTGCGGGGTCCGCCGCGGCGCTCTCGGGCCTCGAGGCAGGTTGGGGCCGAGCGCCGGGTGCGGGGTGCAAGGAGCCAAGTGTTGACACAGCCGTCGGCAAACAAAGGCGGTCAATTATTAACCGGCCGCGCTCTCGGCACCAGGAAACCCGAGCCGGCGCCGCAAGCCGAGCCGGCCCGACGGGAGGCGCCGGGCGGGGAGCAGCGCATCCCGCGCGCACCGGACGCCGCTCGCGCCATGGACGCAGGTGAGGGCCGCGGCGGGCGCGGGGCGCCCGGTGGGTGCGGGAGGGCGCAGGAGGGGGCGCCCGGCGCCCGGAACCCCTGCCCAGGGCCGGACGGGGGGCACCGGGATGCTCCGTGGAAAGTTCGGGAACTCTGGCCTGGCCTCCCCCCGCACGTCCGGGGCCTTCCCCACCCGCCCCAGCGTCCCCTGTGGCGTCCTGCATCTGGGGATCTTGTTCACGCCTCTGGCCAGGCTGAAGTCCTAGAGCAGGGGAATGGGACCCCGACAAGGGGGACAGAGAGAGAGGGAGGAAGATGCGGGTGAAGAGCCCGCGGGCGAGTTGCCGCAGAGACCGAGAGAGGTGGGAGGCGGGGATGGAAGGCCCGGAGAAGACGGGCAGAGGAAGGTGGCACTGGCTAAGGGCTCCGCCTCGGCCAGCACTGAAGGGGCCGAGCCGGGAAACAAGACACCTGCCCTCGGTGGTGGCGGGACGGTGCGGAGCCCTGATGCCCTCCACTGCCACCTCCGGCCCGCTGACCTGACCTGCAGAAGCTGGGATGAGTGCACCCAGATCCCATCTGCCACCTGAGCCAGGGGATGCTGCCGGGAGGGTGGCAGCGAAGGCTGGCGGTCTCTCCAAGACCCTAACTTCATCCCCGTTCTGCAGCCCAGGCTGTAGCCCAGGCCTCCCTTCCTGGCTGGAATGTCCCAGGCTCAGGTGTCCAAAACCTGAGAACCCCAGACCACGGCCCAGCCGCCTTGCCCGCAGATTTATTTACTTTGCGGCCCTATCTCGGTGCCATCGGGCCAGGTATTTGCCCTGGCGGGATCCAAGGAAACTGTGGTTTCTGTTATGATAACTGGGGCAGGGTCTCGACATTCCTGTGACAACACCCCAGAAGGGATCTCACTTGCTGAGGCTCTTGCTAGGAGCCTGAGCTCCCCACTGTAAAATGCATCATAAAAACAGAAGCACTCACAGGTGAGGACAGCAGAGAGGAGCTCTTGGAGCAGCCTGGTCTGTGTTCCCTGTTATTTTGGTTGTCTTGGTGCTGGGGATGGAGCCTAGGGCCTCACACATGGGGGCCACACTCTACCACTGAGCCCCAGCCCCAGCCCCACTGATAGTATTTAAAATCACTATTAATGTTATCCTTACTTTACAGATGGGGACACGAGGGCTCAGAGCATTTCACTCCTGTGCCACACCTGCTTGTCAGGGCTAGCTCACCTGGGCAGGTGGTCTGGGGATCGCCAGGGGATCTCTGAGGTATCTTATCCTTACAGGTGATCCTCTGGGGTACCTTATCCTCCCTGGCCCCGCTGGAAGGTTGGCTGTGGCGCAGATTCCCAGCAACACAAGATGTCAAGCCCCAATGTGCAAGCATTTTTATTTTTATTTTGTGGTTCTGAGGATGAAATCCAGGGCTTCATACACACTAGGCAAGTGCCCTAATACTGAGCCACATCCCCAGAACCCATCTTTTAGCAATATTTTTTTAGTTGTCAATGGATCTTTATTTTATTTATTTGTATGCGGTGCTGAGGATCAAATCCAGGACCTCATACATGCCAGGGAGATGCTCCACCACTGAGCCACAACCCAGCCCTTCCCAGACTTCTTTATTTTTTATTTTGAGACAGGATTTCACTTAATTGCTGAGGCTGGCCTCAAATTTGCCATCCTCCTACCTCAGTCTCCTGAGTAGTTGGGACTACGGGCTTGCAGGTCTGTGCCCCTGGCTGGATTCACTACTTGACATAATGATTTGGAGATAGACCCAAGTTGTGGCAAGGGTTCATTTCCATTTGATTGCTAAGAAGTTGTATCAGTAAGCTGTTGTTGCATAACAAGTTACTCCCAAATTTGAAGCTTAAAACAATAAGCAGTGTTTACTGGAGAGTTTCTATAGGTGAGGATCTGGCTACAGTTGAGCTAGCTACCTGGCCTCTGAGTTCCTCACCAGCTACTGGTGCTCATCTCAAGACTCAGGAGGAGCTGAAAGCTTTGCTTCCAAACTCCTTCATCTGAGTGTTGGCAGGTTTTGACTCCTCCTGAGCTGTGGAGTGAGGGCCCATGCAAAATGGGCCTCTGCGTGGGGCTTCTCACAGAGCCTTACTTCCTCTTGGAGTTACCAGAAACAGAAAGAGAGGGAACACCAAGCAAGAACGGAGAGCAAGTGAGGAGGAGCCACAGGCTTTTAAAATCCTACTCCTAGATGGGCACAGTGGTGCAGGCCTGTAATCTCAGTGGCTCCGGAGGCTGAGGCAGGAGGATGGAGAGTTCAAAGCCAGCCCCAGCAAAAGCAAGGTGCTAAGCAACTCAGTGAGACCCTGTCTCTAAATAATATGCAAAACAGGATTGGGGATGTGGCTCAGTGGTCAAGTGCCCCTGAGTTCAATCCCTAGTACCAAAAACAAAACAAAACAAAGACCCCTACCCTTAGCAGGGATATCCTGTGTCTTTAGCTGTGTCCTCTTCATGAGCAAGTCATGCATGCAGCCCCTATTCCGGGGGAGGGTTCCCCAAGAGCACCAGTTCCATGAAACTGGAATCACTGGGGTCCATTTCAGATGTATGAAGACAGCACAAATGACTTATCCATTCATTTTTATGGATATGTGTGTTGTTTCCAGTTTGGAGACACTACCAAGAGAGGTGATATAAACATTCCTGAGCAAATCTGTGTGGTCATATGTTTTCCTTGGATAAATATCTTGAGTGGAATAGCTGGATCATATGGTAGAGGTATGTTTAACATTTGAAGGAAGTGTCAAGTTTTTTTCAAACTGGTGATACTGTTTCACTTACCCACCAGCAGTTGTGTGTGAGCTCCAGTTATCTTACACCCTTCCCAACATACGCTAAGGTCAGTTTTGTTGTTTTAAAAATTTAACTGGGATTGGGCATGGGAGTGAAAGCCTATATTTCCAGCTACTTTGGAGGCTGAGACAGGAGGATAAGTTGATCCCAGGAGTTCAAGGCCAGCCTGGGCAACAAAGACCCCATATAATGTCTCTATTCTAATGGGCGTGTGGTGATCTCTTCTTGTAGTATTTCCTTAATGACAATGGCATCTTTTTATATGCTTATTGACCATTCAAATATCTTCTTTGGTGAAGGGTTTACATGTATTTCATCTACTTTTTTATTGAGATCTTTGAATCATAGAGTGGTAAGACTTCTTTATACATTTTTTTCTTGCTTTATTGCTATGGTCAAGACACCAGAACAAGTTAAATAGAAGTCAGAAAATGGTGATCCTTACCTTGTTTCTGATCTTGGGCAGGATGGAGGAATTCAGTCTTTTACCTTTAAAGGTTTTCTTTCATGGATATCCCTTATCAATTTGAGTATGTTCTTACTATTCTTATTGATAAAAAATTCATGTGTGTATCTTTGCTAATGGGCACTGGATTTTGCCAAATGCTTTTTTCTCATCCATTGAAATGATTCTATATTTTTTCTCTTTATTCTTCTAATATATTGACTGATTTTTAAATGTTAAACCTATTTTGCATGGTCCTGTTTATTTGTGATTTGGGGCAGGAGTTGGTGGTGGGGATCACACCCAGGGCCTCACACATGCCAGCCAAACACCTGGCTACAGAGCCACATTCTCAGCCCATGTATTCCTTTTAACGTTTGACATGCAACTATTTAATTAAGGATTTTTTTCTTTTTATTCATGAAGGATACTGGTCTGTGTTTTTGTTTGTTTGATGGTACCAGGGATAGAACCCAGGGCCTTGTGCATGCTAGGCAAGTGCTCTGCCACCAAGCTACACCTCAAGCCCTTTTTACTTTTGAGGCAGGGTCTCACAAAGTTGCCCAGTCTGGCCTTGAATCTGCTATCCTCCCATCTCAGCCTCCCTAGCAGCTGGGGTCACAGGCGTGCACCACCACACCTGGCTCTTTCTTTTATGGCAAGTCTCTTAGTTTTCTTTCATCTGAGAATTGTCTTTGTTTTACTTGCAGTAAGCAGAATTCCAAAGATGATCCCCCAAGATTCCCATCCCTTGGTTAAATAAAACACTAATCTCGTATTAGTATTGTTTAACTACTATTTTTGTGGTGATGTGTTTATTATGCAACAGAAAGCTCAAGCATTCCTCTTCCTGGAGGGTGTTTTCTTTCTTTCTTTTGGTACTGGAGATTGAACTCAGGGGCACTCAACCACCAACCACTGAGCCACATCCCAGCCCTGTTTTGTATTTTATTTAGAGACAGGGTCTCACTGAGTTGCTTAGGACCTCACTTTTGCTGAAGCTGGCTTTGAACTTGAGATCCTCCTGCCTCAGCCTCCCGTGCTGCTGGGATTGCAGGCGTGTGCCACCGCGCCCGGTTTTTCTTTAGCTATCAGGTTCTGTGTTGGCGGCTCTTTCCTTTCAGCACAGGTTGACCCACTGTCCTCTGACCCCTGTGGTCTCCTGGAGATGTGTGCAGGGCTCTCTCGTTCTTCCTCTGCCTACGACCTGGCATCCTCTGCCCTTTTTCAAGGCTTTGTTATAATCTTTGATTCTGAGAAATTTAATCATGATGGAGCTAAGCGTAATTTCCCCACGGAGTCCCTTTTTGGATTTCCTAAATCTTTATATTTATCTATCACCAAATTTGGGGATTTTGCAACCATTATTTCTTCAAAAATATTCTCCCTAAAATGTCTTCTGGAACTTTTTCCCGGGCACACTAGCCCTGGTGGGTATTACCACACACTCCCCAAGTCTTTGTTGATTCTTTTTTCAGTTCCCCCCCCCGCTTCTTCTGATTGGTCTGTCTTGAAGTTCATTGACTCTGTTTGTTTCTTCAGGGCTTCTATTGATGTCCAGTCAATGCATTTTTTTTAAAAAATATTTATTTAGTTGTAGGTGGACACAATATCTTTATTTATTCATTTTTATGTGGTGCCGAGGATGGAACCCAGGGCCTCACACGTACAAGGCAGGTGCTCTACCACTGAGCTACAACCCCAGCCCTAGTCAATGCATTTTTAATTTCAGAAATTATGAAATTTTAGTTCAAAATTTCCATTTGGTTCTTTAAACAACAACAACGGCAACAACACAAAACTCGAATTTTCTGCTGAGAACTTATCCCAGATGGATATATATTGGACACTAGGTCCTGGTGTCCAATCTCTGGTCATCTCAGAATTGGCGTCTATTGATGATCTTTGCCTTGAGGATCAGTCATATTTTCCTAATTCTATTTTATATGGAAATGACCGTGGATCTGCCCTGGATGTGGTGAATATTACACTGGCAGGTTCTTGGTGCCTTTAGAATGCTCTGGAAATGCTGGCTTGCATGGTTGCCACGGTCACCTGGTTGGCTCACTCCACAGCCTGTTTTGCTCCTGGGTTTCTAGTCATTATGTAGATCTGGGTTCCTCCCCTGCACACGCAGCCAGGGTGAATCCCAGGTTTGGGAGCTTCCTTCTGGAGTGATGAGGATCCCACTTTGCCCAGAATCAGGAGTTCCCCGGTAAATCTAAGAAAGTCCTGAGCAAACAGGTTGGTTACCCAGCTCCACACAGGAGTAGGAGATGCCCTTTTCTGGCTCTTTCCATCTGCAAGGGCCCTCCCTGTCTCCTCTGGCTGGAATGACAGGTCATCTGTTGAAGTTTCAGTCACCCCTTCTGCTGCATGTCCCATCCTGTGACTTTGGGGCTGGAGCCAGAGCTTGGAAGGAAAGAGTTGGAAAACTGAAACTCTGCTCTTGAAGCTGCTTCTCAGCGTGGACTCCACAATCTGCCTGTAGTTGTTCACTTTCCAGTGCCCTCCGGTGGTGGTTTTGTATTTTGTGTGGAGCTCTTCGTTGTAGCCAGCTGGAGAGATTTACCACCTTCCCCATTTCTAAATGCACAGAGAGGGCCTGTAAGCACATTCCCGATGTTGTGCGGCCATCCCACCCCTCCCCAAGTTTTCATCCTTTCCGATGCTCCACTACCAAGGTCCCATCCCTCCCCATCCCTCCCCTGATCGTCTGGAGATGCGGTTTAAAGGTCCTGATTGCAAGCTGTCAGTGTCCCATTGCCCGCAGACGCCACAGGGCCAAGCCCAGACTCCAGAGGGGGTGCGCAGCGGGGTGTGGGTGTCTTGGAGCTGAGGCCCTGGCTGATCCTGGCAGCTGGGACAGGGCTCAGAGGCTCCTTGCCCTTGGAGTAAAGACCCTGCCGGAGAGAACCGGGGCTTGGCACATCCACGGTGGGACAGGGTCTGCTTCGTCCCCCCGGAGGGACTGCGTTTTGGGGGCGTGAGGGGCAGAGTCCCAAGTGGCCCGGTGGCCTCTTGGGGCTCACAGCCTCCTTTCTTTCTAGGTCCCGAAGTGAAAGGGGGCGACAGCCCCGCAGACCCGGAGGACCCGCGGGGCCCCGCGCCCCCAGCCCCGGAGGAGCCCCGGAGCCTCGCGCCCCCCGAGCGCCCTGCGCTCCCGCAGCTCCCGCGCCGCCCGCAGCTGCTGGCCGAGGACGGCGGGCCCGGCGAGGGCGCGGCGGCGGCGGGGAGCGGGCCGGGCCCCGGGGATGCCCAGGTCGCGCCCGCAGCCCCCGCGCAGCCCGAGCGCCCGGCCGGCCCGGGGCCCACGGCGGCCGGCGGCGGGGCGCCCATCGGCTTCGAGGCCGAGCCCCCGCCCTACGCGCCGCCCGAGCCCAAGGCCGCGCCGCCGCTCTACCCGCCCTTCCCGCAGGTGCCCCTGCTGCTCCAGCCCGCGCCCGCCGCGCTCTACCCGCCGCCCGGCCCGCTCTTCCCGCCGCCCGCCGCCGCCTACCCCTTCCCCGCGGTGAGCCGCCCGCGCTCAGCCCCCCGCGGCCCCTCGACCCGGGCGCCGGGCCAGGGCCGCAGCGCGGAAGGCGCCCGGCTTCCCCAGGAGGGGCCCGCGCGCTGGGCTCTGAGGGGTGAATAGGAGTCTCCGGGAGGAAGGGCCAGGTGCAGGCCCAGGTGCAGGCTCCAGGGCCGGGAAGGGAAGAAAGCGGCACCCGCAGTGAGCGCCCAGGGGCTCCGGCTCAGGGGCCCACCCGGGAGAGTTCCCTAAAGAAAAGCCCAGCCCGGGCTGCCAGTGAGAGAGCTGGGGCTGCGGTGGGGGCGTGGGGCTGTGGCCCCAGCCTGGACCAGGCAGTGTGCGAAGGGGAGCCGAGAGGACTCCCTGGGGCTGAGCGGCCAGGGTGCAGGAAGGAGAGGCAGATAGGTCCCTGACTGCACCCCTCAGGGACCCGTCCTCAGTGGAGGGGAGGCTGGGAGCATGTCTGGGGCTTGGTGGCCTCCCTTACCACTGTGGCCCTGCTTCCACAGTACCACAGCCCTCTGGCTGCTGTGCCAGGCCCCCCCTCAGTGGAGCACAGGCCTCTGCCCAAGGACTACATGATGGAGTCGGTGCTGGTGACCCTCTTCTGCTGCCTTCTCACTGGGCTGATCGCCATTGTGTACTCCCACGAGGTAGGTGGGGGTGGGCCCAGCCCTTCCCTGCATGCAGCCTGCAGTCAGTCCCCTTGGAGGTCTGCAGGCCCCTCTCCCAGCAACAGGGCCTCTGGTGTATCTCTCAGGAGGGGTGGGAATTGGGAATCTCTGCTCTGTTGTCGTCTTGTGTGGGGACCTCCTCCCCTGTCCTGTCTGTGCCCCCCACTGCTCAAGATCTACTCTGGAAAATTCTGCTAAAACAATTCAAAAGCCAGGCATGGTGGCACATGCCTGTAATCCCAACAGCTTCTGAGGCTGAGGGAGGAGGATCACAAATTTGAAGCCAGTTTCAGCAACTTGACGAGACCCTGTCTTGAAACAAAGAATACAAATCGCAATGAAGGTGTGAATGATTGATAAGGCCCAAGGTGTTCCCCCAGTGGTGGCTTGTGTTTTAACAGGTGGTAAAGTCCACTCTTCTGTCCCTCCACCTCCATCTATCCTTCTATCTGGCTGCCCAGTTTACCCACCTACCCCTCCAGCCACCCACCATGACCTGCTAACACCCATCCATCCACCCATCCATCCATCCGTCAGTCCATCCACACACCCTCTGCACCCACCAGCCCCATTCCTCCACCCACCACCGTCTTTCCTCTGGGCTCTGGCCATCACCTTGCCCATCCGCCCTCCATCTCACTGTCTTCCCTCCTTCCTCGTGACATTGCTGACCATATGTCCTGCAAAGAGGCCCTGGGGATTCAGTGATGCCAACGCTGGGACATTCCAGTAGAGACAAGCCCCTGGGGGCCAGTGCTCCAGGCTGACCTGGTCACAGCCCTGGCCTTGCTCTGCTGTCTGGCCCCAGTCATCAGCGAGCCAGGACTGCAGGGAGAGGACAGCTGTCAGGACAGCTCGGAGGTGGGACCCTGAGGCACTGGCCTGCCTGATTCTGGCTCCACCCCAGAGGTGGAGGCCCAGTACGTCACTTTGCCACCCAGAGCCTTTCCTCATGTGCAGGGTGGCGGCATGAGGACCCCACCTGGGTCACTGTGAGGTTGCGGGAGATGAGGCTGAGGGCTGCTGAGTGGCAGGGACCGGGCTATCTCTGCAGGCTTGTGGTCCCTGACCTCCTTGGGGTGTCTGTTTTCAGTCTGTAGAACAGGCCTGAGCCCAGGGGTGCGGGGAGGCCTGAGGCTCCGGCTCGCTCACCCTGCTCCGGTCCTGTCTTGCAGACCCGCACAGCCCTGGGCAGGGGCGATCTCGTCCAGGCCGAGGAGACCTCGCGGAAGGCCCGCTCGCTCGTGCTCTTCAGCTTGCTGTTTGGGGTCTTCGTGTCCACCAGCTGGGTCATCTATGTTGTGGTGGCCCTCTACCTCCCCTGAGGCTGCAGCTCCTGCGGGGATGCCAGGAGTCCCAGGGATAAGGGGCCCGGCTGCCCTGCTTCTGTGGACACTGCTCCCTCCCCTGTGGCCAGCTGTCGCCCACAGAGGGCAAAGAAGAGGGTGGGCTCTGCAGCCCTCCAGACTGTGGCTGGGCCTCAGCCCTCATCAGTGCCCACTGAGGCTCAGGCAGTGTCCTAACCTAAGGTGGCCTCAGAGACCAGACCTACCCTGGGACAGGACCTGCCAGAGCCCTGTCTCCCTGTGTCTCCTCCTGGGGCCTCCTGGCACTCTGGTCTCACCCCTGTCCCTAGGAGACCATCAAAGGGACCAATGTTGTCTTCAGAGCCATCTGGAAGGACGCTGCCACCTCCAGCCACCCCTACCTCCATCCAGCTGGGTGATGGAGCTGCCAGTGCGGACTCCCCGGGGAGAGTGGGGAGGAGACCTCCTCCCCACCCCGGCTGGCTGGGCCCTCCTCCCAGCACCGGGCCAGGAGACGGGGCCTGCCACGCTGAGCCCATGCCCAGAAATTTAAGCTACTAGTTTCAGTCAACAAAAATGATGCCCTGTGCGGAGCTTCACGCTGCCCTGGCCCCCCCAGGACAAGCAGTAACATCTGCCCACTGCTGGGCTCTGGCTCCCTGCCCTGCCCTGCCACTCTCTGGGACTCTGTTGGCACACAGCTCTAGCAGTGGCCTGCGCAGCTCCGGGGAGCTAGGTCACGGCTCCCCCCCTCCCTGCGGGCCTTGCAGCTTCTGCTGCACCCATCTGAGCTTTCTGCTTGCTCTCCTGTCTCCACCTGTGTTGCCCAGTGTTTGGGGCTTGGCTGGGTCCCCACTTGGGGAGGGCTGCCCTGATCAGGCCACCCTGCTGCCCCCGGACAGCTGTAGAGCTGCACACAGGTGCTCTTGTAGGTGCCTGGATCCCGTTAGCTGTGGTCTTGGAATGACCCCCTGTTTTTTCCAAGATTAAAATCCATCCACAGACAGAGGAGTCGGGGTGTCCAGGCTGAACCCTAAGAGAATGGCAGCTCGGATTAAGTCAGAGGTTTTCTTAGCGGCCACTGTGTGCCCTGCCACCAGGAGCTGAGGCACAAGGCCAGCCCAGTGCAGCCTGGCCTCCCGCCACCCTGGAGAGACAGGAATGAGGAAGCGAGAAAGAGCAGCTTGGAGATTATGGGGTGGCCTCGCGTCCTGGGACACAGGGCTGGTGCAGAGGTGGGAAGTGGAGCCCCCAAATGCATGATAGTTACAAAAAGGAGGAGGAAACCTTTTTTTTAGGTGGCTGCTGAAAAAGTACTTGATAGAATCCGACAGCCCCAGCCGTCCTCAGAACTCCCCAGTTGGAATGGGAAACCTTCTAGACCACTGCTTCTTGGTCCAAAGTGCTTACCGACCTCTGGGGGATCTAGTTAAAGTGCAGAATCTGATTCAGCAGGCAGAACCCGGAATCCTGCCTTTCTGAGGCCTTCCTGGCTGGGCGAGGGGAACTGGCACCAGGCTTGAGAGCCAGGGCCGCGGCGCGGACGCCCTCTAGCGGCTCTGCGAGGCAACCACCCTCCAGCTAATGGGAAAGTGAAAGGGCGTGAAAACTACAGCTTCCCTAAGAAAGAACAACTGGTGTGAAGTGCAGTGAAGTGGTTGGATACAAAGTAACGCTATAAAAGTCAATAGTGGCCCATCGGCTTGGGAGGCTGAGGCAGGAGGATCTCGAGTTCAAAGCCAGCCTCAACAAAAGTGAGGCACTAAGCAACTCAGTGAGACCCTGTCTCCAAATAAAACCAAAATAGGGCTGGGGATGTGGCTCAGTGATCAAGTTCCCCTGAGTTCAATCTCTGGTACCCCCACAAAAATAAATAAAAATAACAAAATAAAGTCAATAATAACAACCAGTTAGACGTGGACATTTAAAATTCCAGTCATGCTTGGTGCAGCTGCTGTAATCCCAGGCTCCCGTGGCTCTGGAGGCTGAGGCAGGAGGATTGTAAATGCAAGTCCAGCCTCGGCAATTTAGAGGGGTCCTAAACAACTTAGCGCAATCCCTGGTACCAATAAATAAATTAATAAAATAAAGATCCACTCATGGTAATGATGAAAGCAGCAAAATTCAGGAATAAATTTAACAAAAAAGGTCTGGGATCTGATAATTAAAATCGCCAAAATACCAAAAAAAAAGGCTAGGGTAGGAAGGTGTAATATCATAGAAACGTTTATTAAGTAGAGTTAGTGCCGTTCTGACAAGAAAGCCATGCTTTAAACATGTGACAAAGACGGGCTGGCCCAGTGGGAGAGGGCTGCCGCTCACAGAGGCCCTGGGACAGATCCCCAGCACCACAAAGCAGAATAACCCAAGAAAATTCACTAAAAAGACAAAAATGAACATGGAAGACAAGGGCTGGGCCCGGGCTCAGCGGTGGCCTGGCCTGTGGGAGCCACTGGCTTTGATTCTCAGCTTATTAATAGATAAAATGAAGGACCATCAACGACTAAAGAAGGATTTAAACAGTCATCCAAGAAAAACATGCAAAACTTGCTCGTAATTTTTTAAAAGTTTGAGAGGAGCTTCTTCACCAGATATCAACACTTCCATAAAGCTACAGTAATCCAACAGCAAAGCACTAAGCAAGAGGCCCAGTCTCCAAATAAAACACAAAACAGGTCTGGGGATGTGGCTCAGCGGTCGGCCGGCCGGTCGGTCGTGTGCCCTGGAGTTCAATCCAGGAACCTGCCCCCCCTCCCAAAAAGAGGGCGCTTAGGAAAGCGTTGTCTCCTGGGGAGCATGGTGGACAGCGTGAAAGGGAGAGCTTCTTGCAGAGGCAAACCAGGAGGGTGATTGTTGTGCATTAGGCTGGGCACAAGCAAGAGGCGGAATACACCCAGAGTCGGAGGGGACTGCTGACCTCACTCTGTTACTGGCAGGTGTGTTCTGCCATAAGCTTTATGGAAAACAGACTCATGGTATCTGTTAATAACATACATTTACACATGGGATGTGAGTGGGATTTGAAATTTTTCCCGTGTGTGTGTGTGTGTGTGTTTGTGTGTTGCTGAAGAGGAACTCAGGGCCTTGCATATGCGAGGTAAGTGCTCTACCACTGAGCTGCATCCCCAGCCCTTTCTTAAAATTTGAGACAGGGTCCCCAAGAGTTGTTAGGTTGACCTCAAATTTGCTGTCCTCCTGCTTCAGCAAAAGTTTTATGCTTTTAACTAATTATGACCATTGGTTGTGTGTGTGTAATTTATGCACGTACGTATGCATGTAAGTGCAAGAACAGGGTCTGAAGGATGCAATTCCAAACTGCTGATCCTGGCTGCTCTTGTGGAGGGAATGCCTAGGAGGGCTTGTGCAATATATTGCTGAGTTTTAAAACAGGATGTATTCATTCGTGCATTGTGTAATTCAAAAATAACAGAAAAAAATATGCATGGCTTTTGGACCCAGGAATTTAAGTTTGGGGATTCACAGTAGTGAAGAAGTGGCCTTGAAGTGTTTACTTGAAGCTTGCAGTCCAATGTGGGGGCCATGTTTTTATCAGTAGCATAGTTATGAGCCACACAAGAGTGCCACAGGAGAGAGGCAGCTAGGGAAAATCTGAAAGGTTGAGGGCAACTCTGAAAAAACTGTGATTGAGTTGGTTGCATCCTGATTCCAGGCATGGAAACTTGTGTGTCCTAGAATCCCCCTAATGTGACCCAGAGGGGCTTGGGCCTGGAGTGGTTAAAAAACAACAACAAAAAAAAGGCTTTTCTGAGCTTAGTTGTGAACATCTTAACATCCAGACCCAGGGGACGCTGCTGAGCTGTGTTCCAAGTCTGCATCATGGGCATCGGAGCAGAGAATGGGAGTTCCAGGGTCTCTGGGCTCCCCTCCTGCTGGGATCTGGCCGTCGCCTACCTCTGGCTCTCCTGGAGGGTCCTGGCCTTTCAGTGGTTTTCCTTAGCCTCTCTGATGACGAAACCAGCGGAGCCTCTTCTCTGTTCGCCCACCATTCGGACACCTTCTTTACATTGCGCCTGTTCAAGTCTTGTGCGCACAGGCGTCTCCCGTCAGTGTGGAGTTCTTTGTGTGTTCTGGATGCAGGACTGCAAGTCCCTTTCTCATTTGGTAGCTCCCTTTCACTCTTTATTTATTTATTGGTATCAGGGATTGAACCCAGAGGTTCTCAACCACTGAGCCACATCCCCAGCCCTTTTTCATTTTTTAATTTCGAGACAGGGTCTTGCTGAGTTGCTTAGGGTCTCGCTAAGTTGCTGAGGCTGGTTTTGAACTTACAATCCCCCTGCTTCAGCCTCCTGAGCCATTGGGATCACGGGTGTGCACCACCTTGCCCAGTGAAAATTCTGTTTTAAAGGTAGTCAAGCTTGTCTTTTCCTTTATGCTTAGAGTTTTTGTGGCTTAACAAAAATGTCTACACTCATAGGTCATGAAGATACTCTTCTATGGTCTTCTAGATCAGCAGCTTTACTGGCTGATTTTCACATTCAGCTCTGTCTCTCCTCTGGAATAGATTCCAGGCGTCTGCTGTCTTTCCTTGAGTCGTTATCGTCCTTCATTATGGGGCTTGATAGTAAGTCCTGATGTTGGGAGGTCAGGTCCCCTCCCACTCTGTCTTTTTATCTTGGCCATTTTTTTTATTTGGGTGGTTGCTTTGTTTGGGATGGAGTCTCACTATGTTGCAGCTTCGTCTCCAGCTCCGGGGCGTAAGTGATCCTCCTGCCTCAGCCTTTGCAGTGGCTGGGACTGTAGGCATGTGCCTCCATGTCTGGGTTGGCTATTTTAAATCATCTGAATTTTAACGAGGTTCCTCTGTCCTTCCTTCTCCCCCATCCTCTTTTTTTTTTTGATAGTGCGGGGATGTAACCCACGGCCTTAGAGTCAAGTGCTCTACCACTGAGCTAAATCCCTAGGCCCTAGAACACCTTCTAGATTTGTCAGTTTCCTTCTCTCTTACACACAGAGTTGGGATTTGGGCTGTGATTGCTTTACATCTGTGGATTAACTGGGGATAACTGACATCTTTACAATGCTGTTTTCTAATACAAATGTTGAGTTCTTTTATTTAGATCTTTAAAAGCATTTCTCTCCAAATAGTTTTTTAGTTTTTGGTGTGGAAATATAGCATGTTTCATAAGTATCCCCAGGTATTTGACTTTTGATGCTGTTATGAATATAATCCTTTCTTCTTTCCTCCCTCTCTCCCTTCGTTTCTTTTACTTTGATTGCTTGCTACTCTACAGAAATAAATTTGATTTTTTTTGTGTTGACGGACCTTTATTTTATTCACTTATCTATTTATATGTGGTGCTGAGAATTGAACCTGGTGCTTCACACATGTGAGGCAAGCGCTCTACCACTGAGCCACAACCCCAGTCCCTAAGTTTTATTTAAAAAAATTTTTTTAGATGTAGTTGGAGACAATTTTTATGTGTTGCTGAGGATCGAACCCAGTGCCTCACATGTACGAGGTGGGTGCTCCACCACTGAGCTAAAGCCCCAGCCCAAATTTGATTTTTTTTTTGTAGTTATAGATAGAAAGAATGCCTTTATTTTATTTTTTTATTTGTATGTGGTGCTGAGGATCGACCCCAGTGCCTCACAAATGCTAGGCAAGTGCTCTGCCACTGAGCTACAGCCCCAGCCCCAATTTGAAATTTTTAAAATATTTTTTTTAGTTGTAAAGGCACAGTACCTTTATTTTATTATTTATTTTTTCTGTGGTGTTGAGGATTGAACCCAGTATATCACACATGCTAGGCAAAGGCTCTACCACTGAGCTACAACTCCAGCCCTATAAATTTGATTTTTGACTATTGACTTAGTATCCAGCAACCTTTTCAAGTTTATTTCTTAATTTGGATAAGTTATCTATAAATTCCTTTGTGTTTTCTGCTTATACAATATTATCAACTATATAATGAGTTTTTTGTCTTCCTTTCAAATTCTTGCACCTTCTGTTTATTTTTCTTGCCTTATTGCACTGGTGAGGATACCGAATACAATGCAAAACAGGGGTGCTGACTGTGAACCACGTAGTCTTCCTCCCAGTCTCAAAAGGAAGGGTTTCAACATTAACCTTTGTAAGGTTTTTATTTATTTATTTATTTTTAGATTAAGGAAGTGCACTTCTATTCCTAGTTTTCCAAGAGTGTTTTTTTTTTTTTTTAAATCATACATGGACATTGAATTTTATTAAATAATTTTCATGTATCTTCTGAGAACATTAGCAGGACTATCCTGCTAGTGTGGTAACTCTTGCCGATTTTCATGTGTTAGAATGACTTTCCTTTGGAGGGATAAACTTGTTTTGCTCGTGATGTGGCACCTTCTTCCTGGAACACTCTGACCAGTTAGCTCCTGGTGTTTGTGATTCCTGCTGTTGTGTGGGAGAGAGAAACTGGCCTGTGATTTTCCTTGTGATTTTGGTATCAGGGTTATGTTGGTCTCATCACAAGAAGTGAGACTTTCCTCCTTTCCTTTCCTTCTTTAGAGGGAAGCGTTGTGCAAGATCAGATTTCATCAATGTTTGTAAGAGCCATGTGTTGAGACTTCCTGCTGGTTCACAGATTCATCCCTGCTCCTTGTGATCTGTTAGTTTCTGCTGGGGATACTCCAGGCCTCGTACTTAAGTAAATACTAAAAATTGAGGCATTGTTAATTAACCCTGTCAAGGGTAGTTTCATAGTATCCCTTTGTAACTTTAGTGATGTTTTTACCTTAAAGTCAACTTCTTCTGATTTTAATATAGCTATGCTAACCATTTTTTTGTGGGGGTGGTGGTGCAGAATACATCTTTTTCTGTAACTTTCAACCTTTCTGTACCTTTAATTGTAGACAGACACATTTTGTTAATGGCATGTAGGATTTAAAAAATACAGTTTGACAGCCTATCTTTCAAATGGATAATTTATTTAATAGTGATTTTTGCTTTCTCCCACCTCTTTTGCTTGCTTTTCTTGCCTTCTATTTGATTAGTTTTTATTACTCCACTTCTTTTTAAAAATTTTTTATTTAAAAAGTCTTTTTTTTTTAAATGTATTTTTTGGTGTACACAACACAATGCCTTTATTTTTATTTGGTGCTGAGGATCGAACCGGGTCCCACCCGTGCTGGGCGAGCACTCTACCGCTGAGCCACCATCCCAGCCCCTAAAAAGTTTTTTTTTTTTAAGTTGTAGATGGATACAATACCTTTCTTTTCTTTCTTTATTTTTTATGTGGTGCTGAGAATCAAACCCAGTGCCTCACACATGCTAGATGGGTGCTCTGCCTACCTTGAGCCCCGGCCCAGCCCCATTACCCCATTTCTTATCCTTTATAGCTGGCAATTATACACTTTTTTTTAATTTTGTACTGGGGATTGAACCCAGGGGTGCTTAACAACTAACTCTCATCCCCAGCCCCTTTTATTTTTTGAGACAGGATCTCATTAAATTGCTTAGGGTCTTGCTTAGTTGCTGAGGCTGGCCTCAAATTTGTGATTCTCCTGCCTCAGCCTCCTGGGTCCTGGAATGACAGGCTTGGACTGTGCCAGACTCTAGTTTAACATATGTTTTTGTTTAGAACTTCCACTTGTCCTGTTTATGTCTCTGTTATTTGCCATGATTCTCAATCTTTTTTTTTTTTTTAATTTTTTTTTAATATTTATTTTTCAGTTATCAGTGGACACAACATCTTTGTTTGTATGTGGTGCTGAGGATCGAACCTGGGCCGCACGCATGCCAGGCGAGTACGCTACCACCCGAGCCACATCCCCAGCCCCATGATTCTCAATCTTACTCCTGGAACACAGTAAGCACTGTGCCTTCTTATCTGCAGGTGATAGCTCCAAAGCCTTCTGATTCTACCAGTTGTTTCTGAGGTCTTTAGGACCTTGCTTCTTGTGTCTCCCCCATTCCCCAGTGCCTAGTTGTTTTTATTGTATGTGGAAAATTAAATACCTTGAGGCCTAGGATGATGTCATTCTCCTCCAGTTGGTGCCTGGGGTTAGCTATCCAGACTCTAAGAAGGCTCCAGATGACTGGGAGCCAGCTTGCATCGGAGAAGGCCACAGTGGTTCCTCAAGGTCTCAGACCCAAACAAGGTGAGCTCTAAACTCCTTTTTTTTTTTTTTTTGGTACCAGGGATTGAATCCAGGGTGCTTAATCACTGAGCCACATCCCCAGTCCTTTTTGTTTTTTAAAACTTTGAGACGGGATCTTGGGATCTCTGAGTTACTTAGGGCCTTGCTAAATTGCTGATGCAGGCTTTGATCCTCCTGCCTCAGCCTCCAGAGTGGCTGGGATTGCCGGCCTGCACCAGTGCCCACCAGGCCTTATTTTCCTTATAAAGGTCTCACATGTCTTTTGTTGGGTTAATTCCTAGAAATTTCAGACTTGTGGTGCTAACATAAATGTGGTCTTTTAGGGATGGCGTTTCTGTTTGTTGTTGTACAGGAATATGCTGCGTTTTGTCTGGGTGTACAGCAAAGCACCTTTAGGAGCTTGTTAGTTTCTTGGCTACTTTTCCTTTCTATGTTGGCTGCGTAGCGTCTTCTGCCCAACAGCAGGCAAGGTGACAGTGGGATGCCCCATCAGGTTTGATTTGAAAGGAAACACTTTGAACATTTTACCATTAAGTATAATGCTTGCAAAGGATTTTGGAAGGTAGCCTTTATCAGATTTAAGATTTTAAATTTCTAGATAGCTAAGGGTTTTTTAAAAAATATGAATGGAAGTTGCTTTTTTTTTTTTTTTTTAAACCCAGGGCCTTGTGCAGCTAGGCCTGCGCTCTGCCGCTGAGCTCCATTTCAGCCCTGGGTGTCACATTTTAGTGTCCTCTTCAGAGGTGATCAGTCTCTGTTCTGTGGGAGACTACTCCAGGACCCTAGAGGACACTGCAGCCTCAGAGGCTCAAGTCCCTTATACAAGGTGGCATAGTGTTTGCAACCTTCCCATGGACTTCGAATCATCTCTAGATGACTTAGAGTGCCTAATGAAATGCAAATACTGGGTAAATTGCTATGCCGCATTATTTGGGGGAAAGGTATTGTGTATGTGCTCAGCACGGAGCATAGTTCTCTCCTGAGTGGTTCTGTGGCTGGCTGGCTGCTCACACAGCAGTGTGGCTATGTGCGGTTTTGTCCTTTGTTCGGCTCCATGGTGCGTTGGGCGGGGGCCATGCTCTGAAACCATCAACCCTGCACCCAGTGCTCAGAGGCTCCTGTCCACTCTTCATCCTTGTAAAGTGCAGCTAGGCTTAAGCCAGGGCTGGTCTCATCCAGTCTCCTCCCCTCGGGACTCTGCCACTTCTGTGCCTGGGTTACTGAGCAGGGAAGTGTGGAAGTAGCCCATAAGCACCCAGCCCAGGATGGCACATGCCTATGACCCTGAGATCACAGGCAAGGGGCCTGGTGTGCCTGGAAAGCAGAGGTGACCAGACACACCCTGTGTGAGGTGTGGCGTGGGGAAGACACCTGTCGGGTCTGGGACCACCTCTGCTCCCCGGCTTGGGAGGAAGTGGCAGGAGTGGCTGCCTGGGGCTGCAGCAGTGCTCCTATGCCTGTCCCCGTTTTCCAGTCTCAGGCCTGGGAGGTACTGGGAGGTGCTGAGAGTGACTGAGAGATCACCTGAGGCGGTTCTGGAGGAGATGCCCTCCTCTTCCCTGATTGGACCCCACCGGCCTCAGCATCCTAGGCAGAGGGACAGATCCCTGGGCCTTAGGCCACCATGGGCTCAAAGCCAAGACAGGCCCTGGGTCAGTGCCAGAGGGCTCCTGTGGGCTCCCGCAGGCTCCCGCCATCCTGCGTGCCGCCACTCAGGTGCATGGCCTGTGTATAAGGTGCTGGGGGTGGGGACCTGGGGGCGGGCGGGGTGCTGGCATGTGGCATGGCTCTGGAGGGTAGTAAAGAAAGGGAGACGAGTTTCCTTTTCTCTTTGGTGGTGCTAGGGAGGGAACCCAGGGCCTCCCACATGCTGGCCAGCTCTACCACTGAGCCACACCACAGCCTAAGAAAGGGAGTCGGTGGATGTCCTCCTTCTGTGTGGGGAAGACACAGTCCAACTCAGGGCAGAGGGCGCCTGGAGCCCAGGGAGCCCCTTGCTTGGTCCCATGAAGGCACAGAGGCTGTGCTGTCCCTCGCGTGGCTGCTTGTGCAGAGCAGACACAGGCCTGCAGAAGACAACTTGCAGACAGAGCTTTAGGGTACTGGTGTCCCTGAACTCCACTGCAGAAAAGTCCCTTTGCACAGGACCCTGGGATGGGAGAGTTCTTGGGCAAAGACCCGAGGGGAGCGTTCTGGAAAGGAGCGGTGCCATTCATCCCACTCAGCAGGTCTGGGCACTGAGACCACCAACCTGAGCCCTCAGCCCCCAGGACCCTGCCAGCAATCCAAGGCCACAGAGAGGCAGTGGGGTGCCAATGCTGCACACGTAGCATTGGTGCAGAGGCCATCAGACAGCTTTCACCTGTTTATTTTTCTTTCATATAAAAGTTACATGTTTGAAATGTCTGCAGGAAGATGCCACCATCAGGGGTTAGTGGGGGGCTGTATATTACAATGTAACATTAGGGAGGTTGTGGGGCAGCCAGGGTAGGAGACTGCTCTGAGGCAGGGCTCAGGTCAGCCACCATGTGTCTGCCTCTCCCTGGCTCCACCCACCCGCAGGGAACTGGACCATTCACTTCGCTGATGTCCTTTGGTGAAGATCGATTCCCACCATGCCCCCTGGCCCCCCAAGAAACAGCCTGCACTAGGCCCAGCCCTGAGTGCTGGGGTGTGGCCACAGCCAGAGGCAGGAGGGAGGGAAGCATGGCGGCCAATGAGGTACACATGCACCTCACTGTCCTCCCCAGGGTGCCCTGTCCTCTGGTGCTGCCTGTCCACAGCCTGGGCACTTCTGCAGGGAGTGCAGGGGAGGCCTGGGCACTCTGGGACAGGCAGCGGGTCTGTTCTGAATTAAGGAAGTGGCTCCCCCAGGCCCTACCCCCCAGCTCTCACCAGGACGGGTGGACTGCCCGCTGCAGACAGGAATCTGTCCTGTGGGCAGAGCGGGCTGGGGCTTCGCTGCCACAGCACTGGCAGTGGCCTGTGCTAGGAGACTCCTGGGCTCTCAGAAGGCAGGGAGGACTCTGGTCAGCACACCCTGGGCCCTGTGTGCATAGACGCCCCCCCCCCCCCCCACACACACACAGCAGCACTCAGGGCTGGACACGGATGGGCAGCAAGAGGCAGGGGCTGAAATGAAAGGACTCACCCGAGAGGGAATAAACCGGACCCAACCCGCACAACACTGCTAGGGAACCCAACTGCACACACACACACTCCTTAAATAATAAAGTGACAGGTTCCAGCCGCCAGCAGGGCTGCTGCCAGAGAGGGCGCTCAGTGATATTTCACAGACCTCCTCCCTCTATTTACAGGACAAATAAAAGACAAAAGAGGAAAAAAAACAAAACAAAAACAAAAACGCCAGCCCCGACTTTCTTCTTGATAAAAGTTGCTTAAAATCCACGAAGGACTTAGCAACGTGGTTGCTTTCTACCTTTTGTTCTGTGGAAACGGGGCTGGGGAAGCTCGGTTAGATCTGGTGCTCACTTGACCAAAGCCCACTCTTGGGAGAAGTGAGCGCATCATGCAGAATGGGCGGGGTGTGGGGGGCACAGGGGTTCCCACCTGCACCCTGCCTGCTGGGCCCTGGCAGCAGCCAGGGGCTCAACAAGGAAGGGGCGGGCACCTTCCTGGGGGCTGCTTTCCTGGGCAGCTGGGGACATGTCTGCAGCAGGCCTCTCCCGCCGGCACCCCGGGGAGCACTGTGTAGCAGCCTGCTGGACCCCAGGGTGGGACAAAGTAGGAGGGAAGCCTGTGGGGAGGGAGGAACAGGAGATGGAGTTTAAGGCACACAGCAAGTGCGGAGGGGGCTGCCCACCTCTCCCCAGGACAGCGGGAACTCCTCCCCCCAGCCCCAACTGGCTCAGCTCTGCCACGCCCCTGCTCAGCTTCTGTGACGACAAAGTCCTCCTGCTCCCAGAGCCTGGATGATGTGGGCAGGGGCCTGGGGGCCTGCGCTGGGGAGCTGAAGGGGAAACAGGTGCTCGAGGACCAGCAGGGCAGCCTGTGGGGCATGGACGCAGGACAGGCCTGGGCCAGAACCAGGACTTGAGCCCAGGGCTGCTGAAGGCCACCTGTCATACCTCCTGGGCCAGCCACACTCACTCCACCCTCCACATTGAAACTCAGGGAATGGAAAGTTAAGAGGTGCCTGCCCCTGGCCCTCTGTTCCCTGCTGCACCTCCCCTCTCCCAGGTGTCCTGGAGGGCAGTGTGCCCAGAGGGTCCTCAGCCTCCACTGCCTGCCATTTCAGGAGACTCAAGGGTCCTGGCCCTGGGTGGGGGTGCGGTCTGCTGCTGACTTCTCTGTGCTGCTCCCAGGCTGGAGGGGTCCGGGGAAGGGTGAGAGGGGACAGTGGAGGTGAAAGTGGAAAAAAAAACCCAACGGGGGGGGGGGGTGAGGAGGGGGAACCACTGGTTCACAAATCAGCACTGAGACCCGCCTGCCGGCTCCACTGGACCCCGGGGCTGCCGCAGGGAGGGAGGCGGGAAGCTGCTGGCAGGCTCTGGGCTGCCCAGCACAGCGGAGCCAGGCTGAGGCTGGGACGCTGCAGCCCACTGGGCAGGCCCCAGGTCCTCAGGCTCCAAGAACCTTGAGCACTCTCCTCGCAAAGCAAGGCTCCTAGGTCTTCTCTTCCCGATCTGTTTTCCTCCTTGTTATGTTCCTGGGCTTAATTTTCAAAGAGAGTTCCCATAGGGCCTCCTCGGCCAAGTGGTCACTGAAGTCATTGAAGAAGTTTATAATGTCGTCGTTTCTCCGGATGTCGTAATGCCTGGTGGGGGAGGGGAGGCAGTCAGGAGCAGGGGTTGGATGAAGAGCCTGATGGCCATAACCTCTGGTCACCCCAGTTCCCCGGCAGAAGCTGTAATGGTAGGGTCTACTGCCACCCAACGAGACAGAGGATGCCAGCACTGGAGACCCCACCAGGGCTGAGGCTGTGCTCTCAGCCCTCAGGCAATGCCCTGTGGCAGGGTTCCCCATAGGGTGCCCCAGGTGGATGGCCCCTTGGGCCACGGTGCCCTCTGTGGCAGGCTGCCCGTCCTAGGTGGGGTCTGCTGCCCTGGAGTTAGGCTGGTCAGGGTTTCCCGCCTCCTCTGTACACCAAGGTGGGCGCCAGCTTCCCAGGACACAGGAACAGAGGCTGGCTGCTGCCTCCCATCCAGGCCCAGGGTGCAGCATGGAGCTGGGCCCTTCATGTGGATGTCTCCAAACTGGACTGACAAGACCTGAGGGGCAGGTATGGTATCCCCACTTAAAAGACAGAGGCCCTGGCTTCCCTGTGGCCAGGCCCTCTGCCCTGTAGTCCCACAGGTCACAGTACTCACGCCTGCTGGAAGCACCGCATGCTGTCGAGGATGTTGAACTGCTGCCACCGTTTGGAAAAGTTCACTTTGCCATCGATGTAGTCCGGGTTCCCCAGGTGGACAAAGGTCAGGTCCTGCAGGATCAGACCCCTGGGGGACACACCGAGAAGTCGTTACTCGGAGAGCAGCTGGTCGGCTGTGAGTGGGTTGCACTACCAGGACCAGCCAGTGTGGGAAGAACAGCCTCAGGTATGCCAAGTATCTGCCAAGCCCAGGGCACACCAAAGAGCAGGACTAGGGGGTTTGTTTCCTCCAGGGTGAGCTCCTGCCTCGTGAACTCTGGACCTGTGACCACTTATGGGATCCTCAGAAGTTGGCTCGGGTGTTGGGGAGCCTAAGCACAGTGCTGTGTATGCCTGGAGTGTTGTCTATGACAGGTGCAGCCACCCTGTGTATGGGCACAGCTATGGACTGCCAATGTGAGGTCATTCAACGAACAATACAACCAAACCAGACCAAAACTGAGGGGCACAGAGACCCCTTCATTAACAGGTGTAACAGGTACTTCTCAAGAGGAGGTGGAAGGCGAGGGCAGTTCCTCTGTCCAGAGAGAGCTCAGCCAGAGGACCCAGGCCTGTGTGCTTGTGAGCACCTGTGTGGGTGCTGGGTGAGGGCAGAAGGACCAGATGCAGGGAGAGGGTCCTGGCTGCAAGCTCTGAGGGCAGAGGCTCCAGGATGCTCCTTCACCCCCCAGGCCTGGAATACTGCTGGGTCTCGGACCCTTTCAGAGATTCCTAACATCCTCTAGTACATGAGGAGGCCCAAGGAGTCCCGCGACAGAGGCCTGTGCAGCTTTGAGTCCACTTCCCTCTCCTAATTACGCTCTCAGATTTACGCTCCCATGGCTGGGCTGGGAAGTTGATTTCTGAACATGACTCCAAATGCTCCCCAGGTTTCTGGGGTGACTGGTCCTTGGGCTGTCCTAATATGCTTGAGGCCCCCGGAAGGTGCATGAGGCCCCCTGGTGGGGGGCAGGGGAGCTCACACTTGTCACCTGACCTTTTCCCTTCTGTGGCAACTGTAGCTCAAGAGGCATTCTTCACTTTAGAATTTCATGATAAAACAGAGGAACAACAAGGCTGATGGGCCCTCATCTCCTCAAGGAGCCCAACATGTCTTCACAGAGAAGTGAAGAGGCAAGCCCACACAGGCTGAGGGGAGGCCAGCACTCACAGGTATGGGATGCAGGGGGGCTCCACCTCTGAGAGGGCCGCCCGGTAGGCTCGGAAGGAGGATGAGCTGTCAATCAGAGTGCAGTACTCAGCCAGGCCCTGTGCGGGATGAGAGGTGGGTTAGTGAGTGTGGAAAGAGAAGCCACATCTGGTCTCTGTGGGGACGTGAGCCCTTTTACCTGTATGTCTAACAAACCCGGGTGGCAGGGAGGCCCGAGGCCATTTTGTGGGAAACATCCCTTGGGGTGAGTGGGTGACATCCTCCCTTTCCCTCCAGCGCTTGCCCTGAGGGTGCACCCCGCCCAGCAGCCCTTCCAGAAGCTGGGACCCAGGTGCAGGCTTGCAGTGCAGGCAGGATGTGACACCCCATGTCAACTACGAAGGCCCAGGAACCAGAGGCCAGAGACCAGAGACAGGAAACAGGTGGGGAAGGTAGCTGCCTAGCTACAGGTTGGCAGCAGAGCAGGGGCTGAGCTCCTGTCTAGTCCTGAGCACTGCAGTCACAGGTGGCTGGCCTGGCCTACCCACCACATGCTTCCTGCCCACCCACCTCTGAGGTCTGCTTCTGCCACTCCAGCCGACGGATGGGCGCCGAATCCAGCGCTGAGAGGATGGCCAGGTAGGAGTTGAAGTTATTCAGCTTCCGCAGGTGCTGTGGAGAGAGGTGGCCTGTGAGGGGAGGCCCAGGGCCAGCAGGCCTGAAGGGGGCTCTGGGCTCAGCCACCGTTACCTTCATGATCTTGATGAACTTTAAGAGCAGCCGCTCCCTGTCCTGGGCTTTTTCCTGTAACATGATTATGGACCGGACCCTGTGGGAGCAATGGACAGAGCAGAGCAGCTGAGCTGACGGGGCTCCTGTAGGTCCTGGCAGACCAGGTGGAGCCAGACAGGGTGACACTGTACCGGCAGTCATGAACCTGGCCTCAAGTGGCTCAGGACATCTCAGGGGTCGGGGCCAGATGCTCACTGACAGGGAGTTCAGCTCCTGCGCTAGACCTGGGGGAGCAGCGCACTTTCCTGGCTTGTACTGACCTGAACCCCTGGGGCCTCAGGACTGGCCAGGGAATCCAGCCAACCCCAAGTCAGCAGGTCACTCTTGCTAGCCACAAGGAAGGGAACCTCTCAGAATCTTAGCCCCAACAAAAGCTAAAGCTAGAACTGAAACCAACACCAAAAGCCGTCATGGCTGTGTCTCAGGGGTCTGTGGTGGCGTCCACATCCTATGGATCATGTGGGCCTGTTTCCAGGGCTATCCGAGGACGTGCTAGCCACTGCATTACCTCCTCTGTCCTATAAAAGGGCACCTGCACCAGGACATCTGGGGGACTGTGGTAATGACCAGGGCAGGACAGCAAACGCGATGCCTGTTCCCTTCTGCCATTGAGGGCAAGTATCACTCAAGACCCTGGCACTCTTCCTACAGAGCTTCTGTGCCTCCTCTGTGCCTCTGGAGGGCAGGTGACCAGCCTATCCTTGCCTTCTCTGCTCCCCAGGGCTTGAGGTTAGTGCCCACAGGGCCTCCAGAGGAGCCTGGAGGAAGGACGGCAGCAGCCCCCACCCTGCCAGCTCTCGTGGGAGACTGAATTTGTCCAGTGGTGCTGCCAGACTGGCGAGCTTGGCGCAGAGGCTTTCTTACCAGTAGGACATGTTGTTGAAATGCTCTGTGAACTGGGTCAGGTTAGGGCTCTTCTCCTCATTCTGTTCTTTTGCCCAAAGTAAAACCTCAGGAATCTACAGAAGGAAACAGAGCAGACAGCACTGGAGCCCTCTGGCTTTCCTGTGCCTGGTGCTCTCTTTTTTTGGGTTGGGGGGGCAGTTGCTGAGGATTGAACTCAGGGGCACATGACCACTGAGCCACATCCCCAGCCCTGTTTTGTATTTTACTTAGAGACAGGGTCTCACTGAGCTGCTCAGGGCTTTGCTTTTGATGAGGCTGGCTCCTCAGCCTCCCGAGCCATTGGGATTGTAGGCGTATGCCCCGTGCCTGGCCTTGTGCTGTCTCTCATTCAGAGACAAACCAGCAGCAGCTCCCCCGACACCTACCTCTATTTTATAGAAGAGCTCAGCATCCAACAGTGTCAGCTGCTCGGCTATTTCATGACTGTGAAAGTCATGCAAGGTCCCTGGCCTGGAAGACAGAGGCATAAGAAGCACTGTTGGGCGTGGAGGCTGGGCAGGAGTGGCACTGCAGGCTCCAGGGCTAGGGAGGGAGCAGCTATCCAAGCCTCACTCCACATCAGGACAGCAGGGTGGCAACAGACTCCAAATTGCTCCTTGGTCCCTCAGGGCCATGAGATGTCCCCAAGAGGCCTGCCTACGCCATCTCTGCAGGTCGTCCACAGATTCCAGAATAGGACAATGAGTTCCCCCCATGGGATTATGGGTGACTCAGATGCCTAAGGCCTTGCTCACCACTGGCCACCACTCCTAGGCGGTCAGCAATAAGAGCTGGCTGTGGGAATGGGGGAGGCTAACGCTCACGAAGGAGAGGGTGGCCAACCAGCCAGTGCCCACAGCTGGAACTAACACTCACCCTCAGGCTAGGGCAGAGGGTAGGCAGAAGCCTGGGACCTTTTTTTTTTTTTTTGAATATATATATATTTTTTTGGTTGACCATGGACCTTTATTTTTTAATTTATTTATATGCAGTGCTGAGAATTGAACCCAGTGCTTCACACATGCTAAGCAAGCACTCTACCACTGAGCCACAACCCCAGCCCCAGCCTGGGACCTTTGTACCAGTCTTGGGAAGGGTCTGGATGGTGCTAGGAGAAAGCCCTGCGCTGACAGCAGCCTGGTGCACACCCACTCCCCTCCTGTCCTGCTCAGCCCCGCTGACCCACTGATCCACTTCCTTGTTACCAGTGACTCGCCACCCCAATTCCCCTAGCAGAGGAGGCCCCCCACAGGGAGCCAGAGGCTGTTCCCAAGGCACCTCGTCACAGGGCCTGGGCAGAAGCAGGACGTGAGGCCGTGCAGCCGGGGAGGACAGCGGAACAGAGGTGGCTAAGGGGTGCAGCTTTCCAGAGGGGCTGAGAGGCTGACTGCTCACCTGGCTGCAACACCCCGGGCTGCCAGGGGCTGGTCGGAGTTGGCACACCTGAGCAGCCTCTTCTGGTCCACCTTGTCTAGGATGTTCTTCCGGAGCACGCGAGCCAGGCTGAGCTCCCCATTGCACACCAGGCGGAAGACCAGCTCCATCAGCAGCTTCAGGATCTCCTCTGTCAGCTCCACCAGGCTATGGGCCAAGGGCACAGGGTGAAGGCCAGGCACACAAGAGCCCACCAGCTACACCTCAGATACAGGAGTGTTAGCGCAGAGCTGGAGCCTCCCATGGAAGAGTGAGAAAGGACCTCGGGG
The DNA here is from genome assembly GCF_021218885.2 of Marmota monax. Taxonomy (NCBI): domain Eukaryota; kingdom Metazoa; phylum Chordata; class Mammalia; order Rodentia; family Sciuridae; genus Marmota; species Marmota monax. The sequence goes on from NW_026692912.1 coordinate 23,242,762, forward strand.
CACCCACATCCTCCACAGCTCTGGGTGTCATGGTCCTGACAACATTTCCCTGACTGTCACTCAATACATGCTGGCGCTGCATGCACTGTGTGGGGACTCTGTGGGGCTGTGTTAGAGACCCTACACCAACCTGCCACAGGAGCTTCTGGTCTCACCCAAGCAGTAGACACCAGGAAGACATCCCTCACCTCCTCTGCCTGGCCCTTCCCTGGATGTGTGGCCACTGCCCGTTGATGCTGGAGCCAGGCCTTGGTCTGTCTTGTTCACCTCCAACCCCAAGGCATACTTGTAGAATATGGAAATGGCCAGGGGTCACCATAGATCCCAGATCCCAGTGGAAAGGCTGAGGTGGGTGGGAGAGGCTGCCCACTCCACTGCCCTAGCCTCTACCAAGCCCCCTACTGCTGAGAGTACAGCCAACACAGGCTGATCCTAAGACGTTGGAGGGAGGGATGGTGCCAGGTGGGACAGGGTCTCTCCTGAGGGATGGAGCCCATTAGGAAAGATAGGACCTAATACCTCATTGTGTCCTATAAGGGACAGGTCATTCCTTTCAGAGAGTCACAATAAAGTAGGCTACAGCCAAATCCAGAGCCTGTGGGTAGTGCTCTTCAGGTGGCCGGGGTGGGCTGAGCAGTCTCCACGGGGTGCAGGCAGCCCGTGCCACCTGCCTCTGGGCCAAGAACAAAGCACTCACCAGAGCTCATCCACCACCCGCACCAGCACGAAGAACGTGTTCTTGCTGACGCGCTTCTTGAATGTGTCGGCGAAGGGAGAGAATTTCTCATAGGTGAAGAAGGGTTAAAGAAATAGCCCACATGGCAAAGGTGATGTGCTGAGTAGACACGGAGCTCCCACTCAGCATGCACCAGGGACCTCGTGACTGAAGCCTCGAGACTGGGAGTCATGGTCCCAGCACAGGGAGCAAAGGCTTGCACTTATGCAGAATGGCAGTGCTGCCCAGGCCTCCACCCCAGGGGTGGTTCTCAACAGCCATCCTCTCTGGTCTGCAGGGCCATCCCTTCTGTGCCACCCCGGCTTGCCTTCTGATTCAACCTGAGGCTTCTGGGAGAGCACTGACAGCGTGAAGGCTGTAGTGCTGAGCCTCAAGAAGGTGGTCCCCAACCAAGCACACTCAAGATCTCAGGCCCCTGACCGGGCAGAGGTCCTCTGCTCTCTCCATGAGCTGCCACCCTGAGGTGGTCCCCCTGCTTTGGCTTGGACACTCTGGGGAGCTATCACCTCTGACATGCTGGGCCAGTTCCTGCTCCCCAGGACAGCACACTCCCCGTTTGCTCCTCGGTCCACGGCACCCTTGGTTCCCATTCCTCCCTCACAGGTCTCCTGAAGCCAGCATCTGCCTTGGAGGTTATGCTTTCCTGCTGCTTTTGTGCTCCCCCCGTACTCCACGACTGGGGATACATGCTATGTGTCTGGCACCCAGGTGGACTGTCAGCCTGCCCCAGCTGTGGGCTGGGCAGCCATGCTCCCGCTGCTGCTGCTGCGAGGCTTCCAGGAGCATCCCTAGGGGAGCCGAGGGACATCCCCTGAGAACCTGAGCACCCTCTGCACCAGGCAGTCATGTGGGACAGTCACTCTGACCCACTGCGCCTCAGCGTCCTCAAGTGCATCACAGGAGTGACACAGCAGCACCAGTGGTATGGTGCTGCCGGGCGGCCACACCTGCCAACGCAGCACCCGTGAGTGCATGTCTGACCAGCAGGTGACTCTTTTCCCTGGCCAGGCCTGCCACCAGGGGCTCAGAGCACCAGAACATGAGGCTGAAGAGGACCCCCGATACACCATGGGAAACGTCAACATCTATCTTGATGGACCAGGGGTTCGCAGGGTCAGGGTGAGGGGAGGCCTGGAGGGGACTCTGACACTGGAAAAGAACTCAGGACTTCTTGCCCAGAGGGACAGCAGCTGCCCAGCAGATGGCAGTCACAGGCTACAATGCAGGGAGGTAGCCAGAGAGCAGTGGGCTAGCCTGGCAGGACAGGCAGCTGGGGTTTGACAAAGAGGCAACAGGCAACCACAGCAGGTCCTTTAAGCCCCTGGGGTCTTCCTTGGCCACTACTACTTCCCAAGGGTGAGCCCACAGGCAGATCTGGTAGAGGGGACAGAGCTGATGCCAGCTCTGGATGGGGCAGAGCTGCCCACTGTGGGCGGAAGGGGCTGTGCATACCCTTGAGCCACCCTCTCACTTCCTCAAGCCCTGTTCACTGGTGCCCACCCTGCCTGATGCCCTGTAGGCTATGCTCTTGCCCCGGCCCCCTTCTCTCCCAGGTGTGCTCTTTTTCAGAAGTACCCAGTGATCCCACTACGTTCCAGCATTCCATGTCATTTCCCTTGGCCCTTTATGGGTGAGTAATGGGAGGGGGAAGCCACTGAAGCTGCGAGAGCCTGTGTCCCCATGCTGGTGGCGCTGGAAAGGATATCGGTACTGCAGTTTCTTGATAAGCTCCTCAGGGCTGATAAAGGTCCTGTAGGTGGTCAGGAAGGCTTCGCAGTACAGCACCAGATCTGCCGGGAGTAAGGGAGCAGCTCAGTTAGAGTGCAGGGGGAACTGAGGGCTTGGGGATATAGGTGAGTCTGCCTGTGTCCCAGAGGAAGCCACCCACACTCTGTCCAACTCTCAGGAGAGACCAGTGGACCTGTGTTTCATTTCGCAAGCACCATCTTCTAATGACAGAGCTGTCTGGGCAATCATGGTGCAGTGGGGTCTGAGGCCAAGTCTGGTCCCAGTTTCAATCAGTTAGTCATGCCTTCCCTGGCAAGGGGCAGAGCCTGGAGACGCGGCTCCAAGATGTAACCCTGGGTTAGCACTGGAGGGCTTGTCTGCCCTCAGGTTCAAGGACTCCAAGTCTTAACAACCATGGTCAGGGAGAAAACAGTCCAAACTTGTCAGCAGGATCTTTAAGGTAAGTCAGAGGCAGTACGGAGATGGCAGGGTCTAGTAATTAAAAATCCGGGGAAAGTCCATGTACCGAGTCTTCAAGGCAGCTAAAGAGGCACAGCTTAGCAGTTTGCTGAGATATACCAGTGGGCATGCTCAGTTGCCTGGGAAAGGCAAGGTCAGCTACAAGGAGCACAGACCCAGTGGCTGGGGGACCTGGGCAGACAGTGCCCACCCCTCTGTCCCTCCTTAAGTGGTGCTGGTCCCAGCCAGGGACTTCAGACACTCTAGAGTCCCCACAGTCTCATTTGTGTGCTGTGTGACTCATCCTCCAACCATGCTGTCTCTGACATTAAAGAAAATTGAGGGCAGTTTTTAAATTCTTAAATGAGACAAAGGAGCTGGCCAGGCTCCGGCCTACGGAGCAGAGCCGAGCCAGAGCAGTTAAGGAGGCCTGGCTCGTTCCCAGCCCACGACCCTCAAGCACTACTTGAGTTTTGCTTTCTGGGCAAACCAGCTTCTAACACCTTCTTACAGGCATCCTGTGCTTTCTGGAAGCAGGAATCTTGAGGCATTCCACTTGTCACAGGCATGTGGCACTTTGCCCTGCCACCCTTGAGGCCAGACAGGGAGGAAAACTCTCGCCTGCTCCTGCGTCGAGGCCTTGTGGTCCAGTCCCCTGCACCGTGCTTAGGCTCCTCCCTGGACCCAACCTACCTGGCTCACTGCCACATTTGGCTTTGTGTTCAGAGTGGCTGGGCGTGAAGCAGAGATGGGGCAGCCACACCAATGCCGTTTCTGAGAGAACCGATCCAAGCCCACACGGCACTGTGGGGGAGGACCACTGCCAGGAGCCAAGGTGGCCTCTTGTGAGGCATGTCCCAGGACCTGCTGCTGAGCACTGGGCCATGCTCTGTACACGCACCACGTCCTTCAACACCCAGAGCAGCCCCACAAGGGGGTTATTTATTACTCCACTTAGGAGACAAAGAACTGGGCCTGAGGTCACGGCACCATAAATAGTGTGGTGAGGCTTGTATCCAGGTGCCCAGCTCCAGAGCTGCTAGCCATCTGCTGGCCTTGGGCAGTGGTAAATGGGGTGTCATCTAGCTTCTGGGACAAGCAGCTCTGTGCCACTCCCCAGTGTGCACACGGCTTTTTCGGGGTCCCTTTGTCCCTTGTGTTCTCCTGAGGAAGCCTGAGGGCTAAGCAACAGGTCTGGCACACGTGGTTCCTGAGGATGGACAGGATCTGGAGTCTGAGACCAAGCCTGACCCGACCCTCTCCTGAGTAAAGGGCCAAGTGATGACAAGGGTCTCCTTGCCTTTCTCTTCCCGGCGAGTCCCTCTTGGCACAGGCTGGGGCCCAGCTGCCTCTGAGGCAGTCACTGGTGCCACTGGGACAGGGGCTCTTAGCCAAGGAGACTGCATCATTACCTGCCCTGTGGCCCTGCTCTTCCCAGTGTGGCCTCTGTCCCAATCATACTCCCAGACATAAACAACCTTGGCTCTTCCAAGTCCAGATCCTCCCCCAGTACAAGTGGGTGGAAGCTCCAGCTGAAGCAGTCATCTCCCCCAGCAGGTCTGGCTGTCCTAGACTGAGAGGATCTTGGGCTCTTGCCCATGGTGCCCTCTGGCGGGGCTTCCAGCTGGCTGCAGCTGGTGGGACAGGGAGATCACCGTCCAGGGACAGGACCAGAATCAGCTCCCATTTCAGCCCTTCACCTCTGGACAAAAACAACACGAAAACTGCCCCTTTTGTGGGACTGAGGACAGAACTCTAATGTGTCTGGCATGGAGAAGGGTCTACAGCACCAAAGCCACATAAGGGTTGTCCTTGGAGACGGTGGCGAGTAGCAGGCCTGTACTAGCTTCAGCTACACACGCCCCACAGAGCTACCTGCAGAGGCTGGAGAGGGAGGACTGACCAGCAGCTGCCCAGAGGCCACCCAGCCTACAACGGGGCTGGGACTCCAAGTCCCTGGACCATGGTCAGAAGAAGTGCTGGAGGGCAAAGCAGTGGCTGTGGTGCAGGTGAGCTGGTTGGAAGCCACTCTTCTTTTTCCCAATTTCTCAAAATTTCTGCCAGGTAAACCTTTTTTCTTTTTTTTTTTTTTAATATTATTTTCATGATTCAGAGGTTTCCCCAATAATTATTCTGTAAAAATACAGATGGGGCCATTTATAAAAACAAAGTTGGTTGGGTTAGGGTTTCAAGACTGGGGTGTTTTTTATTCCCTCTCCAATGTTGTTATATTGTCCTTTTAATAATTTTAAAAAATATAAATAGAAAAGGAGTGCAGGAGACACGGGCCAGCTGGGGCCCTGGGCCAGGAACCATGTGGGCCAGCCTCCCAGGCCCTCCTTTTTCTGCCTTCCAGAGCAGACCTGGAAGGACAGCCCTTCTGCAGCAGGACATTCTGGAGATAGAGGGTCAGTCCCTGCTTCTGCAGCCCTCCCGAACAAGTAGGTAGTGGAAGGGTATTGGGGCTGGGCTGGGCCTGTGCTGGGGGAGCCCGGCTGTGAGCCAGGGCTCCTGAGCAGAGCACAACCTGCTCCCAGAGCATCCCGGTGGGCACATGAGCCGCGGCCTAGCTGGAAGGCTGGAAGGGCTCACGTCCATGAAGACAGCGAGCCGTGCAAGTGCCATCTTGACTCTAATGCCACTGTTCCACATGCTACTGCCCAAGCTGTGGTCTGTGGGGCACACGCTAGGTGCGGCAACTATCCTGACCCTCAGGACACCCTTGTAGGCTCTAGGACACCACCATGCTGCCCTGAGGGAGGACACTTGGTGGGCTGAGTGCTGTTGTGTGCGTCCCCTCCCCTGCCCCAGCAGTGCCAGTGCTCACTCAGATCTACTGAATGACGAGTGCACGGGGGACCTGCAACCCCCACTGTGACAGGGCCTGCTGTATCCAGCAAGAGGCTACCGTACCTTTCCTGTCTGTCTCAGTAGCATGCACCAGTAAGATGTCTCCAGATCCTCCACGTACATCTGGCCCATCATCTCCCTGGAGAGAAAATAGCAAAGGAGGGCATGGGTCATTGCTGAGAGGAGGCCTCTGGCTGCAGGGGCCCCAGGCCTCCCTCTGCTCTCCTCAGCCGGCAGTGGTGTGTGCTGTGGAGCCACTCACCACTCCGTGCTCAGCAGACAGGGAGGGATGGGGCTGGCCTGGGCGCTGGACACCCTGAACTACCCAGATGCCACAGGCACCAGGGCACATCCCCTTCTTGAGTACATGCCAGGGCCAGGGGGACATGGTGTCACTCAACATGCCCAGCCACCCGCTCACAGATCCGTGGGTCAGATGTGAGGCGACATCTTCATGTGGAATGGTGGGGCCCACCAGAGGCAGGCAGGCCACCCTGCCTCCTCGGAAAAGCCTGTGGAGGCAGGAGGACTATTTCCAAGCATGTTCATGGTCCCAAAACTACAGCAAGCTGCCCAGGGAAAGAGAAATCACTTGTAGTGACTCATGTCACAGGTTCTGTGGAGCCCTTCTTGAGAAATGTAAAGTGTTACAAAGACACTGCACGATACCCAATATGGCTTTTGCAACCACCAAACCGTGCCTGGCAGTGAGGGACCAAGTCCTAACTCCACGTGGGCATACAGGCTTCAACCACCTGCCTAGAGCCCAAAAGAACTCTCAGTGGGGCCCGGAGCCATGCCCAGGGCAGACACAGCAGGGCCTCGCGCTCTGCCGCTCAGGAGACAGAACTAACATCTGCTGCTACCCCCCGCAAGGCACCCCTACCTTTCTAAGAATCTGGTGTGTTTACCCTGACTCCAGAGTCCTAGGGTGCTCTGGGTTTTCTACGGTAGCAACATCCATGACCTGACTCACTGGAAGAAAGCTAGTGTTTCTCTCTGTAGAGGGGCCAGTTGTCCAGATGCCCCCTGCCAGACCTGTTCCTGTCTTGATGCAGCCAGCTCAGCTTGGCCCAGGATAGTGCCACAGGCGGAATCTGCTTTATTGACCTGTCTGTATGTGGCTGTCATCAAATCAGCCCAGATGACAGTCACCTCCTCAGCAGGTTGGGTTTCTTTATTTTTATTTATTTATTTGTGGTGCTAGGAATTAAATTGAGGGGTACTCTATCACTGAACCACATCTCCAGCCCTTTTTGGTTTTTATTTTGAGACAGAGTCTTGCTGAGTTGTTGAGGGTCTAAGTTGCTGAGGCTGGCCTTGAACGTATGATCCTCCTGCCTCAGCCTCTCAAGTAGCTGGGACTACAGGCCTGTGCCACTGTGCCTAGTTAGGGCAAGCTTCTTACAAGGCCAGTCCTGTGTCTGCAGCACTGCTCGGCAGAAGGGAGAGGCAGGGCTCACATGGCTCTGCTCCTTCCTCTATAGTGATAGGTCTGGGTATGGTCCTCACATCCGGGCTCTGTAGACCAGGACACCATGCAGGAGTCCAGGCCTGGCCTCTCCTTTTTCTTTTTTTTTTCCAATGGTGGGAATGGAACCCAGGGCCTCCCACATGTGAGGCAAGTGCTCTCCCACTGAGTCTCTTCTCCAGCCCTAAGTTTTCCTAATCAGCGGGTACATCCTGGGCAGGGGTTCTGTTTTATCAACGATGTACAGGGGTGGGGAGGGCTCCCGGACGGCAGGCAGGCTGTGTAGCTCTGCTGTGGTTTCTCTCACAGCACTCTCAGGAGTGCCATCATTAGGGCTTCGGGAGGTTCTGTAATGCCCAAGACACTTTCTAGAAGCAGTAAGAGAGGGGACAGTCCACTGCCTCCTGGAATCCACTCCTGCTGGGAACCCAACAGCCCTCGCCAAGTGTCCACACCTTGCCTGGCCCAGGTCTTTCTGCTGGAGACACTTCAAGGTCACATTTTCCTCAATCTCTCTTGCTCCTGCTTTGTGGGGCTGGACTGTGAAGTCCTTACCTCTTGCTTGAGTGTCAGCCTGGCCATAATTTCGTTGTGGTCAATAAGGGACAGCTCATCTACTTCCTCCTCCGACTGAGCTGACTCCAGAGTGTCAGGTGACTTTGGGGACCTGGAGAGAGAAGTGGTTGGTGCTTAAAACAGGCCCTGGGCTCCCTGACACCCAGAGGCCGAGGCAGCGCTGGCCTGGGCTCGAGGTCAGAACTATTCCTACCTCTGCTACCAAAAGCTGTGTGGCCCTGAACCTTTCCTGTTCCCTCTGGGTGTCTCACAGAAGGGCTTAGCTGGGATTAAGAGGTGCCCCTGAACTGTCTGTGTGAGTGATGCTGCAGCCCTTCTCTGCGAAGGCCACCGAGACCCAGTCAGTACATGAGGAACAGTGAGAGGGCCAGCAGGACAGGAGAGGAGGCGGTATCGCCCCATACCACCCTCCAAGTCCCTCTTGAGGACTCACTCTGTTGGTCCCTTTGTTCGGCAATAAGAAAAAAGCTGTGCCCAAGTAGATATGGCCCCTTTTCCCCAGGTGCTCGGTCTAGCCGAAGACACTCTGACACAGGCAGTCAGCAGAACAACGAGGGGAAGCTCAGGAGTGTGCAAGAAGAGTGGGGGGAAGGGGGGGCCGGCTTGAAGGTCAGGAAGTTCCCTGTGGAGGGATAGACAGGCCGAGACCTGAAGCACTGAACAGGAGCTGGCGGCTGAGGCACCGGGAGCAGGGACATCCCCACAGAGGGAATGTGGAGGCCAGGCGGCCGTGGGGGGAGCACAGCATGTCTGTAGACAGCCATCTTTGCCCTGGTGCCTTATCTGGATGGATCCTTGGAGGCACTGGCCTGACTTGTGGTCACAGGTCACAGCTTTCACCCTAAGGGCTCAGACACGGGAAATATGTGACTCTAGGGGGTAGAACAAGGCGGACTTGGGAAGAACCCCTCTGCTGCCTGCTTCCAGGCTCCAGGCTGTGGGTGGCCTCGTGAAGGGCCATCTTAGCGGCTGCTTCTGGACTCGGTGTGACCTACTCTTCTGCAAGGACCATCTCAGCTCTGAAAGTAAATCCGCTGGTCCAACGAAGTAGGTGAGAGAACTCACAAGCTGCTTTGCTTCTAAGTGCTAAGCTAGAAAACCACCATTCCTTGCTGAAGCCAGCCTGGGAAGATAATCTGCTAGGACCACCTAGGACTCCAGGGTAGATGGTCCTTGGAGGAAAAACTTGAACAGATGGAAAGTGTCACGATAGAGGTGACATCAACATAAAGCTGCAGGCAGGATGCAGCCCATTTGTTCCCAGAAGTGCTGGAGAAACTGACTACACGTCCTAAGCCTGGTTGGGCTTAGCTTCTGCTAACACTGAAAATGTTCCGAAAGAGAAAGAAACAGCTAAATAGACTGCATGACTCTTGACTGATCTTAGTTATGAAAATTTGGGAGAATGGAGGAACTGGAACATGATTTGCCTATCATGATGACATGAGGGAATTTACTGGCAATTTTCTTAGGGTGATAATGATATTGTAATCAGGACTTTTTTGGAGGCCAGAGTCACAGCCTCTGTAGCTTCCAGAGTCACAGCTTCTGTAGCTTCCTTCAGCATGGTTTAGCAACACAATACACATACATAGGTCCAGCAATGTTCACAAAAACAAGTCTATGGGTGGCAGGGGTGGAGGCCTTTCATGCTCCCAGGGGACCTCAACTTGGAAAAAAAAAAACACTAAGGAAGGTTGGCCTGAGATTTAAAAAAGAAAAGGCAAGACTATCGTGGGTACTTTGGAAGGTGGATGGCCTAGAGCAGCCAGGAAGGAATGGCAGACCCCAGGGGAGCACCTTTGAGGTTATCAGTGATTTTTTCCATTTTCTTGCAGTTTCTACCAGAAGCATGTATTATTTTGAGAACCAGACAAAGAAATACCTTCAATACGAAACACAAGCAGGCCTGGTGGGCTGGCTGCAGGAAGTGCAGGCAGGCTTTACCAAGTGGCCACTCTGCTCTAGGCACCTGGCTCACTTCCTACCTTTCACCACCATCTCTGCTGTCCTTCCCAGGGGCACTGCCAACAGCTGAGGGATCTCTGGAATGTCCGTCTTTCCCAGCTGGTGATTCCTGCGAAGAGAAGTGAGTGTTGGGGTTTGGAATGTGGCCTGCTCCAGGGGCAATCTGTCTGCCCAGCACTCCCACCTGCAAGTGGCTTTGAAGTGCAAGTTCCTATGGAGGAATATAAGGTGGGAACAAGTTAATGCTGAATGCAGTTAATTACAAGACACATGGGCCCTCTTGAGACTAGCATCCTGCCTCAGGAGAGTGGAGGTGCATGCTTTGTAACATGTCAGCTGCTGGGCAGATGAAGCCACCTTAATGCCCGCCTGGAGAGAGGGAACCTTCTTAGCAGCTGCCTCTCAGAGCACGCTGGACACTGGGCGGAGGGCTCTGCACACACTCTTCTTCCGCCCTATCAATGACCTAATGCTACCCTCTTCTCTCACGTGTAGAAACAAAGGCTAGGGATCAAGGGCCTGACTGCACACAGATTGAAAATGGCAGAGCCTAGATGGAGCCCAGAGCTGTCTATCTCCAGAGCCTGTGCCCTAAGCCACTGGGTCCCAACACTGTGCTGTAAAACTTAGAGAGTTTTTAGGGATGTGATGCTCAACAAGTGATACTCCCCAAAAGTCTAGCTGCTCAAATACTGTGTGACTATCCCCAGGAGACTTGCTGTTGCCCTGCTCAGTGACACCATAGCTCTACAACATCCCTGGTTGCCACCAAGGCTACAACGGAGAACTGGGACTGTGTTAATACAGGCGACATCACCAGGAGGGTGCTTTAAGGTGGGGGAAGTCAGGATGGTCCTGGTGGCACAGGTAACCAGAGGGGACAGGTGAGAAAGGCACAGCAGCTCACTCCACAGCCAAGGTCAAAGCCCCTGGGTGTAAAGATCCCTCAGTGCTCTTTGACTTGCTGAGGACATCTCGATCCCTAAGGTCCCACAGCAGACTACCCCAAGGGAGTGGCCATGCTCTCTAGGGCTGGGCTGCCCTCATGGTAGTCACTGACATGACTCTGATGGAACCTGTCTCACTCAGGTTCATGGGGACAGTGGCTTCTGAAGCTTCTGGACTTGCTCATTTTCATGAAGCCAAACTTGGAAAACTGACACTCAACAAACAGAACCAGTGCACTTTGACTGTCAAGAGCTGTCAAGACAGCAACATGAGAGTGACGATGGCCAGGACTTCCAGGGGCACTTCCTCAGGAGCAGCTAGGTAGGAGCAAAGCATGCTGGGAAGAAGAGGAGGGAGTGTCAGAAAGGCTGAGTGGGAGAAGCAGCCCTCCTACTGGGGCAGGACAGAAGATGGAGCTCATGACTAGAAGGAGGGATGGAAAGAAATCCCACAGAAAGCGACTTGCAGCCAGGGCCCACACCAGGCTGCTTCTGGAGATTTCTGGAAGACACACCTGGCCAGGCTCTGAAAAGCACCATACCCACTGAAGCAGGCGAAGGTGAAGACCTGCACCTAGAAGCTGCAACCTCTCCCTGGCTAAACCAGCTTTCCGCAGGCCTGCAGGGCTCAGCCAAACAGAAGCAGGTGCAAGGGAGGTGGCCTGGGGGGGCGGGAGCCAGCCCCACCAGGCTGGGCCACATGCACGAGGCCACCGTCCGAGGCTACTTACTCCTCGAGAGGGAGCCAGCTCCTCGCTGCTCTGGCCAGAGGAATACAGACTGACATATTCACCCTCACCAGCTTCCTCACTGGCGTTTTCGCTCTGGGGGAGACAGGATGAGAGGAGAGACGATCGGCAGGCCCTCCAGCCAGTCCCTGGCTCAGAGGGCAGCCAGCAGGTCTGGCCTGGACCTGGATGCTCCTTTTACAAGAAAGACCCAGAGCTGTGCTCTACTCTCTCTGGGAAGTGCTTCCCCAGGGTCAGAGGATGAAGCTGCTTTTGCCAACTCTTGTCTCTGGGCTTGTGGGGACCCTAATTTTGGCTGGATCTTCCCCACAGGTGTCGAGGGCCATCCTGGGAATGGCTTTGGAAAGGTAGCCTCCAAAGGCAGGGAAAGAAGCAACATGTTTGACAACTTCAGGCTGGAAGAAGAGGAAGCCTCCTGTGGACATCCTCTCTGCCCCTCCACCTGCCCCCTCCCACCTGCCCTCCAGTCTGAAAGGAAGCTCTGCCCAGGGTTAGAGAGGAAGCACTAGGGCCATCCACAGTAAACGAGGCCTCTCCCTGGCACCTCCTGGATCTCTTGACACTTCCTATTTCCAGAGGGGTCTGTGCCTTTCTCTTCAAACAGAACGCCGGTTATCTATCTTATCCTTACCACAAGTTACTGCCTTTATCTTATTTTTATTTTTGGTACCAGGGATTAAACTCAGGGGCACTCAGCCACTGAGCCACATTCCCAACCCTATTTTGTATTTTATTTAGAGACAGGGTTTCACTGAGTTGCTTAGTGCCTCGCTTTTTGCTGAGGCTGGTTTTGAACTTGCGATCCTCCTGTCTCAGCCTCCCGAGCTATTGGGATCACAGGTATGCACCACCCCACCAGGCATTATTGACCGTTACACTAGTCCACGAGGGGAAACCAGGTTCCTAGCTGGATGGTAATGTTGTGTAAGAGCCTTGATTTCTGTTCTGAAGCAGACGGGCTGCTGTTGCACCCCGACCTTCTGTGGCTGTCAATCCAGCTGGGTGCCAGCAGGCACACCCCAGCAGCACGCTGAACTGCTGGTGAGGAACAGCAACACCACTTCCTACCACCGCGCAGCCCCACGTGCAGCCGTGTGCGTGCTGAGTTCTCACCGAGTCAGCGCAAGAGGTTTCGGAAGGAAGGCAGACAGTGTTCCCATGAAAGCTGCTCTCCTGAGAGGATGAGAGAGGCCCGGTCATGGTGCTGGGAGGCGGACCGGCTACGGCAGGCACCGCCAAGTCCGAGCTCTGAGACGGGTGGACAGGTGGGAAATGCGGAGAGGAAGAGGAGGTAGGCGGAAGGAAAGGTTGGACGGAAGCCTGGTGGTGAGGCACGAAGTCCTGGGAGTAGGACCTAAACACAGATTTGTACTACAGAATCAAAGCAGAAAACAAACACAAAAACGAGAATACGGGAAGGAGAAGACAGACAAGAGAAGAAGTCATTAGATTAGCTGGCTGCACGGCGGCAGGTGTTCTCACCAACTCCACCTACCAGGGCCAGCGCGCCAGGCCAACTCCTGCGTCCTCCAGCTCTGAGGCCCCGCACCCCTCACTGCTCCCCAGAGAGGGCCCTCGGGGCTGAGGACTGACCAGAATGGTCCTCTGTGTCCGAGCAGCAGGCCACCCCCCTCCTTCCCTCAAGGACAGCAAATCCCACTCAGCATGCAGATGGCCACGCATTCCTCTGCGGCAGAAAATTAAAGCTATACAACCCAGCCCAACACCTTTGAGTGCTTCCAGGAACTGGGGGGCTGAATTCCATGCTGCACTCTATGTATCCATGGTGAATCTTTCAGACAAATCCCTTTGGTTTATCCCTTAAAAGACAAATTCTGCAACCTTTTAAACATTGTCATCCACCTAAAGCCCTGCTAGAATGGAAGGGTGTGAGTAAGCCTTGAGTGGCTAGAAGCCTGCTGCCGAGGAGGCCAAAATGTCGGTGCCCTCACTTCCCTTCCTAGGCAGCCTCGTCTTCCGCTTTTCTTCCACTGCCTTGTTTTTAGGCAAACGCAGCAATCTCACAGCACTTCCCACGCCACCCCAACTCTCATCAGACAGAAGAGCCAGACAGCAGACTGAGGAGCACCTCCACGTGTCCCCAGCTTCAGGTCTAATGAGCACTCCCCAAGGCCGGGATCTAGCCACCAAGCTGAGAACCTGATGATGTTGACATGCCCAGCAGAGACCTGCCAATGCGTGCTGACCCCCCTAGGGACTAGGAGAGCAGTGATGGGAGGGACGGTGCCTTAAGTTTTCGCCCACCACACACGCCAACACGAAGGTGTATATTGCCCCTCTGCACTTGCTGTGGCCCGGGACTTTCGGAACCCATGGAAATCTGTGCGTGCTGCACACGCTGGCCTTGCCTGCAATCCAAGACAGGAGGATCACAAGTTCAAGGTCAGCCTCAGCAACTCAGAGAGACCCTGTCTCAAAGTCAAAACAAATAAAAATGGTTGAGGATGAAACTCAGTGGTAAAGTGCCTCTGAATTCAATTCCCAATACCAAAATAAACAAATAAATAAAAAGGATGGGGGTAAAATGCCCCTGGGCTCAATCCCCAGTACAAAAAGAAACAAACAAAATCCCCCTAAATAAAAACAAACCATGGGAATCAGGGAAAGGAAGAAGAGACAAAGGTGTAGACTAACAGGAGGTCGAAACTCTTATGTCCCTCAGTGGCTGTGCCAAGCTCCCCTTCAGCTGCAGCAACGCGAGGCACAGGTCCGTCCTCTATCCACCGTGTGGCAGCCCACCCGGTCATGCTCATCAGAGCTCAAAGCTCTTCCTGTCCTCACCCTCAGGGAGGCCATGACCCTCTTGCCCTATGAGCTCCAAGGCTCTTGGTTTGTGTTGGACCTGGGACGCCTGCCCTAGGGACCCACACATTTCACTTCCCTATCTAATTCACCAACTCAAGGCTAGCCCTTGGCCATGGTTAAGCAAATTAGTGGAAGTGCTGTGCAAGTTCTGACCAATCAACGTCAGACACCCCGACTCCTGTGGCCAGTGAAGCTCCATGCACATGCACCCACCTAGAGAAACAGGGAGCAGAGGCCCAGCTTCTCACCCAGGCTGTGGACTCTCGCCCTGAGCCACAGCAGTGCCACACTCCCCTGAACCCTCCAGCAGCTTGTGGGTGGCTCCATAGGCCTGGGGACTCTGGGTTTTCCTGTGTTTCTCTGGCTGGGGTGTACAGTGTGAGAGGCTGCTCTGCGGGGACCCCGAAGGACTCTCAGGCCGTGGCTTTGTCCCCTGCAGAGCTGGGTTCTCAGTTCTGTTGGCTGCTCCCTCTCCAGAGACTGGTGCGGCCTCCAGTCAGCAGATCCACCTACTTGCTGCCACCTGATTTAAGAGTTACCCCCAGGCAGACTCTTCCTGGAGTCCAGGGCAGCTCTCAGTAATGCCCTACCCTCACACCCACGGGCCTCACACCAAGCACCCAGGCAGGAAGTGCTCTGAAGAAACAGCCCTGGCTCACAGACACAAATGGCTTTCGTGCAGCCTCAAAGACCTCACACTCAGGAAGCGGCTTCCAAGTGGATTACCGGGTGTGTGCGACAAGATTTGATATGGCAAGTTCAGGGTAGACTTCCACATGGACTTCTGGGAGAGGTACAGGGAACAGCTGGATGCCAGTCCTCAAGTCACCTAGGCATGGCTTGACCCCTTATCACCTTCCCATCTGTGACCTTGGGCAAGGGATTTAAGTTCATCTTTAAAATGGGGATGAAAATGACAGCACTTCAGTCTGTGGCCATTCAATAAAGGAATGTCCTGTCCTGCCCTCCAAATACCAGCATAGGAGCTACTATAAATCACAGGGTGAGCACTACAGAGCAGCCTGACACATATTTGCTAGATGAACAAACACTTAGAAATTGATTCTATTATTAACATGCCAAGGCCTTGGCTGACCAGCAGCAGTGCCTCAGCTGTGAGTGTGCAAGGTAAGGAAAAAGCTTTGCCACTTGCCTGGGCTCAGAGACCAGGAACAGAGGGAAGGAGGCTCAGGGATGTCACCAGGGAGGAAGGAGAAGAGTGGAGAGTTGGCATCTCTAGGACAAAGGGGCCTGGATGCCCTCTCTCCCCAGCTTGTATTCTGGCATTCCAGCTATGTGTTCGTGCTGGACAAGAGCCAGGCCTGAACGATACTGCACCTTGGCAGGTGGGAGGTGCCAGGGAAGGCTCTTGAATCATCATGAAGTGCATCCTGGTTTCTTCACAGTTCTGTAGATGCCACGAAGCATGCTGGGGCTCAGAGTCACACCATTTTCAACAAGTCCGGGTTTCTATCATTTCCCTAGAGAAATACTTCCAGTCCCTTTGAGACTGTGCTCATTCCCAGGGCAGGGAGGGTAGGGACGGCCACTTTGTACCACGCCACTCAGCCCCAGCCTGGAGGCTATTTTTGGTTGGTGCCTGGCTGTACTTTTGACAAGCTGCTGCTCTCTGTGCTGCAGGAATTTTTATTTATAGCCAAAGTGACACCATTTGGGCTGTAGATTCTAGAATACAAGGTGCTCCTGTCTGGCCCCTACAAACTTCTGCAGGAGATCTGGGGGTGCTAAGGTAAGTAAGCAGGTAGGATAGGGATGTAGTCAGTCAAAATGACAGCAAGTCTGGGCACGGTGGCGCAGGCCTGTATTTTGCAGTGAGTCAGTCAGGAGGATCACGAGTTCAAAGCCAGCCTCAGCAACTTAGTAAGGCCATCTCAAAACAAAAAATAAAAAAGGGATGGAGATGTAGCTCTTTGGCAGCATACTGCTGGGTTCATTCCCCAGCACCAAGAAAACAGAACTAGCAAGGACCACTGAGGACAAGGACTGTTACCCTCACTGAGTACATCCTGCTGGGCAGATGAGAAGCCAAGAGTTTTATATGGATCTTCTCATTTAACATGTGGGAACTGCTACTGTGATCCTTACAATGAATAAATTGAGACCACACACCTAATAACTCACAGCTAGCAAGAGGTGGTGCTGGGCTGGCCTGTACCACATTCAGAGGTTCATTCTGGGCACATGACCAGACCTTGCCTCAACCCCCTACCTCTGCAGCATACAGCCCGTTGACTGCTTGGATCCTGAGTGCTGTGTGCTGCCGAGTGCGGGAAAGGCAGTGATCCAGGGGTGCAGAGTGGGTCTGGGCCAGTATTCCAGGGCAGACCGGAAAGGTGGAGGCAGAGCCAGCTCTTCTGAGAACACAAACCTGGGAGTGCTCCTAAGTTGTTAAGTGAAAAAGAAGGTAGAGGCTGAGGGACAGCCTTCGATGTTCACTGTGAGCAGTGTGTGAAGGTGGAGCCAACTGAAGCTGGTAGGCATCAGTTTCCTCTGCACTTTAGTCCTAGCATGAAAAAGGACAGGGATGGGCCGTGGTTGCTTTGGCAAAAAAGCAAAGCAGGAAAATTTATCTCCAAGTGAAAGTTCCTGAGTCCTCAATGCAACAGCCACTCCATTTAATTCCAGATGTTCAGGAAACCCCAGGTGTTAGGGAAGGCAGCCTGTACCTGGGAGGTAGGGCTGGAGCAGAGGCCCAGGGACCTTGGCTAAATGCTGCTTTGCAGGTACTTGAGCGCCCAGCCTTGCAGGGCTTCAGCTCTACCAGCAGTAGGGAAAGTGCTTTGCCACTGAATGGACTCCCTGTACAGGTGAGCGCTAGGGAAGAGAAGCTGCCAGAGACTGGGTGCTGCTTAGTAAGCTGTAGCTCACCAAGGCTCAGGACATCAGTGCCTTTGGATGCACAAAACAGAAGAGCTACTGGACAGCTGCTTTTCAGGCTTACAATTTTAATCCCTTGTTTGTGAGAAAACACACCCAGGAGAAGCTACTTTCCAGTGTGCCATGGGCTCTCCCTGTGAATTGCCAGGCACCACTGTCAGCACTGTCCCTGGCTCAGAGCATACTCCCTTCAACAGGGCTTGCCAGTGGCATGATTTGTTCTCGAAGGGAGTCAGTGCACAGTGCTCTGCAGAGTTGCCTGGGGAGACACTGGTCTGATGTGTTCTTATGGAGATGGCATGTGATCATTCCTAGGAGAGACACTCCTTACACCACGTGGCAACCTGGAGGGAACAGCTCTGCCACTTCCTTCTCTCATTCCTGGTCCCAACCAGCAGATTACAAAAGTCATCATGTGGGTCCACCTTGGGCCCAAAGGCAATACCCTTCTTTATAAAATGATCACATTTTATGTAATGACAGAGGATGAGCTTCCAAAGTCAAACGGCAAACCGTGAGGCAGATGTCGCAAGCTCCAGGGCCCAAGGTCTCTCACAGGCTGCTTATCTTGCACCCAGCAAGGAGGGCACTTGGGGATGCTTTTTTGTGGGAATGATGTCTGCACTAGCCTTACTGAGAAAGGTGGCATTAGCATGTCAGGCCCAAAAGACACCCTCTTCCTGTTGGAACAAACGCCTTAGTGGTTTAGGATGTGACAACAAAAATGTCATGCTTGGGAGGGTTTTGGGTAGTAAAGTGGCAAATGCAGAAGTGACATGTCCCTGCAATGTCACAGAGCTCCCTTGAGAGATGCATCCTGCCCCAGGGCCCTTGACAGTCATCCTCCTGCAAACCTCAGGGCACTTGAGGGTGCTCTGTATGTTCACCAAATGCTGATCTGAGAGCATCAACTCTAGAGGAAGCTTAGTTCAGATTAAAATAGGATCCAAATGCAGTCTAGCCATCTAATGGGACTACTTTTACACACATTGGAGTTCAGCAGCATGACAGGAGCTCTCACTTACTTTTGCACAGAAGTCTACTTAGAGCCTTAGCTACCCTCGGTGAAGTGTCAGAACATGGTAGAGAAACAAGGCCCTCAATGTCCCTTTTCAGTCTGTCTCCTGTTCCATCTTCATCTCCCCACTTCCTGTTTGGCTTAGACCAGTTGGTATTCCCATGATCTTTATGATGGTTGCTAAGTGAATTCTCAGGGATGGTCATGGCCAGGAGGTTGGGGGGGCGGGTACAGCAAGTGAGCAAGAGACATGGATGCACTGGAGGAGTGTCAGGAGCCGGCTTGGCTGGAAAGGCTGCCTCACAGTGAGGGGACAGCCAGGGCAGAGGCTCAGCCTTTTGAGAGTGTATGTGTGCTGCAGTACAAACACCTGGCTCCCCCATCTCAGGAAGGTGACTGCTGTACGTAGACAGGTACCAGCTGCTACCCAGGCCCTATAAAAACCTGAGGTCCTCACATGACACACCTTTCACTTTCTCATCCCAAAGATTCTTTTAAAACAAATAACAGTTATTTTGGGATATCAAATACCCTCTTGAAACGGGGAGGGGGGGCAGTTTTACTCATGAGGACCCATCTGGCAGTCAAGATGGAAAAGAAACATGGCAGACTGCTGGAACACCCATCACTTTATGCTAGCAAAGGGAGGAGGCACAAGAGGACAGCAAGAGATGCAGGAATACTGCAAGGCCTGGAGAGCACTGGCCACCCTGTGGTCCCTGAGACTCAATGATATCTGGTCAAGGGAGACAAGAACATGGACCAAGCCCTAAACTTCCAAGATTTGCACAACCAGAGTTCAGAATAGGGAAAGGGCAGGTAGAGGAGACGGCTGGGAAACAGGATGTGGAGGGAATGGGTGAGGTGGAAATGGCAGGCAGCTCAGAAGGCAAGAGCCCAGACAGCCCTGGAGGGAGAATCTGCGACAGGGAGAGGGCAGAAGGCTCAGCAGCAGTGCTGCCTCTGGGAGGGGCAGCTTCTCCAGCCCCTGGGCCCCAGGAGACCTTGCCTGCTTCTCTCCACCTTCCTTGACTGCCTCTGTCACCCTCCCTAATGCCTTTCTCCTGTCGGTTAGTTTTAGTGCTCCTGCATGAGGACATGCAGAAGATTTAGATTCGGTCTGTGCTGCTGCTCAGACCTCCAAGGACTATGGCCCTTATCAGAAAAGAAAGGGCATCTGTGAGCCAGGAGCTGACACTCCACTGACTGAGGGCACTTGTGGGTGGGGCTGAGGCAGAGGGGAAGACGGGGTGCTGCAAGAACTACAGCCTGCCTCGGGCCTGACCTGTAGGCCTAGGTCACATGAAAGACTGGCCTGAGCTCATGGGCCATGCAGCAAGCTCAGTAAGTAGGTGGCACCCGAGGTGGGCAACTGGCTCTTCCCAGTGGAGGGCGGGAGGCTGGAACTGCCCCAGCCCCTCTGACCTCTCTCCTACAACCTCAATCCCTGGGAGCTTGCACTAGGGATGACCCTCCACCCTTGAGGCAGGCTCTTGGCTTGGACACAATTGGCTGACTTCCCTGCCCTTCAACTCCCTGAAACCAAGTGTCCTTCAAGTTGTAGTTCCAGCCCCACCCCATGAGGTGCTGTCACCCTGATCTGCCCCCTCTGTGAGTCCCACACCACTGTTTACACTTTGCCAGAACCCAAGTCTGTCTGTTCAGCCTGCAGGACTGCAAGCTCCTCTTGGGCATGGGACCATCTGTTTTCACCCCTCTTGAAATTTTTGGGGACATCCCGGTGTGCTGGCTAAACCCCTCTCGGGGTCCTGGGGAAGAGTGAACAGGAACACTCCTTCAGCTCCCACTTCAGCACATCATCCAATGTAGGTTTACTGCGCTACAAGTTCCCCTGGCAAGAGGGTTTCAAGGTTAGAATGAATGTTTTAGTAGAAGGTACAGGTCACTGCACCAAGAACCGTGACAGGTCCCTCCAGGTTGGACAACTGTTACATTCCCAGGGTGCCCCCCTGAATTCTATGCTGGACCAACACAGGCCCAGGAACATGGGCTGAACAGGGACCAAGGGCTGCTCTAACTGTGAGGCAAAACCTCATGCCTGGGCTCATGTTGACGTCTAATCAGAGACAAGGATGAGTAAGGTGCCCTAAAACAGAATCACTTCTCTGGGGTTCAGCAGGTTAGACGACAGATGCTCCAAACAGGCCACTACCAATGGTTCTCGAAAGACTTTCCTTTTAATGAAATGAAGCACCCGATTAGCTCGGCCTCCTCGGGCTCCCTCCTGGAGCTGGTGCTGAGAGGCAGTATGAGAGATGCAAGCTGCCTTAAGATGCCCTGTGTCCCATGGATGAAAACCAAGACACATGCATAACCAAGCTTAGCTAAAATGCCCTCGAATGTTAACATTCCAGTTCAGCCACAGTTCTCCAACCACTAGGTGCTCAGAGGGGCTCCGGAGAATCTCTTAGGATAACCCACACTTTCTGCCAACATCATGGGAAGGAAACAGTCAAGAGCTGGGTTGTCTATCAGCCAAGTTTTGTGCAAGAGTCATGGCAGCTTGCTGGAGGTGCCTCCTGAGGAGTCCAGGTGTCCAAGTGGCTGCCGGGGTGGGATGGAGAGGGCAGTGCTTAGCTTTCCAGCACACCCAGGCTGCTGAGGGCTCTGCAGAGTGCCCAGCACGCCACAGAAGGTCCACTCCAAGGTCAGGGAGTGCTAACCTGGAATTGGGTGCTAGATTGCTGTCCTGGGCACAGACGGACACCAGAGAAAACTGGGCTTGGGCAAGTTTCTCAAGTTACTCAGTCCAAACTCACCATTTACAGAGGGTGGACTGGGGTAAGATCAGCAGGAATGCATAGCTATTTTGGTTCTTGGGCAGAGGCAGGCTCTGGGAGAAGCTGTGCTCTGTAGTGTCGGTAGTGAACTATATAGAAATGGCTGCAACCCTCCCTGTGCTGGCCTGGGCCAGAGCCTGCACCTCCCCCAGGAGGTGGGTCTCCTTCCTCCTCCCTGGATCTGGGCAGCCCTGTGATCTCACTGAGCACCTGTGACTGAAGTGATGCTGCGCAGTCCTGGGCTCAGGCCTCAGGGTGCCTTGTACAGTTCCGCTGTTTCCTTGGAACCCTGCCAGGTGCCATGAGAACAAGCCCAGGCCAGCCTGACAGATGTGACAGAAACACCAGCCAACTGTCCCAGCTGAGGTCTCAGAGATGTTAGCAAGTGTCGCCAGATCAGCCACGCCTTGGCCAGATCAGCCCAGCCATCCCACTAGCCTGTGTCCTATGCAATGACAAATGTGGTTTGCTAAGCCACAGAGCAAAAGCTCCCGAACACAGCCTCACCTCACTCTCACCTACCTGGTGATGCTGCTCTTTCCTTGGCCTTTCTTCCTACGTGAGGAATGAAGAACATTCCCTTTTAAACATTCCTGAACACTTGGAGGACTGACATCAGGCCCAGTGGGAGAGCAGAGAAAAAGGCCCAGATGGCTCTGTCCTCCATGCTGGAGTGCTGACGCTGCCAACAGGGCTGTGCGTAATTCCCCACTCCTGCCCACCCAGCAGCCGTCCATCCTCGAGGCCCCAGAGAATCAGTGCTCACGCCCTTTCCCACCTATGTGCAGGGCTCTGCAGAAGGAAGTGGTGGGCGGTAGCACCTATGTCCGTGAGGCACAGGCTGCAGAAGAATGGAAGGTGCGCAGTTTCCAAGTGAAGAGCAGCGGGGAGTGACTCACCGAGGGCACAGGCAAGCTGCCGTGCCGGCTGAGAAAGGAGTTAGACACGGACACACTGAGGCCCTGAGTGGCACTGCCGTCCTCGGGGATGAAGGCCACTTTAGTTTGCTGCACACAGTAGGAGACAGAGGAGAAGGAAGAAGCAGCATAGGAGGCCTGCTGGGCAGAGGGGCGAGAAAAGGCAGGGAGAAGGGAGAGAGCAGAGAACGGTCAGCACGCGACGGCAAAGGCTGAGGAGGCTGCTCCCTAATCCTGCTGGCCCAGCTCAGGGACCAGAAGCTCTGCCAAGATTGAAGAAAAGACCCCTTTACTTCCTTATGACATATCTGCTAGGCAAACTCTCAGGTGGACTACAGCCAGGGGACAGGTGGGCTGGAGCCACAGATGTGGTTGACACTGGGCTCTGAGCTCCTCCTAGGGAGCAGAGCTCAGGTAGGGTCAGGCTGCCTGGGTTTGAACCTAGACCCTGCCACTGACCACCTGCTGGGCCTTCGACATTCCTGAAAGACCTCAGTGCCTCAGGTTTTCCATCTATAAAATGGGGTATGCTCTGGCACTTCCTGCATGGGGTGTGGGGAGGACTTGATGAGATGGAGCCAAGTCTACCAACATGCAAGGCCATAAGTAATTACTGCTGTTGTTGTCTGTAAGATGTGCCTAACGCCTCCCCGTGTACATTAGGGACAGGGCGTGACCACCAGCCAGCACGGCTTGTCATGTGGTGAGCCTGAGCTTCTGTCAATGGGCTCTGATCTCTGACTAGCTGTGGTCTTGGAGAAGTCTCTCTGGTCCTCAGCCTGTTTACTTACAACAGGGGCTGTGGTGAGGACCATGTGGAGCCACATGCCCGCTCCTGGGCCTGTCTGGGGAGGGAGGTGTTCAATAAGGTGTCCTAACCTCTCCTAAGGCCTCTCCTGGGGCTAACTTTGCTCCCACGCTGCCAGCCTGGTGCAGCAGGCAGGATGCTCCCTTGGAGTGGCTTCTGATCCCAGAGGCCCATCAGGGATCTGCCTTGGGCTCCTTAGCAGGGAGAAGATGCCCAAGGACAGTTGAGGGAACATGGGACATATCTTTAATGTGTCAGTGGTGTGGGCTGGGCAGGGCAGGGCAGAGGAAGAATGGAGACCTGAACACAGCACAGCACACAGCTTGGCGTGGCAGGACTGGAATCCTGGTCCCCGAGCCCAAGGTCAGCCCCTCCTCTAGCAGGCAGGGCTGCTCTGCCTGTGCTGTCCATGGTTCTCGGGATGAGACAACAGCCTGCTCAGCCAGCCAGTGCCCACCATAGGTAGGATGGCTCAGGACTCCGGGAACCAGATCAAGCACCAGGTGGCCACCAGGAGTAACCAAGGTTGTTTGTTCCCAGCTGGCAGCTGCCTCCCTGAAAAGGGGGCAGCACCATGTCCTCACAACAGATAGGTTACAGCTGGCCAGCATATGAGCAGAACAGCACAAGCCAAGGTCAGGGTCTGAAAAGGTCAGGACATCCCTCTGCAGAGTGTGGCTGGACCTGAGTCTTGGACCCTCAATTCCCACCAGGTTTGTCACCTGGTAGTAAAAAGAAGGCTGGAGCCCTGGGGTACGTGGCTGGCCTGCTGGGCTGACGCTGAGCGAGGTCTCGGACTGTGGCAGTGGCCTCCAGCGGGACACTCTGCCTTCTGCATGACTCATGCTTCACTCCCTCTGCGAGACCCTTGACACGGAGGTGTTTTAGGAGGACAGGGGCCGTGTCTGCAGCACAGAGCAGCTCTGTCTAAGACCATCCTGCTTCAATGGAGCTTGTTCTCATGGGGCCATTCCCGGCCAAGGGCTGGGATGCAAGTCACTCCATACAGCTAGGCCCATTATGGAAATAAAGTCCACAGATGGTCGTACACAGACCATGCCCTGTGCTTTAATTGAGTCCCTCCTCTCTGGGAGGTCTATATTGGAGCCAAAGAAGAAAGAAAAAATACAAGAGACCGTCAGCAGAGAAAGCAAACATTATGTGTACAAGCCCATCCCAGCTGCACGGGCTGCTCTGGAAAAGAAAGGCCCACTACGCCTAGGGTGGGGAGATGGAAGGATGTGAGACAGGCCGCCGGGGAGCATCTTGGGGGGAAGAGAAGGAACAGCACCTTCAACACCCAAGCCCAGGCCCTGTCATGGACAAAATGGGGGTTGAATTACCCCCAGGAAGGTGGCTATAGGTCTGGGAGGCCCAGCGTTGGTATCTGAAGCTGCCACTCACGGTAGTGCCAAGGATGCAGGGTGGGGAGAGGCCACTTACCAGCTGCCGCTGTTTGGGGGGCAGGGCGGGCGGTGGGGCCAGTTCCTGCAGAGAATCCCCGCCACTGAAGGAGTCGTTGAAACCGTACACTTCCATGAGTAGCTTGTTCTTCTGCTGGTAAATGTGCTCGTTCTGTGGCGTCTGGTAGAACATGGAGGGCTGCGGCTCTGAATAGTCCTCCAGCAACTGCATGTAGGCCAGCACTGCGAGACAGGGGAGGCCCTCGCATGCTCGCTCCCAGGCCACCCAGGGGCCCCTCCCACCCGCTCTTCCTATGGTAGCCAGGTGCCTTCCACGGAAAGCACATCGGGAGGGAGGGCAGGCAGAGCACAGGAAATTCTTGGGACCGTGATACCACTGACACCACAAACTCCCCACGTCTGACCCAGAGAGCAGCACCCTGCACTCTGAGGTTCAGGTAACTATGGTGCCTCAGCGAGGCTCATCCACTGGAACCAAAGGTCCTGCTCCAGAAGGGCTGGTCGTGGGGTGTGTGTTGTGTGGGGGCAGGATGGGGAGGTGGGAAGTCCCTCCCTTCCCACTCGGTGTTGTGAACTGTCTAAAAACAATGATTAAGGGAAGGTGCCCGGCTGCCTCACTCCCTTCCTGAAGAGCCCTCGGGGCTTTCCAGCAACACTTAGCAGGGGATGCTTCTATGGGCTCTGCCTCCGTGGGGCTCTCCAGCTGCAACTCACAGGGAGCTCAGTCCCAGCCTGTGCCCTCCCTGGCCCTTGGGCTGGGTTCCAGCTGCCACCTTGGGGTTTGCACACGTTTCCAGTTGCTCCAAAAATTCTACCTGTGGCTAAATGCTTGGGGGCTCCTACAAGTAGCCTTCCCCTTGCCCAGTGCCCTGCTGCCTGGGCATGTTCTCCTTGGCTCTTCTTGTGGTTTGCAGTGAGCTGCCTGTGGCCTTCCCACCTTCACAAAGTTTATTTACTATGTGCCTACTGGACACACTGGGCACCTGCACAGGCACTGGGACTGTACCAGGGCCAGGAAGACACATCCTCCATTTGTGGGGCACATCTTCTTCTCCAGGCAGCTGACAGACATATAGTCATGGGGAAACTGGTCCTACAGAGAAAAGTGAAGTGCAGTGGACGAACCATGTGACAAAAGAGGACCTTCAAGGCTGGGAAGAGGGTGGGCAGGCAAAGAATCGCAGGCAGGGGACAGTGAAGAGGGCCTGGCCCAGTTTTGAGGCCACCTTGCACTGTGAACAGGACAGGGCAGCGGGCAGCAGGCTTTATTCTGAACACAGGGGGAACTACTGGAGGGTTACACTCTTGGCGTTTCTGGGTGGGGCAGGGGGCACGACTGATCCCTTGAGAAAACGACTCTGGACCACAAGCTCTTCTGGGGAAGGATCGTGGTGCAAGAAGGCTGGTGGCCACACCTGCAATCTCAGCAACCTGGGGAGCTGAGGCAGGAGGATCACAAGTTCCAGGCCAGCCCCACCAACTTAGTGAGGTCCTGTCTCAAAAATATAAAGGGCTGGGAATGTAGCTCAGTGGCAGAGCACCTGCCTAGCGTGTGCAAAGCCCTAGGTTACACACACACACACACACACACGCACACGCAACAGGATTTATTGCCTTCCCCTAAAGGGTTGAAGCTCAAAGGCAGGGACCATGTCTGGCTTGTGCTGTCCCTAGTGTGCCTATAAACACTCATAGAATGAGGAATGGGAAACATGCCCTCAGAAAGTGTCCTTGGGAACCTGCTGAATCAGACGAGCCCTGAGCCCCAAGCCCTGGGGTATGTGTGGTAAAGCACCCACAGGGCGTGCAAAAAAATGCCAGCTACTAAACTCAGTTCTGCCCTTCAAGATGAAAGGCTAAGCCACCCCTGACGGAAGGATGGACACTGAGGGAAAAAGGTGCTTAAGTTTGAAAACAGACCTCTTCCCCTCTAGCCCTGGTAGAAGCCCCCACCCCTGCTGTCCTGGTAGCCTGATGTGGAGCAGCCTGTCCAGGCTGGCCAGCATCCCTTGCCTACACAGCATGGCCTGGCCCAGCTGGGGAAGTGAGAAGCCGAAGAGCAAGGAGCTCAGCTGTCAGGTCTCAGTGACCTTGTCCTTGCCCCGCAGGCTCCTCTCCATGAAGCAGGTGTGGCACCCTAAGCACCCGTGGGGCATCAGTGTGTGCTTCATTCCCGATTTTGGGGTCAGTGATCTGCCCCACTGCCTAGAGGACCAGAGGGCTCTGGAAGTGGGCTGGAGCACACAGCTGCCTGGTGACCTCGCACAGTGGTGAGGGCTGCATGGAGCAGAAGCCCAGCTTCTAATCTCCATCAAACACAGACTTAGTGCTGCCCTGACACTGCCCACGGCAGAGTTGAGGTCAAGGCCGGCACCCCAAACACCTGTGTCCTGGAATCCTGTACTGTCCTCCTTTCTCTAGGCAGCGGGGCTCATGGGTTCTGGGATAGTTCCCATGTTAGGAAGAAAACACTCTTGGCCTCTTGACACCTGGTTAGAAAAGGTACCAATGAATTTACTTACAGAGGGAACTAAGATGACAAGAGCTGGGAAGAAAAGGGAACCTGGGTTCAGAAGATGGGACCTAAGTCAGTGTGTGGGTAGATCTCAGCTATCTCTTAAGCCAGCGCCTTCCCCTCAAACCACATTACAGTGCCATAGCCCTTGCCTGGCAAAGCTGAGGTTCAGATGCCAAGGGAAGGTGGCCAGGATGGCTCCATGGTGCGGGACACTGCGTTTCCAAACAACCCGAGCAGGGGTCACAGGAAATCCAGGAAGGCAGAGGCATTCTCAGCGGGGTTATGGTCCTTCCCTCTGGAGCTCTGCTGAGGAAGGGGTGGAGGTCCTTCCTCACTTGCAAGAATAAGCAAGCCCTTCTTGTTAGCTCCAACAGCCATGCGGGGTACAGCTCCTGGCGGACCTGGCCATGTGGGGTACAGCTCCTGGTGCCCCATGCCACAGTGCAACTGCTGCACCACTGCTGCACCACTGACACCAAGTTCCACAGAAGATGCCAGCCCAGGAAGGCGACCTGCACCCTACCATCTGCTCCCTGGAAGGACCAAGCAACCACCTCTGCCTGGTGTTCTGGCAAGCTGTGGTCCTTCAGGTCTATAGAACTCCAGACGATGTGGTCCTGGTAGAGACCTGCCCCTGTTCCTGCCAGGAATGGCAGTGGTGTTCTAGACCCCTGAAACAAGGAGCTCAGTCCCTTTCCAAAGCAACAGCAACTGATTGGAGGCTGTTCACACTGGCCCGGTTGGGAAGGCTCAGTGGCTGGCACTGCTAGGCCCTGGGGCTGTAGGGACTTCAGATGTCAGACAGCAATCAGGAAGCTCCCCTGGCACCAGGGACCCAAGAAGCTGCCCTTGGCAAGGGGGCCAGGGTCCTTCAAGATGTCAGATCACTCCAGGACGAGGACACACTGTGACACCTGACTGAACACGTATGAGTTTGATCTGGCAGTAGTTCAATGTGAGGAATGGTGCTGATCTCTTCCCCCAAAAGCAATTTTTTTTTTTTTTTGGTACCAGGGATTGAACTCAGGGGCACTCAACCACGGAGTCACATCCCCAGCCCTACTTTGTATTTTATTTAGAGACAGGGTCTCACTGAGTTGCTTAGTGCCCCACTTTTGCTGAGGCTGGCTTTGAACTTGAGATCTTCCTGCCTCAGCCTCTCGAGCTGCTGGGATTACAGATGTGTGCCACCGTGCCCACCTTTTCAAAGCAATTTTGTGAGATGCTTTTTTTTTACAGCGTCACAGGCTGGAAGTCTCCAAGGGTCCTCTCAGGGGAACAGAGCAGATTCTGGACCAAGACTAAGCCTTGGGGTACCTCAAGTTTGGGACTCTTTTGGAGAGCACAGAAAAGACTATATAAGGTCACTACTGAAAACTGGAGGGGTGTTGAAGGAGAGGGCTGGATGACCTCCTTGGCTTGGAGGGTTTGGAGTGTGCTGCCATCCAAGAGCCATCATCCCTCACACTGTGCCAGCTCCCTCATCTCCAGGACTAAGCTAATGACACCTGCCTTCTCAGGTGGCCAGGACTTGAGAGCCAAGCTGTGACACTTAGCTCAGGACACCATACCTTGGCCCCGTGGTTTCTGAAGATTTGTAGGTGAAGTGCTCCAGTCACAGTGGAGAGCACCTCACACAGTGCCTGGCCCCAGGGAAAGATACTTTCAGTCTCTTGAGACCGCTTGACAGGAACCATGGCCACCCTTCTTCCCCTTCCTTCTCTACAGATTTTGCCCAGGAACCGCCACCCACACTTGTTCTCAGAGCTGGGAGAGGAAGGCTTCTAGCTTCCAGGCCAGGCAGCACCGTCTGTCTGGTGGAATTTGCAGGGATGCAGTCCTGCCCTATATCTGAGTCCCAGGGACTCTCAGGAAAGGAAGGGGTGGGTCCATAAGGGGATGCTGCTACAGGTAGGGTGGGTGGAAGGAGAGGCCAAGGCTTCCTTAAAGGCTTCCCTGTGCTGAGGGAGACGCCCAGGGGACATTCCTGGCATAGCTGCTGTGTACCCCTCACCAGTACCCTGGTCTCTAATGAGCAGGCTTCCAGGACAGATGGGAATGACATCACTAGCCCCACAGAGCTGGCTCTCCCTCCGCTGGGAGGAGTGGGGAAGCCACACCTTCACAGCGGCCTCCTCTCAAGGTCCAGCTGGCTCAAGGCAGCCCTGCTACTTTAACCAAGCCCCTCCTCCTTTCTTAGAGGAGGGGTGCTCTGGTCTGCACTCTGGAATGGAGACCCTATTTCTAGTTTGTAGGGTTCTGTGGCATGCTTCCACCCAGGCCAGGGAATCCTGGGACCATTGTGGCCACATGTATCAAAATGGTGACAGCTGGTCTGCCAGGGAAAATCAGGGAACAGTGCCAGGGAAGTGGGAGGCAGAGGGACTGGTGACTGCGATGTGCAACAGTTAGGGAGCTGGGAGGAAATGGAGTTTCCAGAACGCTGCTTAGTAATTCTATGGCAAATCTTCAGTTGGAAAATATCCAAACACAAGTATTCAATGTTTTAGATCCACCCCAATGCTGGTAATTTCTATCAAAACATCTGGTTCACAAGGCATCCTCGGCCCTTCCTGCAGGCCACCTCAGGTCATTCTATCAGCATGCGGTCCTGCATCTGCAGATAGGACAGTGTGTACCCAGGGTGCACCCGGTGTTTTGCTAAACGGGGGTCCTTAGAAAACCACCCCGTGGGCACCAGGAGGGTTCTGTTCAAATATCCACCTCACTTTACATAGATATTGCTGCAACCTGTCCTGCGTGCCCCGACACTTGTGTCTTCAGGCCAAAAGGTCAACTGCCTCTACCTGAAGAGGACAAGCACTCAGGAAGGGACCAGCGTGAGACTTTACAGAGACCACTTTCGGAGAGGTCAACTTACGGAGCTTTGAAAACAACCGTCAGTGATGAGAGCACAGGGCTCCCTGATGTGGCCACCCTTTCATGAAACACCCAGGCCCCTGGCTTCACTTCAGACTAATGCCTGAACTACCTGAACCCAACCCACTCTGCTCTAGCTTACACAGTGCACTTCCTGATGGAGCTCGACAGAGGCTTACTGTGTTTGTTTTTCTTCTCTGGTAGAGGAGGTGGCTGCTCTGGATCCCCCGCTGACTCAGGAGCAGTAAAATCACCCACAAACTCGATGGGGGCTGAGGAGCCTCCTTGCTGAAAGGGGAGGACAGCAGCGAAGGGCGTGTAGGGGAGAGCTGGGGCCGGGGCCGGGTTCTGTAGGTCGTCCTCGGGGATGTTGTCGTACTGCGAGGGGTGCCGCTCATAGGATGCCCTGCAGCCAGCACTGTCCGAGGCCTGGGAAGCTGCGCTCCGTCGCTTCTTCTCAGGCAAAGCAGGTGGTGTGTCTGTCTGCCGCCCCAGGGCAGAGGGTCCCTCAGACTGGGGACAGCTTCCAAGAGGCAGCTGGAAAGGATTGCTGGGAAACGGAGACCCAGTCTCCCCCAAGGACTCCGGCAGCGGGCTAAGGTTGCAGGCCACGTGCTGAGGTATCTGGTCTGCGTTGGAGAGGTCTTGCTGGAGGAATTCATAGTCAGGATCATAGTGATCTAAAAACCCAACAGGAAACATGCCTGTCAGCCACGAGGCCCTGGCCAAACAACGAACCCCTTCCTACTGTGCCCAGTCTTGCCTCACAGAGGGACACAAATGTGTCTCTGCTCTCTTCTATGCAAGTTCTTGCTTTATCTGGTATTGTTCATTCTGCTCCTTGACTGTCAATCAGATGGGGACGTGCCTGTACTAGTCCTTGCACTTTGTGCTCACCCCCACCGTATATTTATATTTATTTATTTCAGGAGGTGCTGGGAATTGAACCCAGGGCCTCATGTGCATGCTACGCAAGAACTCTGTAGCATTGAGCTAAATCCCCAGTCCTTTCCTATTTTAAAAACATTTATTGCTTTAAAAAATATTATAAACACCGCAGAAAACATGGCAAACCATCATAAAAATAAATATGACCCACTCCCAGGATCTATCATCTTTGCTTACATTTGATGTATTTTCTGGGTAAACAGTCCTGGGTTTTTCCATTCATCAACATATCATAAGTGATTTCTAATAGCTACAGATGATTCCACTAAACAAAGGTACCATAACTCATCTGATTCCC
This sequence comes from Marmota monax, assembly GCF_021218885.2. Classification (NCBI taxonomy): domain Eukaryota; kingdom Metazoa; phylum Chordata; class Mammalia; order Rodentia; family Sciuridae; genus Marmota; species Marmota monax. Next base: position 23,273,582 of record NW_026692912.1, read on the forward strand.
AGCATTGGTTCTCTAGTGTTTTCAGATTACCACCAGTCCTAACGATGTAGGGATTAATGTCCTTGAGAGAAATCTTGCTATAGGTCTCTGATGATGCTCTTAGACACATCCTTGGAAGTGAAAACATCTCATGCATGGGACACAGATAGCGTAGCGCTGTCAAACCCTTGCCAAATGCAGTCGGCCCACATGGTCTGCATTTGGCACCAGCCACAACTGCCTGTGTAACTCTGTCCAACACTGTCAGGGGCGCAGGGCTTCATTTAGAGATCCAGGTGCAGGTGGCCATGAGAATGTAGCACACACTGACAGGCCATCCGCGGACAGTGCTCACCTGAGCGCCTGACTCTGAGGCTTTGTGCTGATACAAGTGTTGGCTTCCTTGAAGGCCAGACACTAGCCTCATTTTGCAGATGAGGCCTGGATTTTAAGTGATATGGTCAGGGTCACCTAGTCAAGACTGGCATTAGCTGGGACTCAAGCCTAGGATGGTATAGTCCCAAGAAACCAACAAGAAAGGAGACAGGAGTTGCCCGAAGCTCACCTAGTGTTTCACAGCTTGTGTTCCGGGAGCACTGTCCACTGTCCCTGTCCAGAGAAGAGAGCTGCTCATCCGACTTGCTGAGCTTGCCTATGCTGCTGCAGGGGGAGAGGCGGGGAGACTCTCCGCCATATGAGTGGCTGCCCCCTGACAGTCGCCTCTGTGCATAACAGTCAACCTCAAAATCCTCAGAAAGAAAAATAAAACAAGTCAAGTCACTTCTGAGAATGGTGGCAGAGACTGAGGACAAGGCAAAATGGGCACATTGACTCAGAGAAGGAAATAGCCCTGTTCAGAAACCACTTCTGATGTCAGCAATACAATGACATATAGAGACAGAAAGGAAGTCCTGGTGGAGGAGTGGACAAAGATGTCCTCAGGAGATGCCCTGTGGCTCCAGCCTACCTACCAGCCCCCTGGGGAAGAAGGAGGATGACAGAACCCCACCCTCACAGCCTCTCCACCTGACCACAGCAGGGCCTCAGGGTCAAATTCCCAACCTCCACCCTTCACCTGTGCACACAGCAGCAGGGCTGCATTACCTGCCTATTAATTCCAACAGGCAAACTGGAGCCACTGGTGGCCCGACTCATGGGGGCTACCACAGCCACCCGGGTAGGGGACGGTGCTGACTGTCTTTTCTTGGGTGGCAATGCTGGTGGACTGAAAGAGACCAAAACATGTAGACAAACCAGATGTCACAAACAAGAGTGCTTTAGAGCCAGGCGTAGGGGTGCATGCCCATAACCCAGCAACTTGGGAAGCAGGGCAAGAGGTTCGCAAGTTCAAGGTCAGCCTCAGCAACTTAGTAAGGCCTTATGTAATTTATTGAGACTGTGTCTCAAAAAAATAAATAAAAAGAGCTGGGGGTGTGGCTCAGTGGTTAAACACCTCTGGGTTCTATCCCCAGTATTAAAAAAAAAAAAAAAAAAAAAGAGTGCTATTAGAATATAGGATGTGGGTGAGGCTATTTCATTACCAGCTTCTCCACACCCAATTTCCACACTTTAACTACCACCTGCTCCTTTCCTGCCAAAATAAAAAGCTATTAATAACAAAGGAATGAAAATCAGAACACTCCTTTTTTTTTTCTGTTCACAATAAACCACACCAGGTTTCAATGGCTATGGCTAAAAGGAGAGATGTAAGTAGGGTTCAGAGCATGTGAAAAGCCCCTAGACCAGGGCTAGAGGACCTCAGAGTCTACTCTGAGCAGGGCCAAACCTCCAGAGCTCCTGAGAAACAGGGCATGAACCCCCCAGCTCTTGCCCCAACCACACCATCTTCCTGTTTTCTCATTCTACCATCCATTTCCCAAGTGTCCTAATTAAAGGAGGTGCTAGAGAAACAGGGAGACGATCACCTGTTATCAACCACCCTAATGCCAGGTAAAGGAGGCTTGGGGGGCGCAACCTCTTCATCTGTGGAGTCTGGGAGCAGCTCAGTTGACGGAGACACACCTGTCGCCTTGTTTAGAATCTCCATCTCTCGGTCTGTCAGGGGGAGCTCAGGCTGGCTGGAGAGACAAAAGAACTCAGGATTACAGAAGGTAGCACAGCATACTCAGGTCCTGAGGGGGTGAGGGTGGGGAAGTGACGGGCCTTGGATCAGGAGCCTTGAGGTTCCAATCACATCTGATCACTGGTAAATTAGCAGGGCTTGGCCAAGTTTCCTGACTCTGACCTCAGTCTCCTTACTTGAAAATGGATTCTTTGGATTAGATGATCTAAATGTTCTCTAAAATACTCCAAATTAGGCAGGCACAGACCTATAATCTGAGCAGTGCAAGAGGCTGAGGCAGGAGGACTGTAGGCCTCAGCAACTCAGCAAGGCCCTTTCTCAAAATAAAAAATAAAAAAGAGGCCTTGAGACGTAGCCCCCAGGTTCAATCCCTAGTGTAGGAAAAAAAAAAAATTAAAAATGCTCCAAATTCGTGTCTTAATTTCCCCCAGGGGCTCATAGTAGAAATTACACAAGGTATTAAAACTGTCCACATTGCCCTCAGTTTATTCTCTTGAGAAAACTAATATTAAAAACCCCAAAGCACTCTCAAGTCAAACTCCTGAAATCCATGTCCTTGAAATTTCTGGGTGTGAAATGAAGTTGCTCAGGAAAATGCTTGCATTCAGGTGGCTGACAACAGGGAGTCACCTTCCTCCCCTGGATATACCTGCACCATCCTCAGAAACATGACGGGGGTGGGGGGGGTGGGGGGGTAGTATTAAACCCCAGACAGGCGAGGCCACACTTCAAAACATTAAAGTAACAGGTGTTCACCCAGAACCTACCACTGAAAAGGAACCTGGGTTCCCCAGCCGCCCCCCGACTGCCTACAGGCTCTCAACTGATCAAGTGAGGGCTGCCCTGACTGTGACCACCATGCCAGGAGGGTCTGGTCAGAACTTACCCATCAGGCTTGCCGGCCGGGGAACTGGGCTTTACTGGGCTTGTTGGAGATGGCCGCCCCTGCTTCTCGATGGTCAGCCTGACCAGCTCCTGCACCAGCATGGGAGAGAGGGACACACTGAGCTGTGCCACAGGCAGGGGCCTGTCTGGGCTCTACTGCTGAGTCCGCTTTTGTGCCCACACACTTCCTACGTAGCCCCTACGCATGGATTATCACTGTAGGTGACATGCATGGCTTCCCAAAATGGCCCCTGCCCTCCAAAAATACCTTCATAGCACGTCAAGGGGTTTCAAATGCATGAGACACTTCCTCTTGGAAGGGGAAATAGCGAACCTCACAGTCTAGAAATGACTGTTCATCACACAAAGTAAATTCCCAGCAGAAGAGATTCCCAGTGGGTTTGTGGGGATGGCGACTTTCTATTCTCTAAAGCCATCATGTCATGTGCTCAGGGACACCCACCTGGCTCAGCTGCTGGCTTTGGGTTTCCCAAAGTAAGCTAGCTGGCCTCGAATGTGGTGGGAGCTGGCGCTTGAAGAGGACTAGCTGGGGTCTTGGTCAAGGGACAGGGAGTCAAGGTCATTACTCAAGAAATGACCTTAGAACAGGAAAGGAAGAAAGGAAATGAAAGAAAGAAGAAAAAAAGGCACTTTTTTTTTTTTTTGAGAGAGAGAGAGAGAGTTAGTTAGTTTTTAATATTTATTTTTTAGTTTTCGGTGGACATAACATCTTTATTTTTATTTGTATGTGGTGCTGAGGATCGAACCCAGTGCCGCATGCATGCCAGGCAAGCGGGCTACCGCTTGAGCCACATCCCCAGCCCCGAAAAAAAGACACTTTCAAAACAGGTCAAGGCCTCCGGTTTTCTCAGGTAAAATGCATCCCCCAGGCTGAGGAACTCTGCCCCTGCTCCTCCTGTCTGCGTATCACTCAGAGCATAGGCCACTTCCGTCACCCTATGTCCACTGCCCCCCACACACCACTTTTTTACTTGGATTGTCTTCAGTTACTCTGACCTACCCCAGACCCTGATAAGAGGAACCAGTGCACACACTTTTGTGTCCAACTTCTTCATTTAAAAGCTTTAGGGACATATAATTCACATGCCACAAAATACCCATTTGAAGCATGCAATTCTGTGTTTGGTGTCTGTATGTAAGAAATTCTGTACCTGTTCATAGTCACCCTCGAGTCCCCTCAACTCTGCCACTCTGGCAACCACCAGTCTACTTTCTGCTCCACAGATCTGCCTATTCCGTCCCTCTACGCTCAGCATGAACAGCCATGGTTCTGGGGAGCATGGGTGGTCTATTCCTTTGTGTGGCTGAGTAGCACTCCCATGTGTGAACACACACAGCTTCTTTATCCGTCCTCTGTGGATGGACATGAGCACAGCTATGTCCACTTTCAGCACGGAGGCTACCTCTGAAGTTAGAGGGGATGGCAACGATGCGAAGGTCAACAGAACTATACTGTGCTGAGTCAGGGACTGCAGAGCCTCCAAACTGAAACCACACCACAGGGAAACAGCAGCAGGTGCTATGAGGAAGGCAAAGCCAAAGTCCTCCCCAGAGCCAAGATTCAAACCCTAGAAAAGAAGATGGAGATGACAGAAGGAGCAGCAAAGGAGAAATTCACCAATGTCCACAACTGTGGGTGATGATATAAGAAAGCCCCTAGCTATGACATAATAAAATAGAAACCTCCTGATGCAGGGTGAGGGAAGCGTCACTCTGGACAGTGGATGATTGTCCCAAGACGACTACCAGGATGCATGCTGAGCCTTGAATATCTGCATTATAAGAACTCTCCCCAAGGAAAAGGCTATGGATGTGTGCAAAAATCCACCCACCAAAGATGAATTCAGACCATTTGATTACATCTCTGCTAACAGGTACTGGGGATCTAAGTCATGAGAAAAACCCAACCAGGGATCGCTCTCTGGCCATTGAGAATGAAATCACAAGAGCATGTGACACAGCAAAGAAAGATGCTGTAATACAGACTCAAGTAAAAGAACAGCCCCAGGAGGTACGTGCGTGTTTGGGGAACAAAACTAGGTTGAGAATTTATGTAACAGAAACAAGTATGACTGTGGAACATCCTTTATTTTGTTCCTGTTTCCTAGATTTCCTGAAATGAATATACATTACTTCTGAAACAATAATTAAACAAATGCATGCCTCCAACAGCCCCTCAAGGCCCATTGGAGAACCAGATTCCGGCCACCCCACTCTGCAGCAGCCAACGTCTGCTTGTGGAGAAGTGTGGGAGGTGAGGTTTCAGAGCCACACCAGCAGAGGAGGGAGTGCGTATGGCTCTGGTCACCATATTTACAAGTTAATACTCAAGGACAGCTTGCCAGCTGGTGACACAGACAGGAAGGACACGATGACAGGATGGGAAGAGACAGTGACTTGAGGGAGGTGGCCACTGCACCCAGGGCCTGGAGGAGGGCAGGAGTGGCAGTCTGTCGTGAAAGTTCACAGCTCAGCACAGGTCAAAGCACCAGATGAAAGCCATGCAGAGGCTCCACTTTCAGGCTCACAAGTACAACAGGGCAAGAGGAGAGGAGAGTTCTGCGTGTTTGCAGTGGCTGACATAGGTACAAATTCCACCAATTCTTCCTGACTCATGAGCAATCACAATTAGCTTGCTATCTTTCTGGATAGGCAGTGTGACCTCCTGAAATGACAGGCGCACACGCATGAGCGTGCCCAGGTTCCAAGGCAACACCAGGACTGCAGCGACATTCCCTAGGGCCAATCTGCTGCCCAGACTTGAAAGAGGCTGGAGAAGGAGCGGGCAGCTCTGCCTATCTACACAGAAGGCTCCAGTCTCAGCTTGCCATGACCATCTATCTCATGGAGGTGAGCTTGAGAACGCACACCGTCTAGCAGCTTCCAACACCCCCACCTCACTGCCCACTGAAGGTTGTCCAGGCCCAGGACCTCCTCCTGAAGGCAGGATTTCTGAGTGACGGCAGGCCTTTCATCATCTGGAAGCACAAGTTAGGAAAGACTGACATCTATCTGGACTGTGTCTACAGCAGGGGACTATAAGTGAGACCTACCACTAGTTTGCTGAAAACCAGTTTTCAAGACCTAACCAGGTATTTGGAAAAGAAGCTTCCTAAATACATTATACTTTACTTCCACGTTTGCTTATTTATACTGAAAATGGCTACAGAGAAGGAAGCCTTAAGTGACCTGCAGGACAACAGTAGGCTCTGGTGCTCAAGGAAACAGCATGATTATGCCTATCTGCCTCCATCCTCCTGGTGCCGAGACAAAGCCCTGTCTGGCAGAGGGGACATGCCACACAAGAAAAGGCTTTCCATAGGAGCCCAGGGGCAGTGGCAACTCTGTAAGATGCCCTGCCATGCTGCCCTGCCACACTGGCCCTCAAGGGCAGGACATCCTGGGGGAGTCCTCAATTCACTGAAAAGCACACCAGGCTACAACCCAAGGTTCCCTTCCTGCTCACATTCATCATATACCCACCATCACTTTGTGCTCCTGTGAATCTCCTGGGTGCCCAAGGAGATGTGTGACCATGGACCAAGACCCAACCCTTTATCAGTTCTTCTTCACATGCCTTGGATCAGGTCTGGTAACCGAGTACAGGATTTTCCTGTAACTGAAACTGCATAATGAGATCAGAGGGGTGTCCAGCCCCAGTGACATTTTTATTGCAGCAAAAAGGGAACTTCCCTGGCCACATCCAAAGTGGTAATAATCCCCCTATATTCTGGTCCCCTGTAATTTATCCCATCTCCTTTCATTTTCATTATAGTCGTAAGTGATGTGGATTGTTGCACCCATTTCACAGATAAAGACAGTAAAGCATGATAACCTGTCCTGGAACTCAGAATGCAAGTGTGCTGGCCTGCAAATTCTGGCTGCCTGGCAGCAAGACTGACTATCCCACTCCATGGCACTGTTTCTACACTCCAGAGAAGAGAGCAGAGAAGCATCCGTTGTAGTTCAGTGCTGAGCTAAATGCTAGAGTGCATGAGCATGCGCCCATTCCTGAAACAGACAAAAAGCAGGGCTACTTTCCACCAAACCAGTATTCCTAGAGCCTCAACAGCTGCATGAAAAGCTACCCGGGATCCTCACATGCAGAGAAGCACAAGAATCTTTGCTGAAGAGCCTCACTTGAGTAAGATCCAGAGAATTAGCCTGAACCTCAAATCTGCCTTCAAGAAAAAGGCAGCTATGTATAGAGGGTCCCAGGCCTGGGCCAACAGCTCAGAGGCCTAAGGACCTGCTAGCGCCACAGATGTATTTATTCCTGTACAAAATGAGGATGCTGCAGTCAGCTTTGTCTCTCGCCGAAGGCTGATTTGGTGAGACACAGGGCATAGAAGTGCTCAGAGGACTGTAATTTATAATGCATGCTTTGCAAAATTGCTCAATAGGAAAATCACAGCTCAAGGTGGTAGTCAGGACCCTTGGAGAACCATAGTTACCTGGCCCTGTTGTCACAGCCACAAATTGCGCCTGCCTACCCAGCTCCACCTAAGACACATTCAGCCTAAAGACAAGGAGCCCTGCAGGGTGAGTGTGGCCTAGAAGAGTGCCAGGTGGTGAAAACTAAAAATGTAGTTGAGGCAGGAAGCTATGATTCAAGTAAAAAAAGGCTTCAGGAGCTGGGTTCAGTGGTGCACACCTGTATTTCCAGCAACTCAGGAGGCTAAGGCAGGAGGAGTGCAAGTTCAAGGCTTCCCTCAGCAACTCAGCAAGGCTCTGTCTCAAAAATAAAAAGGGTTGGGGATGCGGCTCAGCTTTAAAGTGTCCCTAGGTTTGGGGCTGGGGATGTGGCTCAAGCAGTAATGTGCTCTCCTGGCATGCGCGGGGCGCTGGGTTCGATCCTCAGCACCACATAAAATAAAGATGTTGTGTCCACCGAAAACTGAAAAATAAATATTAAAAATCAATCAATCAATAAATAAAAATAAAGTGTCCCTAGGCTCAATTCCCAGTAGCCCTCCCCTTACCACCAAAAAAAAAAAAAAAAAAAGATGCTACAGAAGCTCTGGATAACTGTGGATTCTCTGGACCTTTGTAAGTCAGCTCCACACCCCAGGCCCAAACACTGCAAAGAGCACATGTTTGGTATAGGCTTCGTCTGAGAAGATTTACCAGAAAACATAATTACTGAACTCAGAAAACAGGGTGGGAAGGGGGCTATCAGAGTAACGAGAGAGGTCTATCTTTAAGCCACATTATTTTAAAAACTAAAACAACAAAAGGTCTAAAATCTGAATGTATGAAATTGAAATATAAGCATGATGATTTTTTTAAACTTACAAAAGTATATCCCCAAAACTCTTACAGGAGAAATCTCTACTACCTATAATAAGCTATTTCGTTTCCCTTTCCTCTTCCCCATTTCTTCTCCTCTCCTTTAAAACCACCGCCACAGGTGCTGTGGCTACACCTGTCATCCCAATGACTCGGGAGGCTTGGGAAGAAGGTCACAAGTTAGAGGCCAGTCTGGGCAACTTAACAAGACCCTGTCTTGAAATAAAAAAATAAGAAGGGCTGGGGATGTGGCTTAGTGCTAGAGCATCCCTGGGTTGTTTCCAGTATCGAAACCAAAACAAACCAAATAAAAACATCCCAAACTCAACACGCTGATATACAGAAATACTCCAAAGATGTAACGAATCAAACAACCCTAAACACACACCCATACAAAGACTTTCAAGTGTCTGAAAATGACTGTGTGCTCCTAATAGGATTGCCTAAATCACAAAAGTAGCACCTCATCAAGTGCGGTGGCGCACACCTATAATCCCAGCAGCTCAGGAGGCTGAGACAGGAGGATCAGGAGTTCAAAGCCAGCCTCAGCAACGGTGAGATCCTGTCTTTAAATAAAATACAAAATAGGGCTAGGATGTGGCTCAGTGGTCCAGTGCCCCTGAGTTCAATCCCTGGTACCAAAAAACAAAAATCGCTTCTCCTTGCTATTATTTAGGTAATACAAACTTTCAGTGATTTGAAAGAATCATAGTGGTGGTGGTGGTGGTGGTGGTATTCATCCTGAGACCACTGTGTTCTAAAGCTGGCTGTGGTGGTAATAGTGTACCAGTGTGCAGGAATACCCAGGAAGTCACCAAGTGGCATGTTCCAGATGCATAAACTGCATTTCAATAAAGCTGTCACCAATGTCCCACCAAGAAAACCCAGGAAGCACAAAAGAGGATCCTACAACTTCTCATAGCTAGAAGTGAGAGAGCTAGTAAAGACTTGCAGCACCGTGTCAAAAGGCATGTAGAAGGCGCCACTGAGAGCCGTCCCCAGGCACAAGGCTGGACCTGGACACCACAAAGAGTAACTCTGCACTGGGTGAAACATGTCAAGCATGCCTAAATTCACTCACTCATAATGATAATTTTCTAAAAAAAACATTCATCGGTCATACTAAAGGGTGCTTGAAAATACTCATGATTTTGAAAACTGGTATACAAAAGAAGGGAACTAAGCTCAACATGAAGGTGACAAGGAGAAGTCTCTCAGACACAATCCAGCTAAGGAAATGGCAGATGTCCATGTTCCTGTTCTATAACCCTGAGGAAGCAATGGACACAGGTGTGACGGTTGATGGCCTCTGACATCTCCAAGGGAAAGCCCGGCTCGCTCAAGGATGCAGGGCATCCTCCCAAGCACAAGGCCCTGGTCTGCTGCGTCTTGGATTCCAGCAAGTCGCAGCTGGAGGAGCATGCTCGCAGCACTGCCTGGTGCCCTGCATGGCTCAGATGCGAGACTCCAGGAGCAGCCGCTCTCCACAAGAACAAGTTGCAAGGAAAAAAGTAAAAAAACCCTTCAGACACCGATCAATGAACTCAGAGTATGAACTTTATTTGGATCTTGAAGTAAAAAAATGAGCCATTCAGAAGTAGCAAACCACACCCTGCAGGTCAAATTCAGCCTAGGGCTGGTGTCTGCAAGGCTCTCTAGGTAAGAAGGTCATTTCAAAAAGAACAAAAATGAAAACAAAGGGCTCTCTGTGGCCTGGAATGCCTGCAATGTCCCTCTCTCAAACAAGCCTGTTCCAGAGATGGCAGGACATGGCACCTGGGATCTGCTCCCACATCATCCAGGGAGCAGGTAGAGGAAGAGAAGAAACAAAAGTGGCCATGATGAGGGGAAGGACCTAGGAAACCCCGAGAGGCCTCAAGAGTCTCTTCTCTTTCTATTCACTGTTCTGTTTTGCAAGTGTTGAAAATTGTTCATAATAAAACATTTAAAAATAGTCTGAAAAGGATAAAAGAAATGGCTTATTTGAAATGTCAATGTGGCAGACAGGTGGTTGCCCCACAGTATCTGTTCTTCCTAATGGATTTTCAGCTGGGCATATGATCAAGCTCTGGCCAATATAATGTACATGAAAATTTTGTGAGGCTTTCCAAGAAGCCTCCTTAAAGGGAAAGGCACAACTTCGTATTCTCATCTTCACTGCTGGCTGGAATGTAGACATGATGGCTGGGGATGAAGTGGCTATTCTGAATCACGAAGTAGAATCCGTGTGCTGAGTGTGGCTCTCCTGCCTGAGGGAGGCAGTGGAGGTGGCTGGGTGCACAGGAGGCTCTCTGCCCTCAGAAGGCAAGCCCCCCAGGTGGAGACCTGCGTGAGCTTTGCTCATCACTGTGTTCACCATCTGGCGACAGAGGCGCTCCCTACACACTTCCTAAATAAGTGTGACAAAAGTGAATCTATAGAAATTCTCACTGCAGAATCTCTGTTCTGGTGAAAGTAGTTTTAAGACAACTGGGGAGAAGTTACTGGTTCTTAGACATTGCCAGGTTCAAATCCCACAGGTTCTTTCTCAGTCTGGTCATAGAAAGACTGGAGAAATTCCCTTTTAATGAGGGTGACGCTGTCCTGATTCCATTTTGGGCTGCCTGAAGCCAGTGAGGAAACCCCACCTCTTCTGTGCCAACTTGCTTTGCTCTCGGCAGCATCAGCGTGGTGGAGGGACCCACACAGTGTCACCTAGAAAGAGAACAGCAGCATCTCCAGAGGCCTGAACAGTACAGCAGCTGGATGAGTCAAAGCTGAGCTGAGTGCCTCGCAGGTCAGGCCTCCCGCTGCCTGCTGCCTGCGGGGAGCTATCATGAGGAAGCAGCGAGAGTAGCTAAGGGACTAGCATGAAATCTGGAGAGCAACACAGATCTCTCATCGGCCGCACTGGGCTCCACTCTGAAGTCTCACAGGACTTAATAACTCTGGGGGTGCCGAGGACATAGAAGCAGTCGGAGTAGACAGGAGCCATGCATCCCTGGACATGAACTCAAATTTCCCTGCAGACACTCAGCTGTCCTTACTGGGTGTTTGAGGTGGGAGCCCCTGGACCTTGAGCTAACTGTGACCACTTGGGAGCAAACTGCCACACCAAATAATGCTTTCTTAGCCTTTCTTAGCCCTCCCTTGGGATCCTTGCTCTGCTCTCCAGGGTCCATGCAGGAGGCTTTCAGGAAGCTGTGATCTGGTGAGCGTAGAGGAATCTTTCTTGATATAGAGTAAGTACCTCAGCTATCATTTTGGGTTGGTGGGTAGAAGGGAAGAGAATGCAATTTTTCTGAGCCACATTCATAAATCATGCATTTAGCACCACAAAGTTAATAACAAACAGTGCTAATGCCAAGTGCTTAGCATGTGCCTGGCACCGTTCCACAAGCACTCCATATACTAACTCAATCCTATCTGCAACCCTATGACACGTGCTTTTACTATTTAAATTTTTAAAAAATTTGTTCTAATTAGTTATACATGACAATAGAATGCCTTTTTATACATCATACATAAATGGAGTATAACTTCTCATTCTTCTGGTTGGAAGTGATGTAGTTACACAGGTTGTATAATCATATATGCACATAGGGTACATGGTGCTACTATTACACCTATTTATGGACCAGTTAACCAAGGTATAGAGCAGCTAAGGAAACCACTCATGTGCACTGGCCAGTAAGTGCTGGCCTTGGTATGAAAGCTAGACAGGTCTCAAGGCCAGCTCTTGCCACCACAGGACGTGGTTTTGTGTAACAGCAGGCTTCCATGTTCCTACTGCCCACAGCTCCAGTCCTGGTCCAAAGGCCCTCACAGGATTCCTGCTCTATATTTCCCTTACTTTCATCCACCAGGACTTACTCTCTCAAATTAGGGTTTATGCCCCAGAGCCTTTTGGCCTTTGCTTCCCACCTTAACTACAGAGTCATAATTTCCCATTATATTGCTCCTGACTTCCCTGGATGCTGAATCCTCAGACCACACCACAGATATCAAGTAAATACAGGTTCATTTCTTACTCATTTCATTCTTGCTTTTCTACCAAAAATCCCCAAATTTCCTAGAACATGAAAAGGAAAAGCTGACATACTGGGAGTTTTGTGAAAAGTCAAGGCAAAAACAATCTCCACATGTACAAATGTGTAACAACACATCCCTCCATTATGAAAAACTACCATGCACCAATAAAAACATGTGGAAGAAGTCTCCACTGCACCATATTTCGCGGGCAGCGTGCTCAGTCAGAGCCGTGATATGGCCTCTGAAGACCAAACACAAGATGCCTCTGGTAGCCTTCCAACAGTGTGGACAAGAACTCCACAGGCTTGCAAGAGTCACTTAGACCAGTCCTGAGAAAATTAAGCAGTCATCAGACTGAGTACCAGAGACTCTGGAAGACATTCATTTCCAGGCATTAAGTTTATGAACAAGCTCCTAACATCAAGCAGGCTGGCTGCTCCAAGTCCCAACCAGGACAGCCTGGAACCCGCCCTGGTACCTTTACTCCATCCAGAACAGCTTTGATGACTCCCTTCACAGTTGTCACCATCTCCTTGTCTTCTGAGTTCACGCCTTCCAGCATCACCTGGTCAGACCAACGGATGAGGTTGGCAAGACTTTGGTACACTCGGCTGTAGCAGGAGGAGAGGGCTGAGCTAGAGGAAGAGAGGGTTTTGAAAAAGAATATGAACAAATCTCAAGCATGACCAATGCCTGCAGATGTCCACGTGATGCAAGACCAATTTCTCAATGGTCAGGGAATGTTCCTTGTCTTGCTTTTTAAAAATCCACACCTCTAGTGAAGAAGCAGACCTCATTTGCCCTGTGCCTTTCTCTTTACAGCCAACCAAGATTTTGTGGGGCTTTTATGTTCTCATCTGTGTTATAATTTTTTTTTTTAAATTTCCAAACTATAACATGAAAATTCCACCAAAACAGTTAACAAAACTTTTCCAAACTTCACATCCCTCTACCCTTCTATGAAATTCTGATGACATCTTATATATCACCCATCTCCTCTGGACAGTCACACAAGCCAAGAGGTCTGTGGAATTTTACTGGGCAGGACCCTTTAAAGGCACAGCCATGAGCTCAGAAAGACCTGCAGTTTATTAGAATTTCTCCTATCCTGGCTCAATTTTACCAACCTCTTTGCACCATAACTGTGGCTGATAAGTCGGAGGAACGCACTAATGACTGTTCTGAGAAAACGATGAACCAACAAGCAAGGTGACCTGTGATGGTGGTGGGGATGTGTGACAGTGGTGACATGTATGTGTATGTGTGTGTGTGTGTGTGTGTAATGCACCAGCTCTGACGCCAAAACAGGCAAGAGGAGCTGAGGGGGTGCTGGGAGAAGCCCCAGTAAGCACAGAGCAGCAGCTGAGATACGTAAGTTACTCATCTTTCCCAGAGTTTTAAATAACCAAAGAAACGGAAAGATGGTTATCTTTCCATTTCAGACCTAATGCATTATAACAAAGGAAGAGCAAAATATAAAAGGGGACCTCTAGCAAAGCCTGCTGCTTTCCACCCTGTGGCTCCACCACAGCATGGCACAGCTGAGTTTCTAGGGATGATGAGGTAGTATGAGGACACTGGTGTTTAATACTTAATTTCCACCAGCATCAGTTGCTGAAGGTCCCCTGCAGGCACTGAAAGAGCTGGCAACACACTATAACAATTAGCTGCAGGATTTAGCTAAGGTGACTCTAGCAGGGATTTTCCCAGAGGCTGACTAGCACTGGAAGGTGGCAAGAGAGGTGATGCATCCTCTCTTGCCACCACCCTCTCCCCTGCCCACTGGCCTCAGGTCCTTTGCTACCCTTTGTCTCTTCACTTCCAGTCAACTGTGGCCTCTCCCAGGTCTGCGCAGTTCCTCCTCTGAGAAGTCTGGTCAGACTAACTCCAGCTCTCTCCAAACTCTCCCTTCTTCAAGTCCCAACAGAGCTTCTAACTTGATACCACAAATCAGCTCCTTTGTTACCTGAGGAGGATTTCCAGCTAGGTCTTAACTCTTCCCTGGTAGGGACCATTACATGAAAACAGATATTTAAGGGCATTTAAAAGGGAGTCATCATGCATCTCACTACAGCCTAAGGTCAGACTCTCTCAAAGAACAGACCGAGCCCTCCTGGGAGCTGGGCAAGGATTAACCATGGGATTCATGACACAGACAGCTAAGCCACACCACCCAGCAGCAAGGAGCGTCTAGCCTAAAGGTTATGATCTCTAGCGATCAGCAGAAATGCCCATGGGAAGCTCACGGCAGAGAGTTCCCTGAAAATAAAGACACTATTGACTTTATCTTCCACAAGAAGGGAACTGAATTTTGTTGCCAAGTTCTGAAAGTCATTCATAAAAGCTCAGCCTCCTGGGGGCCAATAACTACTGAGCCATCTGGAGAAACTGAAACAGAGATGCATTCACCTTGAACAGGTACCATGGATAAAAAACAAATAACGGGCCAGCCTTGGAAGAAAAAGTTCCTGCTAGGCTTTCATTTGAGATTACATTTAATATGGCCCTTCTTTTTATACTTAGCAATCAATATGGGGCCAACTGCCTGCTGACCTTTAAGAAGAAATGTACTCCAGCAGTATAAGCCCCTGAACTCAACAATGGCACCCAGCCCCCAGTCCCCCCCACCCAGTCCACAGGCTGCTTGGGAGGCCCTGGCCTGCCCGGCCCCAGACAAGGGTTCTCCTACTCTAGCCCTGAGGCTGGTTCTTCTCTCTTTCCTTGATCATTCAAGCAACTGAAGACTCTCGGGACTGAAGGTCCTAATAAAAGGTGGTTAAACGTGTAGGGTGACTGAGGGTACTTAGATAATGTCCCCTGGTTTGGCAGTAATCTGCCTTAGTGTCAAGGCCCCAGGAGGAGCAAGGATCTGTTGCCAGAACAGCCCAAGGACAGCTGGGAGAGAGGGGAAAGGATCCTTTTCCTATTCCTAGAAACCTGTGTTTTGAGGACCCCAAACCAAGATGCCTCTGCACCCTCACTGGTGACACAGCCAAGGACTTGGGAGCAACTCACCTGTGCTGGATACGAGGGTCAGTCTGCACCAGAGGTAAGACGGCCTCCAGCACCTTGCTGGCAGAGCCTGGGAGCATCTCCAGCACCTTCTTGTCTACAGCCATTTTGTCCACAATGGTCTTAAAGTAGCGCAAGGCACTGACAACTTCCTTCTCCTTCTCCTCCAGCCAGCTCAGGTTCTGAAAGGAAACATAAAGCATAAGCAGGAGGAGCGAGCTTTAAGGGAGCTGTTTAAAAAAAAAATGAATAAAAGTTCCTGCAAACCAGCTTGAGACTGCTGAGAACAGAAAACATTCTGGCTGCAGAAACTAAGTCAGATTATTTTTCCGTGGCTTGTGATCAGCAGACAGAGGCCAGACCTGAAGGAAGAAGGGGTTTGGACTAAGAAAGATAGCTGAGAAATTTCTGAATTCTCTCCCCACACCTGAGGTCCCCAAACCATTCTCTTCCATGTCCTAAGCAGCTACACTGAGAGCCACCTCTAATCTCAGGAAGTGCAGCATGTGCTGACTTGCTGCTATCTTGCAATAGCCCAGTCCCATGGCACACCTGTCCTATAAACCAACCTGGAGATCCCGGTTTTTCTTCCAAAGACCCAAGGGGTTTCAACCCATCTCCCACACTGTTCAACCTCCTCTCAACACAATGTCATGCTACCCCCACAGCACCTGGCAACCCAGGGCTGGAAGGGTGGGAAACTCTGGCATGAAAGCTGAGATTGCTGGAGAGATGGCAGCAGTTCAGCTGCTACTTGTGCAGTGGCTGCTGACAGCATCCAGGCCCTGTTCCTGAGGAAAGCTGCCTGTGAGGGCGCTACATGTTCCAGAACTCAAGCCAACCACACCATCCTTCTCCTTGGATGTGGCCACACCCCCTTCCGTTCCTTTCTTTCAACCTCCCCGTGGAATGGCTGTATATCGTCCAGACCCCAGCTGGCAGGTGGGGGAACTGAGTAAAGTACCCAAGGGGCAGGCCCACGAGTGGAAGAGGACTAGAGAATGCTAATGAAAACAACCTAGGGGGCTGGGGCTGGGGCTCAGTGGTACAGCGCTTGCCTAGCACCATGAGGCACTGGGTACAATCTTCAGCACCACATGAAAATAAATAATAAAGGTACTGTGTCCATCTACAACTAAAAAAATAAAAATTACATTAAAAAAAAGCGCCTGAGGGCAAGAAGAAACTTCTAGAAGACACTGGTACAGACAGTAATTTATAAATATACAAGTACATGACACAATATTATAAAAATGATTTATGATTTTGAGCCCTAGTTCTTTTCTTCTAAAATGAGAGGGAATGTCCTTTTAAACTTTAAAAAGTTCAATAGAGGAATTATTTCATAGGAATCTCAAAGAAAAATCTGTAAGTGAATGGGATCAGTGAGTAAACAGGTTCTTCAGTCAGACTCCTCCCAAAGACCCAAGTGACTCCCCTCTGTGGGTTACCTCCCCAAGGTGTTCTTGAGACCAGGAAACACCTCCAGCACGGAGTGCCCTCTTCTCTGTGATTACTGGGCACCCGTCTCCCTCACCTTCTTTCCCCCTTTGACTCCTGACAGGTCTGTCTGCTCACTGTCTCCAGGCACTGGTCTTTCTACCTCTGGGCAAGCGCTCTCGGCTTCGCCATCACCTACCCACAGCCTGGAGGAGCCTGAGAAGCCAGTCCTCTCTGTGCTTGCAGACAGCAAACACAAACCAAAGCCATGGTTTGTCCCGCAAGAGGAGGACTAGGACAAACACTACCATCTTGGCACATCAGAAAATGCTGGAAGCCAGCAATGATGAAACTTGGTGAGGAACAGGACATATTTTTAGAAAATGTGTGTCACTGGGTATGTAAGGGAGAAAGACATTGGCAGGTACTTCAGAGCAGAAAAGAAATCTTCTCTGTCACTGCAGAGAGGACTCATCAGCCATGTAAGAGCTGGTGGCCTGGGCTCTTAGGAAAGGGGAGTGACGCACTCTTTAGCCTCCAGCAAAGGTTGTTCCCAGAATCCATGGCTAAACCTAGAGCCTTCCCAGCCTTTTGGTGGTGGAGCAGAGTGTACAGTGACATACCTGCTCCCAGCACTAGCTGGACCTGGGGACTCATTAACTGTGACTTTGCTAATGTTGCCCAGCCTCATACTCTTGGTGTGGCGGATGCACCCACCTGCACACCCTTGCTGCCCCGAGGAAACAGTTGCTGCTCTTGGTCCCCACAAACCTGTCCTGGGAGGGCCCAGATCCAAGGCCCACCATAGCTCTTGGGAAGCCCTAGATTCTGGGCTCCCTGTCTACAAAGCAGGTAGGACATATCTGCCCTGTGTGACTGCAGAGACCAATGGGGGTGGGGGATGAATGAGGACATGGATAGAAATAATTTCTAGCACTTCCCAGACATAATACCAGCACCAGAGATTTTATATCTGCCAATAATAAAGCAAAGAAGCTGTACAAAGGATGCAAAAATCTAAAAAGGAAGAAAAAGGTCTGGATTATAGCCACCACTCACTGGGTACCACAGGCCATCTGCAGGGCAGGGTTTTCTGTGAACCATTTCATGAAGGCTACAACCACCCCACGGAGCAAACACTATTATTCCACAGGTGAGGAAGCGGGGCTTGGTGGGCAGTGGGGAGGTCAAACAACATGCCCACAGTCAGACACCAGTAGTGACAACTTGGCCTGTTTGATTCCAGAGCCTGGGGAGGCTGAGAGGGGAAAAAAGACTGATCAAGGGGCTGGGATTGTGGCTCTGCGGTAGAACACTCGTCTAGCACATGCAAGGCCCTGGGTTCGATCCTCAGCACCACACAAAAATAAATAAACAAAATAAAGGTATTGTGTCCAACTACTTCTAAAAAAAATATTTAAAAAAAAAAGACTGATCAAAGTACCTTGGAATAAGTAAAGAAATGCATTAGCAATCCCTTGCTCCAAAACTCTCATTTCCTAAATGAAAAAACAAGGCCCAGATGGACAGAAACTGAAATTGCTTTCCTGCTGGGTGAAGGGTGGTGTCAACTGGACCCAAGGCTGTGCCTGGCTGCAGTGGGCTGCTAAGAAGGACAGCTGTGGAAGAGAAAGAGGAGGAAAACTGGCCTGTTCTTCATGCCCTCCCTCGACAGCAGAGCAGCAGTGACACCTAACCTGCATTCCACACCCTCATTCCACCTGCAGCCTTGATCTCTGCTTCCCAGAAACCCAGTCTCATTTCCAGCACTACAGGACAAGTAACTACACAAATCTGAGCTAAGCTGGGGCTGGGGGAAAGTAAGTTCAAATTAGCACTATGAAAAACCAGCACTGTGGAACTATTCACAGACAGCGCAACACTGCTTTTTTTTTTTTTTTTTGCTGGGCCAGTTACAGCAAGCACAGAACAGTAGTGCCCACTGCCAGGCCCTTGGGTACCGACATCTCCCTGCTTATGTTTCTTATAGGATTGTGACAGCTGAGAGGAAACCTCTGCAGGAGTCTACTCAAGAGTGCCAGGACCAGCACTGTCCAAATGGCCCCCAGGTTGGAAAACTTATCCCTTCTGGACTATTTCTGGACATGGTAATTATGATCACACAGGACTGTCAACTTTGAATTGAGTATTTGGCTAAATTTTCTGTACTACTTTATAACGCTCCATAGCTTACTACTAAGCTTGTTAAAAGGTTGTAAAAAGAGTTTATAAATTTATCTACAGATATGAGACAATTAATGTATCTAAATGAAATGAGTCTGAGAAGACAACAGAATATAGTGGAAAACAGGCTTTGATTAAGAAAAGCTGGGCCAATATCGACACTATCCATACCCTGGGGATAATAAAAGCCTTTCCCACATGATTACAGTGAGGAGAACGTGAAACAGCATGTGCCAAGCCACCCAGGACAGGGCTGGGGCAAAGGGAAGCCTCTGTAGGTGCCCAAACCTGAATCTGTACAACCCCCCTAACTGGGAGAGCAGGCACACAGCCAGGATAGGGGAGAGTGGGTGTGCACTACATTCTCCAAGTGGCAAGGGAACCAATGAATGGCAGACAAGCTAGCAGAGAGTCTCTGCAGCGGTCTCTGATAGGTGGCAGACCCCTGCAGCTGTCGTTCTGCCTGCAGAGCTGCCCCACTAAACAGCAGGTCTGCCCTCGTTCATTGCAGGCAGGTGGATCAGGCCAATAGTTGTCCTCGCGGAAGGTCACACCTGCAGTCTGGCACTACCAATGTGGTTCCATGCTTTGTATGTGTACTGTGGGAGGTCTAGCAGCCCCTACCACCCCCCCAACGAGGTGCCCAGTAGTGCCTGCTTCACCCTCCTGTGCTGACAACTAGAAATGAATGTCCCTAGATACTGCCAAACATCCCCAGGGGTTTGGAGGAGCCACACTATGCGAAGGGTGCTTCCATATCACATTTTCCTCCATGACCTCTCCTGGGATAAAGAATAAAGAGGGAAAATTCAAGGATCGAAAGGCTGAAATTTGCTGAGTTCAGCAGCAGGGCAAAGCTGTTGGTAAACCATTTTGCTTTGTTCTGCTCTGCCTGGACTAGCATCAGGTGGCAGCTCACTCTCCTTGGAGGTCAACACAAAACTTGTCTCCGAGAGCAGCTACGCAGATAGCAACAAAACTAGCTCAAGCACAGTCCAAGCCATGCCCTCCCACTCTGCTTCCTCCTGGAATTCAGATCTCTGGCATGGGCAAGACTGCCCTTGTGTCACAGGCTCCTGTAGTTAACACATTGGGCAGAAAAAAAATATTATCCACCAAAAGACTTTTGAATTTAAAGACCTTATTTTCTCTATTCCTAACTAGGCTTTTAAGATATTTTGCTGGCCAACAGGAAAACCAAAAGTAGATGAATCACAAAATTTAAGAATTTTATGCTTAAACAATGGGATAATATTTGTCAATTGTGCTTAATTGGTGGCTGTGACAATAGTTCCATGATAGGTTCCCTCTGAATAATCACTAAAGGATTAAGGATCAATTTGTCTATGAAATTTGCTTTTATTTTACATGATTAATTTTATTTTTTAAGCATAGTAATACATCAGGATCAATATTTAGGTGTGTGAGACATTTAAAAAAAAAAAAACAAACACTCTGTCTTCCTTTCTTAAAAAAAGAAATGTAGTATCAGATAAGTCAGGCTCTGACAGAGGATGGCCTGTGCTCAAATCTTGCTGGGTGACTGGCTAAATGCTTCTTATCTCTACAGACCCAGTTTCCTTTACGGCAAAACAGATTTTTTACCTGTTAGGACCATTGTGAAGATTAAAGAAGAAAACATGTGTCAAGCAGTGAGCATGGGCCAGGAAAAGGACCCTGCACTGTTGGCAGCAAAGTCCTGGCCCCAGAGCACTGGGCCCTTCCCCTCAACCCCAGCCTTGCGGATGGCTAGGACAGTGTCCAGGTTTCTTGAGCTTTCCAGCCTTCCTGCTCAACGACTCACCTCATCTCAGCAATTGAAGGAAAGTACAGCTGCTTTCGAGAGGAGAGGCTCACCCACCCATCCCTGAACCTGCTGGGCCCAAGCAGCACACCCATGCCAACCCTGGAGAGGACCCCAAACTTCTGTGGGGTACTGAATTCTCTCCACAAACCAAGAGAGCTTGAATAAACATTCCCTTTATCCAAGGCCCTGTGAATTCTTCTGCACACTTCAGCCCAGTTGTCACCCAGTCAGAAACAATGATACTGTAATAGAGGTTTTCGTATCCCCAAACCATGGGCCAGGATTCTGCAGTAGAAGGCAAGGCAAAACCAATTGTTCTTAACGTCACACTGACCTTCTGCCTCTGAGACCTGGAAGCCACAGCACTGGTGGACATAAATTCTACTGCCTGCTGCTCCAGATCCAAGGGGATAGGGTAGCCCTCTGGTAGAAATCTGTCTCTTGCCTCCTGGAAGAGAGGAAACCTGGATTCCTACAGAGCTTAAAATGGCCGTGGCAGGCTGAAAGGGGGCTGGTGAAAAGCAACAGTGGCTCAACATCCTGGCTGGCTGGCCCTGCTGAGGTTACTAATACCTGAGGACATCTCTGGTTGGGTCCCAGGGATTTGCATGTTTCAGAGCCCTAAAGCTGAATGATGGGCATTCTGGACATTACAAACTTCCCGTGTGTGACTGTGCCCAGGACAATGTGAGGACCTCGGGCAGGAGGCAGCATCTGGGGTGTGAGTAGTGTCCAAGGAAGACACAGCTCAGAAGGGAAGACTGTCCTAGCCAACTAGCTGACTGACATGGTACTGTCTAAAGGAGACCCAGGGAGCACACCTACAAAGAGCGTAACTCCGACTGCGGGCTGTAGGGGAGGGCAGCACTGACACCTGGAGAGGCAGCTTACTTTGTTCACAGGCTTCTCCGGAATCTTCACAGACACCTCGGCAGGCTTTCCCTTCTTTGATGGTGTTCTCTTGATTTTGGGCGAGTGGAATTTGTCCATCAGCTTCATGGTGAAGGAGGAGAGATGAGAGCGCTGGGAGTCTGAGAACACAGAGGGACTGACCGTTAGAGGGTGGAGGCCAGGAGTCTGTGTCTGCTGAGCTGCTGGGGAAAGAGCAGTGTCCACACTGCACTCTCTCTCTGACCAGGGATTCAAAGGAAAGGAAATATGCACCCACTGAGTCATCTCTGGGCTGAGGTAGTTCAGAGGCAGAGCACTAGCCCAGTATGAGGAAGGCCCTGGGTTCTATTGTCAGTACCACAAAAAAGAAAACAAAAATCTCTGCTCTACTCACATTTCAACTTTTGCAATTTCCATCTAGGTTAGGTTGTTCAGAATTGGGGACACCAAAAGCAGTCAAAATGGGTATGGAGAAAGGACTTACAAATATGTCTAAGTGTCCTTTTCAGTCTGTTTCATGATCTAAACCACGTCCAAGGGAACTAGCTAGGAAAAAGGAACACAGGCAGAATCACAAGCGCAGGGTGTAAGAGCTAGCAGGGAGGGCCTTCCAAGACAACTCTTCATCCTTCGGTGTGGGGAACTGCCTCAATCCACAAGGGCCAGCCCCAGATCTGATAGTGGAGACTGAACTAGAAACAAGGTACTCAAACCCTTCTGGGCCAGGGCAAAAGGCTGGATGATCTCCCCCATCTAAGATCCAGATGAGACTAGGATGTCTGCTTTCACCATTCTAACCTGACATTGCACTGCAGAGTATTGCAGGAAATTAGGCAGGAAAAGAATATAAAAGGCATCTAGATTGGAAGGGGACATGCAAAACTGTTTGTAGACGACATGACTGTGTGTATGGAAGCCCTCAAGCAATCCCCTAGAAAACTGTACTGAGCTGTGGGGGCAGCACAGCGGTAGAGTACTTGCCTAGCATGTCTGAGACCCTGGGTCCATCCCAGCACTGTGAACAAACAAAACAACTATTACTACCCATAAACCCAGTAAAGTCACAGGATACAAGATCAATACACAAAAGCCAAAACTGTATTTATTTACAAGAGTGATGAACATTCCAAAATGAAAATTTAAAAGCTCGCATTTATATCATCATCAAATATCAGTTGATGATATTATAATAATATTCATATTCATAAATATAATATTTATAATATATAAATATAATAATGTATTCATTATTTTATAATTTATTTATATCATTATGAATAATATAATATTTATGAACATAAATAACATCTTAGAATATTTCATCTATATTATCTTCAAAAAGAATAAAATACTCAGGCATAGATTTAACCAAATAAATGCAAGACTTATACACTGAAAACTACAAAATATTGCTGAAAGAAAAATCAATGACAATCTAAGTGAATGGAAGGGTGTCTTCTTCCGCGGATCCAGGCTCACTGTTGTCAGGAGGTTAATACTCCCTGAATGACAGCTTATGGGCCCTATGAGAACCCCAGCTGGCTCTTCTGTAGGAATTGAAATGCTCATCCTAAAACCAGTATGGAAATATAAACAATCCAGAATAGTCAAAGCAGTCCTGGAGAAGAACCAAGCTAGAAGACTCACACTTCTCAATTTTAAAATTGTTAGAAAGCCATGCTAATGAAGACAATATGGAATCAATGAAGACAGATATGTGGATCAATGGACTAGAACTGAGGATCCAGAAAGAAACTTGCACGAAGCCAACTAACTGCTTTTCAACCAGGAAGCCAAGACCACTCGATAGGGGAAAGAACAGTCTCTTCAACAAATGGTGCTGGGATGATGGAATGTCACATGCCAAAGACGAATCTGGGCCCCTGCATAACACCATTTGTAAAAATGAGCAAGTGAATGAATGCAAGGCCTAACCCAAGACTTGGAACCATAAAACTCTTAGAAGAAAACACTGGAGTTTCTGTGACCTTTTATTTGACCATGTATTCTTAGATACAATGCCAAAAGCACAAGCAACAAAAGTAAAAACAGATAAGTGGACTTCAATAAAATCGAAAACTTATTGTTGCAATGGTCCCATCAAGAGAGTGGGACGATGACCTGCAGGATGGGAGAAAATATCTGCAAATCATACATCTGATAAGGGATTGTATACAGAAACAGGAAGAACTGGGAATATAGCTCAGTGGTAGAACGTTTGCCTGGCATGCATGAAGCCCTGCATTTAATTCCCAGCAAAGCAAAGAAAAAAGAGCAGAGGCTGGCGGCTTGGAGGTAGAGCACTTGCCCAGCACATGCAAGACACTGGGTTTGATCCTCAGCACCACATAAAATCAATAAATAAAATAAAGGTATTGTGTCTATCTATAATAAAATATTTTTTAAAAAAGAAAAGAGAGAGAGAGAGAGAGAGAGAGAAAGAAATTGAAAGAATTCTTACAACCCAACAATAGAGAGATAACCCATAAAATGAACAAAGAACTTGAAATGGGCATTTTTCCAAAGAAGATGCACAACTGGGCAATGAGCACATGGGAAGATGGTCAACACCACGGTTCCTTAGGGAATTGTAAATTGTAAAACCACAGTAAGTTACCACCTCACACCAGGTATAATAAAAAAGACAAAGACAATGCCAAGCATTGGTGAGGACTGGAGAAACTGGTAGCCCCAGACATTGTTGGTGGGTGTGTAAGATGGTGCAGCTGCTTTGGGGTCACCTGAAAGCTCCTCACATAATACCCAGCAATTCTTTTTTTTGGCACCAGGAATTGAACATAGGGGTACTCAACCACTGAGCCATAACCCCAGCCCTTTTAAATATTTTATTTAGAGGCAGGGTCCCACTGAGTTGCTTAGGGCCTCAACAAGTTGCTGAGGTTGGCTTTGAACTCGTGATCTTCCTGCTTCAGCCTCCTGAGCCAATGGGATCACAGGTATGTGCCACTGCACCCCGCTGACCCAGCAATTCTACTCCTAAGCATATGCCCAGGAGAAATGAAAACTTATATTCACAGATTTGTACAAGAAAGTCCACAGCAGCATTTTTCGTAAGAACCAAAAGGTAGAAACAACACAAATGTCCAAATGTCCATAAATGAATAAATAAAACAAGCTATGTATATATAATGGGATATTATTCAGTAATAAGAAGGAAATGAAGCACTGACTCATGCCACAACATGGATGAATCTTGAAGACATTATGCTAAGTGATGGATGCTAGTCACAAAAGACCACATATTGTATGATTTATTTTATCTGAAATGTCCAGGATAGTAGATCTATAGAGACAGAAAGTAGAATGGTGGTTGTGTAAGACTATGGGGGGAGGGTAGGAGGGAGCGTGACAGCTGACTGGATTGGGGATTCTTCTGGTGGGACAAACATCTCCTAAAATTAGAACCCAGTGCTGCTTGCACAACCCAGAGAATTATTAAAAGGATGTTTAAGTGTACATTTAAAATGAGTGAATTGCATGAGAGATGAACTGTATCTCAGTGGAGCTGGGCATTCTCCCTCCTTCTCACCCTTTACCACAATCTTCGAGGGTCTGAAACCATCTTATTAATTGACTTATTTATGTATTTGTCTCCTCACAAGAATGCGAGTGTCCTGAGGGCAGCAGGACATGCCTGTTTTCCCAGTGCTGACACTGTTCCTGACCACAGGAAAGACGCTAAATGACAAATGGGCAAGTCAACCTATCAGAACATGCCCCAGAAAAGAGACTGCTTCTTTTGATAAAAGCAGAGAGAGGTTCTTTGTACAAGAAAGTCCACAAAACAGCATCCTATGCATGGAAAAGTAAGAATCTACAGTTTTAAAAATAAAAGGCATTCCATCAAATTTTCCGGGGCAAGGGCAAAAAAACCTCCTCCAAATAGTGTGCACACATGAACGCATGTAGAGATTGATGACAGGGCACTTTGCACCATGGAGCTGCAATTGTAGCCACTAGTGTTTCACGTGACTTAATAAGGCCAAAGTCCAATTCCTTTTTGTCACAGAGCTTTCAGGTAGCCAAGCAGGATCAGTTAAACTATCTGCCCTGTGCAAGTTACCCAGGAGCTCGGAGCATGTAGAAGAGGGCAGAGCCAGGACAGTGCATGCTGGCCAGAGCTATGGGAAACCCTTCCTGGGGCCCTGATATAGTCACAGGTCCCCAGGAAGCAGTGCATCTGTCTGGTTGCCTGGACTGGCTCACGAGTCAGGAGGGGCTCTGGGCACCAGCCTATACCCCTGGGACTTAGGGCAGGCAAACTGGGACAGTGTGATTTCCTAGCTCCCTCTGTACCCGCCTTCCACCTCCCACTCAAGCAGGGCGGAACGCATTCACAGTTGACATTCCCACTTTATAGTCAAAATCATGGGATGGTTAACACAGCGTGCACACAGACTGCTTGGGCTGAAATATGTAGAAGTTTCTTCTCTAACTCTTTTGCTGTTTTGTCCTGAAAGTGGGGCTGGAACAACTGTCCTTCTTGAAATGGCTGAGGTTATGTGTATAAATGAGTTTCTGCTTGTGGTGAACGCACGCAGGAGAAACCTACTTCACTTGTGATGCTTTTCTGGCCTGCAACGTGTGGTACAGTCTGGGCAAGGCGGCAAGCCACAGTCTCCAGCTGGCTATGCCATCACGAGAGAAGTGACTAGCACTCAACAGCGAACCATGTGGACAGCATTTTGTGAATACGGGTATTCAATAAATTGCACAAGATACTCAACAATCTATTGTGCAGTAGGCTGTGTGTTGGATGCCGCTGTTCAACTGCTGGCTAAGGGAAGTGTCCCAGGCATGGTCCCGGTAGGCGGGGCTCGTCTGCTCTGAGAGTTAGGTGTCGCATCTACATTCTTCACTTATGCTGTAACTTGCAATGTGTTTGCTGGGATTAAACTCATGGTCAGTCAAGGAGTATCTGTAGTTAGCCAAGTGCTGAGCATGCTCAATACCAGACAGCAGTGCTTACCGACCTTTAGCAGGTTGTTCTGTAGCACTGAACACTTAGCTCACTCTCCTGAGTAAATGAGAGCCTTACAAATGCCCCTTCCATTTGCCTATTAATCCACTTCCCTCTCTGATGTAACTTCAGTACCGATCTTACTGCTGCCCCATCCTACCCCTTCAGGGGCCAGCCTTAGAGGTTCCCTAAAAGATATGCACATCCCTCACCAGGTAGGCTCGCAGGCCAGGTGGGATGTTGGGTCAACCCACTCATCTATACAAGAGCAGGGAGAGCAAGGCAGACAAAATGGGGATGCCAGGGCAGGATGTGCAGTCTGGTCAGAGCCTGGGGCAGGTGTGGGGCTGTGAAGCTGGCCAGACTTACAACCCTGCCTTCACGACCAAGGCAGGCAAGAAAACATTCAGGTCACCAAAACTCCCTCTTGGGACAATGCCAAAGGCAGGCTGGCCTGGATAGTGACCCAGGGACCAAGCAAGGGCAGCTCCATTTGCAAGCTGCAGACTGTCTTGGGGCACAATGGGGAGCCAGTGGCACCATAGGCAGTGCTACGAAGGCACCAACAAATCTCTCCTCAGGGTATTCAGTGGCCACAAGAAGCCAGCACTCGTACAAGATGTAATGTATCAGGCAGAGAAAAGAAAAGAAATTCTTCATAACTGACAACCGCTGTTCAACTCTAGAAATCAAGGGTGGCAGAACCAGGCCAGATTTTGACTTGAGGATCTCTGTCAGCTTCTCCTTGAAATAACAGGTCGGCTGCACATGTATCAGGTGCTTTTCAAGGTCCTTCAAACTATGTGGCTGGGTGATGGAGAAGCACCTTTGTGATGGCCAGCAGTAGCAGGTGGCAGGGGGTAGCAGGTGACATTCGCAAGAACACTGCTGTCAGAGTGATCCTGCTAGCAGCTGCAGACACACACACAGGAGTGCACGCTGACCTGCCCCTGCCCTACCCAGCAACCACTGGGGCAAAAAGTGAGGCTAAGAGATGCCCCTACACTGCTAGAATCTTGGGCAAAGCTCCCCACCTTCTCCCACCGTTCCCTGACTCCTCATAGAGCCACACCTGACTTCTCACAAAAACACACAGTTTGTAAATGTGTCTCTTTAAAGATTTTCTCGTACTAAAATTAAAAAAAAATTTTTTTTTAATCTTTATTTTTTTGGTAGTACTTGGAATTGAACCCAGAGGTGCTTTACCACTGAGCTATATCCCCAGCCCTTTGATTATTTTTTTTATTTTGAGACAGGGTCTTGCTAAGTTGCCTAGGCTGGCCTTGAACAGCAATCCTCCTATCTCAGCCTCCTGAGTACCTGGAATTATAGAGTGTGCTATGGTACCCAACTCAAAAACAAATTTTTTTTCCAATTTTTTTTATTGCTGCATTATAGTTGTATATAATGATGGGATTTGTTGTTACATATTCATATGTAATATATACACAATATAACAGCATAATTTGGCCAACATCACTCCCTAACACTTCCCCCTCCCTCCCCTCCTCTCATCCTGTGGTCCCTTCCCTTTACTGATCTCCCTTTGATTTTCATGAGATCAGTCCCCAACTTTCTTTTCCCTTTTCCTCTCTAGCTTCCATATATGGGAGAGAACATATGACCCTTGACCATGTGAGTTTGGCTTATTTCACTTAACATAACCGTCTCTACTTCCAACTATTTTCCTGCAAATGACATGATTTAATTTTTCTTTATGGCTGAATTAAACTACATTTCAAAACAAAAAATCTAAGGATTTCATATATACACATATACAAAATACAGATGATAATTCAAACCCATGCATTTTCCAGAAGGTTCCACAAGGATGGAATGTCTGTATCTCAGCAACACAGAAGCCATGGTGGTTCCCATGGCTGAGGAACTGACCTCATATTTAACTTAGAGTTTAAACAGGCTCTGAAGGTGGATGCAGGCACTGCATCGACATCCTGCTCAGGACTCATGCTCACCACCCTTGCAACAGTCTGTGTCTGCGTGCAGGGTTTCATCTGTAGACATACAGGGAGGATGCACACCCTCGCAGTGTCCCCTAACAGGAGGCCTGAGTTTAGCTCCACTGACATGTCGGTGCTTGTGCTTTCCACAGATTCCACAATACCTCTTTTATTTATCTGCTTTCCTGCCACAGCACTGTTTTGTTTGCAGAATTCTGGCTTTTGTAAACAATGCTGCTGTGAACATTCTCAGATGTGTCTCCTGGACATGTGCTGGAGTCCTCTGCTGGTAAGACTGCTGGGTTGTAGGACATGTGCTATATTTAACCTTGTAGACATGGTCGGATGGATCCCCACAGAGGCTAAGCCACTTTATAGTCCTCCTAGCCAGGGGAAGAGACACAGGTGCTCTACACCTCTACCAACACCAGATATGCAGGTTTTCATGTGTGCCTTGTCCAGCCACAGGAAACAAAAGCCCATCTTCACAGCCAAGTGCCTCAAATTGGCAAACTGGAGTATCTTACTGTGACCTACAAATGTGTGACAGCAACCTGAAACGTCAGTGGTGAAAGCCCCACTGCTGCTTGGAAAAGGCCAGAGGCTCCAGGGGACTCATCTGCTCATCACCTCTTCACTGACATGGCATCATAAACAATTTCTGCATACACGCTCCTAGCTACCAGCCACAGTCAGGTATTTGGAAAACTGGCAAGGACTGCAGATCCTCCACCTAGAGAGAAAGGGGAGGCCAGGAGGAGGCCTGCTCACACATCTGTGTCTCAGCAAAACCCCAGCAGGGGGCTAGGGCTATAGCTCAGCAGTAGAGTGTTGGCCTTGCATGTATAAGGCATTGGGTTGATCCTCAGCACCACATAAAAATAAATAAATAAATATATTGTGTCCCTCTACAACTAATATATATATATACACACAAACCCAAGCAGGACATGAAGACACATGAAGACCCCACCTTCTTCCAAAGTGGTCTGCCAGGTGCTAATATTTCATTCTTAGATCTTCAACTCACCCCTCAGCTAGGCCTAACCACCATCTGCCCGTTGCTGACAAATGTACATTTCAACCAGCCCTCTTTTAAATGTCACTTGCAGCAGCAGCTGGGATCCCAACTTAGCAGGGGTTTCTGTCAGGGCTTAATTTAATCACAGGATGGGCAAGTCTCTACACATCACCCACACAATGGACCACAGAGTCAAGGTCATGGTGGATGACACTTTGAGGCAATTCCAAAATGACTGCAGTCAATCTGAGAAACTCAGGGACAGATAGTATTTGCTTATCTAACATACACTGGGCTCAGAGCTGTAGCCCTGGGAGGGGTCTACAGATGGCACACTTAATCCGCATCTCCCACTCTCCAGGTGCGTCACAACACTATAGTACAGAAGTGACTTGAGGGTATTGGGAAGAACTGTAATATGTGGCTTCTGGATTCCCTAAAAGTATGTTCACTTGTCTAATACCTTATGGACTGCAACGTTAAGGCTGAAGGTGAGGGTGGGTAGAGGGGTTGAGAGCACTGCAGTTAGCACATGGCTGCAGAGCCAGGCAGTCTAGTTTAACGTGAGCTTGGCCACCTCCCTGGGCCTCTCTCTCTCTCACTTCTCCTCACCTACAGCAGAGATATTTAACTGCAGACCAACTTCCTCCTCGAGTGGTAGCTGAGCGTTTCATAGACAGCAGCCGTGACTGTCATCTGGTAAAGTGCCAGGGCTCTGCCAACTCTGAATAAGGCAAAAGCTTAAAATAGTCCAGTCAAGTAGAGCCAAAAGCAACCTGGTGTTTCATTTTTTTCTTAAAAATTTCCACATTAAAAGATTCTCTATGCTACTTGGTATAGAACTATTCATGTTAAAACAGAGGCAAAACAGTATTTGAAGTTCTGCAACACCAAAGGCTCTCTGACAGGGAACTCCATTCATATTACCCTTTGTTCATCAAGTCTACTGACACCATGGATGGTACTAATGAAAACGCTACTTGTACCTTTTTTTCTTTTTCAACAACAAAGATAAAACAATCTCATAAAAATCCAAATGCTGAAAAAAATAGAACAGAAAGTGAAAATCCCTCATAACTCCCATATGGCAGAGCTGAATTTTTGTTGTTGTTGTTGTTTTAGGTGCTAAGGATGGAACCCAAGGCCTGCTAGGTAATGCTCTATCACCGAGCGACATCCCCAGCCCTTTTTATTCTTGAGACACAAGATCTCCCTAACTTGCCCAGGCTGGTCTTGAACTTGCAATTCTTTTGTCTCAGCATCCAGAGTTGCTGGAATTACAGGTGTGGGCCACTGTGCCTGGCCTTTGTTTATCTTTTCATCTTAATGACCACTGTGAGCATTCCCCCTGTGAGTACACCCAATGGCTGAGGTAGACCATACCACCAGCTTTCAGTCTCCTAGCTGAATTGACTCTGTCCTCGGCTCTCCAGATAACACTGTACTGATTCACACCCACATGCCTGCCTCTGTGCTCTTGTGCAACAAGACCGACTGAGAACTAGAACTGCTGGGTCAAAGAGGATGAGCACCCAAAGTTCACTGAGAGGCTGGCAAGCTGCCCTGTGCCAGGCTGGGCTGGGTGCAGTCAGCAGCGAGGCTCCAGGCAGCTGCAGAAGAGGTCAGGTACAGGGCGCTGGCCCCATAGCACCCTACTGCCAATGAAGAAGCTAGGCTGTGCCTGGGGTTAGGGCTCCAATCTGACAGAACCATCTTGCTTGTATATGCATAACTGGTAAGGATCAAAAATACATTCAGAATTGGAGATATCTTATAACAGCTGACACCCAAATGGCTGATAAGCAAACATAAGGTGCTCAACTGCATTTGTCATCAGGAAACCAGGCATTAAAAACCCACAGAGGGCTGAGGTTGTGGCTCCATGGTAGAGTGCTTGCTTAGCACATGTGAGGCACATGTGAGCACCACATAAAAACCAACAGAATAAAGGTATTGTGTCCATCTACATCTAAAAACATATTGAGACACTTCTCCCACAGCTTCTTGCTGATAGCCACGGCTACCCTTATAGACCCTCAGTCTATAAGACAAGTACTGGAACATTCTGCACAGCACTGTCCAAGGGCCTGCATGTGGCAGGAAGGGGGATCAGGCAGCTTCACACATGAGTCCTGGGCAGCACTGTGACTGGCTGATCTCATGGAGGAGAAAGCAGCTAGCCACAGAAAGGTACATGCACATCCATTCTGTTTACATGAATGCAGAAGCAGGCATCACCAACCTATCATCTGGGGTGGAGATGGTGGAGGAGGGCCAGTGACGTGGGCCACAAGACAGAGAAGCAGTCAGTTGGGGGCTTCTTGGTCTGCAAGCTGGTTTCACTGACAGGTTCAGTGTTCTCCATACGATAGGCATGGGCCGGCCTGGACCAGGAGTAATGTCAGTCTCTCCAGGGGCTCAACATAATAAGCTCACTGGGCTCTCCAGCAAGTGGCACCTTCAAAGCCAAGGCTGTACCAGAAACTACAGTGGTACTTTGGTTTCCATCTATCTGTCTTCCAACTTTCAGAATTCAGAAAAGAGAAAAAGGGTTCTATTTACTGTCCCCTTTTAGGCCCCAAAGAAGATAAGTCTTATTCATTTTGTACTCTGGCACTTAGCCCAATAATGAGCATGCAGGGGGCACAGTGAGTGCTTGCCAGGAAACACACAAAATTGACGAGTGAATACTACAACACCAGTAACTACACACTCCATCCACCAAAGGTGATGCCTGATCAGAGGTGGAGAGGAGACAGTTTATATCATTTTTAAGGTCATTCTTCCAAGTACTGGCAACACACAAGGAGTAGACAACTCACTTGGGAGTTCCTTTGGAGGGGTGCTTAGATCTGACGAGATCAGGCGCGTTCAGGGTGGTATGGCCGTAGACTGGGTGCTTAGATCTGGTCAATTCAGTTAACAGCATGTTTGTTGTTCAAGCCCTTGCAGTGAGCAGATGAGAACTGTCTCTTCCACCCTCTTCCCCTAAGTCTTTAGAGGATAACAGGCTCTCTAGGCCAGTACTAGACAACAAAAGCTCAATGAAAGCCACAGGTGCAATTTAAAAATACTTTTAGTTAAGCCGGGCATGGTGGCACATGCTCATAATCCCAGTGATCCTAGAGGCTGAGGCGGGAGGATTAAGTTCAAGTTCAAGTTCAAGACCAGCCCTAGCAACTTAGCAAGACCCTGTCTCAAAATAAAATAAAAAGTGCTGAAGATATAGTTCAGTGGTAGAGCACCTCTGGGTTCAACCCCCCAGTACCACCAAAAACAAAACAAAACAAACAGACAAAAAACAATCAAAGAAAAGAAATAAAAAGAAGAAAAGGTTTTAGTTAACAAATATCTAAAATATTACATCAATAGACGATTTATATAACTACCACTGATGAGTTACTGCACCTTGCTTTTCTTCCAAACTACACTGGTGTGGATTTTATACTCCTGATGCCTCACCCACATGGCCACTGCCAGCTCTAGAGCAGGCAGCTCTAGCCCTCAGCTTCATGCCCAGGAAGTTCCTGCCCACTCCTTTGATTTCTTGAAAGAAAGTGGCTGGAGCTGGGTTGGATTTAGCTGCTTCCAGGCCGTGGACTGAGGGGGTGCAGCTGCAGAATGCAGGCTGCTCGGCTCCAGGCCAGAATTCCTCCCCACCACATTCCACCTGCGCTCCTGCAGGATCTCAGCCCAAATGGCACCTGGTTAGGGACAGTGCTGGAGGAAACACTACATGAGGCCTAGGCAAAGGCTGAGAAGCAGCAGCCTTCTGTTGTCAACAGCAGAACCCTCAAAGTCTCAGCTTGCCAACAGTGTGAACTGATTTTCTCTGAGGCTGGGACAAAGAACACTGATGGTGGCTCTCCCACCAGGTGGTACTGCTGGGGATGTGAGTTGAAAGGAGCCATGCTGAGCCCCCCACAGCCCAGGACAGCCCCACAACCATGCCTTACCTACCCACATCTCTGATGGAAGCCAAGACCCCTCAGTGTAAAATGGCAATAGCTATCCTGACTTCACCAGGTTGTCAGAAGGCTGGACACTGGACTCCATGTGAAGTTACAGCACGGTAAGCATGGTGGTAAGCATTTAGTACATACCACCTGCTGTAACCCAAATACTCCATTTCAGGATAAATGCCACCAGTGAGTGAACAGCTACTACTTCTTAATAAAGAAGGTTTAAAAACTGAAGGAAACTTTAATGACTTTGGTATCTGATAGGACTTAAGTAGATACTAACTTTGGGCATGAACAGGGCATGCATGACCTCCTAGGGAGCCCCTGCCCTTCCTATCAGAGTCGCCTCTGAAGACACCAACCTACACCAGGCCCTTCCTCAGCCTCATTCACCTCCTGACAAGCAGGAGCCAGCCAGTCATGAGGGAAGAGGGAAGAAACGGGACAGAGCTGCCGTGGAGCCCAGAGGTGGGCACAGGTGGGGAGCCCTCCACACTCCCCATCTCCCCAGCACAGGAAGGGAATGGTTCTCATCACCATCCACAGATGAACAAAGCAGGTCATGGGGAGTCAAGGACCTTGGCCAAGGTCATATGGTTAAACCCTCTTCCCCCAGCAGACTCAAGATGATGTACTAGCAGGTGTCTGAGACTCTCAAAGTCGCTGTCCCCATGGCAGCCTGCTCCAAGGAAGCATTTCTTTCCTATTACTGGGTGGGACTGACTTTGAGGTTAAAACCACAGGCTTCTGGAAATGTGAATGAATCATTGCTCCAGCTTCATTTCCAGAGACAAAATGAAAAAACAAGAGATGGTAAAACAGAGCTTATTTATTCTGAGTAACCACACTCACCCCACCACCGTAAGCACAGCACAGGCAGGGCAAAAGCACTTGGGGTCCAGATAACACAGGAAGCACAGTATGCCTGATCTTTGTCCCTGGGGTGGAGCTGTCTGGAGCAGCCTTCTCCCTTAGGATTGTTGTCAGGTCCAGGCAGGAGAGGTGGAAGCAGCAGGTCACTCCAGAACCCAAACAGCCCTCGCCGGGGTCACCACAGCCTGCCCCTTCAGCATTGGCCACCAACAAAAGCTACCTAATGTGGTGCAGTGAGGCCAAACAGAAACACAAGAGCTCGCAGGTGCAGGCTATGGCAGCGCCTCCCTCCACCTCTGCAGGGCTCACCTGGGGACTCTTAGGACTGGGCTGTCAGGCCACCCCTAATGTTCCCATGAGAAACTATATTTTCATTTGTCAGTGAGAAAACGATTCATTTATGTGCTTCCTGAGTAGCAGGGAAGGAGCTGGGAGCCATAGTCCCAGCACCAGGGAACCTTGCAATGAGCTCACCAGGAGAAGAGGAATGTGAAGGGGCAGGGGCCACTGTACAGTCCCCTCCTCACCATCACTCAGGGCAACTGATGGTGTCATATAAGGCAGGGCAAGCACTGCGAGGCATCCTCAGTCACTCACTCCACATACACCAAGATGCCACCCACTTACAAGGTGGCAGGGCAAGGAGCCACCAGCTGAGGACTGGGGTCCCCCTAGACAAGGCCAGGCCAGCTCCATCCTCAGTCATGGACAAAGGTATCAATTAGCCTCCCACAGATGCTCCTTCGACACATGGGGCAACTTCCACACAGTATTTAAGTGCTCTGAGGGCTGAAAGAAGAGACATCTGGTCTCAGTGCTGGTGACCTCACCAATGCTCTGGCTCTCAAGTTTCAGCCACAGGTGGTCTAATAGCCCATCAGCAGCTCTTAAGGACTCAAGAAATCTTGGGACAAAAATATGAAGCCATGCCGGTTCAGGCAAAGCCAGAATATCATTGACTTAGAGCCTGAAATCCCACCCACTTCCTCCCCAGGCAAGTGCATGGGTCCCCTTTGTGTGCTGAAGCCTCTGTCACACATGCACCTGCCTCTGATAGAGCAGCAGCAGCTAGGACCACACCCTGACAGCATGCATCCATATCCGAAGGCCTTGCCCATTTCACCCTGCTGGTCCTCAGGGCATC
This sequence comes from Marmota monax, assembly GCF_021218885.2. Taxonomy (NCBI): domain Eukaryota; kingdom Metazoa; phylum Chordata; class Mammalia; order Rodentia; family Sciuridae; genus Marmota; species Marmota monax. The sequence goes on from NW_026692912.1 coordinate 23,309,126, forward strand.
CCATGCCCTCACTTCACAGGCAGGGGAGCTGCGGCTGAGGACAGGAATCCAGAGTGGGGAACACCCACGGGTAGTTCAAACTGGGCAGAATACAAGCTCAGGAGGGAGGGCTTCATGCCCATGTCAGTGTTCTGTTCTGACAAGCCAGCACCTAATACGGGCAGGCACTCACCTCGAGGACCACCAGCTGTCCCCACAGCTCCCTACCTGGATGGCACACGTCCCAGTAGGTCCAGCTTCCCATACCCCTCTTTAAAGCCAAAGCCTGTTTGTTAGATGTGTTCATAGCCTCTATCACTAGGGAAGCAAGTCACCTCAAGACCAAAGGAAGACTTTTTGGCCAGTGTGGCTTGTAAAAGTGATTCACCCCTCTCGAAGAGCAGAACCAGATGGCGGGGCCCAGCAGGGGCACACAGAGGGCTGGCTGTTTGGCACCTGGTACATCACTCAGGCCTAGAAGGAAGAGGCCACAATCACACACTGGCTCTCCCAACTGGGGGCGTGGGGGGGCGTGGGTGGTCGTAGGTGGAGCCTGACTCATTTTAAACAATGGGCTGGGGAAGAACTTGTACTTCAGGGGTGCCTGGAGTTGGGAGGTTGCTAAAAGAAGCAGGGACAGGGGTTTTCCTAAGTCAGAAAGGCTCCATTCTCACTGAATTTATACCTTAACCATCTGGGATCAGTGATTAATAGGCTATAATACCGATTAAAAGGCTCATCAGCAATGTGGTGTTTTTTGCTTTGTTTTGTTTTAGGGTATTGAGAATTTGAACGCAGGGATGTTTTACCACTGAACTATACCCCTAGTCCTATTTACTTATTGAACCCAAAGGCACTTAACCACTGAGCCACATCCCCACCTTTAAAAAAATATTTCATTTAGAAACAGAGTCTTGATAAGTCACTTAGGGCCTTGTTAAATTGCTGAGGCTAACCTTGATCTTATGATCCTCTTGCCTCAAGACTTCGAGCGACTGGGATTACAAGCATGTGCCATCACAGCTGGCCCTTTTTATTTTTTTATTTTGAAACAGGTCTTGCTAAATTGCTAAGCTCAAACTTGCAAACTTCCTGCCTCAGCCTCCTGAGTTACTGAGATTATAGGCGTGTACCACGGTGCTCAGCAATGTGTTCTTACGAGATAGCCATCCTCTCTCCTGGCCCTAATACTCCTCCATCTCCTTCCAAATTATCTACCTCATCAAGGACAGTGCTTCAGGGAAAATCCAGGGGAATCTTTTCTTCAAAAACTTGCCTGGGCAGTACTCAGCAGGTTGAGGCAGAGAGCCCCAGCGTTCTGGACAATGTGGGGAGACCTCATCTCAACAAAATCCCTCAGGTGCTTATCTGAGAATCCTCAGGGCAGGAACTGGCATGCTGCTGGAGAAGGGGGGTCTGTTCTCCCTCAGCCGCTGTACCCTTTATGTCTCCTATTTTAAAACAGCCAGTCTTCCCACAGAAGGCAGGCTCTGCTTGTCAGAGGGCCCACATAGGTCAGAGGAAGGCAGATACCTGTCTTCTCCAAGCTGGGAGTTTGGCATCTTGCTCAATGAAACAAAGTTAAAAAATCAAATTCAGGGGCTGGGGTTGTGGCTCAGAGGTAGAGTACCTGCCTACTGCGTGAGGCGCTGGGTTCGATCCACAGCACCACATAAAAATAAAATACAGGTATTGTGTCCATCTACAACTAAAAAATAAATGTTTTTTTTTTTTTTAATATCAAATTCAGGCCCACCCCCTGGGTTGAATACAGCTTGGCTGAGCTATTTCAACCAGCCCAGACCTGGGGATTTGCACAGCAAGTAGCTGTGGAGCTGAACAGAAATATAGACCCTTCCTACAAAAGCTAAAGGGAAGTAGAGCCATGCCTATGGAGAGAACCGAATGCTAACAACACAAAAAGGCTACTTTTGAGAGATCCAGAAAAAGTTCACAAGCGAAGCCCTGAACTGAGTCCTCCAAACAGAGTGGATCTGGCTGTGAAAAAGAGGAGGCTCACCCAGGTCTGGGTCTATAATCCCAGACAATGGGGAAGTGGAAGCAGGAGGATCACAAATTTGAGGTCCACTTGGGCAACTTGGAAGACTCTGTCTCAAAATGAAAAATACAAAGGGCTGGGATGTAGCTCAGTGGTAGAGCACTTGCCCAGCACACACCAGGCTGAGCGGGGTGTGGAGTTGGGGAGATTCAAAGCGGCCCTGGCCACCTGGGGCCAGTACTCCACTGCTAACCTTTGCTACAGTAACACCCACCGGCAGGTCCCCAAATCAACTCCACAGCTTAAACTATGAAGTGAAACACAAGACGCCAGAGGCACCCAGGTGGTATAGCTGAATTCTTGAGACTTACTTCAGCCATAACTGGCTTGAGACAGCTCTCACTTTTCCTGGACTCAGAGGTGCTGCTGCAGGTCAGGGTTGGTAGGGACCACAACCTTTGACCAAGTCACCATGATGCTGGCTGAGCTTCCTGAGCAGGTCCTGGAACTGAGGTGAAGGCAAAGGGGCGCCATTTCTAAGGGAGAATTAGCTTATGGGAAGTTATCATGGTGTCCAAAGACTTTAGACCATGACCAAGTCACAAAGGATTTAAATTCTTTTTCTCTGGGTTATTTTCTGAAAAACCAGTGTCCTGATTCTCTCATCTGACAGAGCAAGGGCTGGGCCTTCGATGATAGTTACTGTCTCCAGCTCTCCAGCCCATCCGACAGGGGACTCCTGACTCTACTGAACCTGGGTTTTCACAAACCTGCAGGAGACTGCAGTAAGCTGGCTCAGAAGACAGGGTCTTAGGAAGAAAGGTAAAGCTGCTACAATATTCCGAATCTCAGCTGAAGAAGAGGGTGGGTGTGCCCAGTACAGCAAGGGCACGTGGAAGGAGACACGCCGGGGGAATCCACCCCACCTAGGATGAGCCTCTCCTGCTGGGGAACAAACAAATCTGTGCCCAGCAGGCCTGCATTACCGACATCAGGGGAGGCTATGACCCATCAGTTCTAGCCACCAAAGTCCAAGTGACCAATCACCCCAGCAAGGAAATTCAGCCAACCCAGGGGTGTTCTGAGCCTGTGCCACTCAGAACACCAGTCAGAGTAGGTAAGTGCTTCCCAAAGACCTGCTGTGTTTTGGCCTGTGTGATGACATGTTCCATCCAGAGTGGAGGAACAAGGTTTGGGCTACTCTTCCTCCTGCTGAACGACTTACTTTTACATAGCTGTAGTGTTTGCTTAACACCTACTCTGGGCTGGGAAAAAAATGTGCCTTTTGCCCTGGAGTAACTGCTTGGCAACAGTATTCTCCAGAGGGGAGGACAGTGGGTCAGAAAGACAGGGTGTTGGGTGAGAGGGTGTGCACACACCACGGGCCTCACAGTCAGAAGAAAGCAGATCTGGACACAACCTTTGTGTTAATCTGGGAAACACAAAGCATAAACAGTGATTTTTAATGCAGAATTTCTAAAAGGGAGAAGGAGATGTTAACCCAACCAAGCCAGGTGGCCTCAGGTTGGTTCTGCTCAGGAACAGGCCCAGAGCTTGCAGTCTGGGGCCAGATTCCACTGCTGACCTGACCTGTGGATTAACTGTATCCTCAGTAGAAAACAAAGTAACTTTAAAGTCCCTCCAGCATATTCTAAGATGATAACCACATTTTACATTTGAGATGGAAAACCTTGAGATTTCTAAACAGGAAAACACAATCAACTGGGAAAATAAGCAGCCCCGAGCACAGGTCCTCTGGTCTGAAGAAAGCAGGACACGCCTGTCCATGAGGACCCCCACCTGTGCGGGGTCACAACAGCTCCTTCCTTAGGGAGGGAAGCAGGAGGAAGGGCAATGCCACAGTGTTCAACGGAAATTTCCAAGAGCCATCGAGAGACCATGAAGAAAATCTGCTGCTTTGTTCTCTTCCAGGAAGACCGGCCCTGGGTGTAACCACCATGGCCATATCTTCTAAAAGACAGCTTTCATTCTGTGACTGGCGTCTCCAGTCACCGTGTCCTCAGAACTAAGGGATCCTTGGCTACAAAGACATGCAACTCAAAAGGACCAGCAAGTATGCCTGTAGGCGCACAAGAGCTATGGCTGCAGCAGCGAATGGGTATGGATACTTTGAAGAAGCGCATTATGGAGCCAGAAAGTATGCACGTTTTTTGAGGCTACCTTTTAAAGCACATTTGGTTCTAATTGTCTTTGCAAATTTAAGAACTACCACAGAGCAGGGATTGAAATATGTCTACTTTCTTTATAATAATATTTTTGTATTCTTTGTGGCGGGGGTTGAGCTTAGTATTTTTAAATTTTTCATCAAAACAAAAATATTACTACAGAACTCTGTGTCCTGAAGCTTGAGGAAAGTCTGGATTGCTTCAAAGGGCTGCTTGTCACTTTATCTTCAACATGAAGTTCTGAGAGCAGAGAACCTAAACCAACCATGAAAAAAGGCTAATTCTAAAATGCTAAAATAGTAGGGAGGGGAGCGTGGAAGGAGTAGATGAACTCTAGATAGGGCAGAGGGGTGGGAGGGGAAGAGAGGGGCAGGGGGTTAGCAATGATGGTGGAATGTGATGGACATCATTATCCAAAGTACGTATGAAGACATGAATTGGGGTGAACATACTTTATATACAAACAGAGATATGAAAAATTGTGCTCTATGTGTGTAATAAGAATTGTAATGCATTCTGCTGTCATGTATTTAAAAAATAAAACCAATTAAAAAAATAAAATGCTAAAATAGTATAGTCTGTGCATAACTGTAATCCCAGCAACTTGGGAGGCTGAAACAGGAGGACAACAAATTTGAGGCCAGCCTCAGCAACTTACAGAGACCCTGTCTCAAAGTAAAAAAATAAAAAAGGGCTGGGGATATAGCTCAAGGGTAGAGCACCTCTCGATTCCAGCCCCAGACCATACATACACACATAAATAAATAAATAGCTAAAATTCACAATTGCTTCTTTCCAGTCTTACAGAGCACTCTCAGGTTTTAAAATCCTAGTCTTTTACTCAAGGAAATCAACCTGACATAAACATGAGCTCAGACCTCTGTGTCATAAACTGGCCCTAGGCCAGCTCCCCAGTGTGCAAAAGGCCACCACTAATGTCCCTCTTCCTCAGGAACCAAAGAATCTGGATCTCTGAATTTAGTTCAGGAAACAACTCATCTATACACAGTTGCCCCATCTGCCAGCCAGGACCTAGCAGGAGCCTGGGGAGGTGTGGGTGTGGGTCAACCCTCCTCTGAAAGAAAGATCCCCTGGGTGGAGGAGAACAGTGGAAGGAAGTAGGGGAGGCAGGCAGATGGGCACAAATACTCAGAGGGTCAGGGAGGGCAGGCATGAAACACATCAGGAGTGATGACTGTGAAGCTGGGCCAGACTCCCAGCCTAATCTGGGGAAGCAGGGGCCTCCCCAGCTAACACTTAAACTTTGGGATGGGCTTCTCAGCAGGCTCTTGAGAAATGGTTTCTGGGGAGATGCAGGGACCTGAAAGTGAAGCAGGGTAGCAAAGCAGTCAAGAAAAAGCATGCCTTCAGGCCTCTCCATGGGCCACAGGTGGGCAGGGGTATGTGGCCTGAAGAGGGCATGCCTGAGTGCATGGAGAGGCAAGAGCACAGTGAGTCAGACGTACCAGAGAGCTGGTAGAAGCTGTCCTGGGAGGCCAGGGCATATAAGCGCCAGCACGGCAATGGGGCTGCATAAGTCCTACTGGGTCAGGAAGCCTCACAGCCTCCCGAGAATGCTACATCATGTGGTTCTGGGGTGCAGGATATGCTTCCTTCTCTGCTGCCAAAAGCGCTAATTCAGAAATCTAAATACAGTATCCAAGGCGGAAGCCTTCCACCCAGCCATCTTTCCTCCAACCAAGCGATCCCGTTGTTCCCAACGTTCTGGTGATGAGATGCCTAGCCAAAAATGAATTCTCCCAACTTTGTCTTAAAGTACAAGGCCACAAGGCTAAATCCAAAGCGTGTCCTGGGACACCCCCTGGGGGGGAGGGTAAAGAAGAAGAGTGAAGGTGAGCAGGGCCCATCCCTTCCACACTGCGCTCTAGCACTAGCCTGCAACGTGGGCAGCACCCACTGCCAGCCCTGCCAGGCAGGCCATCTTTCATCTTTCTAAAGCTCAGAGAAAAAGACCAGGTCCAAAGCTACACAACAACTGGGAAAGCCTGAGCATAGACACTACTTGGCTGAGTATAAGCTCACCGAATATTCCTGACACCTAAGTCAGTGACCACGTCTTTTAGGTGGGCAGGTGCTGGGTAGATGGCATGGCAGTACCATGGAAGGAAAATAATAACAAAAAAAGAAAGCCATGGACAGGAAAGGGCTGTAAGAACCTCCCCCTACTCCAGAGGAAAGAGAAGGGCAGTGAGCAAATGAGGGCCTTCAGAGTACCCCCACAAAGTGGCCAGGAATCCGCAGGGCAGCTGACTCCCCAGGTACCATGATGAGATCTCCAACATGGGAAGGAACTTTGGGAGTGTAACTGCTGAACAATCACGGGGCTTCACTCAGCTTCCAATGGAACCCCTTCCTTCCATTGGTGGTGGATATCACTGGGTGATACAGGGTGGCTGATACAGGGCATGCAGAACTGATAGCTGGAACCAAGTCCTTTTGTTCTGTTCCAAGGTTGCCAGTTGGCTAGGACTAGATCTCAAGAAAGAAGTGAGCATGGGGTCACCACCACAGCATTGTGCCAGTCTGGGGACACTGCAATACAGTTCTCATCCCTGAAATGGGAGGAGACCTGGCTTTCAGTGGTGTCAAGCAGGCACAGCACCATTTCCCTGAGACTCCTTTCTCATCTGGAAATTGAGAGCATTAGGTTATGCCAGTGGTTCTTACTGTGGTCCTGAGCCTACAGCAGTCACTGCCCCCGTGAAAGGACTTAGAGATGCACACTCTTGCACCACCATCGATCAGAAACTGAGGTGGGCTCAGCAATTGATGTGACCAAGTCCTCTAGGAGACAGGGAGCCCACTGGGTCTGAAGCCTAGCCTTGCTGACCCTTTCCACCCTTCCCTACATGCCACACTGCTCCATTACCCAGCAAATACCTGCCAAATGTCTACCATGCACTAGGTACTCAGGACCCCCGGGAATAACCCAAGTCTGCCCTGTGGTGGGCCACATGCAAGCTCCATTCATGTGGAAGGGCACATGGCTTGTTTGCTAGTTGGTCACTGTATAAGTGGCCCAGCTGTACTTTCTAGCAGCTCTCATCTTCAGCCATGATCTTCTTCCAAAAATTACTGTACTTTTTTAAAAAAATAAGGTACTCATGGGCTGGGGATGTGGCTCAGTGCTAAAGTGCTTGCCAAGTGTGTATGAGGCTCTGGGTTTAATCCCCAATATTCTGCATACAAATGGAAATGCAAGATGCTCACATAAAATGTCACTGCATCGCTATTGATGAAAGAAACAGGTGTGCATATGGAAGGAGGGTCGTCTTGGGGATGGAACCCAGGGCCTTGTGCATGTGAAGCAAGTACTCTACTACTGAGTTAACACCCCCAGCCCTATGTAGGCCCAATTACCTAAAAACAAAGTCAACTAGAAACATTCTAAAAAAATTATAGAAAAGAGTATCAGAGATGACGTTTCTTTCTCCTAAAACTATTTTAGTGCTCACAGTTTCAAAGGTCTTGAATGTTATTCTAGGCACAAAATAACAAACATCAAGTGGCATTTTTAGCAATCCATTTTGCTTCAGGAGTTGTACACAGGAAATGCAAAAGCAAAAACAAAAGCTAAAATGCTCTACCCTAAGAGGAAAGACGCAAACTACCATAATGCTAAAAATGGGACTAAAATGACCCCCCTCCCTTACACTGAAGGGTCCTGCAAAAGGCATCTGCCAAGAGCTCTCCCTCCTCTCTCCCACCCAGGCAGGCTGGGGAGGGTACAGGAGGCGTGGCCACAGAAGGCAAACAGCGGTCCAGCTGCTGCAGAGCCCGACGGGAACAAGAGTCTAGGTCCGCTCCAACCCATCTTGCTCACTCCATGTCAAGCCCCTGTTAGAACCACACAGGGGTTTGAGCCCTTGAGTAAAAGCAAAAGCCAGAGTTTTCACACAAGCCGCAGTCCATCTCCATGAGTTAAAACAACTAGCCTAATAATCGGTGCAACACACTCACAGCGGCTTCTGCTCAGAAGTAAGGTCAAAGAGAACCACAAAGCTAACGTGAAAAGTTACAAAACAATTCACCCAATGGCAAGTCTTCATTTAGGCAACGAGAAACACATAATCAATAGACAGTCAAAGCAAGCGAGGTCAGAGTGCAGGACACAAGCCCGACTGTGACTGAGCTGCAGCTGGTTGGCTCTGAGTTTACCAGGGGCAAGTTTTATCCCTTAGAAGAAAGTATATGAACCCAAGAGAAGATGTAGCTTTTCCCAGTACTGCTTCTCGAGGCAGATGTAAAGTAACTGTGAACTGAGTCTTCAACTTTCATTTTACAAAATCTACAATGTTCTTAAAAAAAAAAAAAAAAACTTTCAATACAGGGCTGGGGTTGTGGCTCAGCGGTAGAGCACTTGCTTAGTATGTGCGAGGCTCTGGGTTCAATCTCAGCACCACATAAAAGTAAACAGGATAAAGATGTTGTGTCCGTCTACATCTAAAAAATATATTTTAAAAAACCTTCAACATCTATACCTCAGGAAAAATCAATAGTCCAATAAATTCATATTAAAGATATTTCTTGGGGAAGCTAAATTATTAATATAGCCCAGAGTGCTGTTTTCAGGAACTACAATTAACACAGAAATAACCCCTGAAGAAACTGATGCCATAACAGAAGTCCGCTTCCACCCGCCTGTTTCTGGCAGCAGCGATGGGGGCGCAGTAGCCCACTGCCCAGCCCAGGCACCACCATGCAAACATCAGCCACGGGCCACAGGGACACTAGGGTTTGGTGTTACTGTTTCCCCTGCTTTTTATGAATGAAACAGGGTAGGTCTGGAAGGACAGTCGCTAGACCAACGGGCTACAGGACACTCACGACATCAGAAATCCCTCCATGGAATGTCATCATGAACATGGCCTCACACTCTGCAAGAGGGGCCCCTGAAGTTCAAGTGAAGAAAGCAGGCCCTGACGGGGATTCACGGGCAAGAGTAGTTCATGAGCAATGAGTGAAGGACGGGTCCTAAGGTCCCCAGGAGCCACTGTCTTGGAGCTGGGGCTGACTCTTGGGAGGACAGTCAGGCTAGCCTACCCGCTGCATGTCCCTCAGTGACAGACTGGAGCAGTGGTGTGCAGGGTCCCCTCCTCCACTGTGTTCAGGGCATCTCCTTATGAGTGGCTTGCCAGAAATACTGTGTCAGTGTCACATGTGGCTTGGCCCAGTAGGAAGAAAAAGGGAACCAGAGATTTAGAAGCTCTTCAAAACAGAGATTCAGATGTTCCATCCAGGTGGTGTCACATTAGGGCTTGGGTTAAACCTTCCCTGGTGCTCAGCTGAGGGAAGAGCACCTGGGGCTGAAATTCTGCAGTCACTGGCTGGGGCTCTGCTTGCTGCAAAGTCTGACTTCATCACTTGCGAGCTCTGAAAGCATGGACATCAAATCTCCCCTCCTCATTAGCAAATGGAGGCAGGACACACTAAGGCTGCTGAGAGTAGTGAGAGAGAGAATTCGCAGTCATGAAATTAAGCTTTTTTGCACAAGTGCCTTGTTCCTTTACATACTTCACAAACAATTACCAAGAATAGAGATATTTTTTCCTATCATTCCAGTGATCAACTTCATTAAATTTAATAACTGATGCCATAATTTTATCTAAGCTACCATCTCCATATTCCATTTGTCAAGTAACATAATAATTTTTCTTTTTCTTTTGAGATGTGCGTGATCTGCCTAAGTTGTCCAGGTCCCAGTAATCTTCCCACCCGGTCTCCCAAGGAGCTGGACTTCAGGTGCATTTCACTGTAATGGCTAAGTGACTCAATAATCTAAGGACAACTTTTTTGGGGAGCGGGGAGTAAAAAATGCTGGGGATGGAACCCAGGGCCTCCCCTCAGACATGCCAGGCCAAGTGTTCCACCACTGAGCTTCAACCCCAGCCCCAAGGACAAGTTTCAAGGGGGAAATACCTAGTGCAGGTTCCCAGGGTTGGCCAGGGTTTTTTGTTTGTTTTTACTTTTTAGTTGTTAATGGATCTTTATTTTTATTATTTATATGCAGTACTGAGGATCGAACCCAGTACCTCACACATGCTAGGCAAGTGCTCTACTACTGAGCCACAAACCCAGCCCAGGATTTTTATAATGTTAAATATGTAGCAGTGACACCTGGCAGTGACCTTCTTAAAGGCTTTGTTATTGCTGCATAACGAAATACCACAGATTGAGCAGCTGGCAGTGGCCACCTGCCTCGCAGGCTCTGGGGGTCAGGATCCCAGCACAGCACAGTCAGATCTCCCTGAGGCTGTAGTCAGGTGCTATGGGCACAGCGCTTGCCTGTAGGTGCCACCAGGGAAGGGTCTAAAGTGATTACAGGAGACCAAAATGTGCCACCTGAAACAGACTTCTTTGGCAGGTTTATTCTGACTCACAGACCACAGTAAAGCTCTGTCCTTATGGAAGAACTTGGCACCCATAAAGAAAAGCTACACTGGTAAAGGGGTACGCTAGGAAGCTGCTCAGATTTCCATGGCCTGAGAGACTCTATAAAGTAAGCAGGATTCCTCCCTCACCCCGACAGGAGCCCCAGCCCTGCTCTTTCCTGAACAGCACTTCTCCCGGTTCTGCCTGGTGGGACGCCTGTGCCTGCCTAACTAAACATGGTTTACTTCTTGCTGATCTGTTTTATGTCAATTTAATCGTAGTGCCATCAGGAAACCTACAGGGTGGAGGGAAGCCATTTGTCTGCCCCCTACCCAGAGAGGATTAAGGGCCCCAGCCCTTGCTGGTTGAAGGATGGAAGATGCCCTCAGCTCAAGAATGTCTCCAGAGTGAGTCTGCTGGCAAGATAAGCTCAATAACCTCACCCTGGGAGTGACATCCCCTGCCTTCCCCACATTGGAGTCATAGGTCCTGTCCATACTCAAAGGGAGGGGAATCCCACAGAGGTATGGACACCAGGAGGCAGGAATCAGAGACAACACGGGCATGGCCACCTTACAACTGTCCAATTGAATCAAACTTATAATTAAATGCAAATAAACTAATTCCACCCCAAAATTTAGATGAACGGAATTGGTTTACGGACTACATGGCCCGTGTCCTTGAGACTGCGCTGTTATTAACCACAGGACACGCTGTGGGAGCTCAGGACAGTCATCACAGGGTCTTCCCCACTCTCTTCCTGGTGTGCCTACTACCATCACTGGGATCTCGGTGGCTCTCAGTCCAGGAACATCACTACCTGCACAGTAAGCCTGACCCACCCTCGCCCCCTGGACTGAAGGAACATAGCATCGGGTGGTCTCCTGAACCCCAGGGCCAGTGGTGCACAGACAGAACAAGAGACAGATAGAGGGTGGAGGTGGGTTAAGTACTTTGGGAAACCACTTTCATTTCCACTGATGAACACCTGATCCCAGGAGAGAAGCAACAGTTTCCTCAGCCCTGCTCATCTTTTAAGGTGCCAGTATCTCACTCCCTGCTCTGACTTTGGAGGAAGATAGCAATTTCCTTCACACCATAGTCCCTAAATATAAAATTAATTCCTTTATTTGCTCTACAGCAGAGGGCTGCAAACTTTCCTTTTAAAGGGCAAGATACTAAATATTGTTGGTTCTGTGGGCCACAGTCTCCTGTAACAGCTCAGCTGCCACTTAGGAAGGTAAGATAAGTGTACGAATGGGTGTGGCTCTGTACTAATGAAATTCCCACTACAAAGCCAGGCAGCTGACTGATCTGGCCAGTAGTTTATGATTCCTGCTCCAAAGAAATAGCACTGTGGGCTGGGGATGTGGCTCAAGCGGTAGCGCACTCACCTGGCATGCGTGCGGCCCGGGTTCGATTCTCAGCACCACATACAAAGATGTTGTGTCTGCCGAAAACTAAAAAATAAATATTAAAAAAAAAATTCTTTCTCTTAAAAAAAGAGAAAGAAATAGCATTGTGGCCAGTATGGGGACATACCCCTGTAATCCCAGCTACTTGAGGCTAAGGCAGGAGGATGGCAAATTGGAGGCCAGCATCAGTACTCAGTGAGTCCCTATTTGAAAATAAAAAAATAAAGGGCTACAAGGAGAGAGGGGGGGAGGAGTAAGGGAGGGGGAAGAGAGAAGAGTTAGGGAAAGGGAGAAACAGCATTCCATCCCAAGGCTGAGAAGACCACAGTGGTTCTCGAGGGTGATGCTGGTGGGGCATGATGCTACCTTACTCAGTGCATCCCCGCCTGTGTGTATTGCAGCTCCACCATACAACTGGACAACCTGAAGGGCCGCCAAAGCCCACCTTGAAGTCAGTGTCAAATCACATCCAGACCATCTGGATACACTAGGTTCCTCTGTTCAAACCATTACTTTCTCCCGCAGACCTTCCCTGACCTCCAAACTAGGTAACTGGGTTGGAGCTTTCTGCTAAACTGTGCCTGTGTGGCAGGCCAGTGTCATGCCTCCTTCCTCCCCCCAAAAATCAGTTTTGCTTGGTGCTGTCTCCAGTGCCCAGCTCAGGGCCAAAGGCTTAGAAAGTCCTCACTGACATCCGTCAAATGGATTGGAGGAGCTGGGCACAGTGGCGCACACCTGAAATCCCAGAGGCTCGTGAAGCTGAGACAGGAGGATCGCAAGTTCAAAGCCAGCCTCAGCAACAGCAAGAAGCTAAGCACCTCAGTGAGACCCTGTCTCTAAATAAAATACAAAATAGAGCTGGGGATGTGGCTCAGTGGTGGAGTGCCCCTGAGTTCAATCCCCAGTACCCTCCCCCCACCCCCAAAAAGGACTGGAAGATTGGATTCTATGATGTGCTTTTTCAAACCCAGGTACTTTATAGACACAGCAGTTAAATACCATCACAAAGTCTTTCTACAATTACTTAGTTGAACTATAAAGAGAGTTCTGGCAAAAAAGGAAAATCAAAAATAAGACAAACATTCCAACTGCCGAAGTTTAACATTACTGTGCAAGTATAATAAAATTACCAGTCATATCCATTGCATTAAACATATCCATTGCATTAAACGAACATCATGTGAAGCCAGCTCTGGCTTCTCCACAATGCTGGGACGTTTGGGAAGGTGAGCCTGAGTGGCGGTTTTGCTCAAGAACCCTCAGTAGCGCTGCAGAGTGCCCACAGAGCCATCCACCAGAAGCCCTCACCCCTCCACACAAGCCTGCTCTCCGCTGAACACACTTCCTTCAGACTGCACTTTCTGAAAAGAGCAAGCCCCCTCAGCTTGTTCTTAGCTGGAAGAAGCAAAGGAAACATGGAAGCAAATCAGTCACTGGCACAGCCAGCCTCCTGGGACCCTTTGAAACACGATGCTGGCGACACTGAACTCATCAAGAAACTCCCACCTCTCTCCTGCAAGCCATGTACCCAGGAGGTGCCACCCCACATCTCACAAAGGTCATTTTAATATAAACAGGAAATTAACTTGTCACTCCTGACACTGTGTCATTACAGGGTTGGGGCCCTTGGAGCAACCTCTAGTTACCTGCAGGAGGACACCTGGCAGAGCAGTTCTGAGAATCATGTGAGCCACTCATGGATGGAGGCTTTCTGGGACCCTAATGAGAAACAAATTTCATTAGGAGCCCAACTGCCCATGAAGAGAAAGAAAAACAAGTTCAGCGGGGTCTCTCAACCTTCTTCTGGGTTTGTTTGAGCAGCTCCCTCCCCAGGCACAGGTGCCAGGTAAGAGGGAGAGCTCTCCAAGTGGACATGTAGCACTGTCCATTGAAGCTACTCCTGTAAAAAGCCCCCGAATCCCACAAGTGAAGAACTTTGGGGAGAAATGAAGTTAACTTCTCAAGTATGTGAACATCTATAGCCAACAGTTTAGACTTCCATGGCTAATGCCAATTGAAAAGGCCCTAAAAGAGCCACTATCCACTGTTTATACATGAACCAAATAAACAACATGGATTTCCTCTCATGTTCCACGTCTCAGTGGATGGCAAGCACATTCCAACACAAACCAGAAACCTGAGGCCACCCAGGCCCCCTGCACTCTTTCAAAACCCAGAGCTCATTCACTTCTAGCCTATTTACATCTTACCTTCCAAGTACCCAGGGACTCTGTGCTACTGCCACCAGCCTCCAGGACACCTAACTCACCCTCAGAGCTGCACTCCTGCCTCTCCAGGGCTCTCTCCCTCCAAGCCATCATTTTTTCAAAGCACAAATCTGATCTCTTCCTTCTTTATCAATCTCTTAGAGAAACAGGCAGGCACGCAGACAGACAGACAGACAGACACAGACACAAACACACACCATTGAAAATGCTTTGTGGCTCCCTGGCTTGTTGGTACCCTGAACTCAAGGCTCTGACAGGGCTACAGTCCACATCTCAGGTCCCAAGTGCCTCTGCCTCAGGGCCTATGCCCATGATCTCCTCCCTCCCCAAGAGCCCACTGACACTTCACCTAATTAACTCTGACTTAGCCTTCAGAGCTCCACTCTGATCTTTCCTAGTGATTATCAGTCTGTAATTATGTACCTACCCAGCTATTTCAGCTTCTTTCTTAACCAGAGTTCCCTAGAGCCCTAAAGCAACTATTGAAGTAATGAATCTTAGTAGCTTCTCTCTACACATCTAGAATGATACTAGCTATATACTGTCCCTGGAAGACCTAAGAAAACAGTCACACCAGGTTCAGATGAGGAACCAGGTCTGGAGAGATATGCACCTATAGTACTGATGCATAGCAGGTTTTGTTGCCTGAAAATGAAACAAGAAAGTGATCAATGAACCACGCACCCCATGTGTTGGCTCCTTCCCCCACCCCACGACTCCTGCCCAGTCTGCTCCCTTTCCTGGGACTGTCTAAACCACACAAGTCACCTCAGACATCACACGCAGCACGACAGCTAGCTGCAGCTCAGGAAGGACACAAGGACCCCAGTGAGGCACCCACCTCGGAGCCAGTCCTGGCTAGGCCCCTTGGCATAACCCTGGTGCAACCTGTGGTGAGCCAGTTAACTCCTACCTGTCTCCTTCTTGCAAATGGACAAAGGGGGAAGACACTACCAATCTAGCCTCAGCTGTCCCATGACACTTATTAAGGTAAAAAGGAAGGTAGAAGGTGCACAGAACGTAAGGGGTCTCCTAGGACCCAAGGAAAGCTATGCAGCTGGTATCAGGAGGGTGAGAGGGAAGGATACTGCCCAAAACCAGCACCCAGCCCTCCCTGGCTCTCTCTGCCCCAGGTTCTCTGCAGACTCTCCCTACAATACAGGCTTAGTCTCAGCAGGAGCTCATCCACTCTGTGGCTTTACATATGATCTGTGCCAGACTCCCTAGTTCATACTTCTGGCCTGGACATACATTTAACTGTACACTCTGCCTGGCACTTGGAGATCTAAGAGGCTGCTGTCACACTGAGCAGGACCTGGTCTCCCTCCACAATTGGCTTCCTGACAGCTGTCCCATCTGAGTTGACAACAACCTCACCTGCACAGTGGCTGCTAGGGCCAGAAGCCCTAGAGGCATCCTTGATCCTTCTTTTTCCCACTTCACATCCATTCATCAGGAAATCCTGTTGGCTCTAACTGATAAGATACGTCTGGATCTGACCACTTCCCAGCCTCTCCTCTGCACCAGCTCCCATGGGCTGCTACCCTAGCTCTGCTGGGTTCTCAACACAGGAAGTACTTCTTTTAATATTTTAGCTGAGTGGGAGAGCACTTGCCTAGCATTCACAGGCTCTGGGTTCTATCCCCAGCATGGCAAAAAATAAAATTTCTGATTATTTCACTGCTCTGTTCACAACTCTGTAATAGCTGTACATTTCTCTCATAATGAAAGCCAAAGCCCTTGTAGTGCTCCTTAGGGCTCATGGGATCTCACTCAACTCACCCCAGCATTCACACTATTCTTTGAAACACCTACCAGGACCCCCTGCTAAGATTGCTTCTGCTCTAGGTGTGCTTGGCCAGCTCCCTTAGCTCCTCCAAGACTTACACAAACTTCACCTTCAAAATGAGCCACGTCCACGGGGCCTGTTTAACTTATCATCTGAGCCCCACTGCCTGGGACCCCTACAGTCTCCTTCCTTCCCTGCCCCCGCCCTCAGCACTTATCACCTTCTCTCACACTTCATATAGAATTCCCCAGTGGATAACATTTCCCATTTAGAAAGTTAAGTCTTGCAGTAGATCTGTGATCCACGTGACCATGCCTGGTACATGGAAGTGTCTCATCAACCATTACTACAGAAATGCACAGAGGCACTTCTTCTGGGTGCTCCTCTGTCTTACTGTGGAAGCATGTCCAGGCTGCCTGGCTCCATCCTGTAGGATTCTTCAGTTCAAATGCCCACCAAATATCTCTGGGTCCTGGTTCAAACTCTTGGCCACAGCCAGCTCATCTTTCCCAAGCAGGCCTCACTGCATAGGTCAAGGCCAGCTGCCCATGGATGAGCTATTTATTGCCAAAGGTCCTCGGGTAAACTGGAGACTAGTAAAGCAATCTGGAACTGTTGGGTGTGGGAGCAACAGCTCTCCCCAGCTGGCAAGCGCCCTGCTGTACTGGAGCTGAGGGCCACGATGACTGTAAGCAAAATCCCAGAAAGAGTGGGAAAAGCTCCATCACACTAGGCCTGCAGGCCCCAGCCTCTACCCAGAGAGGGCTGCTGAGAGGATTTAGTGCAGAAGAACCACATCATGCCCTCATCTCACCCTGACCATAAACAGATTTGTTGCCATGTATTACTGGCATAGATACTTCCTAGCAAAAACCAAAACACAATAACCAAACAATTGCATTCTGCAGGTAGGCAATCATTCTTTATAATTCCTCACTGCTTCCCCTTTACTGCTAAAGATTTCTAAATTACCTTAGAGGCAGGAGGAGTTCCGCTACAGTGTTCTGGTTCCAGTGCACCCAGGACACTGAAGTCACCTAAGGCTCCAGCAGGGCAGTGACAGCTGCTTACTTAGCTCATCAGGGTGCTGTGGGCAAGAAGCCTCAGATCCTCATGACAGGGCAGCTGGCCTTCCTGGGAGCCAGGCCTCCAGGAGAGACAGGAAGGCAGAGCATGGAGTCTTAGAAGATTCTGCTCAAGCCTGATCTAGTGTGTGAGGGAATCACACCTGGGAGTCAATGCCATGAGGCAGATTGCTAGGCCATGCTGGACCACAGTCATCTCATGTAGACCAAGGCCTGTTTTAAAGTGCCCAGGACTAACAAATGTTTTTTACTTTTTAAAAGAATTATAAGAAGAAAATAAAGAAGTATGTGCATCAGAGATTCTATGTGGCCTGCCAAGCCTAAAATATTTACTATATGAATCTACAGAAAAAGCCTGAGGCCCCTGCTATAGACCATACATTCCTGGTGAGTGAAGAGATGTCTTAGGGTTGACTGGCTTTACGTGGCGTTCCCCTTTACGTGGAATCTAATCCCTAGTGAGCACCTTAGGGAAGTAGGTACGCAGCAAACTCATTCCAAAGATCACGATGGTAATCACAAAGAGAGGACAGGAAGGAAACAGGCAGTGATTCCTTGCCCTACAGTAGATGCTGGTAGATACAGTTTGGTGCACGGGTGACTAAGCAAAAAAGCAACACAAGGACACACCTTCAAAGTGTGCAGCAATCATCAAGGTATGAAGACTCCAGCGCATAGGTCTGAAAAACAGTGACCCCAAGGCCTCGAGCTGAGTGCTGCAGCAGACTCTCCTGTACTCCTCGCAGAGACAGCTGCCACAGTCTGCCTTCCTTTTACAGACACACAAGTTGAGGCAGACAGGGTTACATGGTAAATAAATAGCAGGAGACTATTCACTTACCCTGCAGACTACAAAAAACACAAAGACCACCTTTGCATCTTGCCTGCTGGTCATCCCCAGGTGCTCCCCTTACTGATCCTAGAGTGCCAGGGCTCAGGCCCAGTCTCCCACCTCCTCTCACTCACTCCACACTCGGTGTGGCAGACTAGAAGCAAAGGCTCAGCCTGGCCCTGATTACAAAGACAAGGCAATCACAGGACAACATCTAAGTCCTTTTCTAACCTGAAAACCAAAAGATTTTTTTTTTTTTTTTTTTTGCAATGCTAGGGAGTGACCCTAGAGCCTCACATCTGCTAGGCAAGTGTTCTACTTCTACTCCACATCCCCAGCCCTATTCATTTTTATTTAAGTTGCCAGGCTCACCTCAAACTTGAGGTCCTTCTGCCTCAGCCTCCCAAGTCCCTGGGATTACAGGTGTGCACAACCATAGCCAGAACCAGAAGATGCTATGACCTTCTGCAAAGGAAGAGTGATTTGTTTCTGATTCACAGAGTACAATTACTGCAAAAAAAACACCCAAACCAAAGACACTGGAGGCCAGGGGTTGGCAAAGTTCTGCTTATAACCCAATTCCCCTCAGCCACCTTTTGCAAGGCCCTCTTTTTATAGCTTGCAAGCAAGAATGGTCCTTATATTTTTAAATGAATTTCATTTAAAGTCGTTATATAAGCATCTACATAATAGTCTCAATTTTGATTCTTCTAAAATATTCACTATCTGGCCCTTTAAGAAGTTTACTGACTCTTAACACAGATCAAGTATCCTGGGGCAGACTCCTCTGCATAGTCCACAAGGGCCCCTGTAAGAGTCCCCAGCACTTCAGCATGAAGTGACTTCTGAAATCAAGTGCCTCATAGCATCCCTGAGAAGAACTGGAGAGGTAATTAGATACAAAAGTGGCTGCTGGCTATTGCCATTATCTTAAATAATGGTGACGCCCTCTAAACAGCTGGAAAAGAAAGAGCTAAACCCAGAAATGCACTGTACGCATGTTCCCAGGGCAAAGCACATCCTAAAGCCAGTGGTGAGGCACAGACATTGTTCTAAACTTGGAGAGATCTGATGACAGAGCCGTTTCCTTCCCTTTTCTTACCCACGCCCAAAACAACACCCTACTCTTCTCATGAGAAAAACTCTTTCACACGTATGGTTTTCATTTCCTACATCTGAGCTTTTGCTTAATAAAACACAATGCTCGGGTGATTAGAGTCACACACCCACTGCATACACACACAGGAGCCAGCAGGGCACACTGACCTTTAGCACTATGCCTACACACAGGAAGCCACTGGCATCGCCTCATACCCAGCCCACTGTTACACACGTCACTGTGTCACACATGGTCTAATGATACAGGCTGTGCTGTGTGGCATGGCTTTGGTATTACTCACATTTGTTGTTATATCACTATCCTGATGGACCACACCACACACTAGCTACAGGGTGTCAGACCGGTCACTTCACTTCTCTAAGCCTCAGTTTCTTCCTGGTAAAATTAGGGAACCATTTTAGAAGATTTTTTTTTAACTTTCTAGCTCAAGACACCAGTAACTCTAAAAGCATGCTGAATAACCTTTTGCTTTTAAACCTTCTCTCCTGACTCTGGACCTATTTATGATCACATCCCAACATGGCTTCAGACCTCAATGATGAACAGACTCAATAGACACAGACACACCCTCACCCATCGCAACTGCTTGGACACCTCAAGGGCAGCAAGCTGCTAACAGACCATGCCCCATCATACATAAGCAGGTGGCAAAGGAGAGAGAGTCAGCCCTCAACAGTAAAGAGCAAAGGGGATGCACTGGGTCCTTGCCCTGCTGTCCGGCAGCAAGCACTCCACCAACAAGGCTAGCCCCTCCAGGCTCACTCTGCAGCTTTCCTGTAAGGGAACTCTTTAATAATCACTGCTCTCTGGGAGACAGAGGACAAAAAGCTGCCATGGCAAGTGGGTTTCCTTAACAAGGCTTCAGGTCTCTCTTGATAAAACTCAGCATTGGAATGTGACTAAGTCAAACCCAAATCAAAGAGCTGTGGGAAATCAAATTTTTAAAACAAAATGGGACCTTTGGCACTGATAATGGCTCATGAACTTCCCATACCCATTCCCTGAGCTCCATGTCATCAGATAAGTCATCAGTATGGCATTAGCAAGTGTAGTTTGAGTTTTATAAGAACGATTTTAAAAGGAAAACATCAGTACTGATGTGCAGTTAGCTTGTGGCTACACATTGCTCACACAGATGTGGCCTTTTGGAAAACAACATGACAAGATCCTTTAGGCCTCTCCAACGATACTGGCCAGGAGCTTTAAGCTGAGCCTCGCCCTGAGGAAAGCATCCAATGGAAATCAAGGCCCTCGATTGGAAGCTACTCACTGCCACCTTACCTTAAGAGCAGAAAGGGGATGTACTTCCCATATTTGGCAGCAGTGAGTGAGGTGATAAGTTGTGATCACTGACATGACAGAATGCCAGTCATTACAGTAGCTGTGAAGACCATGCAGAAGATAATTTAAAGGGTGAAATTATTTGCACATGCTGACAACATGTGAAAAATGTGTGTGTGCACAGCAGCTGTGGGGAAAAGAATGGCAACAGCCAACACCTATTCTCCCACTCACCTTCAGGTTCTTTAGCTCTAGACCCTGAGCCTGCACTTTGTCGAATTTGCCCATTTTTCTTTAATAATGCAACATCAGGGCTGGGGATGCAGGTCAGCAATAGTGTGCTGGTCTGGCTTACACAGGTTCAGGTTTTCATCCCTGGCAACAAGGGACAAAATGTAACAGCATTTCAACTAAAATAAAATGTAACTCTCTGCATTTAGCCCCCAAATAATACCAATAATACACTTACCAAACACTTACTTCATGCCAGACATTGTTCTGAGCAAACATGCACAAACTGCTCGATCCTCCTGCCACCCTATGAAATAAATACTATTTGCTGGTGGAAAAACTGAGATCCAGAAGTTTAAAAGCATACCCAAGGTCAACCAATGGAAAGTGAGTTGGCAACCAGGCTCCAGCATTAGGCTCATAACCCTGTATATCTATGAATAAAACAATCACAACACAGTACTGGAAAGTGGGAAGTTAGTATTCAAGTCAGCCAGAGTAGCTCACCTAGGCCTGTCCTGCAGTAACCATTTAAAAGGCATTTAACACCACAAAAAGCATTCCCATGCCCACAGAGTTCAGCCAAACTGAGGCTTTCTCAAAGTGCTAGAAGCAGCAGTAGTTTGCAGATGTGAATGACAGAGACCAATACCAATGGTCACTGAATCACAGACGTCAAGGGGACTGTTTTCCCTTTGACTGAGAGAAGGAAATGGGTAAAGAAATATCCAAACTCACACAACTAGTTGGAATCAGGAGAAAGCAAGGCCTAGGACCCATGTCCATGGACCTGATAAATCCAGGTTCTTCCTACTTGGCAACATATGATAACAAGCATTGCTATCATTTATTAAATGTTTTCTGTATGCTGAAGGCTATAATTCCTTTACATGAATCATCTCATTTAACTCTCACAATACTCCCTGGAAGTGGGAATCATTATAATCTCACTTACAGATCAGGACATGCTTGAGAATGTAAAGAGTTTGTCCCCTTCCCTAAGCTGGAAGGCACTGGGCAAGTGGACAGAGGGCACACTGGGCCCTTGCACATTTTGGATGGATACTACCTGGCACATGGGTATCCAGCTCCCAGATTCCTCTTCACTACTTAATGTGCAGAGGCAAGTCTAAACACCTCTTGCTGGCTGCAACCAAAACTCTAAATTTGCCCCTACAGCACAGGAACCTAGACAGTGAAGCCAAGGCAAATCCTTCCCTAACTCAGCCTCTGCTTGCCAGTCTCCTGCCCAACACAGCACATCCCATGCAACCAGGTGGTGGGCTGAGCGTTCTACAGTCAGCCCTTCCACGGGTGCTGACTTCATTCACTGACACGCACATTGTGTGTAAACATGCAAACCATTAACATTTTCATTTACCAGGCTGGTATGGCCTCAAGCTGCAGGGATCTTTGAAGGAGACAACAATTCAATTTGTAATTACTGATGCAATTTTTAATTCCCAAGGAAACCTCTGCCCCCGTGTTATACTTCCCAGGGCCAAAATGAACACTGTAAGCAACCCTTTAAATGGTTTCTGAGAAAGGAAGAGAGAGCCTACCTGCCTGCCTCCTAGGAGAGCAGGATTATGGGTCTGTTTCAAGAAGTTCAATTTCAAAGTTTCCCTAGATGTCTGGGTAAATAATCAAAAATTAAATGTTGATTCTTTATAAAGGCCTTTTGTGAGATGATCTCCTAAAATGTGAACAATCCTCAGTAAAATGACTCTTTGCAAATTCAGAATTATTGCAGGGTAGAAGACCACGTACCTGTTTTCATTCTCTAGCATCTCTGCCATGGGGGTAAAGAAAGGCTAAGAATACAAGTGCCCAGGGCCCTGGCCAGCACTGGTAGATGGCACTCCATGCACATACAGGGGCAGCAGCAAACCACAAGGCGTTATCCTTGCTATGCCCATCCTCATTCACAACCTGGTGACAATGGGCCAGGCAGCACTCCAGGGGCACAAGGGCCATGTGCCCAGCCCTTAGGGGGTTCACAATCAGGTGGTAAACAGATTTTTAAAATAAAAATTCCCATTGTTTTGAAGGAAATAAGAAAACTTGGTAAGAGGCAGTCACTTGGAGAAGGTGAGGCCACAGGGATTCAGTTGTTCAAGGTCAGATGGCAAACACAGGTAGAACTGCTGGAGCCCTCAGGGCCACACTGCCACCACTGTCTTGTCCTGCTTCTCACCTGATGCAGACCTTCTAGAACTCATGATGGCAATGAGTCGAATTTATCAACCACAGAAATTATTCATTTCTGTGAAGAACATAAAGCAGGGGATGGGGTTGTGGCTCAGTGACAGAGCGCTTGCCTAGCACATGTGAGACACTGGGTTCAATCCTCAGCATCACATAAAATAAATAAATAAAATCAAGTCATTGTGTCCATCTACAATTAAAAATACTAAAAGAAAAAGAACATAAAGCATTTTTGTTTGGGGCTGTAAAAATATTTTTAAAAAACAACCAGAACAGTAAGTCGCGGACAGCATGCTGTTGGTCCCTGGTTGGGTGCATGTCCTGCACTGCCTGGAATCATTTGCAGTGGCAGATAAGCAGAGCTGGGGGGGCGGCGGGGGCAAGCCTCTCACACAGGTGTTCCACCACTTCAAAATTCCACTTTTTAGAACTGCACTATAGAAACAAAGTAACTGATCTAAATCACAGACAATGATCTCCTTTAAATTCCCCTTCCATCCTCCAGGGCTCTGACTGAAGTCTGATTTCCAATACAGGGCAGAAGGCTGGGCAGAAGTCAGGGTCCACCGGGGCTGTCCTGGTCACCTGTAGCAACCAGGAGGGCGAGCCAGGTCTCCCACTAACTAGCTCTGAAGCAGACCCTGACTGTGTGGCTTGTCCAAAACATGCACAGCTTCATAACAGAGACAAAATAGCACGCCGTGAAGGCCTACTCCTCTGCAGGGCAGGGAGCAACTCAGGACACAGCTCTGGGTTCTGACTAGGAAGACAAACTCCATCCTGGGTCTGGCTTATGTGTGTGTGTGTGTGTGTGCGCGCGCACACACACACACCCCACCCGCAAAGACAGGATCCTGGCCAATGGGATCCTGGGCCATCAGTTGCTCCACTCTTCATTCCCCACCCACATGAATCCTCAAAGCCCTCCTGGTCTTGGGGGTCCTAGAACTGCATTCACCCTGGTGAAAAATACACTAAACAAAACAGCAGGTGGAACTCCCTTGAAATTCATCTGTAAACCCAGCTGCTTCTGATGAATAATATAAGAAGTTTTAACTCTTTATATTGTTAAAGAAGAACCAGAGATAATTCAAAAGTAAGTATATAAATTTCTACCATAAAAGTGGTGCTTTGAGTTACTGGATCAAGGCTGATTTTCTTCTGGGCAGCTGGAGACATCAGCCCACAGACACTGAGTTCAGAAGAGTGCAGGGTCCTGACCTGCCTTGGTAAACATGGCCTATGCTACAGGTCATCCTGAGGGACACTGCATTGCAGTGATTCAGCAGCTGGCTTTTTCATATTTTTAAAAATAGGTTCAAATATATTAAAGAAAATTTAACTAACTTCATACATCCCTGACCTGGGTGTTGATATTTTTTGAACTGGCCTTGTTCTGTTCACATAGGTACCATTTACTTATGTATGTATTATTTTGCTGAACCTTACCCACCCTGACCTGGTGGCTAAAGGTGGAACCAAGGGCTAAGTGCTCCACCACTGAGCCACACCTCAGTCCCCAAATAATTCTAAAGTGAATCACAGACAACAGAACTCTTCACCCTTAATACTTCAGCGTGACCAGCCAAAAAAAAAAAAAAAAAAGAATACTCTTCTACACAGCTCAGCGCTGCTGCCACATGGAAGGAAAGTAACAACAGGGACTGGGATGTAGCTACAGGGTAGAGGCAGGCTTGGCAAGCTCCAGGCTCCAGGCTCCATGAAGAGGGGTGGGTAATGGTTTCCCATCATAATCTTCTGTCCAGTTCTCCCCAGTCGTCCCCCAAATGTATTTGATAACCCCTTGTTAAATCAGGATCCAATCAGTGACCACTAAGAAGTAATGTTATATTTTCTCTCATGTGGAATCCAGAGAGAAGCGGGGTGGATCTCATGAAAACAGAAGGGAGAGCAGGTGAGAAGAAAGCAAGCAGAGGGAAGGAACGGAGGAAGAGGGAGGTTCTGGGGAATGAAACTGAACAAATTATGTTACTCACACATACGAACATGTCATTATGAATACCACTCTTACGTGTAATTATAATGCACCAATTTTATTTATTTGTTTTTTAGAGAGAGAGAGAATTTTTTAATATTTATTTTTTAGTTATTGGCAGACACAACATATTTGTTTGTATGTGGTGCTGAGGATCGAACCCGGGCCACACGCATGCCAGGTGAGTGCTCTACCGTTTGAGCCACATCCCCAGCCCCTATTTATTTATTTTTAAATTTATTTTTTATTGTATTTTTTTTCTATAACTCTCCATCCTGGTTCTTTTTGTTGTTGTTCTAATTAGTTATACATGACAGTAGAACGCATTTTGACATACTGTACACAAATGTAGCACAACTTCTCATTCCTCTGACTGTATATGGTAATGCACCAATTTTAAAAAGTAACACATTAGACAAAAGAATGATTACAAAGAGTCTGAAAAGCTGGAGCTTGACAGTAAATTAGCATCACTCTATGTTTCCCTTTAAAACAACAACAAAAAAATTCTACAGTGTTAGCATTTCTAGGCATTTTACTCCAGTTTACTTTTTTGTTCCATTAACACACCCGTACACAGTTGCCAAGGAGCTGTCCTGCTGTAGATCACATGCTATCATGACTGTTTCTGGCAAGTCAAGGTGAGGACCTGGTGAAATCTGGCAAGTGCCACTCCTGACATGCCCTCCGGGCCTGCGCCCTGCTGGTCTACTGTGTTAACAGCAGTGGAAGAGGTGTCGGACACTGAACTGCCCAGGATTTCACTGTTAGAAGGCCCTCAGGGTCCAGGAGCACTGCCCTGCTGGGGCTTCCTTCTCCTCAGATCTGACGCTAACAGGAGACCCTTAGAGATGGAGTAAGTCTAAGATGGATGAACACGAGAAATTTTTACAGAAGGTACTCTGAATTCGTTGGAAGGCGGTATATATTTAAAATCTATTAATAACATTCTCTAAAACAAAAATATCACAAAAGACTCAAACTCTTGAGTATCAACACTTTGACTTTGGAAAATGTCTTAAAAGCTGTACAATTTCAACAAACAGACCCATCTACACTGAAGAAAACATCCCAAGTGGAACTGAATTCTCAGCCAAGCCATCATAATGAGATGTGAATCATTTTATTCCTTAAAAGTGTCTGTTAATTTCCTTAAACCACTCTGGACTGTGGAGTTTTCTGATATGCAAGGTGTTTCCCAGGCAGTTTCAGCTCTGGCCTTGAGCCAGTCTCCCAACAGAAGCCTGCCTCCCTGACTCTTCAGGAAACCAAGGCCAGGACTTTCTTACCTTGTTTCCAGGGGCACAGTTGGCTTCGTCTCAAGGGCTTCTGTTTTTCTACAGCATTGCCCATTCTAAAGCCAAGGGGATCACAGGGCCCTTCCAAGCCCAGGCGTCTTTGTTGAACAGCAAATAAAGACCACAGAGTCACTGGCAGAAATGGGATTCATCTCTGGGATAGTCCACATAACCCGGCAGCAGAGCCCTGGCACACCCTCCCGAGGAAAAGGAGGAATTCTATTCGGAAAGGCCTCAGCCTCTGCCTTTCAAACTCTTCAGTCCCAGGGAGGAAACCAGCGGAAAGGGCCTGCTCGCGCCCTACCGGTGGGCCTCGTAATAGTCTATATTAAGTAGCTCTTGCCCGGCCCTGCTGTGGCGGTTACTCATCAGCAAGCCCTAGAGAATGGACCGTGTTCCAAACTCTCAATACCGCCTTCCCTGTGGGAGAAGGTGAAGCTGAAAGTCACAATGGGCCAGTTCTGGGGTGTGCCTCGAGAAGCAATCTCACAAAGGCCAAAGTCACACTTTCTATAGAAGGGTCTCACTCCCAGATCACGCGCCCCCATTGGCAATCCATCAGTGAAATAGGCTGCGTCATTCATACTGTGCATCCAAGAGGAAAACCAAACACCAAAATGCAAGCTAGGCCTGTTTCCAAAAGAAGACCACAGGGCACAAATGTAGCCAGGAGTCTGCAACCTGGAGCTCCAAGCTGCACCCCATGTAGCAGTGACTGTGCTGGAGACAGTGTTGCAGCACCTACATTCTAAATAATGGCTTTGCCAGAAGAACACAAGGACACAAAGCCATTTACTCTTTGGTAAAACAGAAGAAAATGTCAAGGTGAATGACATTTAATTCAATCCCGGAATTTGGGGTTAAAAAAACCCTTAAGGAACCCCTTGAGTATCCAGGGTAAGAGTGTCAGCTCTGGGGCCACCCAGCTGGGCTCAAATTCCAGCCCTGCTATTGTCCTTGCCAACAAGTGCAGCAGCCTTGGTTTCCTTATCTGTTAAATGGGCAACATATCAGTCTCACCTCCTCAGCTATAATGAGGATCAAATAAAAGAAAGCAATTATGCAGGACTGAGCATGCTGCCCAGTGGTCAGGAAGCTTTTGGCCCATGGGCACTGTTAAATGTTCATAATCTTAGTTGTAAGGCTATGTTAGCTCAGGGGGGGAGGTTTCCTGCTTCAGTCATGGCATGAATGTAATATATGGGAGCAAATTATAGAACTATAGGATTGGAAATATTTAAATAAAGACCCACAGAAACAAAGAGATGGAATTCCAGAGAAACTCCACGCTGTGACAACTTCCAGGCACCCTGGCTGCGGAGTTGCATCAGCCCCAGCTCCATCTGAAGAGATGACCTTGTCCATTCATAGAGGATGAGTGAGCTGGACCAGATCTCTACAAGGTCTTTTTAAAAACATAATACCTTATTTTATTTATTTATTTCATGAGATGCTGAGGATGGAATTCAGTGCCTCATATGTGCTAGGCAAGTGCTCTACCACTGAGCTACAACTCCAACCCCTCTATAAGATCTTTACAAGATCTTAAGTCTTCATATTTTGATCATAAATATAGGAATCATTTTCTAAAGTCATATCCTCAGATTCCAAACTTGGCAAAGCAAATTTCACGTGTCTGTTTCACTTCTTCAGTGAGGCAACAGCCAAGAGCAAAGTCACGAAGGCTCCGCTTCCTTTCTGATCCTAAGCTCCTCCCAGGCCAACTGCAACCCCAGCTGGAGAGCCAAGGGCAGGGGCTCTGCATGCCCACGTCCCATGGCATCTGTCAGCTGGCACAGCAGCCCACCCCACAAACTCCCCTCCACTGATCAACTCCCCTGCCAAGATGCTGCCAAGGGGCTTCCTTGATTTTTCCCAGTAAACACTGTGCCAGTTTTCCTTAGGTAAAATGTTACATCAACACCAGATGTAATATCTGACCCCCTTTCTTTCAGATTATGTTCAGATCATCTTCAAAACCACAGTAGATCAAAAAGGCTCTGATTAACAACTTGCATCTTAATCTCCCCCTTCACCCAAGCCAAGCTTTGACCTGCCAATACATGGCAGCACTGACAATGCCACCCAGTAGGTAGATACCTGGCACACGACACAGCTTAACTGCTGAACAAACGGGCAGACAGGTGAAGAAGCGCTCAACTTGGTTAAGCAGTTTGATCATAAGTCAACCCTCCTTTCCTGGCAAGAGTGGAGGGAGGCAGCTGGAGCACGGCTACGCCTCCCTGCCCTGTGCTAGGGTCTCAACTGCACCTCTGTTCCCCTGTGCCTAGGCCTGGCAGTATGGCAGTCCCTCACTGGGCACACACACTGAACGTATCAGGTAGGATCTGGGCTCAGATCTGGCCCTGCGGTTCCTTAGCTGCCACATTCGTAACGGTGTGTGCATAAGCAAATACACCCCAAAATCCAAACAACTCATGTCAGGAGAACACTTTCAAATGAACTGGGATTTCTCTGAGAACAGCTTTTAATGAGAACTCAGGTTCAACTGCCTCTCAGGTAATCACAGCCCCCAAATGATCCAATGTGAACTATTCTGGGTGGAAGAGGGACAGACAAGCAGAAGAACCTGATCTCATGGATTCTTCCCGAATTCCCAGCTCAGACCAAGTGGTTTAGAGCCATCACCAAAGGTGGCCATGCTCGTCATCCAAGATGGACAAGCCACCACCTCCGGTTCATACTTTAGGGAGATAACGTGAGACAAAGACAGGACAAATCAAAAGTATAAAGCTGCTAGAAGCTGAAAGCTCACTATTCAGCCAAGGTGGTATTGACAATCCTGCACAAATACTTGGCAAGGATCGAAGATGAGCCTGATGCTTTCGGTCAGACCACAATGACCCCAAGTCAGCCGTCACTCCTTGAAGAATGACAGTGCTACCACAAGCCCAAATCCCTGGCTCAGAATGCAGGGGCCTCTGCCCCAGGTCCCAGAGGCCCTAGTGGGGCGGGGGAGGCAATGGGAGAAATCAGGTCTATATTCTATTGAGAGTGTGGGATCCAGTTCCCCAATTTTCATTTTCATACTTTGCTGCCTATTTCCTCATCAGCAGATGAGGGAAAAAAGGACAGGGGGATAAATGTGTGAGTACTTCCAAGCTGAGCAACTTGGGATAGAAACTTAACCTCTCTAAACCTTGGATTTCACGTATGTAAAATGTGTACAACTCTGCCACCCACTATATTAAGTAGTTTAAAGATTAAATAAGATGTTTTAAAAATGCTGTCACACAGCAGATGCTCAATAAAGAACAGTTATTGTGTGCTGGCTGTGGTGGCGCATGCCTTGAGTTCCAGCTACCCAGCAGGCTGAAGTGGGAGGAACACCAGGGCCCAAGAGTTCAAGATCAGCCTGGGCAGCATAGTGAAACCCTGTCTCAGCACACAAAAACAGTTGCTGCCATTTTAACCTGCACACTACCAAGCCTTAGGAACAATACACTTGGG
Source organism: Marmota monax (assembly GCF_021218885.2). Classification (NCBI taxonomy): domain Eukaryota; kingdom Metazoa; phylum Chordata; class Mammalia; order Rodentia; family Sciuridae; genus Marmota; species Marmota monax. The sequence continues at coordinate 23,338,637 of NW_026692912.1, forward strand.
GCTGAGGTTGTGGCTCAGCGGTAGAGCGCTCGCCTAGCATGTGCGAGGCCCTGGGTTCGATCCTCAGCACCATATAAAAATAAATAAAATAAAAATATTGTGTCCACCTACAAAAGAAAGGAAGGAAGGAAGGAAGGAAGGAAGGAAGGAAACGAAACGAAACAATACACTTCAGAAAAACGATTTGCCCCTACGGGGATTCTCCCCCACATTACAGTAAGGTCTGCTACAATACTGTGATAAGTAACTCGTTCTCTCAGTGCAACTAAAATGAAACGTCACAAACGCACCATAGGAATAACATTTGGATTGTGGAAGGTGTCATAAACCAGAGAGGTAACACTGTGGCTAGGGGAAGTGAGGAGTTCTCAGGAGCGCCCTCCCCTACATGCCAGAAACTACTGGACACAGTGTCAGAGCTCTGCGGAGTGTTGCCGACTTCTTGAGGGAGAGTGTTTTTGAAGACAGCAATGGCAAAGCAAGGACAGGCCACAGAGCCCTGTATTGGTGCATCCACCCACCCGGGGCGAGGCTCTAGGCTTTGTGAATCTGTCTGCTGGGAGGAAAGTCTCATGTTGGTCACTTCCCTCCTGGAGAAAAACACAACAATCTGAGGAAGCTCCAAGCGCTGTGGGAACACTCTAAGTGGGAGCTGTGGCTAGGTCCAGTGCACGTACAAAGGGAAGGAGCGGCTGGAGGTCAGCCAGCAGGGTGCGAGGGGCAGGTTCTCAAGCACTGTGCTGGGTCCTCTAGCCTCTGCTTTGGAGCGAACGTTCTGCCTGGCTCAGGAGACACTGAAAGCAAAGGCACTTGGTGTTGTGTGTCAAAGGAAGTCAGGGACTCTGAAACTCACAGGTCAGTCTGAGAATCACAGCTGGAGGGGCCTCACACCATCAGCTTAACCAGGAATCACTCACCACCACTGCCATCAGCACTGAGCAGTACAGGGCAAGGAAGCACCGTGACCTCCTTTAAGCCAGGAGCACGCAGGGCAGGAGGGGCAGCACATGTACAGACCCGGTATGAAGGAGGGAGGTGGGTGGATCAATAGGCCAGCACCTTGCAGGCCATGGGCCTTGGGGGTTCCTAAGACATATGTTCATTTTCCTAGGAAGAGGTCCATGGCTTTCCCCAAAGTCTTGAAGAGCTCAAAAAGCTTAAGAGCCACTGAGCTCATGTGACTCATTACAACAAAATGGGAAAACTGAGGCCCAGACAGGAAAGCCGTTTCCCTGAGGCAACTGGAAAGCCTATCATCCCAATCTAGTGTGGGGTTTCTACAGCTAGCCAGCACCTTGCTTCTGCAGGAAATGTGTCAACAACCACAAGCGCCAAACCTCACTGAGTTCTGACATGGGACCCCACCCAGGTTACTGTCCCCACTCAGGCAGGCCCAGAAGTGATGTTCCACAGCTACTGTCCAGGACTGACCTCAGTGCTCAGGCTCAGAACTGTCCCTCATGTCAGACTCAAAGGCCCTCAGAGACAGCTCCCAGGTCTTCAAGGACCTCTGGCGAAAGTCCTCCACATAGCCCTTACCAATATCCAGATCCAGCCTTGTGATAAGCTGCTCATCTGTGAGTCTTTCCTAAGCAAAGCGCTGGGCAAGAAACTAAGGCTAGCCCCAGAAAGGAAAGACCACACCTCCCATTCTCCAATTCCACATGGAATTGAGAGGAAGACATTATTTTCAAAAAGTAAGCACAAATTATAAGTTTCTCTGTCACTTTTTCATGTTGGAACTACTTGGGGGAAAGTTTAAACATGTGTGGAGAACACTCCTTAAACTCCTGATGCTTCCTGGAGGCCCAGCAGGATAGCTCAAGGGCCTCAACTGGCTCAAGGTTTGTGGAGCTACCTTTCCAGCCTGGACTCTGCTTTCCTCATCTGAGTCTGCTCCTGCCTGTGTGGGTGTGCAGGACCTCACTTCCTCCTCTCCAGCTAACCAGTGACACCTACGACAGATGTCCAGCACATTATAAAGGAAGCCTTAGGGGTCCCACAGTCTCTGCTTCATGTGACAATGACAGCATCAGGAGAGGCAATACTCATGCTGGGGAGGCCCCCACAACCCTCCACCCCTCCCTGGAGCCCAGCCTCCAAGCCCTGCCTGCAGCCACTCATTACTTCAGAGGCAAGGTGAGGCACTGAGCACTTGGGCTGGATGCAAGACAGCAGCTGCTGTGCCACTGCCAGCACTGCCCTGGGCTCAGGTGAAGGCAGCTGACAAGGGGCTTACCTCCAAATGAGGAAGAGCATCACAAAAAAGAAACAGATACATGCTTCATTTAAAAAAATAGCAGGCCTGAGGGTATGGAAAGTGCTGGAGTGTTGCTGCAGACCAGTGGTCAGGGAAGGTCTCTGCGGGGGACTGCGGGGAACCTTTGAAGCCTCCACAGGTAGCCCCCACAGGTAGCCCCTGTGGGATCCCTAAGGCTTCCTTGAGAATGTGCTGGACATCTGTCGTAATGTCACTGATTAGCTGGAGAGGAGGGACTGAGGTCCTACACACACACAGGCAAGAGCCGACTCAGATGGGGAAAGCAGAGCTCAGGCTGGAAAGGAGCACAGGGAAGAGCTCACATTTCTCAGGACTCCTTATCTAAGAACCTTCCCTGTGTGTGAACTTACAACCCCAGCACTGGATCCATTTTATCAACAAGAAAGTGAGCTTTATCTGGGCGCAGTGGCACATGCCTATAATCCCAGGGGCTCAGATGCTAAGATAGGAGGATGGCGAGTTCAAAGACAGCATCCACAAAAGTGAGGTGCTGAGCAACTCAGTGAGACCCTGTCTCTAAATAAGATATAAAATAGGGCTGGAGATGTGGCTCAGTGGTCGAGTGCCCCGAGTTTAATCCCCAGTTCCAAAAAAGCAAAGAAACTGAGTTTTGAAAGTGGGAGGGTGAGAAAACTTCCCAAGGTCACATGATAGCCAAGGGTGATCAGCATTTGAGCCCAGGATTTGACCACACCTCTCAGCAGTTGTCCCATAGTACCTGGGGGAAGGGACATTCCAGGCAGAAGGCATAGCAAGGGTGGAGGCTCAGAGGCAGAGCAGGTTAAGGAAGGCACAAAAGCCCATGGTTGGGGAGGGCCCAGGGACTGGAGAGCACTCTGGATTTTATTCAAATGGTGATGGGAAGCTCTGGACAATTTTGAGTGGGACAATTTGATCAAATTTACCCTCTAGGTGTTGAAAGACAAATGGGCATTTGTGAGCCAAGAATGGAAACCAGGACAGCAGCTAGCAGCCTGGACCTCAGCAGAGGGGGCCTGAGTGGCCCGAACCAGGATCCACTGAAGTAAACCCAGGAGGATGTTCTGGGGATTGGGTGTGGCCTGTGGGAAAGGAATCGAGGATGAACGACTGGGAAGAAGACCAGACGGGGAACCCAAGGAGCCAGCAGGCAGGATGTGAGGTGCAAGACCAAGGGCTCAGGTAGGCACATGAAATCTGGATGCTTCCAAGGCATCTGCTGTAATCTGAATGTCTTCATTCATCCAAAATTCATGCTGGAGCATGACCCCCACGGCAGTGGTATGAGGAGGTGGGGCCTTTGTGAGGTGCACAGGTCATGAGCAGAGCCTTCATGGATGGGACTGATGCCCTTATAAAGTAACCATACAGGAAGAAGATGCCATCTGCAAACCGGGAAGAGTGCCCTCCCTAGGCACCCAACTGCCAGGACTTTTGATACTGAACTTCCCAGCCTCTAGATCCTGAGAAGTGATGTCTGTGGTTTATAAACCAACCAGTTTATGGTGTTTTTTCATAGCAGCCTGAACAGACTGAGACACTGTCCAAGTAGGCAGCTCAGGAGAGACACAGGCTGGAATGCACAATTGGGAATGGCCTATATTTAGAAGGACCGGACTGCCTAGAAAAATCAGAGATCTCAGCTCTAGGATGTTCCCAAATGGAGAGTTCAGAGGGAAAGAGGATCCCCAAAAGGAAAGCTGGGAGAAAGAAGTCTCCTTTTATGGAGCACCTGCACATTAAGAAAGAACTCAGAAGCTTGTAAATGTTTTACCACTGTGCTTTTAAAGCACTGATGCAATGTGTGACTTTAAATGTAATTTAAATTTTAGAATTTTGTCTTGAGTTCTGGATGCTTGGTTTTTAAATGTCTTGCTTATCATAATGAGTAGCATGTCATCCTAATTAATTAGCTAGTATCCCAAGGCACAATATACATTAAGTGTGAGATCCATCAGAGCTTTCTCCATGGCTGCTAAGCTCCTGACCACCCTCCTGTCAGAACGGATTAGATCACTGTTGTCGCCCTCTCATATGGCTGGCATGACACTCCTGCTGAGAGCAGAAGCAGCTTTCTCGGCTTCACTACCAGAATCTCCAGCCTATGATGTCTTTTCAGGAAATTTTTCAGCTACCTCTCCATTTTACCAGGGTTTGTTTCAGTTCTGGGCAGTGGCTTCAACCCAGCTGTCCCTCTGGCCAGCAAGACGAGTCACACAAGCCCTTGGGGGCCTCTGTTTTATCATCTGAATAATGACGCCAACATGACCTGCTTACAGTGCTGCTTCGAGAACTGAGCGCACGTAGCCCAGCTCCTCGCGTGAATGCACATGAGTTGTCATGTAATTCATCATGACTGCGATTGCTCTAACGGAAACATTACAGTTTTTAGTTCAGATCCCTAAGACCCTTCCTTTTCCTCTCCATACTTAGAGCATGGTTCCAAAGTGTGCCCTCTGCTCCTCAGCAGCACCAGGGAACTTTTTTTTTTTTTAATTTTAATATTTATTTTTTAGTTATTGGCGGACACAACATCTTTGTTTGTATGTGGTGCTGAGGATCGAACCCGGGCCGCACGCATGCCAGGCGAGCGCGCTATCGCTTGAGCCACATCCCCAGCCCCAGCACCAGGGGACTTATTAGAAATGCCAGGCCCTCAGCCAACCCAGCAACTTCCAGGTGCTAAAGCTTGAGAACCCAGAAGGACTACCTGGTCCCAGATGATCCTGATCAACATGGATTACATCAGCCTGTCACAAACACAAACTTTCCTTTTTGGCAGATTTCTTTCAACCCCAGATATACTGCTTGCAAAAAATGAAACTTCTCACAAAAATTCTACCCAATAGTCCCTTATACAGGCAAGATAAAAAAAAAATCCATATTTATATAGGATTATTTTTCTTATTTTCTATGACTTAAATTGACACAAACACTAGTACCCTTTCCATTCATTCCAAAAATACGAGTGAAGATCTGATTAATCTTTATCATGAGGAACACACACTCTGGTTGTGCTATGTATGTGGTTATTATTTCTCAAACCAAATGTTCCAGGTTTTGATGCATCTACAATTTGAGCATGGGTACATGTACAAAGTAGCAGATATGCACAGGGAGAAGGAAACCAAAACCCGGCTCCACTGACCCTCCTGTGGCCCTTGGAGTGCAATTCTGCAGCCAACCCTGTTTCTGAACCACTCCTCTCCTGCAGCCCAGACCACCCGCAATGCATATCTGTGGAGCTCACAGCCATCAAGTGACCACTTTTTTGGTGTTTTCCCATCCATACCAGATGCTCGGGAACACGGAGGGTGCTGTTAACCACCGTTCTAGAAAAGCAGCTGAGTGCAATCATTGCCCTGTCACAGCCCACACGAGCAGGGACCCTAGGAGTGATTTTCTTCTGGCATCCAATCATCAAACTGAGGCCAGAACAGAGATACATTTATAGGCAAAGATCCAGAGTCCACCTCTTCAATCACAGGCTAAGTCTGATTGAGAGGGGAGAGTTTGGGTCCAGGCATAGCAAGCTCCACCAGAGCAGGAACCTTGACTTGTTGCTCAGTGTCCCAAGTATCTCCTGCCAGGAACGGTGTAGAGCAGAAGCTCAAGTAACCAGCTGACGAAAGAGTCCTGAGGGACTACTTTGATTCTAAGACATATACTTTCTCAAAGTTTAACTTTTGAATAAAAGTATGTTGTTTTATAATCCACTTTATTAGAATATTTTCTTTTTTTGCTTCCTGATAAATTTTATTAAATCAATAATACATTTAATGCAGGGAACGGTGGTACATGCCTGTAATGCCAGCTACATGGGAGGGTGAAGCAGGAGGATCGCAAATTCCACATCAACTTAGGCAACTTATCAAGATCCTGTCTCAATATGAAAAATAAAAAGGACTGGGATACAGATCAGTGGTACAGCACCCCGTGTTCACTCTCTAGTATTGGCACATCTCACATGTGTTGGTGTGTGTCAACAAAACACTGCAACTGGTTATCACCCAGAGCCACATAGACGTGGTAATGGCACCAGTGGACCAGAGATGCCATCCTGGCAATCCCAGCTGCAACTCGTACACAGAGGCACCTTCAATCCAATCAGCCTGACTGGCCTTGACTTTGTCTGCCCAGATCTTCTTTTCTCTTTCCCTCCTTCCAAGCCAGTGATGCCTTCTCAGGAATGTGGCCGGCACCCTGGAGTCCTGTCCAACAATGCTAGAATGCATGCCACCTATGCCATCAACCCAGAGCAAGTACTGATGAAGGATCCAGGCAGGGCCTCAGATATTGGCCGTGGGAAGCTGGGTCTTCCTTAATAGCTGGCCTGCTCTAAGTACCAGGCTGCAGGGATGGGGCTCGACTGGGGATTTAGGCTCCTCTTGCACTGATGGACTGGAGGCAAGTGCAGCTTACCAGAGGACTCCAGGTGATCCCCTCTGTGGGGGGTTTTTGTAGGGGCCAAGCACAGCTGAAAAGCCCAGGTACAAGGTGAGGAGAGTCCCATCCAACTATAGGAGATTTACCCTAGCTGAGAAGCTTCCTGCCCCTAAGAGTCAGACATCTCTCCTAACACACAGGTCCACCAAGGGCCATGTCTAAGGTTCACCCATGCTGCAGCATGTCAGAATTTCCTTCCTAAGGCTGAATAATATTCCACTCTATCACACACGACTTACCTTATCCATCACCTGTCAACACACCCCCAGGTTGCTTGCACCTGCTGGCTCTTATGAATAATGCTGGTATAAAGATGGATGTACACATATCTCTTCAAGTCCTTGCTTCCAATACTCCTGTGAGTACATATGCAGAGGTAGAATTGCTGGATCACAGGGTAATTCAATTTTCTATTTTTAGAGGAATCGCCATCCTGTTTTCCACAGTGGCTGCTCCAGGTTACATTCCCATCCATGGTGCACAAGAGTTCTAATTTCTCCAAGTCCTTGTCAACACTTTCATTTTCAGTTTTTGTGAAAGCAGCCATCCTTATGAGTGTGAGGCAATTTGCAGTTCCCTAATCTTAGTGATGTTGAACATACTTTTGTGTCATGCTGGCCATTTAAAAAGCATCTTTTGAGTCCTTTGCCCATTGTTAAAACTTGGGGGGTTTTTTGTTGTTGTCGGTTATCCAATGCCATCTTTATTTCCAGGAAACAGACGATTAACCAAGTCCAAACCAAAGTCAGGCAGATATAGTCATCATGCCCATACAATAGAATACTACTCAGCAATAAGAAGGAATGGGCTAGTGATAAAGTAATGAGGAGGTGAATCTCAAAGGCAGGTATGGGGCAAAAGAAGCCATTGTCCACTGTCACACCCCGAGTGCTGACATTTATAAGGCACTCTGGAAAGGGCAAATCTGCAGGTGAAATGGAAAGCAGACCAGCAATCTTAGGGGCTACAGAAGGGTTGGATTGTGGAGGTGCAGAAGGAGGTTCCCGGAGAGACAGATTGTTCTGCATCCTGTCTGGGGGTTACACGAGTCTAAACATGTTCAAACTCAACAGCACTCTACACCCACAAAATCAATTTTTCTGTCTGTAAATTTTTTTAAAATCCTCATCCAAAAGCAGAAAGTTCCCCCTTCTATCCAACAAGCATTGACCAAGAGGCCTGCAAGCACTATCTCCTGAGACCCTTACAAAATCCCAGAAATGCAAAACTACTATCATTTAAACTACGAGAAATCAACTCCTACTGGTTCCAAACACCCAAGATCCTACTCAGTCTCTCCAAGACACAGGGTGTTTGCAAATTATCATGATATGCAGTAGCAAGAATTTACAGCTGGTGGAAACAGGCCTGCCTGCATATGATTGATCTTTACCTCTGGGGACAGAGTACACAGAGCTCCCCTGGTACCAGTAGGTCCATGACCTTAAAAAGCTCAGAACCACTGTCTAGGGTAGGGTCCTCTATTATGGAGGAGGTTGAGGCCCAGAGAAGGACTGTGGCTTGCCCAGAAGGCAGAGTGACTCTGGCAGTGCCATATCCATTCTCTCTGCATCACTCAGAGATGCCACAGTTCAAAGCCTTGCTGATGAGAGTGACTTACACTCCCCCTGACAATTTGAAACCACATCATTTCCTCAGGGATAGATGCTCTGTCTTACCAAGCTGGGGCCATGGTCCCTGCAATCTGGGGCTGAAGTGTAGTCCAGGTCCCTAGCCAAATTCCTATCTTGTCCAATATAAAAACTTCATTCTACAAACCTGCATATTTAGGGTAATTAATAGCTCCTTGTGAGCAAAAGAAACAAGAGCTGATCATGCAGAAAAGCATGCTTTTGACTCATGCCTTTGGTTTTGTGATGAGCTCATAGAATTAATATTTGTAAGGCACTCTGGACATGCCAAGACAGAAGTACAAGGTAGTGTGGTTATGCTAATCAAGTGAGAGGTTCTGTACCTCCAGGACCAAGTGATTACAGAAAGTGAAAGGAGCTGCTGGGCTTTGGACCCTCTGCAAACAGCACTCCCTGTGCTTCGTGCCAGCTACACTGACAAATCTGCAGAGACCACAAACACTCTCAAGTTAGCCCAGGAGAGCATGGGTCGAGAAAGTGGCAGAACAATACAACATGATTCCTGAGCTTATCTGAACTGTGAAGTTAATCAAGGGAGAAAAATAGGGGTAAAAGATCACCCTGATGTGGCACTCCACATAATTTGTAAGTTCTTTGTCCAGAAGAGTCTCGTATGGCTTGTGTAGTTCAACAGTCACAAAACAAAAGCAACGCCAGGTGCTCAATTCACCTCCAGAGCTGAAAAGATGGCTCCATCATCCCGAGAGTCACTCCTGGCAGGAGACACTCAAGTGATATCTCTCAGGACAGAACAAAAGTGCATCTGCTGATGGGTCAGCACTGCTGTGGCTCCCACACAAGCCAGAGTGCACAAGCACAGGCCCGCTCCCCGCAGAGAGAACCAGATGATAAGACCGGACCACAAGTGGCTACACTTCAGTGCCATCTACTTCTCCCAGTAGCTGCCTGCTCACAGGCTTACCCCTTGATTGTAAAAGTCTGTTCCTTGGAATTCAATATTCTCAGGTTTTGAGAGAGAGTGAGTGAGAACACTAAGGGTGCAGTTTGGTGGTAAAGCACGTGCAAGGCCCATCCCCAGCACCACAGAGACTCCAAAACACAACAGCCAGAGACCGCCCTTTCTTCTGTGAATGCTGAGGTCTGTTTTATTTACCACATTATCATTGTAATAGAAATGGCCATTTTGGAGCAGAAGGCACCTTACTTATGAACAAAGCAGAGTCTTGCCCACTCCTCTCTCAAAACCACAAGTCAGGAGCTGGTCCCGCTTTCTCCATTTCACTGATAAAACTCTGAGGCTCAGAGGAGAAGTGACTTTGCACAATATCCCTGGACTATCACATGAAAGAGTTGGAACCCAAAGCCCCAGCTAGGGACCTGAGGCCCAAACTCAGCCACTGCCTGGCACTGCTCCCAGGGGTACTGCAGAGCAAGGAGTACTAGGGAGACTAAGGACACTAAGCAATGCATTGGTGCAGACCTGGGGCCACAGAAAGTTCTCTTTCCTGCCCCTCACACGGGCTCATGCTGTCTCTAATAGATGATGTGTGAAAGCCAAGATGCAGCCTCCTGCACACAGCACAGGCAACGGTGGGACTGCCAACTCCTACAGGACACAGGCACTTCTCACCCTCTCTACTCCACTCCCTGGAAAGGCTGCTTGGCACTCAGGACACTCAGCCAGTACTGGATGGCTGGGTGGGTGGAGGGAACTATTTTGACTCACAAGGGCCACTTCCCACTGCTGCCCCATCTGCAAAAAGTTTCTCCAAAGCAGACTCTTATGCGATATTTCCAGTCAACATACTTCTGAAGCCACTTCTGTAACTAAGAAACCAGAAGTTGCTCTGTAAATCTGTAGGCAGAGGTGGAGCCATCATCGCCATCCTGTGAGAGGCTGGAAAGCCCCAGGGGAGTCCCAAAGTAGGTTCCAAGCAATGAGTATAGTGGTGCCCCCGAGACTCTGGAGCAGACCAGTGCTAGACTTTGGGGCCCAATGGAGGGAGCAGGGGGAGGGAAAGCCAGTCCTCTGCAATCTGAACTCGGCAAGTCAATTCCCCTTTTACTACATTTCTTTCCTCAATTGTCAAGGCCAGGCCCAGGCACACACCTATAATCTCAGCTACTTGAGAAGCTGAGGCAGGAGGATCACAAGTTCCAGGCCAGCCTCAGCGACTTAGCAAGGCCTAGGTAACTTAGCCAGACCCTGTCTAAAAAAAAAAAAAAAAAGGGGGGGGGGGGCTGGTGATGTCAGTGGTGGAGCATCCCTGGGTCCAATCCTCAATATAAAAAAAAAGAAAAGGAAGAAAGCCTCTCAGGAGGGTCTGCCCACCCCATTGAGTTTTGACAGAGGCACCAGAGGCTCAGAAAGGTAAACAGGATGGGCGTGGTAGCTCACACCTGCAATCCCAGGAGCTCAGAGCCTGAGACAGGAGGATCTGGAGTTCAAAGCCAGCCTCAGCAACGGCAAGGAACTGAGCAACTCTGTGAGACCCTGTCTCTAAATAAAATACACAACAGGGCTGGGGATGTGGCTCAGTGATTGAGTGGCCCTGAGTTCAAACCCCAGTACCCCCCCGCAAAAACGAAGGTAGGCAGTTTGCCCATGGTCTCCCAGCAATGTTAAAAACACTCAAGAAATTACATTAAACATGTGCTCAAAAGCAGGTAGGCAAGGCAAACCTTTGCTTCTGCCAGAAGGGTGTGCTACTGAACCTGGCTAACAGGTGCCCCTGGGCAGCAGTCCTCCTGTCTATACTGAAGGCAGCTCTGCCCTTCACCCTGACTGGAGGACTTAACCACAATTTATGTGGTTGGCTAATTTAAGAATTTGGGTGCAAAAGGGAAGGGCTACAATTTGATCCAATTAAGGCTGAATACCATATTTTGAGAATGGACTACCAGACTTTCTGTTTCTCACAGCAAGAAGCAAGGCTTCCTGAGTCCTTTTGGCACAGACTGGAATATAGCTGTCTCCTCAAGCAACCCGCCCAGTATTATCCAGGCCTCAGAGCAGAGGGATCCCTGCTGGTGGAGAATGGTGCACAGAACAGTGAAAACAGATGAGAGTGAATACTCCTAGCCTTTGTCCCAGCTTTGCCCACTCAGTATAAAACTCTGTCAACTTAACTACTCTCAAAGAAAAGACCATGGCTTTGCTCCCTCCTCTATGGAATGGGAACAGTAGTGAGACCTTTCTCCTAGTGTAAGGATTAAACCACATGTGTAAGACGCAGGACAGAGCCCGGCACTGGCACGTGGTGAGAGCCTGATGTAAGCTGGTACAACTATTTTTATTTATTATTGAAAGGAGGGGCTGAGAGGAACCATGCCCCAGCCCATGCACAATCATCATCTATGTGTTCACAACCAGTCACTGAAAGAAGGAAGGCACACATGATTATCCATAGCCAGCAAATACATACGATTGTTTCCTGCTAGGGTTTTTTTTCTGCTTGCTTGCTTTCGGTCAGCTGAATGGCTCTCCACTGGACTTAGCTTTCCTTCCCATCCCATGTCCTTTATTCTCCCCAACACTGCAGTGTCACACTTGAGCTGTTTGACGCAACAGTGTGCGGTTGGGAACCACGTCTGTCAAGCTCACACCAATGCCCTACATTTTTAAAAGCTACAAAGCAAATGCCTGAAATTGCCTTGTCCCCATCCCTGGGAAGCAGCACATACCATCCTGTGCAGGACTCATTCCTAAACTTTAAAAGCATGACAGTTTGGGCTGAAGTGGAGCTCAGTGATAGGGCGCTTGCCTAACATGCACAAGGCCCTGGGTTCTATCCCTAGCACCCTTTAAAAAAAAAAAAAAGCAGGGCAACATTTCCTGATCACAAAACTTTATTTGACATGAAATGACTGTGGTCTGGAAGTGAAGGAAAAACCAAAAGGAAGACCTCCTTCAGGGGCCAACAGGTACAGCAGGCTAAGGTGCCATGGGGAGGAAAGAGCAGTCTACAGGTAGCAGCAGGAGGGACTCTCTCAAACCACAGCCTGGAAGAAAAAGGGGCAACAAAGAGAAACTGTGACCGTCAGAAACCAGATTTCTAGTCCACTCAAGCAAGTGCACTACGTCTCAGCTCACAGAAGAGGAAGGCATGGCAAGAGCTGTCCAGGTCCCCTAAAAAAATGAAAAGGGGAGCCAGAGGGATGCCAGTAGAGGGCTCCTCAGCCCCTGCCCTCAGTACTGTCCAGTCACCTATGAACAGATGAGGAGGGAGCTGGTCCTCAAGAAAGTTTCAAGACCAACTAAAAAAAATAAAAAGTAATGACAGATTCCTGTTCTGGTGCTAGTTATGGGGGCCAGGCTGGGCAGAGTTGGCACATACCTTGTGAATGTACTGGCAAAACTACAACCACTCCACACAGAACCAGCATTGCCCAAGAGTACTTTGTTTCCATGCAAGCTGTCATCACAAATGGAGCATGTGCCATGTCAGAACTGGGCTGTGGCTCCGTCTGTCCCATGTCTAGAGTTCTGGGCCTTACCACTGAGCTACACCCCAGCCTTTTTTTTTTTTTAATGCTGCCCAGTATGGCCTTGAACTCCTGGACTCAAGTCATCCTCCTGCCTCAGCCTCCATTAGCCAGAATTACAGGTGTGCGTCTTAACACACCAGCTTGGGAATTTGATCTCAATATCATTGTTTATATTCAAGGACTACATGAAAACACCAGTTAATGTAAGTAGTTAACACAGATTCCCAACTCTCTGCACTCTTTATCAAAGCACTGATCCTTTTAACTTCCCAGGACACAGCCTGACTGGCTCAGCAGGGCTGGGAGTAGCTCAATGGTAAAGCAATTGCCCAGCATGTATAGGTTTGACCCCCTGCACCAAAGAAATAAAGTATTAAAGAGGATCAGAGACTTTAAATTAGGGCCCTAAGTTCATTCTATACCAATATTAACTAAGCTTACATTCCTTTAATAAGTATGTATTCAGCACCTAATGTGTGCTAGGCTTGTGGTGGCCCCCAGTGGTAGACAGGTACACTCCCTCATGAAGCTAATGGTCTATTTGAGGCTTTATTTGTTGATTTTTAACTTGCAGACAGGAAACTGGCGCTTTGAATTCTGAATGAGTTAAACAATATCATTCTACCCAAGTGTTTACTTGGGGCCTTTCCATGGAATTTACTATCTGCTAGAGGAAGAGAAGGCACCAAGAGCTTGTAGGAAGTTGGTTTTGGTGGAGGAGACTATGAGGGCATCCAGGAAGTTAGTTTTCACAGTTTGGTGTGTGTGTGTGTGGGGGGTGGGTTCCAAGGAGGAACCTCAGAGCCAACTGCTGAGCAAGGACTGAAGTGGCTTTCCCACTAGCTTCTATGTAATGGCCTTCTTCTATACAAAAAGGGATCTGCTGCTTTGGGGGAAAAAAAAAAAAAAAAAACTTAATCCAGAGCCCACCCCTTCCTGGAGAAAATGAGACTCCCCCCCACAAAACGGGAAAACACCCAAAGACCAGGTCTCATATGGTCTAAAACAAAGGACTAGAAACTAAGATGATAGATCCCTTAATAATTCAAACCATGGATTTTATTTATTTACTCATAAAACAGCCTTTGGGGCAAGGTGGTCTGAGTCAGACACACACCTGTCCCAGGAGCAAAACTGCTAGCCTGAAGCCATGGGACAGCACGGTAGGCTTGGCTTCCGTTGCCAGGCCTCTCCCCTTTCCAGGGTGTCATCTTATTATGGCAACAGGCAACACACTGAGGGGACTGAGGTAAGACCCAGCCTGACGTCCAAGGAAATGTGCAATCCGAGCTAACTTGGGAAATGATTTTTCTGCAAGCTCACACATGACTCATCTTTATGAGCCTCCTATCAGGTCTCCTGGCTACAAGGAATCCCATTCAAACCACTCTGCCGACAGCTGCTCAGCAGACCAGGAAACATTTGGGGTTGTTGTGGCTGATTTTTTAAAACAGGTTTATCTGTGTCAGAACTCTTTCTTATCTCTTTGTAACACTGTTGATGCTGCTGATATTATAAATAGTATACGCAACCTAAAGATCAAGTTGGGCCTACCTTAATTTAACTGGCAGTTTTGTTGTTGTTGTTGTTTTCCTGAGATCAAAAAGAAATGTAGAGGAAAGAAGGAAGGAAGGAAGGAAGGAAGGAAGGAAGGAAGGCAGGAAGGAAGGAAGCAATGTAATTTCTTTCTTTCCTTGTAGTGTCTTGTTTTTATCATGGGCCGCAGCCAGGTAAGGCCCAGTGGTAGAGTGCTTGCCTAGCATGTGCGAGGCACTGGGTTTGATCCTCAGCACTCATAAAAATAAATAAAATAAAGGTACATCAACAACCAAATATATATATAAAGAAATGTAGAAGCATGAACCAGGATATAGAAAGCTGCTGTGTCGGGGCTGGGGATGTGGCTCAAGCGGTAGCGCGCTCGCCTGGCATGCGTGCGGCCCAGGTTCGATCCTCAGCACCACATACAAACAAAGATGTTGTGTCCGCCAATAACTAAAAAATAAATAGTAAAAAAAAATTAAAAAAAAAAAAAGAAAGAAAGAAAGCTGCTGTGTCACCAGCAACTCACAGACTCTAACAGCAATCTTCAGAGACAGAGAGAGGGCCAGTTCCCCATTTCACTTCCCTAGAGTTGCCATCTTGGGCAAGTAACCAAATTTCCCTAGGCCTCAGCTGCCTGCAGGTGCAGAATGAGGATACTCTTCCCTGCCTTCACCCTCAGGGCTGTCATGAGGATGAAGTGAAATGAGGTAGTCTATAAATGCATTTGAAAACCACAGGAAATTGCAAAAATGTCCCAGACAGTCTTACCCCTGGATTTCCACCTTGAGAAGACCAGCTGTCTGCAGGCTCCCAGAAACCATGGGCATCACACAGCAACTGCCAAGGAGGAGGAACTTAGAAATTGTTCAGGGAGCAAACAGTGAATGAGGAGCAGGTGCCATGGACAGGCTGTACTGGTAAACGGAAACCTGAGGAGATTAAAACTGATCAAAATGCAGTGATTGGTAATCTAGGAGGCCCTTTCTTAGGTCACCAAAAATGTGCAGCCCCACCTTTGACAGTACTTGTACTTTTAGTATCTGTTCTGAGAAGATACAAAATAACGAGCTGCTAATGAATCAGTCACTGTACATTTCCTTTCAATTCAGAGTAAAAGCATCTTTAAACACTTGAAAAATAGGGCTGGGGTTGTGGCTCAGTGGTAGAGCACTTGCCTAGCACGTGTGAGGCACTGGGTTTGATTCTCAGCACCACAAATAAATAAATGAATAAAATAAAGGTCCATCAACAATTTAAAAAAAAATTAAAAAAAAAAAAACACTTGAAAAATATAGCACAGGACTTTGAGACCCCACAGTAATTCTGTGTGCAGGCAGTGTGCTACGCAAGGCTGAGGCCAGTTTGCCAGCCCCACAGAGCTTTACCAAGGCCACAAGGAGCTAGTGCTGGCCAGAGGGTTTGGTAAGTAATGAAACTCATTGGCAGATTGTGGTCTGCAGGCAGCACAGAAAGGAAGCAAAGGAGAAAGAAGAAGAAAAGGAGAAAGGGAGGGAGGGAGGGAGGGAGGGAGGATGGAAAGAGGAAGGGAGGAAGGAAGGAAGGACGGAAGGACGGAAGGAATATAATTTCTTCTTTCTTTGTAGTGTCTTCTTTTTATCATGGGCCGCAGCCAGGTAAGGCCCAGAAGACGAGGCCCCTTCTGTAACCCAAGGACTATAACTCCAGGCCTTAGGAGGTGCTCATAAACTGATAAACTGGTGCAGGAACTGAACGGAGGGAAGGAAGGAGCTCCTGAAGCTCTGGTGAGTGCAGCCAGTGAAACTCAGGTGCCCTCTTCCTCCAGGCGAGGAGTAGCTCAGGACCACTATCCTATAACTTGCCCAGCCCTCTTACAGGCCAATGCCATCGTCAAGGCAGGTGGCCTGAGGTCTGCCCAGTTCCCTACCAGATCTCTAGAGGTGAGGACAGCACCTGGCAGCACAGGAGCTCAATCAGTGCTAGATGAAGAATCAAATGATCAATCAACAAAGGAACAGAGCAAAAATTTCAAAGTCCAGAAAAAGGCAAACAAGAATCATTTCTTCAAGGACAGGGATGCAAACAAATGCCCACAGTCCAAGTAGGCAATGAGAATCAGCAATGTGGGGGAAGTGATAGGAACTCCATGGATATGGCCACTTCCCCGCTCTGCCCTGGCTATCTGACAGGCAGGAATGAGGGCTCAGGGTCACTACGGATCCCCATTTTTCAAGAGAACCAGGAGTCTGAGATTTTTGAGCAATTAAATTTGAGTTTTTCCCTTCCACAGGCACAGTTGTGACAAATGGTGTGAAGCCAAATTGCAGATGCCAGTTCAGTCTTAAGCTTCAGAAACATTAGGGCACCAACTCTCCTCATTTCATGTTTTTGCTGGAAAAAAAGAGTGAGTCAGCAGAACAGGAGTGTCCATGCTCACATGTCCCCCCAAAATGGTCTCCGGGTCCAAGCATTCCATCATGGAGGGGCTGTGCCATCTCCCAGCAGTCTTACAGAACAGGCCCCTCTCAGCTCCTAAAAGCGTGCATCCTGGGGGTTCCCCAGGATACCTGGTCCCTAACTCCAGCCTCCTCCCCTCATGACAGGCCCCTCTGGAACCCAGACTGTCTTGATCCACCACGGGCACTTGGGACAGCCAGAAGTGAAGCTTGCCTTTCTGTATCCCTATGAGGTGGCCTGTCCTCTGGATGACTAGGCGAAGCACTGAAGAAGAGCTACGACAGAGGTGGGAAGATCTGCCCGAGGGGGAAGAGCCCTGCTTGCCAAGAGGCCGGATGCACCAGTCTTGGGGCTGTGAGGGGTATAAAAACACCTTCCTGTTTGCTCAAAAACCCCCAATCCCCTAAACCCTGAGGAGTAGGAACTATTTTCAGAGGGCAGAGAGGCAAGCATGTTTCACTGTTTCTGTTGCTTCCAGGCATCAAAATTGGCACAACTCAAACAGCAGCATGTTTGCAAGGTGTCGGGATCTGCAAACACCTGAGAACAGTCCCTTCAACAAAGGACCTCTCCTTCCAATCACACACTGCTCTGAGACTTAACAGCAGGACCACTTGGAAAGTGCCAGTAGGGGCTGTGGCTGGGGCTCAGCGGTAGAGTACGCGCCTAGCACATGCGAGGCGCTGGGTTTGATCCTCAGCACCACATAAAAATAAATAAATAAAGGTGTTGTCTCCAACTATGACTAAATATCTATCTATCTATATCTATCTATCTATCTATATATCTATATCTATATATCTATATCTATCTATCTATATATATATATATATATATATATATATATCTTTTTTTTTTTTAAAGAAAGTGCCAGTAGGCACCAGGCATGGAGGCACACACCTATAATCCCAGTGATGCAGGAGTCTGAGACCCAAGGAGTTAGAATTCAAGGCCAGCCTCAGCAACTTAGTGAGACCCTGTCTCAAAAACAAAATAAATAAAAAATAGAAAACCCTGGGGCTGGAGTTGTGGCTCAGCAGTAGAGCCCTCACCTAGAGTGTGCAAGGCCCTGGGTTCAATCCTCAGCACCACATAAAAATTAATAAATAAAACAAAGGTACTGTGTCCAACTACAACTAAAAAATAAATATTAAAAAGAAAGAAAGAAAACTCCAACAGAAGTCCTAACAGAAAAGTTTATCAAAATGCAAAGCGAGGGCTGGGGTGGTAGCTCAGCGGTAGAGCGCTCACCTGGCATGTGCGAGGCCCTGGGTTTGATCCTAAGCACTACTTAAAAATAAATAAATAAAATAGAGGTATTGTGTTCAAGTATAAGTAAAAAGTAATTTTAAAAAAATGCAAAGCAAGCTGGCTGCAGTGGCACACACCTGTAATCCCATTGGCGAGGGAGACTGAGGCAGGAAGACTGCAAATCAAAGCCAGCCTCAGCAATTTAGATAGGCCCTAAACAACTTAGTGAGACCCTGTCTCAAAATAAAAAGTAAAAATGGCTGGGGATGTGGCTCAGTGGTTAAGTGCCTTTGGCTTCAATTCCTGGTACCACATACACACACAAAAAAAGTGAAATTCACCTGTAACAACCAAAATCACCAGAAAGGTTAACTTTCACTCACTCCAGGAGTGGCCCAACTTTCCTCAGCAGCTGTGTACAGACCATAGGAAAAGATCCGTGAGAGGGCTGGATCTCCTGTCAGCTCCATACCTATGCCCTCAATACCCAGATGATATGCCATACCTGGTCTTGTTGACCTCAGAACTTTACCATCTGGCTAATTCTCACCAAATGCATCTTCCTCCTGCCCTTTCCACTGCCCCTGACCAGCTCCTTCCACTCAATCCTCTTTCCTCCCTTTCTACTGAGATATCCCACACCTTCTCTTCGGAGCCTCACACTGTCCCTTTCAGACCTTTTCTCACTCCTTAGCTACTAAGGCTCCTCACCTAGGCCCCAGCTGCCCTTTCATGCAGCCTGGCAGCCCAGGAATTACTAGGTCAGCTCCCCACACAGGCTTCTAGGACAGGCACTTACTGGGTTTTGCACCTACTACAGCCCATAGCAGAGGGTGTGTCCAGAGAAGGCCTAAGGACACTCGAGGTAAAATGGACTGGTAGAAGAGATGCTCATTAAGGCTCATGTCATTCTGAGCTATGGAAAACAAACCATGGGTTGACACGTAATTTTCACTTTCTTCTGTTTACTTTTCCATGATTACCAAGTTTTAAACAATAAACATAACAGTCTGACAATCAAAATCCAGTTAATGTTATTTTTAAGTATACTACACAAATTTTCCAACAGTGCCATTCTGATGAGACACTATACTAGGAGTTCCTGAGAAATGCTGCACAGATGAACCAAAGATATTTCTGGACCAGCACGTGTGCAGGAAAGCGACTCATGGTCACCAGGCAAGGCCCTGGGGCTGGAGAACAGTGAGAAGCATACCCCAGAAATAGCACCTGAAACCAAGGGCCCCACTCCTGAGAAGGGTGCCCTAGGTTTTTGATCAGAGGGCCAGGCATGCTGTTCCCATTGCCGGGTTGAACCTCTCTGAGTTCATAAAACTGGGACCATATTCTCTTTCACAGAGAACCTTCAAAGATTTAATAAGCCACACATTCAAGGGGCTGAGCATAGAGCCGGATATATAGCAAACCCTTAATAAAGGCTACAAAAATTTCCTTCCTGTGCTTAAACCGCAGGCTGCAAAAGTTGCATTGCCTTGTGGGTCTGCTGCAGAGATGCATGCCAGAAAAGTGTTCCGATTCAACCTGGAAAACATCACCGAATGCCACCGACCCCTTCTCAGCCGCCTGAAGTGTGCCCTGCATAAGCAGCTGCCAAGCTGACCAGGTATTTGGGCTCTAACAACCAGACGTGGTCCCAACACAGGAGCCTTGAACCGCTGCCTACTGCAGTGTGCACCCGAGGATTGTGCCCCGCAAGGTGTCGTCGCCTAATTAATCCCTGGGCCCCATGTGCACACCAGTAATTGACTTTTTGGAGAGCTATTCCCGGCACGGCACTGGCGAAACCCAAGCAATCAGAAGGCAACTCCCTAAGATCTCCAGGAACACACAAAGAGAGGAGGTCTGCACCAAGACCCACCACCATCAGGCCCCTGCCTCCCCGCAGGTCCTGCTCGCCGAGCTGGGCTTGGGACCGCAGGGCAAGTCGGGTGCGCCTGGAAACCGCCTCAACACGTCCAGTCTGCCCCTTTGAAGCCGCCGAAGCGGCCAGCTCCGGTTAAATTTAAACTCCAGGCTCAATAGGAATGACACATTTCGCCGCCCGGCCGCGTCCCCCTCCCAGCCACCAGCTCGCGCCCGCCCGCGCTCCGGCCGCCCTCCGAGGCCCCTGCCGCGGGGTCCCCGCGCCCGCCGGCTCCGGACGCGCGGGCAGCGCCCGGCCCAAGATGGCCCTGCCGCCCGGGGCCGCGCGGCCTGCGGGACGCCGCCGGGGAGCGCCGCCAGCGCGCATGAGGCCCCGTGGGGCGCGCCGCCCGCCTCACCTGCTTTCTCGAGCTTGCCGGACATTTCCGGGCTGCGCCGGAGGCCGAGGCCGCCGCTCATCGGGCCCGGGCCGGGGCGCCGCGGGGCGACAGGTCGGCGCGCCCTGGCTCGCCTCGGCCCTGGCTCGCCGCGCCTCAGGCCCGCGCCGGCATGGTGGGCTCCGAGCGGCCACGGCCCCCGCTCGCCGCCCGCGGTGCAGCCCGCCCGGGCCGCCGCTCCGCCGCTCCGCCGTCGGCCCGCCGCCGCGCGCCCGCCCGCCGCTCCCGGCCCGCGAGCCGGCCGCAGCGCCGCGCCGCCGCCGCTGCCGCCGCCGCCGCCGCCGCCGCCCGCCCGGCCTGGGCCGCGGCCACGGCGCCACCTGCCGGAAGCCCGCGCGCCGCCGCCGCGCAGCGCCCCCTGCCGGCCCGGAGCCGTCCGGGAGCCGGCCAGCGCCACCCTCCCGGGACGCAGCGCCCCCTGTCGGCCTGGAGTCCCCGCGCCGGGCCTGGAGCCGCCCCTCGCTGGGCAGGCTCCATCCCGGAACCAGAGAACTGGGCCTGGGGCCCACACCCACACCCACACCGCAGGACCCAGTGACTTCCACGTCCCCAGCCCGGCTTGCCCACCACCTTTTCACCCCAGGACCTGGGACTCCACTGCCCCATTCCCATCATCCGAGATTCTGCAGGCCAGAGGCTCCACACCAAGGGCTGGGACTGCCCCTGACCTGGACTCAATCTATGCCATCTGGGGACCCGACACCACCAGAGACACAGCCCCCTCCCTAACTGGAGCCTCAATACCAAGGCCTGGCGGCGACCTCCTACCAGACCAGTCTCCTCGCCAGGGAACATCCCAGGATGCTAAGCATTACGTGCCAAGCCTGATCATCCACCCCCCACCCGCCGTGGGACCCCGCAGCCCCTGCCTACCCTGCTGTTTCACACTCCTCTGGGAACCCTGGGATTCAGCTGGGGACCTTTCCTAGTGCCAGTGGGTTTATTAAAAGTCATTCATTTAAGGTTTAAAGAACTTACCAGGGCTAGAAGAGTCAATGGTGTCAGGTGGTATGAACACGAATGATCCTTCCTTCCAGGGTCCACACTTTTTTGTGGAATCAAAGATAAATTGTATCACGCAAGTCTTAAATAACACTGCGTTTTAGTAGCATGAGGGATGTTCAAATGTTGGCAAATCTGCTCCTTGATCACTGTTTTTAGCTCAAGATGGAAGACAAATAAGTAGCACAGAACCCACTTCCCTAGTTTCCCTCCTGTTTCCCTCAAAATACGAAAATTAAATAAGAGAGTGATGAGGACAGGATTTGGGTGTAGATTCACTTCCCTTTTCAAACTGATGTTGGCCACTCTGAGCCAGGGTGGCCCTGGCTCTGCTGTCTTAGCAGCCACATCACCAGGCAAAATTAGTCTGTGATTCAAGCCTACCTTCCCAAACACTCCCAAGGCTGTGCCAGCCTTATTGGATTCTGAGCTGAGAAGGGCCAGTATTTCAAGTCCAAAATCCTCGTCCAAACTCAGCTTACCGAGGTCTGAAGCCATGGCACTGTTCCTCTGTGTGGCCATCTCTCCACACGGCCCCAAAGGGCAAAGTTGTGTACCCACAGTCCTAGGCCTGTCACCTGCCCCCCTCAATTCCAAAGGACAAAGAGAGTCTCTTTCTCGATAGTTCTAAAAAGAGCTTCATGGGGGACTCTCATTAGCCCCTTTGAATCACATGCTTGTCCCTCAGCCAGTCCCTACCAGTGAGGGACTAACCATGAAAACTGACCAGACCTAGGAATCATGCCAGAGGAGGTCAAAGACCCAGCAGCTGGGAGAGGGAGAGGGTGTTTGCTCCAGGCCAGACCGTCACAGGAGATGCTAGGGATAGAACCTGGGGCCTTGCAGATGCTAAGTGTGTGCTCTGCCACAAGCTACACCTCCTGCCCAGGGACTGTTTGTACCTGAGGGTTTTTAATTTATGAAAGTGATTGGTGACACTGAAGTAAGATTCATTATGTTTTCCGGGAGAAGGGGGCACCCTACACCCCGCCACACAGGGCCCCTTTGAGGAGCACTGGGTTTAACTAGGAGACACACCAGGTGGAGATCCCAGGCTAGGGCCTTCACTGGGGCTTCCATGAGAAAAGCTTGGCAGCGCAGAGTGAACGGTGAGGGTTGGCTGGTTGAGTCAACCCCGTGGGCGCTAGGCTCTGGGGATATCTCTGGTTGCCTGGTGTCTGGCCCTGAGGGCAGGAAAACATTGACTTGGTGTGAGAGTTGCACAGGAAGTAAACAGGGCTACAGATGGGTAACACTATGTTTTCTTGTTGTTTGGTAGTGGTGGGAATGGACCCTAGCCTGCCAAAAAAATGCTGTCCCACTGAGCTTCACCCCAGCCCTGGGGCTAGAGACTTGGGATGGTTGTTATATGAAAGATATGCTCCCTTGGCTGCGCTAAGAACCAGCTAGCCCCAGGATGGACAATTCCTCCCTGGCCAGCAAAATTGTTAACGTGTCAAAATATCCTAGGATACAGAAAATGAAAAATATTATTATGGTCAGGGGCTGTGCGGGGACTGTGTGCTGCAGCGCCAGCTCCAGCAGGGGGAGGGACCCACTGACTCCGCAGGGGTGCTATTGGCCAGCCTCCCAGCATTCCAGGGAAGTCCAAACCCGGCCACTGCAGGGCCATTGCTCTCTGTTTGCAAACACTTAGCTATTCAGACAACAAGAATTCATGAGACTTGGATGGATGACAGCCAGGGTGGGCTGGTGGCCCTGGGACGCATCTCAGCTTCACTTGCTGGGGATCCTTTTTCATGCACCTGCAGGATCTCCCAGACTACCCCCCCGCCCCCTCCCTGGACAGAGTATTGGTATTGGTTCATTACACTGACATCATCACAGATCAGAGAGCAAGTGGGATCCATTAGGAACACTGACACTTCCTCAGGGCTGCCTGGGGCTGACAGGGCTCAGACACTGTTTCAACCCTCACAATAAATTCAGAAAGTAGGTCGGGATCTAGGAGTGTCTCTCTGGTCAGTGCTATAGATATCACCTTAATAATGTTGAGGAAAAGGCGAATTTGTTGAAGCACACAGGGGTGCCTCTTGGGTAGAATGGAAGGGCAGGAAACACAAACTTCACCAGGAGCTGGGGGTCACTCATCCACAAAACCTGACCTCTTCTTCTCCCCTCTCAGACAACAGAGCAGAACCACTAACTATGCTCAATCCCAAACTGATCTTCCAGGAGAGATGATCTGATTGGCTCAGCTTCAGTCAGTGGTGACCTCAGGTCCAGCTGGGTGTGAGCAGGTGGGTGGGGTTTCAGCTGCTAGGTTACAGTTCTGAACCGGGGAGGGCGTAGACTAGGTGGGCACCTCTGTTCTCTACAGCTAATATTAGCCCCACTTGGCTGAGTGGGTCACAAAGATATATCTAGATCTGGAATCATGCAGATGAACCTGCTCTAGGATCGTGTTTTAAGCACATTGCTACAAATTCTTGAACCTAAAATCTAAATGTACCCCACAGTGTTTTACCTGTATATTTGATCTTGCCTTCTGTTTAATTCAGTTTCATAGATTGTATGACTTTATGCAAAAAACAAAGATGAACAAGCCCTGTGTCCTGGTCTCCAGGAGCTTCAAGGAAACTCAAGGATAGAAATCTCAAGTCCCAGAGAGCAAGTGGATGGGGGAGGGGACACCCACTATGCTGTCTGGGGTGCAGATATTCATTTCAGGTTGGAGCATCAGGAAAGGCTAAATAGAGAAGACAGCTGTTTTAGCAACTTTAAATGGGGTTCACAATTTCATGTTTTCATTGAGTTTTTCTTTAATTTTTTTGTAGTTGTAGATGGACAGCATACCTTTATTTTATTTGTTTATTTTTATGTGGTTCCGAGGATCCAGTGCCTCACATGTGCTAGGCAAGCACTCTGCCGCTGAGCCCCAGCCCCAGCCCCAGCCGTGCACTGAGTTTTACTTGTTATTCATTACGGAGAGCTAGAAGTCCCCCATCTCTCCAAGCCCCAGGCATGCAAACAGCTCTGTCCTGATCTAGTGCCAGCATTTAGGAAATTGGAAAGATGTCCACAGATGTTCTCAAAAAGGCCGAGACAGATGTCTGGGTCACCCTTCCACCAACTAAATGTGGGACCCTCCAGACCAGTCCTAGCAGAGTAGCAGCAGACTGGCTCTGGGGTAACTTGGCTTTTTCTTCCATCTGTAGGGATGTGGGCCAGTTAATACAGCTAATAGATCTCTCTCTCTCTCTCTCTCTCTCTCTCTCTCTCTCTCTGTGTGTTTCAAAAGTTGGTATGAAACAGACATTTTCAATAATGACTCATAAGGTAACCACAGCCTTTTTTTGGGGGGGAGTACTGGGGTGGAACCTGGAGCCTCGTGCATGGTCAGCAGGTGTTCCCACACTGAGCTGCACCCCAGCCCAGGCAACTGCACCCTTGAAGATCAGGTTTACATGGGGTTTCTGGAGTCCCAAAAGGAAATTGAGGGACCAATGATATTTATAATAGTGCTGAAGAGAATAAAATACTTATGAATAAAACTAATCAAAGAGGTAAATGACTTGTACACTGAAAACTGCAAAATACTTCTGAAGGAAATGAAAGGAGACACAAATTAAGGGAAAGATATTCATGTTCATCTTTTGGAAGACTTAATTTTGATAAGATGTAAAGGTGATGTCAATGTCAAAATGATCTACATATCTAAAGTACTTTCTTTCAAAATCCAATGATGTTTTTTCAGAGCTAGAAAAACTCACTCTAAAATCCACATGGAGTCTCAGAGGATGCTGTTTTAGTCTGCCTCATGTTGCAGTAACTTATACAGAATGGGTACTTCATAAGTAAAAGAGCTTTATTTCTTTTCATTGATGTATCTTGGTGCTGGGAATCGCGCCCAGGACCTTGTACATGCTAGGCAAGCACTCCATGGATGTTGAGAGCCACAGCTGAAGGGGCCCCGGCAAACTTCCAGCTGCCAGCTGATTGACTCCTCTGCAGTGATGCTCATTGGGCTGTTTCCCTGCCTTTTCAGACCACAGAGCTGCTCATTGGGGGACTTTTTTTGGCTCCGCCCATGCAGCCCAGCCAATCGGCCTCAAGAGCAGGAGGAGTGGGGGGCTTGAGAGGCTTGTGGGAAGCCGGTGGTGGCAGTTGGGCTCTGAGGGAATTCCTGAAGAGCTGTGTGGTGCAGCGTGTGTGTGTGTGTGTGTGTGTGTTCTAAAAATAAAGTTAGTTTCTGCTTGATAAGTGGCTCCTGAATTGTGCCCAGCCAGACTGTGGCATTTGGTGGCCCGCACGGGGAATGACTGAGGGTAAGTGATAAGGTAAACTGCTCGCCCCTGAGGGCAGGGTGAGAGGATGGGTAGCCATTTTAAGATTCTTCTTTCATTTTGTTTCGCTTTTGTTTTAAGTTGCCTGTCCCTGGAGATGAGTGAGATGGAAGAAAAACCGCTCACATCTGAGGAACAGATAGGGAGAAAGGACGGATGGACATTTCAGGAGGATAGAAAGGCTATTGTAATGATTTTGTGTTGTTCCATTTTTGTTTCATTCTGTCTTGGCTTTGTTTGGCGTCATCTTGTTGGGTTGTATTATAGTAGAAATACGGGATCAGAAATTAGTAAAATACAAACCGAAAGACTGTTAAGTAAATTGTTAGAGGAAGGAGGCATCCCAGTAAAATCAAGAGCAGTCGGGGCATACGTCAATACAATACAAAAATGTAGCCCATGGCTTTTTAAGGAGGAGTTGTTAAATATATCACAATGGAACCATCATGGTGAAGATTTAAGGGAAAAGGAAAAGAAAAACCCAGGAACTCTGCCAGTTGGCACATTGCCATTGTGGGCATTGGTATCTTGGTTGCTTAGTCCAAAGCCTTCAGTTCAGACAATGGTAGAGGAAGGAGAAGACATAATGATTCAAGTAAAAGAGAAGGTCTCTCAAGTTAGTCAGACAGAGGAAAAGATTCAAGTAAAAGAGAAGGTCTCTCAAACTAGTCAGACAGAGGAAAAAATTCAAGTAAAAGAGAAGGTCTCTCGAGCTAGTCAGACAAAGGAAAAAAGTTTAGAGAAGAAAAAGCCATCAGGGGAAAAGTTACAACAGGAGACTGCTACTAACACTTTCTATCACCAGAGGGCGTAAGTGTCCAACCAACAGCTCCACCTCCATATGCTGGGAGGCCCCCAACCCCTATAGTTGATAGACAGGATCCTGAAACAGGACCTCAAAGATTAGCATGCTCTGTATTTGAACAGGCAGGAGGGCAGCGAATTCACCATGTTTTAGATTTCAAAACAGTGAAGCAGCTAAAAGAGGCTGTAACAACCTATGGTCCTCAAGCACCCTTCACTGTAAACATGGTCGAATCCATTACCAACTTGGACATGATGCCAGCAGATTGGACTAGTATGTGTAAAGCTGTGCTAAATGGAGGACAATACCTGTTATGGAAGGTTGCAAATGAGGAATTTTGCAAGGAGATGGCTAGGCGAAATGCAGCAGCTGGTTATCCTCAGAGAAATTTAGATATGTTGTTAGGAAAGGGACCTTATGAGGATCAGCAGCAACAAATTGCATATGATCCTGCCATATACTCACAAATTGCTGCAGATGCGGTTAGGGCATGGAAGACTTTACAAGGACATGGAGGTTTACAAGGTCAATTATCTAAGGTAATACAAAGAGCTAATGAACCTTATGCTGAATTTGTAGATAGGCTTATTCAAACAGCTACCAGAGTTTTTGGGAATACAGAACAAGCAATGCCATTAATAAAACAACTGGCTTATGAGTAAGCAAATCATTGGTGCAGAGAGGTCATTAGACCATGGAAACATGAAGATTTAAACACATATATTAAATTATGTAGAGACATTAATGAACAAGGGCAAGTCTTGGCAGCTGCAGTACAACAGGTTTTAGATGCCAGGCCAAAACCATGCTACAATTGTGAACAAACAGGACATTTTAAAAGGAATTGCCCCATAGAAGGAGGGTTTAACAATACTAGGTATCAAAGGGGTAGAATACCGGGTATTTGCCCACGATGCCGTAGAGGGAGAACAGCAGCCAATTTGGATTCCAGAGAGATTAACTAAGGTCCTGACCCAGTGATTGTCTGGAGTCGGGGGTCTGTTTGTGTGTTTCCACAGGGAGAACAGCAGCCGATTTGGATTCCAGAGAGACTAACTAAAGCGATTTCTACAGACCAAAAAGAAGATGATTTGGCTCAAATCCATAACAGCTGATATCCAGAACTCCAGTTTGGCTATCCTTACATCTGAGACAGTGGTTCTTCCTCACCTGGAGGCTAATGAAACCAGGATGCTTTTTTCAATATCTATTTTATTATTGCCCTTTCCCACATCATGAAGTTCTATTTTGTTTTTTAAGCTCATACAGACCTAGGTTAATGTTTTTCTGATCAGTTCTATTTTTTGAGTGTGGAGTTTTTAAACATTGCAATGGAGATTTCACCTGTAAAAAGTTATAAGGCCTTTACTATTATGTTATGTGTTGTATGTATTATATTATGTGTGCACACTTGTGTTTTGTGTTGTATGTTTGTATGTACGTATGTCCATGTATCATATATGAGGAGTGCTCATGAAAAAATGGATCCAAATATTGTTTTTTTTATTCACGTGATTTAAATGGTTTAATTTAAATTGGGTAAACAGCTGTTGAGGATTGTTTTAATATGTGAACAAAAAAGGAGGTTAACAGATCTGTTTGTTTACTTTCACCTTTCCTTTTCATTATATTTAATAATTCTGTTCAGGATAATGTAAATTGTTCAGAAAATTGTTTTCTTTCAGTGCCTGCTGGAACGTTACATAATTTTTTCTTTAGCCATTATTGCCAGAATTCCTATCTTCATCCCAGTGCCGGTGAAGACAAAGATAAAACCAATCTACAGCTTCTGCAATAGCTATCACTGAACTGCTTGCAGAACTTGCCTGGACTATGTATCACTTGTATGCATTGTAAACTCACTTGTATGCATTGTGAACTATCTGTTGGTGCAACGACTTGTGGTAGTGTTGGGGTATTTTTGCTGATGGTGTCATCGGTGGTACAATTTTTCCAAAAGGAGCCGTCAATTGGCTTGGTGTATCCTCCTCCCTTCTGCTTGTGATGGTCGTTCAGCTAAAATTTGGGGGCCAACAGAGGTGAGGCAAAGAACCTCACCCCCCCCCCCCGCTGGTACAAAGGCCTATCCACAGGTGTGGCTGTATGCTAAACCGGTAGTCAATGACGGGTAAGATCCAATTGCAATGGTACCAACCTAAGACAGGAGGCTGACGCCTTGAGGTCAGCTCATCTGATAACGGGTAAGGACCATATGTAGTATTGGACAACCTAAGGCAGGCACGGTCCCTAAGCCACATGCTTGTTGTTTAAACAGGGAGGGGGAGATGTTGAGAGTCACAGCCAATTGGCCTCAAGAGCAGGAGGACTGGGGGGGGGAGAGGCTTGTGGGAAGCTGGTGGTGGCAGTTGGGCTCTGAGGGAATTCCTGAAGAGCTTGTGTGGTGAGGCATGTGTGTTCTGAAAATAAAGTTCGTTTCTGCTTGACAAGTGGCTCATGAATTGTGCCCAGCCAGACTGCCGCACATGGATCTGCACCAGCAGCCCTAAGAAGCTGGTTTGGCTCATGTTTCTGGAAGCTGAAAAGCCTCACATCTGGTGAGGGCTCCTGCTGTCATAGCATGAAGGGTGACATCAACGGCAGGAATGCTTGCAGAGGCCACGGGCTGGGGTGGCCTTGCTTTCCTACTGATGCCCTTGCAGGATCCGACAAGGTCCTCCAAGACCTCGCTCGCTCCTGACAGACAGCTGTCAATCCCCTCCTGTGGTAGTGCCCCTAACCCAGTTCCCTGCCACCAGGCTTCCCTCCGAAAGTCTCCACCACTCCTCAACACTGTGCCATTGAGGACCAAGCTCCCAGCATAGGAACCTTCAGGGGGAAAACCACAGGAGAACCCCCCAAAAAAACAAATGATCTGAAAAAAGAAAAGAAAACAAAACATAGTTGGGGAATTTCAGTTTCCTTATTTCAAAACTTACTACAAAGCTAGAATAATCAGAACAATGGAGGACTGTGGGATAGCTCAGTGGTGGAGCACTTGCCTGGCCTGCAGGAGGCCCTGGGTTTGTGCCTCAGAATTGGAAGAAAAAAGGAAGACATGTAGACCAATGGGAAGGGACAGAAACCCCACAAATAAACACATGTATACTTAAATTGTTGGTTTTTTAAAATATTTTTAGTTGTTGATGTACCTTTATTATTTATTTATTTATTTATATGTAGTACTGAGGATCGAATTCAGTGCCTTACATATGCGAGGCAAGCGCTCTGCCACTGAGCCACAACCCCAGCCCCCTTAAATGATTTTTGATGAGGTGCAAGACCATTCAGTGAAAAAAGACAGTCTTTTCAACCAGTGGAGCTGTGAAAACTGGTCATTGACATACAAAAGATTGAGGGGGAACTCATACCCAACACCAGAGATAGAAATTAACTCAAGCTGAACGCCATGACTCATGCTCTCATTAGGATATGGCTACAATTTTTTTAAAAAAATTGGTACTGGGATTGAACCCAGGGGTGCTTAGCCACTGAGCAACATCCCCAAAACTTTATTTTTTAATTTTGAGACAGGGTCTCACTAAGTTGCTGAGTCTGGCTTTGAACTTGTGGTCCTCCTGCCTCAGCCTCCTGAACCTCTGGAATTACAGGCGTGCACCACTGTGCTCAGCAATAGGGTATAATAAAACAAAACAAAACACCCCAGAAAATGACCAGGGTTGGCAAGAATGTGAAGATAGCGGAAGCCTCCTGCCATGTTGGCAGGGATGTAAAATGGAGCAGCCACTGTGGAAAAGAGAACAGCGATTCCTCCGAAAAACTGAAAATAGAGCCACTTTATGATCCAGAAGCCCCCCTTCAAAAGCGTTGCCTGCAGAGACTCTAGGGGTGCTGGTGCACCCTGTGTAGCAGCGCTGTTTGCAGTAGCCAGAACATGGGAGCAACCCAGGTGAAGGCCTGAGTAAAAGGTGGCCTGAGGTTCGATGGGGTGGTGCTCAGCCTTAGGAAGTTCTGACGCCTGCTCCAACAGCTTGAAGCTGTAGGACATTATGCTGAGTGGAATGATCCAGTCGCAAAAAGACAAATGCTCTGCGATTCCAAGGAGGTGCTTGGAGCACCTAAAACAAAGAGGAAGTAGGGTGGAGGGTGCGGGGGGCGGGGCCCAGGCTGGGGGTCGACTGTTTAATGGGGTCAGGGTCAGCGTTGGAGGTGTGCGGAGGGAGGCTGGTGATGGCTGCATACAGCGAGTGTAGTCAATGCTGCTGTATTGTGCGCTCAAACAGTTAAGCTGGTAAAAAACGCGTGGAGGGATGAGATATTAGCCCCACAGCTGATGCCTGCCAGCATGAGAGCCTGGGTGCTATCGTTTCCTCAAACAAGTCGGCGAACACCACAGGTGGCCTGATGAATGGGGAACGGTGTAAGAAGTGAAGAGTGTCTGGCAAACCTGCGAGCACACACCCACACGTGCAACTCGTCTGCCCCCTAGTGAGCATTCAGAATTCTGCACTCTTTCCCTGAAAGTCTACTATCATCTGGCGGATGCTCCCCTTCCATGCTGGCATTGAACTCCTGGACTCCGGTGATCCTCCTGCCTTTGTCCCCTGAGTAGCTGGGACTACAGGGACAAGCCACCACATCCAGCTGCAAATTTTTAAGTCATTAAGCCTCATAGGAGACATGTTTGCATCATTTAAAAAAATGAAATTATTCAGATGTATAAAATAAAAAATGGATCTCACTTTCACTCATGAGAAGTAACAGTTGAACGCTTACTCTTCCAGATCTTTCACTATTAAAAATCTGTGAGCACTTGTATGGTATTTTACATGAAAGGGTTTGAATGGTACGCATTGGCTTGCATGACAGAGCCTGGCTAAATGCCCACTAAACCCATTTGTGGGGCACACAGCCTGACTACGCCTCCCAACTTCCCCTGGTGGTTAGGTGTGGCCCCGCATTCAAATTCCGAACACAAGAATGAGAGAAGACTTAAGAGTTGCCATTTCAAGCCCAGCCCACAGATGCTGCCACACCTAATCTAATCTGCTCTTTCTCTTCTCTTTCTGCTTCACTCATGTGTTGAAGACAGAAGGAATCTGGGTCCTTGAGTGACCTCCTGGGGCCTAGCACAGCCCTTGCCATGAATCTACACAGGACTGAGCTGTAGGCAGGGAAGGAGGCTCTACTGGATTTGCCACAGCAGTTTACCTGTCCTGTGAGATGCAGTCTACAACTCACATTTTTCATTAAACATATCCATTGAATATCTTTCATGCCAGTACATATGGAGGTATTGTGTATTTTTAATAGCAAAGTTCTGACGCCTGTTTTTTTCCAACTATTTGTATAGACATATCAAAATGTGTTTAACCACTTTCTGGTGGGTACTTACATTGCATCCAGGTGTTTGTTTGTTTGATTGATTGATTTGGTACCAGGGATTGAACTCAGGGGCACTCAACCACTGAGCCACATCCCCAACCCTATTTTGTATTTTATTAGAGACAGGGTCTCACTGAGTTGCTTAATGCCTCACTTTTGCTGAGGCTGGCTTTGAACTCGCAATCTTTCTGCCTCAGCCTCCCAAGCTACTGGGATTACAGGTGTGTGCTACTGTGTCCGGCTGCATCCAATTTTTGACATTATAAACAAAATTGTGGCAATTATAGTGATTAGGGCGTCCTGTGCAGCTAATATTTCTCTACTGGAGGCTCTACTGGATTTGCCATAGCAGTAGTAGGTTATACACTATTGTTTTAGATAAGGAGACACAAAGAAACACAATAGCCTGGGTGGTGCAGAAGGATCTGGAATAATTGCATTCAGAGAGAGAATAGAGCCAAGTTCCTTCTAGCCTCTCTCCTTACTAAGCAACCTCGTAAAGTCTCACTCTTCTAGGCCTCAGTTTATTCACCTGGGAAATAGCATAAAAAAACAGGGTTGTGAGGGCCTCATAAGGTGACTAAAGTGACCAAGGTTCAGTACAGCAATGTCCATGTATGGTTAGCACAGGCCCCGCCCAGTGCGAATCCTCCATAGTTGAAAAAAGTGGGCCACGTGAGGTAGTGGAGACCGCATCCCCTCCCACCCAGAACAACAATGACAACTGAAAAGTACGTCAGACCATAGCTTTCAAGACACTGGACCTCAGGCAATAAAATTCAGTGACCCCTGGGAGGGATGGAAATGCGGTGAGACAGGACTGACCCCAGCTCATGTCTGGACAGGCAGGGGTGGGTCCCAGCGGGGCCTGGTAGACGCACAGAGCTGAGAGCCCAGGAAGACCAGGTGGTGTGCGGTCACAGGACAGGGTGCTGGAAGGAGAGGGCTGCCAGGGCTGCCCCTGGAAAGCCCAGGGTGGGGCACAAGCAGGTGACTGCCTCCTGGGGCCACCTGCTCCCAAAAGGAGGGAAGGAGCTGGTCATGTGTGGCCTCCTGCTCCTTCAAATTCCCCAACCAGATGGACTCCAGGGGTGGGTGACACACAGAGAGGCCAGGGTGTCCTGCTCCCTCCAGCGAGAAGGAAAGTGTGGGGGGTAGGAGCGCCCCAGCAGCCTCTCGGCCCTCCCCAGCTGTGCCGTCTCTAGGGCGCCCCGAGGCTCTGGTCCTGCCCAGAGTTTTCTCCCAGCTGGTTCAGGACCCTCGTGCTCCCTGAGTCTGCACCCTGCTGTTCCAGTCGGCCTCTCCCCGCGTGGCCGGGTGTCTCACGGTGCAGGGGGCTGGGCGCGTTGCACTTGGCACATGGGTTCTGGCCTCTGAGATGGAGAGCAGAGCGTCCAGGCTGGCCTCCCTTCCATCCCTGAGTTCTGTAAGTCAGAGTGGGAGCAGGAGACAGAAATGTGTGAGGCAGGCGGGGCAGGGCCTCCTCGGGAGCTTATGAAGGGCAGAAGCTCGTGACCAGGGACTCCATGGGGCTGAGGCTAAGTGCAGTCCCTGAGGGCGAGTGGCCGAGTCAACACCCTATTGGACAGGGGCGCATGAGCAGCAGGTGTGCCCTGGTGTGATGGACTCAGAGACCCACTTCCTTACAACCTCCAGCCGATGGTGTTCAAGGCCACCTTGCTCCTCTACCCTGTCCCACAAACCCGTAGGCCACAGCCACCAGCAGCAACGCTCCTTGGGACCCTCCCACCGCGGGAGCTCTGCTTTCCTCCCTCCCTCCCTCCCTCCCTCCCTATTACTTTAATAAATCCTGTTACTTTGCTCTCAACTTCCTGTCATAGAGCTCATTCTTGGAATTTGTAAGACAAACTATGGATCCTCCTGTTTCAAGAGCAGGTGTGGGGTCCCCCCACCCCGATTCAGGGGAGGAGCAATAGACTGCACCTCTTTCTTCTCTTTTTCTTTTCTTTTTTTTAGGGGGGGTGTACTGGGGATTGAACCCTGGGATGCTCTACCATTGAGCTATGCCCCAGCCCTTTTTATTTTTATTTTGAGACAGGGTCTCACTAAGCTGCCCCGGCTGGCCATTAACTGACAATCCTCTGGCCTCAGCCTCCCAAGCAGCTGGGATTGCAGGTGTGGCCACACGCCTGGCTCAGATCACATCTTTTTTAGGTGTAGATGGACACATACCTTTATATTATTTATTTACGTGGTGCTGAGGATTGAACCCAGTGCCTCACATGAGATAGGCAAATGTTCTACCACTGAGCCACAACCCCAGCCCCCAGATCATACCTCTTGAGGGGACTAGGGCACAGTTGTGACAAAGAGGACTGGTGGCGGGGTGGCGGGGGAGAGACTGTGAGCCCCTGCTGGGGTTTGGAAGTGGGTGGTCCCCAGAGGTGCATGTGCTGGAAGCTCAGTCCCCAATATGAAGACGTTGGGAGGTGGTGGATCTTTGAGAGGCGAGGTCTAGTGGAAGCTGCTTAGGTCTTAGGAGGATTAATGCATCTCAGAGCAGTGGGTCAGGTACTGCAGGAGTGAATTTGTTCCCAAGAGTGGCTGTTACAAAAAAAGCAAGCCTGGCCCCTCTCCACTCTCTTGATTCCTTACCCACACACGGCCCCTTCTGCATGTGGCCATTTCCCTTTGTACTTCTGTGTCATGTTGTGATGAAGCCCAGGGGCGCCAGTTTCCATGTCCCTCAAACTTTCCAACCATCAGAATTGTGAGCCAAATATACCTCTTTTCATTATAAAGTACAGCCTTCTGTATTTTGTTATAGCAACACAAGATGGACTAAGATAGCTTCATTGGACAATTGAGTCGCCGCCGCTGCTAGGGTTCCTGGCCCGCTCTGTGTGCCTCCATAAGGCTCAGACTTGATCCTAAGCCCCATGACTTTTGGCCTGCCGAGCATTCCCCTGGGCCGTCCTGTATGAATCAAAATATTCATAACAACCCCAGAGTGGAAACAACCCAGATGTCCTTCCACAGGTGGATGGTTACACAGGCTGTGGTACATCCACACTGTGGAATACTACTTAGCAATAAAAAAAGAGGATCTATTGAGACATACAGGAACTCGGTTAAATCCCTAGGGAACTAAGGTTACATATCAGACGGTTCCATTCCAATAAAATTCTTGAAATTGTAAAATTGCAGAGCTAGAAAACAGATTGGTGGTTGTAGGAGGGAAGTGGTGCTGCTCTAGAGGGAATGGAGAGGAGAGCCCCGGTGATGGAATGTTTTGCACCTTGTCCCTACCAAGATCAGTATCCTGACTGTGACGAGTCCTGGTTTTATAAGATGTCACCACTGGGTAAAGGGCGCCGGGGATGGCTCTGGATTCTCTTTCTTTCTTTCTTTCTTTCTTTCTTTCTTTCTTTCTTTCTTTCTTTCTTTCCTCCTCCTTCTTCTAAACTTCACCTATTTATTTGTTTAACGTGGTGCTGAAGATCAAATCTAGTACCTCACACCTATTAGGCAAGTGCTCCACAGCGGAGCCACAGCCCAGCCTCCATATTATTTCTTACAATTACATGTGAATGTACAATCACCTTGGAATGAAATACTCTTATTAAATCACAAAGTCTGTGGGCCATGGAAAGTCAATTTCACACCCTGCCTGGGAGCGCCCACCCTTACACGGTTTCTTCGTCCTAATTTCTCAAACCTGTGCCGTGCTCCCCCAGATAGACCTGCCCGACGTTCTTGGACCGATTCTCTGCTGTTCCCCGTTTAGGCTGCTCCTCATTTTCTCCTTTACAAACACAGTGTGATGAGGGTCTTTGACTATGTCTTTGCTAGGAGGGGAATTTCTGGGTGGAGAGATACGCAGGTGCCACGGGAGCCTGTCCCCGTTCAGGCCGCTCTCTCCCCCCAGCTCAGACCTGGTTTACAAAGGGCACAGGCAGGCGACATCACCTCCTGCTGGGTGTTAGATTGAGAGGCAGAGTGTGCCCTTCTTTTTTTATTTTTACTTTTTATTTGTAGTTGGACAAACTACCTTTATTTATTTATTTTTAGGTGGTGCGGCGGATCGAAGCCAGCGCCTCAACCCCAGCCCCCAGAAGTGTGCCCTTCCTGTTCACCCAACTCTTTTTGTTAGTTTGTTTGCAGTTCTGAGCCTCCCGCTTACCCCTGAAGCACACCCAGCCCTCTTACTTACCAAATGCCTGAAAGGCAAACCCATCAACCCATCACACTGTGGGTTTCTAACAATGAGAAGACAGACTTTATAGAAAGATCAGCCATCCCTAGTTTTGCTAAGCCGCTTCCTTTCATGTTCACCTAAAAGAAGCCTTCTTGAAGTCTTTCTACCTCTCTTCAGCTGCTCTTTAAAATAAAGCCTCTCCTCTCACTGTCTAGAGAGGGGAAAGTTGCCTTTCGGTGTAACATGCCCAGCTCATAATAAAAGAACTAGAACGGTCAGTGCCAGAACTGGGCTGGGCCCGAGAGTTCCGGCGCTGCCACCTCTGGGCCCGGTGGTCTTGCGCAGGTGATTTAAATGACCCTAAATCTGTGTCTTCAAATGTGAAATGGGAATCCTAATAGTGACCCAGCTACTCCACACTCCTGCTGTAGCTCCATGTGCACACAGGAAGGACCGCCCAGGTAAGGGAGAGGACAGAGGATCTCAGAAGAATGTCATCCAGGCAAGAGAAGGGCCGGGACCCCCACCGTCCTGTTAGCACTGTCACCAGGGCCACTCAGAGGCAGGCACTGGCTTCACGGCATCCTTGTCTTCCAAGTGAAGTGGATAATAGCCCCTGTCTTCTCAGCTGGTGGAAAGCTGAGAGGGGGCTCTGGAGGAGGCAGTGGGGGTGCCAGCTGCTGAAGCATGAGGGCGGGCGCCTCCCCATTGGCACCTGTGAAGAGCCTGGGCTTCCCGGCAGGCCAGGCAGGCAGAGGCACAAACCTCAAAATCCCCCACTCAAATCACCTGAATGCTCTTAGAGTCCAGCCTTACTACCAAATCTGCTTTTTTTTTTGCAAAATTCACCAACCAGAATCTGCACTCACAGCATTTTTCCTTTTAATTTAAATAGCTTTTATTGCTTTTTTTCCTAGTATGTAAAAATAAAGAGAAGCAAAAAGAAGGTGGGGGAAAGCCACCACCTTACTCCGGAGCTTTGTACCAGGAGATGGACCAGCCCAGTTCACAACAGGAGACATCTAGGAGGCCCCCCGGGGTTCAAAAGCAATGGCTGAAAGCCTGCGCCTGCGACCTTCTCCAGCTGCCCTGCCAGCAGCCTGAGTCCCTCCCCCCCACGACTTCACTGCCCTGCTCCTCTCCACCATTGTTCAAGGGAGCAGCAGGCCCAGTGGGTCCTGGCTCACTGTGTCCTGTCTCACACTGTGTTTCTAGGTGGCTGTGTATCATGCATGCACTAAAGCAGGAAAAATTCAAGTGACGGCTTGTTGAAGCCACCACTCAGAACACCGCCCACAACATCCCCAGCTCTCCCACCACCGCCCTCCTCCCTTAAGCCTCGCAAAGTCAGAGTCCCCAACTCCACTGGAGGCAGCCATTATTCTGGTCTTTATGCATAAATTCATTTTCCCTGGTGTTAAACTGCATGTAAATGGAAAGTCTGGGTCTGTCATCTTTTTTAAAATATTTTTTTAGTTGTTGATGGACCTTTATTTTATTTACTTATTTATGTGCGGTGCTGAGAATCAAACCCAGTGCCTCACACATGCAAGGCAAGTGCCCTACCACACTGAGCTACAAGCCCAGCCCAGGTCTGTCACCTTTTGCTCAACAGTTTGTCTATGGGATTTGCTTCTGTAGTTCTTTTGTTGCATGTAGCTCATTTACATTGCTGTTTAATAGTCCGCTGAATGAAATTATTCTCTCTCTCTCCCTCTCTCTCCTCTCTCTCGCTCGTGTATGTGGTACTTAGAACTGAAAGCAGGAGTACAGAACCACTGAGCTACATCTCCAGACCCTTTCATTTTTTTCTGTTTTTCTTTTTTTTTAATTTGTTTTAATTAGTTATACATGACAGTAGAATGTATTCATGCACTTTAATACATCATTCATAGGTGGGATAAAATTTCTCATTTTTCTGAGAATTATATTGGTCATGTAGTCACACATACACATAAAATAATAATCTCTGTTTCATTCTGCTATGTTTCCTACCCCACATCCCTTCCCCTGCCTCCCTTCACTTCCCTAGTGCCCACCACCTTATTATGAATTAGCATCCTCATATTAGAGAAAACATCCAGCCTTTGGTTTTTTGGGATTGGCTTATTTCACTTAGCATGATATTCTCCTACTCCATCCATTTCCTGGCAAATGCCATAATTTCATTCTTTAAAGCTGAGTAATATTCCATTGAATACACACACACACACACACACACACACCACATTTTCTTTACCCATTCATCTGTTGAAGGCCCCTTTCATTTTATTTAGACAGATCCTTGCTGAGTTTCTAAGGCTGTGATCCTCTTCCCCCAGCCTCCAGCGTACCCAGGACTGCAGATGTGCCATGCACTATGACTGGCTCATTCCTTGTTTTCTTGATGGACATTTGGGTTGTTATCAGATTTGGGTTATGATTAATCAGTGAGGCTGTCATGCACATTCTTATGCCTATTTTTTTGGTGGATGTGTCCAGATTTCCAGGTGCAAACTCAGGAATAGAGTTGCTGAGTCTCCAAAGGTGTGTGTGCAAGATTCAGCAGGTAGTGAATTCCCTTGATGCCAGGCCGCCCGGCATCCATCTTGAACAGGAGTTGGACTTTTTCACATCATAGCAGGGTCAGGCACCCAGATGGCTTTGAGTTTTCCACCTCCTCCCGGCTCCTCAACTTGGTTGACCTAGGACATCTGCCTTATGCAACTTCCTTCTAGTGGCCACATCCCTGTGGGACAGTTAGATGCAGCCTGCTTCATGGATTCCAGTGACCCCCACACCCTGCATGGACTGGGCAGCTGTCACAGTGGCCACCTCTCAGTCACGGCATGACCTCCTGAGACTCAGCTGCTTGTTCTAAACCCGGTTAAAACAGATGTCACCCACACAGAGGAGCCTGGATGAGGTGGGGACAGGAAACTGTCGGGTGCCTGACCCTGCTCTGGTGTGAGAAAGGCCAACTCATGTTCAAAACCGAAGCCCCAGCAACCTGAAATCATGAGAATTCAGCCCTGCAGATGCTGCCAAGTGTTTCCCCGAGTAGTTTCATCAGTTTACACTCCTGCCTGTCTCTTGGCTTTTAAAATGTGCCGTGAGGATACGTAGTTGCAAACACACCTGGGAAGAATTCCAAGGTTCCCCCACCTCAGCGCTGCTTCAGGTCGGGCGAGGAGGCCCGCAGCAGGTGCCAGAGCCCCGCTCTCCTTTTACCTGTCAGGCTGTCCCCACGGGGTCTGGACACGGGGAAGGACACACCCTGCACACCCGAGCCCAGGACTCTGTGCTGCCCTTGCCTGGCCACTGCACAGGCCCAGTGCCTGGTAGGGCCTTTGGCTGCTCCGCAGACGCTGCCCCCTGGCCAGAGGGGTCACCACACCATGCAGCCAGATGGGGTCTGGGAGGGGAGGGGAGCTGCTCTCCAGGTGGGCCTGGCTGCCGGCTGGAGTCCTGCGGGTGCTGCCACTAGAGGGTGGCAGAGTCCCACAGAAGGGACAGCCCCACCCAGCTCCCCTGGCCCAGCCTCTGGAGAGGAGCCCAGAGGGAGGCCCTGACCCTGCTCTTGTCCGGAGCCCAACTCTCTCCCCACCTTGTGCCCGGTGGGTGTGCTGAGCCCAGAGGCCACTTGGCTTCTGTTACTCACAAGTTTTGGGACTTTGGGGGAGTCATGCCACCCCTGTGTGGCCGCAGCTTCTGCACTGTGAAAGGGCCCGTGATTGTAGCTGTCCAGCCCCCTCTGTGCGGCCTCTTTGAGATGCAGTATGAGTGCAGTAGTAGCAACAATGACGATGACTGTGACCCTCTTAGCACCTCCTCTGTGCTGGACCCTGCTGGGCCCTAGGTCTTCAGCCTTCTCTCCCTTAATCCTTCCAACTGCTCAGGAGAAGCCAAAGTGGGGGGCGGGACTAACATCAGGATGCCTCCCCCCCCCCCCCGCCCCGCAGGTCCTCTGTGTGCCCATAGCTCCTGCCTTCCTCCTGTGTCACCATGGTAGGTTCCATGGCTATTCCCACGGGTCAGAGGTCAAGCAAAGGGGCAAAGGGCCAAGCCTGTCCCAGGCATGAGAACCAGGCTGGCATTGCCCCCTCCACTCCCCACAGTCTGGCCGCAGAGCCCCTGGGCGAGTTGCTGGGACCCCCTTGATGCGCTGTGCGCCTGTGGCTGACCTGTCCCCCACGCCATGAGCTCAGGTTGGGTTCACTCCTTCGCCTGGGCCTCCCTCCTCCTCGGCTGCTTCCTCTGCAGTGCAAGGGATAAAAGAAAACCAGCGCCTTCCAGTCAGCACCCCCTGAGGGTTCCCAAGGCCTTGGGAGAGCAGTGTCAGGGCTGAGGGTCTCCCTGCTCGAGCCCCCTCCCCACACCTGCTACAGGAGCTCTTGGGGACTTTGTGATTTTATTCTTTTTCTTTTTGTGGCAGTGCTGGGGATTGAACCCAGGGCTTTGTGCATATTAGGCAAGTGCTCCATCCCTGAGCTACCACCCCAGAACTTTTAATTTTATCTAGAGACGGTCTCACTAAGTCGTCCAGGCTGACCTTGAACTTGGAACTCCCCCACCTCAGCCTCCTGAGTTGCTGAGATCTCAGGTGTGCACCACTGAGCTCAGCTGCAATTGTATTTTTTTGGGGAAAAAAAAAAAGAGTTCTGTTGCTAAAATTAACAAAGAAAATGCTTAAAATTGCCAGACTAGATAATTCCAAAGGCCCCTCCTAGTTCTAAATATTTTATGAAGACCTTTTTTGAACCTATTTATATTTTTAGATGGTAAGTTCAATGTACGTTTTCCCTACTGAGCACAGGCTGCTTCTTCGTTGCTCCTAGAATGATCTTCTCTAGCCTCAGTGCTCAGTCCAGTTTGACATCCCCCAGTTTCCTACTAAGTCTCTCCCTGCTCTGCTTCTGACTCTCACCCCTTCCCTCCTAGTCTCCTCCGCCCCTGCTCAGCATCTTCACTTCTCCCTCTGGGGTTTCCCACACGTCCACCCCTGAACGTCGTCTCCATGGCCCTCACCTAGACAGATCTCTGAAAGAAAACCACAGCTGGAAGACCACAGGCGTCCCGGGGAGGAGTTGCAGCTTCTGGTAGAAGTGGATTGTTATTAGCAAGTGAGGGAGGAAAGAACTATACTCCTGGCAAAAAGAGAGAAAGCTCCGTGGACAAATGCACACTTTCTCATCGTTTTTCCATCTGGGCTTCCGACCTTCTCTTTTGAATGCAGAGATAAATCCATTTTGTTGTAATAAATTCCACGTTTTTGAGCACTTTTCAAGTGTATAAAAAGAGGGTGAATATCCCTGGCATATCAGAAGGCATGTTAAATAGCACCTACTCCACCGGGGAATAGTGACGTGGAAAGATACCCACTTGGCTGGTCGATAAGCTCTCCCCCAGCCTGAGCCACAGCCCCGGCTCCGAAGGACACAGAGCTCAGCATTTTCTGCAGAAACCTGCTCAGATGAGATGTCCCCATCTTCCCAAAGACTCTGTGTCCTTCACAAGGGAGTCTCCTCTTCCTCTGCATAAGAATGAGATGATCAATCAGCATCAGCCAATCAATCGATCAATCAATCATTCCAGGAATGTTTGTCATGTGCTGAAGTAGACCTCGGGTGTTGGTGGGGGGTGTGGGATCCAACTCCCGCTCTCGACACAGAGAGGAGTGGCAGCCTGGCTTTGGGTACGGTGAGGAAGTTGCTTGAACCTGGGAAAGGAGGGCTTAGAATAAAATCCGTCTCCCTCTGTGGTCATTAAGGCCAAGCTGGATCCCCGTCTGTCCCTGGGGCTCACCTGGTTCTGCCACACAACCCTGCTTCAGTCCCCACCCTGGCCCTCCTCCTGGCCCCTCCGGCTCTGCACACATGCACCCCTGTCCCTCAGCCCCACCACCTTTCAGCTCCTCCAAGTTCCCCGCTCAGTGAGCCTCCAAAGTACATGAGGTTCTCCCACCGTTAGTTCTCTCTCAGGACCTCACCGTCCCTGGCCCGCGGTAGCAGGTCTAGTGGGTGATTATTTACCATTGTCTGCTTCAGCCTCCCTGATCGGACTGTGAAGGCCGTGTCTGTGTCCACCACGGTATTCCTAGCATGCAGCGTGGTACGCGAGACAGGTGCCCAGAGGATGTTCGACTACAGAAGAATATTAACCCAGGAGGGTCAGTGAGGAGAGGACCATAGGGACCGAGCATGGGCCAAGGGACGCATCCTCCAGGCAGGAACCGCTAGACAAACTTCCCTGGACAGTCCCGTGTCCAGCACAGAAATAGCCCTCAGGAGTGGGAGTGGGGGATGGTGCTGGGCAGGGGTGAAACCCAGAGCCAGGGGGAGGGTGAAGACACGGCCAGGCCAGCGTACCAGCAGGGCTGCAGGAGAGAGAAAGAGGTCATCCTGGCTGCAGGGTGCAGGAAGGGTCCTGTCCCTGCAGGGCTTCGATGAGCAATCCAGTCAGTCTTCCCGAGTGTTGACCGTGCCAGGCACGGGCTCCTGATCTCAAAGAGTGCCCACTCCAGGAGGGGAGAAAGGTCAAAAACAAGGGTCACCCACAATCCCAGAGACTCTGGAGGCTGAGGCCGGAGGATCACGAGTTTGAGGTCAGTCTAGGCAACTTAGCAAGAACCTGTCTTGGAAAAAACAAAAAATAAAAAGGGCTGGGGTTGGAACTCAGTGGTAGAGCACTTGTCTGGGGGGGTGGGGAACCTCTTCAGTTTATCAATTCACTGGAACTTGGCAAGGAAAAGGAATGACCTACTGATAGACCCAAAGATATGGAGGAGACTCAAAATAGCCATCTGGTGGAGGACGCCAGCCCAAAGAAGAGTATGAATTGGAGGATTTTATTACGTGAAATTCTAAAAGTGCAAACTAGTGACAAACAGTGCCGGGGCAGCACTGTGCTAGCTTGGACATGCCGAACCACAAAGGCCAGAGCAAACTCTAGCCGTGAGGCCCGAGGAAGGGTGTGCCACGGCCAGCACGGTCACGACAGGCTGGTGGCCGAGAAGCGCTTCCTCACAGCTCTGGAAGCCACAAGTCAGCAGGCTGTTTCCTCCCTGTGCCGTGGGGGTCCATCCTCACCCTCTCCCTGGGCCTCCACACGGCCTGCCCTTCATCCTGTGTGTCTGTGTCCAGGTTTCCTCTGCTTCAAGGACACCGGTCATCCTGAACCCTAGCGGGCTCATTTTATTCATGATTATTATTGCAGGAGCTGGGGGTGGAGCCAGGCTGGTACCCGCTAGTTCAGGGCTCCGCCACTGAGACGTCCACCCAGCCCCTTTCTTTGTCTTTCCTCCTCCTCCCCCTCCCCCTCCCCCCCCTCCTCCTTCTTCTTCTGGGGATTAAACTCGGGGCCTTGCTAAGTTGCCCAGGCTGGCCTCATGTTGGCAATCCTCCTGCCTCAGCCTCCCAAGTCACTAGGATCACAGAGGTGGCACCTGGCTCTGTCTTATATTTTGAGGGCAGGAAGCACTTTATGAGGAGGAGGGCCGGCCGTAGGGCATCCATTGTGGGATGTGGGGGTCTCCCCAAATGCCCTGGGAGAACTGGTCCAGATGCTACGAGAGTGCTAGGTGTCCGTACGGTCCCTCTCATTGCGGCTGGAAGAACAGCAAGGGTTTTTTAAACACCTGTTTTCATAAACACTTAAAGGTGCAGGAAAACCCAGAGGGAAGAAATGCAGCCTCTAGAGGGGCCGAGGGAGGCTCTAACGCCAGCCTCTCCAGCGGCTGAGCAGACCTGCAAACCGGCATCTTGCTCTCCTGCTCGGATTCACCCGTGTTGGCCCATGTTGAGCTCCTGGGGTGTGAGTTTCCAGTCCAGCCAGCCGGGGGTCAGGTTGAGCCAGGCTGCCTGGAGGGCTCGGGAGGCCGGTGGAGGCAGGGATTCTGACCCTCCGTGATGACAGACACCAAGAGGGCACTGTCCCGGCTTCTGACTGCCATCCCAGCGGGATTTGGCCAGCTCTCCTTTCCCTGTTTGTACTATGGCCATGAGGTGGAGGGATCCAGGCCATTGCCCTGTCGCCCCAGGGAGAATGACAGGAGATGCCACCCCTTGGGCAGAGCCTGGGAGGCCCAGACATCTTCCTATTAACTGAATTCCTGGAGATCAGTCAGCAGGTTTAGGTTTTGCTTGATTTAAATATTAATTTTGTTGATTGTATTCTTTAGATCAAAACTTGGAGATGTCTGTCTCCAGAGCAAAAAATCCAATAAATTATAAATTGAAAACATTGTTTTGAGGATAATGTCAGGGGGAAGGAATTATGAACCTGGGCGCAGGGGAAATGGCTAAAAAAAGCAGGCAAGAAGGTGGAGAACATGTTTTGATTCATAGTATCTTTTTAAAAATGAACATTTGTTGCTTTTGAAACTTTATCTCCTGCTCTGTGCCAGACCCTGTGCTAAGTACTCCTAGCATCACGTTTAATTCTTTTGAAAGTCACCTGCAGTATTATTTCTTAGTCAAAGGGAGCCCACCCAGGCTTAGAGGAGGAAGTTGGGTGAGTTGGGATTGGATCTGTGGTTTAGAAGATCCCATTCCCCAGGGATTATCTA
Source organism: Marmota monax (assembly GCF_021218885.2). NCBI lineage: Eukaryota > Metazoa > Chordata > Mammalia > Rodentia > Sciuridae > Marmota > Marmota monax. Next base: position 23,383,158 of record NW_026692912.1, read on the forward strand.
TCTTATCTGCCCCGGAAACTCCCAGAAAGTTAAGTGGCTGCTCTCTTTTAGATGCAAGGATTTAGGCTCATCATCTCGTCACCTTGGTCGGAGCACCCCACATACCCACTTGTGATACACAACTTCATTTACTCAGGCATGGGAAGCCAGAGACACTGGGGAACACAAGACAGAGGTGGGCCCCAACCCCAGGCCGCTCACATCCCAGCGACAGAGACAGACACTTAGTGCAGAATCCGCCGTGAGGAGGGCTGAGGCGCAGAGTGTGGGTGTCATGGGCGCTCGGTGATAGCGCCTATCCCCAAGGGCTCCCTGGAGGAGGGGACACGGAGCTGAGGTCCAGAAGCTGGGTAGGACCCTGCTGGGTAAGGAGGGGCAGGGAGTATATCCCACCACATGCACACGAGCCTGGCGGAGTGAGAGCACAGAAGCTTTCAGAAGCAGAGTTCATGGCTAACTGTAGCATGCAGGAGTGAGAAGAGCCAGAGAGCTGGCGGTGATTTCTTAATAGTGATGAACAATTGTTGGGCCTTTACAACAACCCAGGTTTATATTCTCATCCCTCCTGCAGCCTATTTGACAGATGCAGTGGCTGAGGCCCAGAGGTGGAGCAGGGCGCCCAAGGATTTAACCCGGGTTGGCCAAACTCCAGAGCTCCCAGTCTCCACCATGCTGCTGTGAGCAGCTGGAGGGAAGAGGGCCTGGCTTGCCCTGGGCACCGGGCAGGGGTGTCCCGCTCAGGCGTCAGGCCATGGCCCTTGGCCATTCCTCGGGTCTGCTTGGCCCTTCTGGAGATTGTGGCATCGCAAGCTCCACCCCAGCTGCTGCTGCCCTCTGCAGTGGCTTCTGCCCCTCTGTGGGGTCCCTCTCTTCTTTTCTGGCCTGCAGAACCTCAGCTGCACAAAGGCATTCAGAGCCCCTCCCCACCTGGAGACGGCGTCTGCTGTGCTGGAAGAAAGACCTCCATCGATTGGGGTCTCCCCAGGGTCCTGCCTTTCTTCCCTGCCTTTCTGTGTGGCCAGAAGACCCTCTGGCAGGGCCAATGGGATGTGGAGGTGACCCAGGCTGCCTCCGAGAGGACTGGACCCAACAAAAGCCTGGCCAACAAGCAGAGCAGACAGCAGGGGCTTCCGTCAATACCACAGGCCAGGCGCAGAGCCGGCTCCGAAGCCTGCTCTCCCCCTGTGGGCCCAGAAACCCTTGTCAGGTGGGCACTCCAAGTCGCCGGGTGTCTCCCAGAACCCAGAGCGGGAGAGCCAGCTTAGGGAGCTCTGAGGGGAGCCCCGTGGGGGGCTGGGAGGGGGCTTGTGTGGCTTTTGGCTGGTGGAATCGTCAGGCCGGCGGAGCTGCCACGCGCCCTGGACCCAGGAGCCTGCTGTCTGCATGGTGAGCTGTGCATTCTTGGGCACGCCTCTGCCTCTCCGGGCTTCAAAGGAGGAGAAAAATGAAGACACTGGATGAACTATTCTTTCTGAGGTGTGGAGAGATCGGGTCATTTGCTGGGTCTCCCAGCTGTGAGGTGGTCTCCCTAACCCATGCTGACACTGGGCAAGCCCCACGAGACCACACAGGCCTGACCAGGGGCCTCGTCTTTCAATGAGCCCCACCCAGCCCTGCCTGGGCGCTTTCCCCCCTCTCTGCTGAAGAGGGGAGGCCCGGCTGGAGGCTCTCTGTCTTTGGAGATGGAAGAGGAGTGACCACCGGGATGACTGGGTGAGGAGAGGATGGCTGCACTGGCTGTCCGTCATGCCGGCCACCTGCCTCAGGGGTCCATACTAATGGTGCCTTTCTATTTTCTGTATTTTGGATGTTTGACCTCTTGGGGCCTGACCCTGGCCAAGTCCCAGGGATAGTAAAAGACACCAGCAAGCCAACCCCCAGAGCCCACTGCCAGTCACCCCTTTTTTAGTCTCATGCTCTGGGCCACCTGCCTGAATCACTGCAGGGCCAGGTGCCTGACAACCAGGGACAGCTGACATTATTCAAACGAGCCAGCCGTAAGCCTGCCTGCCCTGCCCGCCCTGCCCGCTGCTCCTTCCCAGGGATCCACTGTAAAGGGTCTGTCACTTTCCCTTCTGAGTTCTTCAAACATGGCCACTCCAGCTTCCTCTGTTCCTTCTGCCTCCTGACCCAGCTGCTGCTTCCCTGCGGGCCTCCTGGGCTGGAGACACCACGGACTCTTGAGTGGCAGTCACTTCCTGGCCTGTGGCCTCACCATGCCTCAATAATAACAGCACCCACATTTTTAAACACCTTCATAGGTGGATGCCCGCCCGGTGCCTGCTTGGGGTGCACAGCCTGGATGAGGGCTAGCTCCGGGGGGTTGGTGTGGTGGGTGGGCTCTGGGCGAAGGCAGGGGGTCCCACCCTGGCTGTGCAGCGCCCCTCAGCTCACTGAAGAAGGCAGGCCTGTAGGGTGGCCTTGCTCCCTTCCTCCTATCAGGAAAGGAGTGCCTTGTCCAAGGTCCTGAAAAGCAGTGTCCGTCCTGGACCATTCACCTCTTCCAGGGCCACAGAACCCTGGTTGGGGACACCTGGGGGAGCGACTCACTCTCGGATAAGGGCATCTGGGAACCCCCTTCCTTCGTCCTTATGGTTGGGGTCCCAGCAGAGAGCTCTGACCCTGTGTAGAGCAGTTTGGACACGGTGGGGACCTGACCCGAGGAGAGCCACTCTGATTCACTCTCCAGGCACGCGGGCAGGCTCAGGAAGGGGTGGCCAGCCTTTCTACTTGGGTTTGGTGAGCAGCCATCTGCCTCCCTGTGGTTTAAAGAATATGGGGGGAGAAGGGGACACCCCCTCCAAGAAAGGCTTGGTGAAAGAAGGCATCAGGGTGGGGCCGTTCAAGGCCTCAGAGCTCCCTAAACTGGCTCTCCTGCTCCCGGGTTCTGGGAGACACCGGCGACTTGGAGTGTCCACCCTGACCAAGGGCTCCCGCTCTGCACCCACACAGCACCCTCCAGGACCCCTCTGCGTCACTGCCTTCTCTGGGGCTTTACAAAAGTCCCCATTTTACAGACAGCTCCACCTCCTGAGATGCAGAATTTAATGGCCACCCTCAGGTTGGAGATCCTAGGGCAGCTAGGGTGACCCTGGGGAAGGGGCGCTGAAGGAGGAGTCTGCAGAGGCTGGGAGCTGCACCCCGACTGCAATAGCTCAGGGGAGCAAGCTTGGGGCTGTAGGCCGGCTTTGCTGAGGCAGCACTTCTGCCGGCTGAGCCGGGGAAGCTGGGGCCATTTGCGAGGTCCCAGGAGACTCCTGGCAGAGAGAGCTGGCTGCTCTCAAGCTCCTGCCTGGGGCACGGAGTGTTGCTGTGTCACTGCAGCCGCCCCCACCCTGCCACTTCTCCTGGGGAGAGAGGACAGACGATGGCAGCCAGGGGAAGGCAGGCTGGCCAGCTGGGCTCTGGGTGGGCAGTGCAGGTCCCCAGCCCCGTTGGGATGTGACCCTCTTTTAGAAAGCCACCCCCTCCCCCCCACCCCGAATGGCAGGGCTGGGTCACCAGGACCACAGGTCGGAGGAGCCAGACCTCTCGTCCATGCACATATCAGGGGCGGCCTGTGTGTGACTGCCCCACCTCCCTCTCACCCCTCACCCCCTTCCTGTTCTCCTCCCCCAGCATGCCCCCCAACCTTCCCCTGATGCTCTCCTGGAGCAAACACCCTTCAAAGGACGATCGATGCGGGGAGAGGAATTTTTTCAGAAGTAATGAGGTTCTCTAATTAAACTCTCCCTAAGCTCCTAAATCCAGGAGCTTTCCAGCTCATCTGAAAGTTGGGCCCCATCCCTGACCTTGAGGGAGGGATGACCCCTGACCTGGGGAAAGAATGATCTCTGATACTCGGGACCACGTGATCCTGGGACCACGTCCCTGCTGACTCCCCCATCTTGGTGGGTAGCTCTGCCCAAGGAGCCCCACCCATTTCTGAGAGTCAGTCCTTACAGAGGACTTCCTGTTTGCTGGACAACCAGCATAGAATGGGCCTGGCCCTCCCGAAGGCCACAGTCTAGTGCTCGGAGGAGGACAGGCAGGAGGGTGATGGCTCCTGTCATGGAAGGTGCAGGTGGAACCCGAGAGACCATTAGACCCCCCCCCACTCCTCCTGGCTCCTGGGGGCAGGGGCTTTTCAAAGCCATAGGGAGCAGCCCTCTGTAGACTTACCTCCCATTTTAATAAATTTGATAGCTACTGCTTTTTGATTGAGCACGCCCTGTGGGCTATGCCCCCTGCCAGGTCCTCCGAGCTCACCAGCCTAGCAGGACCCTGTGAGGTGGGGCCCCCCTTGGGGCCGTGAGAAAACGGGAGCTGTCTGAGAACACGTCACTCGCCCAGGGCCACTGGTTAGCAAGAGAGAGATGCATTTGAAAGTTGGGCTGTTTGATTCCCAACTTGGAGCCATCCCAGAGGCAGCCCCATGCAGTCCCCTCTCCTGAGAGAGAACAGGCCCCAGGTCGGAAGCACTTGGGAATCCAGAGAAGGTGCATCCCTGGGAGTTCCAGGCCAGCCTCAGCCCCCTCCCTGTTCTGGACAAGGACAGAGTGCCCGCAGTTCCCCACGGAGTGGCGGATGGCCCTTCCCCGTGGGGTGCCTGCAGCCTTGGGCCTCAGCCACTGGGCTGGTGCCAGCACTGCCGCGGGCATCATGTGAGAATGTCAGCGAGGCCCTGGCTCCCTGTGGTAGGCTGGCAGGCCGTGAATGCCAGTGTTCTTGTGGGACATCCACTCAGTGCCCAGGTCTGCTGGTGGTGCTGACCCTCGCCCGTGAAGTGCCTGTAATCCAGGCCAGGAAAGACCCAGGACAGATGCTCGGGAACCCTTCTAGAATGCAAGTGTCAAAAAAGACAGAGTGGCCAGGCCCTGGAGGCCATGTGATCTGACCTGTCCACTTTCACATGGGGAGCCGGGGGCAGGAGATGGGTGGAGGTGGGTGGAGGTGGGTGGAGATGGTGGGACCCGCCCCACCTGCCCTGCACCACTGTCCCCCACGGGGCAGGCTGGGCCATGCGCCTGAGGCCATAGTGGCAGAGCTCCTGGACAGCTCCCAGGCCTCTGGGCCCCTGGGAAGCTTGCACTTTGGGTCCCCACCTGGCACTCTGGGCCAGTCAGGTCTAGGGCAGCAGAACAATGGAGGTGACACTGTAGGAGCTGGCCCTGTCCTGGGGGATGGTACCGAAGTGAGGAGAGAGGGGGCAGCAGCGGAGGGAGGGTCAGGGCGGGAGAAGGCGCAGCGGCCCCTCGGCTCAGGAACTGAGGGCCACGCAGGTCAGTGGCGCGTTTCCGAGGTTCGTTTCTCCTCCTCATCCTCTTCCCGCACCTTCTGTTATTCCTTCCGGAAGGCCCCACGGAAGGTGCCCCCGAGGCCCCCAGTTCTCAGGCGCTTTTCACTTCTGTGATCCAGTGGCTCAGTGCCTATCGCCGGGGCCAAGGGGCAGCTCTGCAAGGACAGGGGCCCCATCTGCCTATGCTCCAGCGGCACCCGTGTGCCTGGCGCGGGCTGGCCCAGAGGAGGTGCCGATCAACCGTCCTGAGTGAACCTATGTGGCCCCCACTGAGGGCTGGCGGCCTGAGGGCAGCTGCGTGGCCCTGCCCCTGCCGTTCCCAGAGCCCTCCAGGAACACGAAGCCAGACTGTGGGGAGCACCAGCTCCTGGTCTCCAGACAGGACAGCTGCTGGGACAGGGAAGGCCGGGCTCCCGGGGACAGGCCCCGTCCCCAGGGAGTGGTCCCACCAGGACTGGCGAGGGATGGAGCCTGATGAAGGGCCCACCCTGACCCTGGCATGGGGTTCACGGGACAGGGTGCCACCCCTCGCCCCGGCTCTTCCTGAGCTGCTCAGGGGCTTGCCGGGCTCCCTCCTGCCCGGCTCCTCTCAGCCGCTCACTAAGTCCCAGCCTCCGGGAAGCCTCGGCTTCCGTCTCTCCCAGGCCCTCTGTGCAGCGGTGGTGAGCGTGGTAGGTGCAGGGAAGACGGTCACAGGGGACGGAACAGGGCTCCCCACCCAAAGCATCCATGTCCTGGTCCAGTCTGTGGCCACTTGACCTGATGGGCCAAGAGGGACTTTGCAGATATGTGATTAAATCAAGGACGTTGAGCTGGGCGATTAACAGCTTGGTCAGGGTGCACCCAGTGGAGTCTCAGAGGTCCCTACAAGAGGGAGGCAGGACGGTCACACTTAGGGAAGGTCAGTGGCAAGGGAAGCGGAGGTCAGAGACAGAGAAATCAGAAGGTGCGGCCCTGTTGGCTCTGGAGATGGAGGAAGGGCCGGAGCCGGGGACCACAGGTAGCCTCTGGGAGCTGGGAGGACAAGGCCTGTCCTTCCCCAAGCTACCACCAGGAGGGTAGCCCACTGACACCTGGATTTCAGGCTTCCAACCCCAGAACTGTAATGCGTTTATGCTGTTGCATGCCACCAAGTCTGTGGCACTTAGAGCAGCGACAGGAAACTCGGGTAATGATGATTCCATTTTCACCTGCCCTGCCCCACTGTCTTCATCTTATAGTGAAGCATGCCCCATGGTACCCTTGTCGGGAACCCCCTGCCTTCATGAGAGAGCTCTTAATCCAGCTCTTGGGGCTGTGTGACCCTGGGAAGGTGCTTGATCTCTCTGAGCCTCCATTTCCTTGTTGACCAAAGGGGAAGGGCAGTGCCCCCCCCACCGTGCTCCTGTGGAGGTTCCATGAGGCAGAGGATGCAGAGGGTGGGGCAGGAGCTGGGACACTACGTACCAACACCTGGCCATCCTCCCATTGTGGGTCGAAGACCCAAACTCCTCTTGCTTGATTGGAAAAAGCACTGAACTGTTTGAAGCCACAGGGTCAGGCAGCTGATTGTGGATGCCATCAAACCTCCTCCGCCTCAGTTTCTCCCTGTGAAGATGAGGGGCTGCACTCTGTTGCTCTCAGGCTGGGTTCAGTCTGCAGACAGGCTTTGTGTGGCCCATACACTGTCTTAGAAAGTAAGAATTAGGCAGCGCATGGTGGTGCACATCTGTGATCCAGTGGCTGGGGGTGGGGGCTGAGGCAGGGGGATTGCAAGTTCAAAGTCAGCCTCAGCAACTTAGTGAAGACCTGTCTTTAAATAAAAACACAAAAATGGCTGGAGATGTGGCTCAGTGGTTAAGTAAGAATTAATTGTCAACATTCAGATATTGCAACATCTTGTATTCAAATTCAATTTGCATGGGCTGGGGATGTGGCTCAAGCAGTAGCCCGCTCGCCTAGCATGCGTGCGGCCCGGGTTCAATCCTCAGCACCACATACAAACAAAGATGTTGTGTCTGCGGAAAACTAAAAAAATAAATAAATATTTTTTTAAAATTCAATTTGCACCTTTAATAAAAAGGGAAGATCTGACCACAGTGGGCCCAATTCCTCCACTGAGGGGTGACTGAGGCTCAGGGGCAGCTGCCTTTTTAAGCCTGGGCCTGGGGTCCCGTTTGCCACAGTCCCCACTGCTCCCTATTGCCTTCCTTCTTCTGTCATTTCTGTGACCTGGTTGACTCCCTAAGGGCATTTGGGTTTGTGACCCCTGAGTTCTCCATGGTGGTCCACCATGATCCTCTGCTGTAAGACAGCAGCGAGTCTGGGAGCCTCATCTCTCAAGATGCCATTTCTCTGAAGCTTTTTACGACTGCTTTAAATTTAAGCGAGCTAGACCTGCTTACCGTCTAGCTGCTCTGCCAAGCCAGAAGTCCCCGGGGGCAGCCCCCTACCAAACAGCCCCAGACAGTTCTTCTGGCTAAACACTGTCCACCCTCCTTCTGTCTGGCTGCCTTTGTCAGGTTGTGCTGTTTATAAAGTCTCATCTCCAAATGCCCCCTCTGCCCCTTCCAATGTCCCCATCTCCAACCCACGCATCTCAGGAGCGAGTCTTGCCCAGAGCAGTGGGGTCTGGGGAGCTCTCTGCTGGGGCAGGTGCTTGGACTTCATTTATTTAAGATTGTCATTTTGTTTCTCTTTTGCTGGGGATCAGACTAGGGAAGCGCCACCACAGGGCTACATCCAGGCTCAAGCTCACAGAAGGTGACACGTGAGTCTTGCAACTTTGAAAAGGACTTTCAAAAATAGGCTGTGGCTGTGGCTCAGGGGCGGGGCCCTTGCCTACCATGTGTGAAGCACTGGGTTCAATCCCCAGCTCCACATAAAAATAGATAAATAAAATAAAACAATTATTTAAAAAATAGACTTGAGTTATTTAAGTACTGGGGAATGAACCCAGGGGTGCTTTACCACCGAGCTACATCCCCAGCCCTTTTAATGATTTATTTTGAGACAGAATCTCACTAAGTTGCTGAGGCTAGACTCAAACCTGCCATCCTCCTGCCTCAGCCTCCCCAGTCTCTGGGATTACAGGAGAGTACCACTGCACCTGGCCAGACTTTTTGGAGCAGCTTTAGGTCAGCACTAAAGTGCAGCAGAAGGCCCAGCAGCGATTTCCCACTTGCCCCTTGTCCCATGGGTGCCGTGTCCCCCATTGTCAACACTCCCCCCAGTGGGGACACCTGTTACAATGGCTCGTCGTCTCCCCCAGGGGTACATAGTGTACATGAGGGGTCACCCCGGTGTGGGACATTTCCTGGGTTTGGACAAACGTGTAATGACAGGAGCCACCGTGCTGTACCCTGCAGGAGAGTGTCAGTGCTCTAGAAGTCCTTCCTCTGACTGAGGCCGGGGTCGGAGCCTCCAGTTCCCCGTGACGCCTGCCTGGTTCCCAGCCCAGGCTGCAGAATGAAGGACCTTGGAGAGCGCCCGAACAGGGAGACTGAGGCACGAGCCCTGCTCCTCCCCGCTGTCTGGGTCCCTGCTCTGGCCACGCACGGGCCTCTCCTAGCGCAGATGGGCAGGCAGCGGGCGCTGGGCTGCAGGCGCTTGGTGGATGGCCAGCCCTGGGGAGGGGGAAGCGAGCGCTATCCCTTTAAACACAGATCAGCGGCTCTCCTTGTGCTCGTCCTCCTTAAGAAGAACTTGTCAAGGTTCGCATCAATAATAGATGGTGGTGCCTCGCTGTGGCAGGTTCCAGCCGGAGGCTGTTTTGATATTTTCTAGAGAATTTGTCATCAATGGTGAAGTCGGGGAGGAGTGGGGTGGGGGCGGGGCGTCTTCATTAATTTCTCCTCATTTGCATTCTGGCTGCTAAATAATGTATTGATCGCCCTCCGAGTCTTCAGCCCTCTCTCCCTGCCCAACCGCTCTCCCGGGTACTGGGTTCCCCCTCCGCAGGGACTGGCTTGCACAGCCTCTGACAGCTGGTGGGGGGCAGGGGTGGAACAGCTCCGTGCGCCACCAGAGCCCGGCGAGCCTGTCCCCAGGACCTTCCTGGAGAGCAGCTTCCTGCCATCTGGAGTGTTGTTATCTACCATTTATTGAGTCCTCACCAGGAGCAGGTCCTGGTTTACTAGGAAGGCCCTCGAGACAACACCATGAGATTGGTACTGTTATTAAACCTATTTTATACATGAGAACATGGAGGCTCAGAGAGGGCAAGTACCTTCCCCAGGCCACACAGCCAGGAAATGGTGCAGCCAGGATTTGAAGTGGGTCTGACTGACTCTACAGCCAAATGTCTTGACTTCTAAGCCTGTAAATCTCACAGCCACCTGGGGCCTGCGAGTGTTGCCCATGTACCTCGGGAGGAGCCCATCTCTTGAACCAAGAAATTAAAAAGGTGGGTGTGCAGGTCGGATCTGAAGGCGGGCTAAGGAGTTCGAGGCCAGGGAGCTGACAGTGTGTGTCACCCAAAACGTGGAACTGACACCAGTGTGGGAGAGCCCCTGGGAAGCAGACTCAACCTGGACCTCTAACCTAGAGCCACCTGAAGGTGCACTGTGGCCGTCTGTGGGCAGCGGGCGCCTCTGGCCAGGGCTGCCTCAGTCTGCCAGGGCTGCCTGCTTCTAGTGGGGAGATCCAGGCCACTTTCAGAACCTCTGGGGACAAGGGTCAGCCAGGCTGGTCAGTTCCCTCAAGCTTGGTGCTCCCTACACAGAACCTCCTCGGGCCCCTGCTGCCCCAGTGAGGCCGGCTCTAGCATGACCCCTTCACAGATGGGCAAACCGAGGCCTGGAGGGGGTGAGTGACCCGCACCTGGAGCCCAGCTCTGTCCCAGTTCCCCGTCGGAACCTGGAATCCTTGGGCTCCTGTGATGCTCGAGAGTGAGGCAGAGGATAGGGAGCAGGAGAGTGGGCAAGCCCCACTGCGGGGCCACTGGCCTGTCACCCTACAGGGACCCTGAGGACCTGAGCTGAGCATTGCCCCTTCTTCACGAGCACCCCCCGGGGCTCAGGAAGATTTGAGAGCCCGTGACACTGCGAGTTAGAAGCTGTCTGTGTTTAACAGAGATGGACATAAATGGGAGGTGGGAATAGAATCTGTAGATGCAAACACGGAGCTACAACCGTAAACATAAAGACCTACCACTACGCCTCATCCGTCTCTGGCAGCGTCCACTGAGCCCCACGAGGATCCGGAGCCAGGCCCGGCTAGGGACAGGCTGACCAAGATGGCGCAGCACCCACCTCTGGCCACAAGGGGCGCCCTGGGGGCGGGGACAGGTGGCTACAGTAGGTGCAGAGGAGAGATGCTGGGGGGCGGGTGGGGGACCCATGGAGGTGCCCCTGACCCAGCAGGCACAGTGGGAAAGAGTCCTGGGAAAGGCTGGAAGGGGGTTCTTATACACACACACACCACACATGACACACCCACACACACACACCACACACACACCACACATGACACCCCCACACACACACCACACACAGCACACACACACCACACATGACACACCCATACACACACCACACACACATGCCACACACACATGCCACACATGACACCCACACACACATACACTACACACACACCACACATGACACACCCACACACACACCACACACACACGCCACACATCACACACACGCCACACACACCACACATACACACACACACCTCACACCCCCCCACACCACACACACACCACACACACATACACACACACCACACACATACACACACATACACACACACCACACGTGCCACACACACACATATACACACACCACACACACACATACCACACACACACATACACACACACCACACACACACGCCACACACATATACACACACACCACACATACACACCACACACACACATCCACACCACACACGCCACACACACACCACACACACCACACACACACACCACACTCACCACACACACACACCACACTCACCACACACCACACACACACCACAGACACACACACCACACATGCCACGCACACACCACACACACCACATATACACACACCCCCCCAAAACACACCACATACAGACCACACACACATACACACACCACACACATACACACACACACCACACACATACACACACCACACACACACACCACATAACACACACACACACCCCCACACACACCACACACACACACCCACACACACCACACACACACACACCACATAACACACACACACCCCTCACACACACACCACACACACACACACCACATAACACACACACACACCACACACACACACACACACACCACATAACACACACACACACCCCACACACACACACCACGTGTAACTGAGGTCCCCCTGGGATGTAGCCGTCCCCAGCTCCTCTTCCCCGTTTTGTCTCATTTCTATTTGGGGGACCTGGGGATGGAACCCAGGGCCTCCCACAGGTGGGCAGGTGCTCTACCCCCGGGCTCCACCTCAGCCCCGATGCCCAGGGCCTGTGTGTCCTTTTCAGTAGGTGTTATGCGGCCCCCGGCCATGGACCAGGCACCTGCCATTCCCGTCCCTCGCTGTAGGCGACCCCACCTCTGCTGGCCCGGCCACGTTCTCCGGCTCCGGGGTTTCGTGTAGGGGAGCCGTACCTGTTCCCGGGACGTCCCGACGGTCAGTGACTTGCACCTGGAGCCCAGCTCTGTCTGACGCCGTGTGGGCCAGGACTCTACCTCTTCTACGTGGCACCCTGTGATAAGGACGGGCCACCGTTGGCCCCCTCCCTGTTGGTGGGCCCGTGGGGTGGTGGGCAGAGTCTGGCGGTTCTGAGCACAGCTGCTGTGAAGGTTCGAAGCAAGTCTTTTGTGAACGTGTGTCTCCAGCATCTCGAGGGGTACCTAGCAGGGGAATCACTGGACGTCGGGCAGTGGGTACCTCGAGGGTGTGGGGACCTCCAGCCTTGTCCAGAGTGTGCCGGCAACAGTGACCGGGGTCCCAGGGCTCCCGTCCCTGTGACTCGCGCCATCAGTCTTCAGGACTTGCGTCACCCTGGGGTACTGCCCAGGAGAGAGGACTAGAGAAGGGGGCCTCGTGAGGAGCCAGACAGACACGGGTGGCTGCGGTGTCTACCAGACCCTGGAACATCAGGATGCCGGGCGCCACAGCCCGGGGCTTCAGGACTTAGGCCAGGTCTGAGGGCTCTGCCCTTGGACAAGTCACCCTACCGGCCCCCCAGGGTCTCCAGCCCCCAGCCATGGGACTTCTCAGGCTCCAGGGTCAGGTGAGCCAAGTCCCCTGGTAAGTCCCCGTCACCTGCCTCTATCTGCAGATCCTACTGGTTCTTTCCCTTTGGATAACACTGACACCGGGGCTCCCCGAGTCCTGAGATGCGGGAAGTGGGTGTCCCCACGCTGTCTCTCAGGACTCTGTAACGCTAGTACACCTAGTGGGGGGCTGAGCTCAGGGCCTGGCCAGGAGGGGGACCCAGGAAGGGACGTTTGGGGACCCTCCTCACCTTCACCATTCCCTCATGCCTGGGTGCTCAGCTGGCTCAAGGCCAAACGGAAACCACAGCCAGGAAAACCACAGTGCTACGGTGGAGCTGGGCCCAACGTCATCCTCAAGCTATCCCCCGCTTCCTGTGAACACACTGGATCAGGGTGGCCCTGAATCCAATGACCGGCGTCCCTGTGACAAAAAATACAGGAGGCGCAGAGACACAGAGAAGGGGCCACGTGAAGATGGAGGTGGAGACTGGCGCCACACCCGCCGGGCGAGCAGCCAGCGACCTCTGGGCGTCGGGAGAGTGGCCTGGAGCAGGCTCTCCCTTGGGGTCTCGGGGGGAACCTGCTGGGCCAACGCCTTGGCTCGGAACTTCTGGGACCTAAATGAAGGACAAATGTGTGCTGGGTTGAGGACACAGTTGAAGCAGTTGGTACGGCAGAACCAGGGCACCACACTCAGGCCAGGGGGCCTCTGGGGCCCCGACGCCTCTGCTCTGAACCCCCTCTTCGCCCCCTCACCTCCTCCAGTCTTTGCTGGAACCTTCTCAGAGAGGCCATCCCTCTCCATGCCTGCTACACACAGTGCCCACCCCACTGACCACTGGCCCTCTCTTCCTGTCCAAGCACAGGTCCCCTGACACTCTGCCATCCATTCACCTCCCCTGCAGACAGCCCAGGCAGTAGGGCTGAGTCCTCCTGGCCTCTGCCGTGGGGCGCCCCTCTCTGGGAACTGGTCAAGTGGCGGCTGGATCTTGCCCTCTGCAGCCCCTGCAGCTGCCCCTGCCCCCGGGAGGCAAGCCTGCCCCAGGAGCAGGAGGCACGAGTGCGTGAGCGGGTGTGGGGCACCCACTGCCCTCTGCCTGTGGAGCGGAGACCATCCCACCCAGCCGCTCGGCTCCCCTCGGTGCAGGTCAGTGCAGGTTTGATTGGCCTCCTGGAGCCGCAGAGAGGGCGGCAAAGCAAGCTGCTCATCCCCGATCCACAGCGGCTTTCCAACCAGCTGCGAAGAGCAGCTGTTTCCGTCAGCTTTGTCACTGCTGTGACTGAATGACCCGAGCACATGACTGCAGAGGGGGAAGGCTGATGGAGGGCTCGGGGTTTCAGAGGGCTCCTTCCTCGGGCTCCAGGTGAGGGGACGACATGGTGGGAGAGTGTGGCGGAGGGAAGCAGCTCACAGGGTGGTCAGCAAGCAGAGACTCCACTGGCCAGATACAGAGGCAGACCCCGGGCCACGCCCCAGCCCCGGCCCTCCAGCCACCCCCTGGCACCCCAGAGAGCACTCAGTCAGCCCCTGTGGGGTCCATTCACTGATGGGGTAAGACTCACAGCCCAGCATGTCTCCCCCGAACCTTCTTGCACTGTCTCCCACGAGCTTCTGGGGGACACCTCACCTCCACACCATGACACAGCCATCTCTGCGGGAAGAGGGAAGGGGCTGCTGGGCCACTGGCTCAACAGCTGAGAAGTGGGGGGCACTGGCTTGGGGGCTCCCAGCTACGTTGTCAGGCTCCCTGGCCGTGGTCCTCTTTCCTTGAGTACAGTGGCTGCTCTGTCCATTTCTGTGTCCCCAGGGTCCACTTGCCCAGGCCCACACAGTGCTACTGTGCCACATGGCCCCAGGGGGCAGCCTTCACCCCAGCTTCTGTGCAAAGCACCCCCTTGGGCACCTTGTGCACCTCGGCAGCCTCAATGCATGGCCCCCACCAGGACCCCAATCGATGTGCTCAGTGGGGGCAGAGCTCAGACTGCACCCTGCTCTGGCACCAACCTCCCCAGCAGCTGACCATGACCCTGCGCACACATGCTCACCTGTGGGAAGCTTCTGGGCGCTGCAGAGCCGTGTCCAAAGGCCAGCTCCTTCATGAAGCTCCGGTCAGAAGCCGTTCCCTTCCTCCTGGGCCACGAGCAGACTCTACCCCATTCTCCACGTGTGCCACTGTGCCAGAAACTGTCGCGGAGAGCCTCTGGGTGGTGCGTGTGTCAGGCATTGAGCCACTGCCCTAAGTGATTCACCTCGTTCCTCCTTACAACAAAGTGTGTGTGTGGGGTGCCACCATTATTCCATTTTACAAATTATCAAACTGACGGTGGGAGAGGCAAAGTGGTTTGCTCCAGGTCTCACAGCCTGTAAGCAGCAGAGGCCAGATATCCGGGCCTTTCTGACAGACCCACCCCTCTGTGGCACTGACTTCAAGTGAGGCCAGGGACTGGCTGACCTTGGGCGGTTGTGCAGAGTGCGTGTACCCTGCAGCTCCCTGAGGGGAGGACAGGAGCTAAGAGATCCCGGGACTCACACCCAGGGCCTGGGGAGCAGCTCCAGCGGCAGCCCGAGCTCTGCCCGCCCATCTCTCTGCTGGGTTCAGGTCAGAGACAGCCCAGCACAGCACGGGGCCTGGCACCGGGGAGCACCTAGTACTTATTGGCTCAAGTTAGTCCAGTCGGAGACGGGTTCAGACACGGTGAGCCATGCAGAGACTCCCAGGGACCAAAGGTGGCTGACTCTCTGGACCTCTCCCGGCCTCCAGCTCTGTCCGGGTCTGTTTCCACCTCTAGGGACACTGACGACACTTGCAGGACATTCTGGCTGCCCCCCTCCCGCCCACCTGCCACACCCTATCCACATGCATGGTGGCTTTTGTGTGAAGAGTGGAACAGGGAGCGGGTGCGGGGTGGTGGCCCTGGGGTGGAGAGCAGAGGCAGGCAGAGTGGCTCTGAGACAGCTGGTGACCTCTGGGCAGGCTGCTCCCCAGCTGTGCTGCTGAGGGTCCCCGGGTCTGGGCGGCATCTGTGGGAACGGGCAGTCTGAGGCCCCCGCCGCTCTGTTGGCAGGAATGCAGCAACTCCCCCAGGGTTGGTGGCAGGAGCGAGGTGTCCCGGGGCAGGTTTGTGGGCAGGAGTGAGGACCGCAGAGGGGCAGTGCAGTTCCCATGGAGTGGCCATGGCTGACAGGCCTGCAGAGGTGCACAGGAGGCCCTCTTGGGAACCCCGGGGTGGTGGGGTCCTGGAATGGAGTCCTGACGCCACCTGGGGAGGCCCCCGAGCCAGTGAGCCTTGTGCGCTCACTAGAGGAGAAGGCTGCAGATCTCCATGTCTGTGATGTGAACCGCCAGGAGAGACCAGGAAGGGAGCGGCGGAGAGAGGGAGCGAGAGGGAGAGTCACGGCGCAGAAGCCCTCCGGCTGCCAAGTGGAGAGGCAGGGAACAGGGAGAGGGCAGAGTGGAGGGAGGCTGAGATGACAGCCGGGAGGTGCAGGGATAATGGAAGTACTAAGTGCTCGTCTTTCCGCTAATGAGGCCCCTCTGTAGGGGAGGGGGCGCAGGAGAAGCATCGGATGACTGAAGGCGGGGAGCTAATGAAGTCACCAGAGACTTGGGATTCCTTGGGCACATCTGACAGGCTCCATGGCAATGGGGCTGTGATTCAGTCTGAGATGACCGAGGCAACCAAAGTCACCTGTTAACATGACGAGCTTGAGGACAGGATGGGGGCCTCGTCCAGGATGGATGCAGGGAGCGGAGGGGGCGACACCACTGCCCCGGGGGGCCCAGGTGTCCCGGGCCAGCTGCACTCCCCAGGCTCACACAATAAAACCAGCACCGCACCTGGGCTTGGGGCAGGACCAGCGAGACCCGGGTCCCCAGGGCTGGGGTCTCTCGTACTCCTGAGCAGAAGCAGTATGCTATTCTCTCAGCAGGAAACCCTCCCTGCCCACTGCAGGACCCATCTGGCATCTCCTCCCTTACAGTGGGCAGCCCCTGGCCCTCCCTCGGGTCCTCCTGCCTCAGAGCCTTTGCACTTATCCCTCTGCCTAGAACGTGCTCAGCTGCTGACTCCTACACAGCTGTCCTGTTTCAGGTCTCTGATCAAATGTCACCGCCTCGAGGGGGCTTTCTGCGACTCCCTACAGCATGACAGAGCTTTGATGCTGTTGTCTCCTCGGGCTGCTGTGGCAAGTGGCTGTATAAACCAGGTGGCTCAGGACGACTGACGGCCAGACGTGCACAATCAAGGCGTTGGCAGGGTTGCTTCCCTCGGGGTTCAGAGAGAACCTGTCCCCTGCCTGTGTCCCAGCCTCTGGCGGTTTCTGCATTCCCTGGCCTCCTTGGCCTTTGGTGGCATCACTGGGGTCTCTGCTGTCTTCACGGGGCCTTCTCTGTTTACCTGCGTCTTTCCCTTTCAGTCTCTTAAAAGGACACCGTCGTTAGATCTAGAGCCACCCCAATATCTGAATCCAGGACGTCCTCCTCTTGAGATCCCTACCTGAATTATATCTTCAAAGACCCTGATTCCAAACAAGGTCATATCCTCAGGTTCCTGGTGGACATGGACCTTGGAGGGGGACACTCAGCAGCCCACTGCCAACTTGCTGTTCGTGGCATCCAGGCCTGTTTGTGGAGGAGTCATCACAGTTGCTAGTGACCCATCTGTGTGTGACCATCTGATGTCCACACTCTGGTTGTTCAGGCAGGTCGGTGGCACAGAGACGGGTCAAGTCAGTCCCTGGGCACCACCACCAAGGCAGTGCAACGTAAGTGCCTGCAGGGTGCATGACTGGGCTGGCAGATCCTTGGACAGCCCGGGGGGAGGAGGGGAACCCAGCCATCCCTGCTGTGCCACATGCCTTGGTCCCAGAGGGTGGGCAGCTGGGCAGCCCAGGACATAGCCAGCACTGGAAGGGTCCTGCGGCTCAGCTGGCTTAGCACGTGTTTAGAGCTGGGGGTACAAATCACAAAGACCAGACGCCTTACTAAAGGTCGCGGTGTGTCTCATCTTCCTGTCCCATCCCATGGCGTTCCCCCAGCAAGCTCTCAGGACAGGACTAGGAGGGCACAGGGGCCGAGGACAGGGTATGCTGACCAGAGCCACCCCGACCTGTTCAGCCATTAGAGCTCTCCTCTCATGTCTCCAAAGAACTGCAGGTCCCCTGAGATCCGTTCATTCTTGGTCACCCTCCAGCCAAACAGCAAGTAAGAGCAGGCAGGGGACACGCGGGGTTCTGGAAGGCCACAAATAGCCTGGATTAGGGCTGGGCACCGGAAAGGACGAGGATGGGGACAGAGGTGGGGGGACCCCAGGCTTTGTCAAAGCATAAGCCTGTTCCCTTAGAAAAGCAGTATATTGGGGGGGCAGGGAGTGGGCCCTGGACTCAGACCAGGTCACCACCAGTTCCTTCCCTCTCCCATCTGCCGTATCAGAACGACGACACTGACTGCCAACCGCACTGTCAGGACTTACTGGGAGAGCGTCACTGTGCCTGGCGCAGCGAAGGCTCAGTAGGTGACGATCCCATAGAGAGGTCGGGGCTGCGGAGGAGCTCAGGAACCTTGTGGAAACTTTCAGATCCCTGACTGGACTCTTTGCAGCTCATCCCACAAAGGCAGGGTAGTGCTGTCCCGTCAGTACTGCCACAGTCCCAGCCCTGGCATGTCACCTGGCATGTAGGAGGACCTTGCAAACGCTGAAGGGCGGAGGGCGAGAAGGCTGGGGTAAGCCAGTGATGACGGATAAGGCGGTGGCCTTTCTTCTCTGCAGCTGCAGAGGCTCATGGGTCACTGTCTTGGTCCTACTCTCTGGTGTCCTTCTCCAGCCCCCGGGGCTGCATTTAGACCACGCTATTCACAGAATTGTCCCCAGCACCCCTCCCCCACCACGGTGACTGCCAAGTCTCCTGATTAGTCCCCCTCCCTAAACGTCTGATGAAGCCGCATGCCCACGCCAGGCAGCTCCAGGTCCAGGATTGCTTCACAAAGCCTCTTTTCTCTTTGTGACCTGTGTTCATTAGCTGCAGCAAGGGTCACACAGTCTGGGCTGGTTCAGTGGAGCCACCTCTGGGCTGGCAGTTCTCCTGGGAGGGGAAGCCTGCCTGGGGTAGGGTAGGTCATTGCTGGCCAGACCCAGAGGCCTGAAGTCTGTGGGAGGAAGCAGACACCTGCAGGAGGAAGGTGCCCTCACAGGAGAAAAAGATCAGGCTGAGCCACACGACATTTCTGATATGTGGCCATTTGTTGACCTATAAAAATGGCAACTTCACCTAATAGGACCACGAGGCTGGTCCCCTAGAGAGGAACGGGGGAGGAACCGTGTGAGGTCATGCTCTGCTTCTTCTCAGCTGTGGCTTGGGCAACGTGGCCGAAAAACAACTCTAGCACGTCGCGTGTGTCAAGGGCTGGCCTCCGGGGCTGCACCCTGGACAGCAGCAGCTTTAGCACTGAAGGGTGCAGCTGTCCCCCAGCTGGCTTCCAGGTCCCTCCATGTCTCTCCTGGGAGTTGCTTATCTTGTTCCAGGGGCTCCAGGGAAACTTGAAGAAAGTGCACAGTAGCTGGATCCCAGGCTGCGGGTGGATAAGCCCAAGGCCTGGCCCTACAGACACCCAACACACTGGAACAGTGGGCCAGGTGGCATCAGCTGACCGCTGGGAAGACTCGGAATTAGGCTTAAGAAGTACTAGAAAACACCAGGGGTGGGCGGGGGAGTGTCTCAGCAGGAGAGTGACGTGAGCTCCTGAGCATGGGTCAGGGTGCCTTTATGAAGTCACTGGCAGTTCAAGCCCCGCAAGGCCCCATGGGCGCTGTCCATGGTGCTGAACTGCTATGCCTACGCCCAGGTGCTGCAGAAGTCAGTCCTGAGACCAGGGAGGAAAGAAGCAGGCTAGTAGGGACCGAGATCAGAGGTGACCACTACTGGACTACAGCATGGGAAAGCTCTCTTTCCATGTGACTGTAGTCACCAAAATAACCCTCTCCCGTGGAAATCCCCACTCTTCTCCCCCCACACCCCGATGCCACCCTGATGGTGAAAGTCAAATCAATCCCACTGTCCAAACCTAGGACCTGGCTCCCTCTCCGTCCTCTGGCCTGGAAGCTCTTTGCAGGCCACAGCACACCCTCTTTCCTTCTAGCCCCAGGCCTTCTGCCCCGCCCCCCCATCCCCACGTCACCCCGCCCATCCACCACGTCCCCTCCTCATGTCACCTTCTCCAGGAAGCCTGTCTCTGCCACATCAGCCCCATCTGCCCTCCGGCTCTGCTGAGCTCCTACTGACTTGGTGCTCAGTTTGGCCAGCAAGACCTTCTCTGTGAGCCTCCTCTTTCTGCCCAGGAGCTGCGAGCTCCCGGGGGACCCGGTTCTTGCTCTCCCTGCCTCCCTGCAGCAGAGCCGGCTGCACTGCGCATGAAGATCAGCAGCAGCACTGACGCCGCGCTGGACTCTCACTGCATCTCCCCAAGGACGCACAGGTGTGCACAGCCGATCCTGCCGTTGCCAGTGTAACAGGGGAGCCGAGGGGCCGAGGGTCCTGCCCACAGTGAGCATGCCCAAGAGCCAGGCTCCAGTAACCGTCTGCCGGGCCTCGAAGTCCATCTGATCGTGGAGATGACCCATAACTGAAACCCACTTGTGTTCACTTATGGTGAAACTATATCCCCACAGAAGCAAGGAGGAAAGACGGGATAGCGAGGATTCCTGCCAGGCACTCCAGGGAGGGCTGCATTCTTCTCCTGCCTTCAATGACACGACCCATAGGAACCACAGTAATTTCCACAAGCACTTATTGAGCACCCACAGCATACCATGCACCGTGATGAGTGCTAGATCGGGAAGTCATAAGCACAGCACGAGCTGACACAGGACAGGGCAGGAGCTTTCAGAAAGAAAGTGGGGCTGGGGCGGCGTTCGGGGGTAGAGGACTTGCCTAGCAAGCATGAGGCCCTGGGTTCCATTAAAAAGAGGGTGGGGGAAGAAATGAAGGAAAGAAGGAAGGAAGAAGGAAAAGAGGGAAAGGGAAAAGGGAAAAATACTAAAAAAAGAAAGAAAAAGAATTCCAAGTCCCAGCCCCATCCCAGGGGCCATGCCAATAGGTGGCACCAGTTTCTGTGCTTTCAGAGAGACCCTGGAGTATTCTGAAAATGGCTCGGACTCCCCTGAGACACAAGAGGGACATTTAGGTTAGGGCTCTGGAGATTTCAGGAGGCAGCAGATTATGGTGGATGCTTTGCTTTTATCAGGTGTCAGCCAACAAGAGGCCCTTCGGGGGTCAAGCTGGCCCAGCAGGATGGGCTCGTGTGAATGCACATGTGCATGCGTGTGTATGTGTGCCGTGATGGGCACACACACACATCTGCACACGCCTACGTCTCCTTTCAATCAGAAGCACATCAGGGCCAACAAGGTACAGGAACAGGAAACTAATGTCCTCATAAGGCCACTGACGCATGGGTGCTGGGCAGGAAATAGGCGAGCGGAAATCATGCTCTGCTGGGCTGTATGCATGTGGATACACGTGTGCAGGACCCCCACTGTGCGTGCGCATGCGCGTGTGTGCAGGACCCCCTCGTGGAGAACATGTTGCTCCCTCTGAGCACTCTCAGCGCTGCCACTGGGCAGGGCCGGGCCGCTGGGAAGCTGGTGGAGCCCAGCTGGGATGGGCAGGTCGGAGGCCTTGTGAAGGCCGGAAGAAGCTTCTCTCCCCAAATGCTCCCCTGAGGTGTCCCCCTGGTCGGTGCCTTCATCCAAACTGGTCTCGTCTTGGCCTGTCCCAAGCAGCAGCCTCCCTGCTCTGAGACCCACCTGCCCCTAACTCCATCCTGCAATCCCTTGCTGGTGTCCTCCCCAAGGGGCTGCCCCTGCTCTCCTCCCCTTGATTCTGCCTGTCTCCCGGGTCTGCTGGGCGTGAGCAGTGGTAACGCACCCCTGGTGTCTGCCTGGATCCAGGCTCCTGTTGGTGGGGAGAGCAGTGGTCCCTGGTTTAGTGGGCTCCTCCCCGCCCTGCTGCATGAAAGCCCACACCATGTGCTCCCCGAGAGCAAGAAGAGGCTCTTAGTTGCTGCCACTCAAAAGCAGGGTCCTTTCATCTGCTCTGCAGACACTGGCGTCTACTACACGCTGAGCAGCATTAGAATTAAGACACTTGAACAAAAGCCCGGCCAGCGCGGAGCTCGTGGTGGAATGGAGCAAGCTTGGCTAGAGACGTGCAGGGTAAACGGAGCCCTGTCATTTACTGGTGTCACTCATTGAGCCAAGAACTTACCACCTCCTCGCCTCAGTTTCTCCATCTTCAAAACGGAGAGACCCCGAGTGTATCCGTCATCATTGCTGCAATAACGCTGCACAGCAGATGCCCCCAGCCTCGGCGGCACACATCGGGAGTCATGCAGGGGGTCGGGGTCCCCGGCTTTGCAGGGCTTGGTTGGGCCCACTCCGGGGTCTTGGGGTCTGCTGGCTCTTGATCCCTATGACTCGGGCTCCACCTGCCTTTCATTCCCCACCAGGCTGCATGTTGCCATGGTGATGGTGGGTGTGGGAGGGGCTGGGAGAGGCCGCCCACCCCACTGTTGACTTTGCCCCTCTGGGTGCATGAGTCGCTGACATTCCTCAGCCAAAGGCAGCCTCCTGGAGGACTCCAGGGTGAGTGGACAGAACTACAAAGTTGCCTGGCAAAGGGGGACATGGGGAGGGGAAGCAGGAGCTCCCCTTTTTCCACCGTTGTACCTCCCAGGACTGTTGGGGAGATGAAGAGGGGCCTACAGTCCTCCGCTCAGATCCAGCTCATAGCAAGGGAGCTGAATAAAGAGGAACAGAGGTCTTGGGTGGGGGAGGATGGCCCAGGCAGTTCTGATCTGGGGCTATGTCCCCAACACAGACCTGTTGAACCAATGGGCTGACCATGAGGCCAGCTGTTCCACAGATGAAGACCATGGAGTCCAGCAATCACCTTAGCCCCCTGTCATGGGCGAGTGGTGGGCCTCGAGGAGGGCCTTGGGTGGAGCACTCTTGGTCCACTGCGGGGACCTTCGGCCCTCCCAGGGTTGTTCAGACTGGGGACGTAGCTCCGTGAGCGCTGGGACAGCATTCCTGCTGTGTTTCCAAAGAGCAGGGAGGGAAGCTTCTGATCTGGGTGTCAATTGTAGTTGGGGCCAGAGGCAGGAGGAGGGAAGCCTCTTCTGGACCATTCCTCCTGGACACAGAGAACCACATTTCCCCGCTCCCTCGCAGGGAGATGAGGCCGTGCCACTGAGTTCTGGCCAATGGGATGCGGTGGAAGCCACACGTACCTCTTCCAGCCCTGGCCCCGCAAAACCTCCTGCAAATCCCCCGTATCCCTCTCTTCCCTGGTGGTCTCATCAGATGCAGAGGGCCCAGTGAGGGGGCCATGGGTCCAGAGTAACAGTCAGAAAACGAGGCCCACAGGCCAAGCCCAGCCAGCCACCACTGGCATGTGTAAACAAAGCCTCACTGGGACGCAGTTGTGCCCACCTTCCTGTGTTGTCTACGGCTGCCTCACGCCACGGTGGCAGGAATGGGGGTGCCCTGAGTGGCCGGCAAAGCCTATAGCATTTCCTCTCAGGCTGTCACAGAGAAACCTTCTGGCTGCTGATCTAGGGGATGGTAGCAGTCCTGGTGGGAGGAATCTGGGGCTCTGATGACGACACGGAGCCCGGGTCCTCTTTTCCATAGTCCACTGGAAATCTTTCCTTTTCCTGAGATTCGGGGCTGAAGCCCCAGTTCTGGGACGAGCCCGACACCGTGCCAGTCCCTTCCGCTGGCCCTGCACCCCCAGGCAGAGGCTGGTCACCAGGCCAGGACTCAGGCAGGGGCCAGACTGGTACTTCCCAGCCACTCAGGCCTGGTGACCTTGAACTGCCACCTGGGCATTGCCACTTTTACAGAACGGTGGGGTCTCCCCCCTCCTAGGAGGGGAAAGCAAGGACACCAGCGTGGGGACATCCAAGTGGTGTCAGCCTGCTGGTCTTGAGCAGCGCCAGGCTCTCAGGTCAGGCAACTCCAGCAACAAGATAAGCACTCCTCGCCCCCCCCCCCCCCAGGTTTTCCCCTGTGAGATGTGAGCAGGAGAGCCTCTGTCCTGCAGCAGCCCTTCAGCAGAGAGCTGCCCCACCCCCCAGTGCCATCTGCATACAGGAGGCCATTTCCTGCTCTTATCCTCAAGGTCCTTTCCCAGGAAACCACCCGCCCCAGCCCCAGCCTCCTAGGGCTAGCCCCCCCCCGCCCCCCACTCCCTGGCACCCCCACTCCCCCATCCCTGCCCGCTCTTCCAGCGACCTTGCTTGTCTGCAGACTGGAGTGCGCCATTCTCTCCTGGTTTCGGTCTGCAGATTGTGGCCCCAGAGGAGCCGAGTGGTGCAGTGCAGTGCTGGAGCTGGTGGTCATGGTGGGCCACAGCCAGAGGAGCAAGGAGAAGGCTCTGATGGAGAGAAGAGCGGAGTAGAGCCCTGGAGAGGAAACCGTGTCTCTAGGAGACGCGTGCTCCAATGGCACTTTCCAGTGTTCCCTGCTGGTGCAGCAGCTGGGGTGACGGGCAGGTCTCAGGCTCAGCCTTGTGGAATGTGGGTACTGCTACCAAGCGGCGGAATGTCAGGCTTTGTTTAAAGGAAATAAATTTAAGTTGGACTTAAACTAATCTAACTCACAGTGGCTCCTGGCTGTCCCCTTGGTCAGAGAGAGGTCGAGTGCGTCCTCACCAGGCCCTTGAGGACCTTGGCATCCTACTGGTCTTCCTGCCCTTTGGGCCAGGTGCTCTCCCACCTTCCCAGGGTCCCCTGCCTTTGACTGGCGCTGCCCTGAGTGGGCTTCCCCTGAAACCTGGAGTCCCGGGGCTGCGGCCGGCATGGTTGAGGCTGTGTGTGGGCGCCTGGCTGGAGAGGGGGTGGGGGGTCTGAAGACAGGGCGCCCCGCAGGTGAGGCGGGGACAAGGGAGGGCAGTTTTCCGCGTGGGGCGTGGCGTGGGGTGGGGCGTGGTGTGGGGCGTGGCGTGGGGCGTGGCGTGGCGTGAGGCGTGGCGTGAGGCGTGGGGTGGGGCGTGGCGTGGCGTGGCGTGGGGCGTGGGGCGTGGCGTGGCGTGGGTGGGGCGGGGCGTGGCGTGGGGCGTGGCGTGGGGCGTGGCGTGGGGCGTGGGGCGGGGCGTGGGCGTGGCCTCGGCCGTTTCCTCCTTGGCCCAGCTCCCACAGCAGAGCTCCTGGAAGCAGCCGCTGGGGGCAAGGCCTCCCAGGCCATGAATTCCTGAGCCAGCACTGTCTGCCCTGTTCCTTCTCAGACCCGCTTTTCCCTGCTTCCCGATCTGGCAGCGCCAGAGGTGGCAGAAAGAGCAGGTGGCCAGGAGGGCTGCTCAGACTCTCAGGGCACGGTGGCATGCTGGCACCGAGACCGCAGACCGCAGCAGAGCACTGTGCTTTTACTGATTTGCAGGGTGACCTTGGGCAAGGTAGTTAACCTCTCTGGGTCCCGGCTGACTCATCTATTGAGGGGTTAAGTGAGGTGTAGGAAAGGCTCTAAAGGGGCCAGGCCTCATATTACCAGCTGAACCCAGAGACAGCCAGCAACTTGCTTATTACCACACAGCAGGTAAAGAGCAAACCGAACACAGCTGCCGTAAGCCAGCACCTCTACACTTTGCAAGGGAAGGAACTCCCTCATGGAATCTGAGCTGGAGCCATAAGTTAAAGGGGGCAGGACAGGGCAGGGGTGAGGAAGGGGCTAGGAGCCAGCACCTCAGAACTCCAGCCAGGACCTTGGAGCCAGAGCCACTGTGGGGTTCCTGGGAAGGGCGTTTGGAGGCCAAGAGGCTGTGCCCCCACAGCGCCCCATTTTCTGCTTGTCTGAAATGTAGGCAGATTCTCTGATCCCACCTGACCCTTGGTTTCCTCCTCTATAAAATGGGGATAATGGTAGCAGCTAGGTTGTAGAGGTTGGTCCCAGGAATTCCAGGTGCAGCTAAAGCCTGGCACACAGTAGGTGCTCAATAAATAAATCACTCCAGCTGGCCCCAGGGCATAAAACTAGGAAAAGGGGCCGGTGTGGACCCCTTTAAGAGCACCCCCTAAGCTGAGAGGAGGGAAGAGCCGGATGGAGGGACCCTGGCTGACCTTGGGTGACCTTCTGCAGCTGCCCCCAGTTGTGCCCCTCAGAAGGAAGAGGTCGCGGGTCCGTTGAGGCCGCTCCAGAGGGGTTTCCCGGGCCCTCCCAATGGGCCTCCAGGAGCCTCGGCTCCTCTTCTGGCCTTCCTCCACCCAGACTGCCCCGGGCTTCCCAGCACCTGAATTCATTAGCGGCTGCAGCTCTGAGCATTGATTAAAAAGATGCCGTCTTTCTCCCTTCTTTTCCTGGAGCAGCATTTTCAATTTGCAGTCGGTCCTCCCAGCTGGGGCACCGGGGGCCACCGCGGCCGTCCCTCCCCCTGCCCTGCCCCTCCCGGCTCCCTCCGCGTCGCCTCCCTGCACGCCCCTCCTCCCCTCCCTGTGTCGTGGACTCACCTGTGGCGCATTGATTGCCTGATTAAGGGGAGATTGATTGTCCCCGCTCTCATTAGCATGTAGTTAGCGGTGACCCCTCTGCCTGGCCTGCGGCCTGCGCTGACCTGGATGGATCTGCTGCTCGTCAGGAAGCAGGTGCCGGCGTCCGGATCTCTGGCGGGAGACGAGGGCTTCCCAGGCTGCGCTGTGGGCCCCGGGGTCGGGCTCCCGCCGGGCCCTCTGGCCTGGCCCCGGGGCCTTGAGCGGGCACCTGGACTGCGGTCTCCAGCTGCGGAGATCTGCTGCGACCTCTCCCCGTGGGAGGGAAGAGGGCCCTTGCCTCCCACCCCCCACCCCTCAGCTAGCCCTCCCGCCACCAACCCCCTTTAAATGTTCACCCTCTGACCCGTCGGAAAGCAGCGGGAACTTGGGGTTTTGTTGGAGGACTGTCTCCTGTGCCCAACATGTAGCCCAGCACGAAGCAGGGAGGTGCCAGGCCGCATGTCTGCCCCTCGACCCCTAGAGGAAAACAATTCTGAGACTGTCAGAGGAGGTAAAACTAGCTCCATACGCTGTGAAATGAAGCCTCAGTTCTATTATCCTGGTGGCTGTAAAAGGTGCAATTTTTCACATAAAGCAAGACCCAGAATTGCTGTGTCCTCTGGCAGAGGCAGAGGTGGCCACCCTGAGCCCCAGGTGCAGAGGAACCACCCAGCCTCAGGAGAACACTGAGGTCTGGGGTGGGGGCCCCTGGGCGGTGCTCATTCCCTCTCCCTGGGAGCTGCACCCTGCACCAGGACACAGGCCAGCTGGACCCAGCAGCTAGAACCTGGGCTTCAGGGTCCAGTCTGAATCCTGCTCTGCCCCTTAGAGCGCCTCACCTTCTGCAAGCTCAGAGCCTCTGAGCCTCATTTTCCTTGTCTCTAAAAGGGGGTGACAGTGCCCTGGGGGGACGCTGGAAAGGCTTGGATGAGACACCCAATGTGGCAGGTGCTGGGCACTCGGCACCGAAGCCCAGGAGAAGGCGGCCGCGGGTTGGTGCTCTCACTCTCTGGGCAGGTGTGACCTGCAGGTGATCCCTGTGGGCTGCACGGCATGGGCGTCACTGACATCCCCTGCGCAGCAGCTGGGGCGAGGCAGGAGGACGCTGGGGGAGTTGAGACATTTCAGACTCCAGGTGACCTGGGGCCCAGGGTAAGTCCCTCCGGTGAGTGCCCAGCTCAGCCTGTGGCTTTGGCTCTGCCTTTTAGAAAGTGACCTCTCCATCTGCCCAGAAAGGAGAAGGAGTAGCAACGGGGCTCATGGGGGGCACGGGTGAGGAGGGGAGGCCTGGTGAGCGTCTCCTGGTCGACTGGTGGACAGGGGACCAACTGCACCTGCTGGGCTGGGGCGACGTCCATGTTCCGCGCACAAGTGAGAATCCCTGGGGGTGGGACCGGTGGCCTCCTCTATAAGGCCCCTTCCTGCTGGGGGCAGGGTTGGGACCCCGAGGATGGCTGTGGGCTCCTCAGGCTGGCCCAGACTGCTGGTGGGCACAGGCACACAGGAGAACTGGGGCCCTGGAGCTGCAGCTCTTGGGTTCCAGCCAGGAGCACAGGCTATAGGAACCTCTGGCAGAGCCAGGCCAACCAGGCGGTGCCCGCGGGAGGAGAGGCAGCCCCAGCTGCGGGACAAGGGGCTCCTGGGGGCACGTTGATAATCAGGTCTCTTCTCTCTCTGAGCTGAGTGAGTCAGGACTTCACACAGGGTCCCATCTGTCTGCTCCATCCTGCCAGTTGGTTCCTAGGCCTCTGGCCAATTAAAAATCCCAAACCAGCTTAGTCGGAATCTGCCCAACGACTCGTCTCGGCGGGCGCTGGTCCTCCTTGGTGGCAGAGAGGCCTCTTGGCCGCCCTTCTGGGTCGTGCCCGGAGAGCGAGTCTAGGGTCCTCCGACAGGACCCGTTGCTCGGGGTCTGCTGGGGTTCCCGGGCACCCTGGTAGTCCCAGGACCAGGACGTGGCCTGTTGTTTGGCGCAGGCTCCCTGTGGGAGTGGCCCCTGGAGGCTCGGTGCTGGACATAACTGCAGAATGCCCAGCTGCACGTGTAGGCGTCTCACCACCAGAACTGGTCACCCGTGGGTTTTCTGTCCCTCGTCCACATGGCTGCTGGCCAGTTGGCCTTGCCAGAGCCCCGGGATCACCTAAGGCTGAGCCAGTGCTGGAGGTGGAGGCCGGGGCTGGCCGCCTGTTTGTGGCTGGGCTGTTTGGTTGCCTTCTCCTTGCAGAGGGTCGAGGATTGGAGGCCTGAGGGCAGCCGCCCCCCCCCCCCCAGAGGCCAGACTTCAGCACAGTTTAGCAAAACCCTGGTGGGGGGTGAGGGTGGAAGTTGACCCAGAGCCTCCAAACGTGGCTCAGAGGAGAAGCCACGCGGCCTGCGCCCAGCCCACGGAGGAGCAGGGGACGGGTCGAGAAGACACTAGTGTGGCCCCTGGTGGCAGGACAACAGCTGTCTATGGAGAAAATGGGGATTGGCCATGAGCTGAGGCCATTTAGTTGGGGGGGGCAGCAGAACATTCAGTTGCTAATGTGCTCATCATGTCACCCCCACTTCAGGCCAGTAAGCCCCGCAGCTTGGGGATCACGCTGGCCTCACCATGTTCCCTCACCTGCTCTCCTTTCCAGCCCCATCTCGTACCACCCTCTGCCTCTAGCCACTCTGACCTGGTGGTTCCCTGAACCCTCCACCACAGGGCCTTTGCACACATGGCTCCTTCTGCCCCAGGGCTCTCTTCTCCTTCCCCAAATGCTGACCCTCATCTGTGGACGCCTGTGTGGTTCCATGTCAACCCTTTCCTGACCCTCAGGCCTGCCCAGGGCCCTTCATCCTGTGTTCTCACCAAACCTCACCACTTTCCCTGGCCATGCCTCCTGGCTTGGAAGGCCACCCGATTTCTGCTCCACCTGCTGGTAGGACCCACAGGAAGGGGGACATCCTCTGGCTTTGTGATCTGAGACCCAGCATGAGGCTTGGCTCATTGGGGCTCCCTCGGAAGTCTTTTCAAGAGAGGATGATCCTCCCCATCAAACCAATGACGTTCTTCACAGAACTAGAAAAAACATTCAAAAAAGTTCATTAGGAAGAATGGGAGGCCCAGAACAGCCAAGGCCGTCCTAAGCAAAAGCTAGGCACCACAATACCTGACCTCAGATACAGAGCTGCGGTCGCAGACTGCACGGCCCTGGCCCCAAACCAGACGCAGAGACCCAGGGGACAGAAGAAAGGCAAGCCCGGCCTCTCCAGTCATCCGATCCTCGACAAAGGTGCCCAGAACGCTGGAGGAAAGACGCCTGTTCAACATGAGGTGCTGGGGACACCGGCCCCCACGTCCCCCCACCCTGTGCAGCAGTCGGCTCCAAACTGACGGAGACCTGGGAAGTAGACCAGAAACCGCGCCACACCTACAGGAAAACGAGGGTCAACGCTCTGGCGTGTGGGCACAGGGACGGCTTCTCCTAGGACCCCTCAGCTCAGGAAGTGATGCCAGGGTCAATAGACGGGTGGCATCAAAGTGAAAACCTTCTGCCCAGCCAAGGAAACAGGAACGTGAGCAGAGAACCCACCGACGGGGATGCTCTTCTGACAGGATTCATATCCAGATCATACAAAGAAATTTTAAAAAAACTAGGACCAAAAAACCAAATGACCACATTAATGAATGGGCAAATGGACTCATCAGACGCTCTCAAATGAAGAAACAGAAACGGGAACAAATATAAGAAAAGGTGTTCAACATCATTGGCAATTAGGGAAACGCAAACCACAACTGCACTGAGGTCCGTCTCATTTAGTCAGAATGACCGTCACCAAGAACCCAAGCCGGGCTGGCCGGGGCTCAGCGGTAGAGCGCTCACCTCGCACGTGGGAGAGCAGGGTTCCATCCTCAGCTCCACATACAAATAAGCAAATAAAATACAGGCATGCTGTGCATCCCTAGGAAAAGTTTTTTAAAAAAGAATAGAGACAATGATAAGTGTGGGGAGGATGTGGAGAACAGGGGTGAGTTTACCTGTTGTGGGATGGTCAGTGAGTAGGACCATGTGGAAACCAGTGGAGGTCCTCAAAAGACCAGGCTTGGACCCACCATGTGACCCAGCTGTGCCACCCCTCGGTTTTTGTCCTGAAGAATCAAGGTCACATCGTAGTGATTCAGGCCCACCCCTGTTGACAGCAAGGCCATCACAGCAGCCAGCTGTGGAAACACCTAGGTGTCCACCAAGAGAAGGACGATGAAGAAAATGCGGTGCACACAACGGAGCTTTACTCAGCCATGAAGAAAAGAAGTTGCGTCACTTGCAGGAAAATGGATGGAACTTGAGATCCTTATGTGAAGTGAAATAAGCCAGACTCAGAAGGTCAAGGGTCCGATGCTTTCTCTCATATGCAGAAACTACCCAGGAAGAAAGAAAAGGAAAGGCGGGGGGCAGGGAAACCAAAGGAGGTCAGCAGAGGAGGGGGACCAGGGCTGGGAGGAGGGGGACCAGGGCTGGGAGGAGGGGGACCAGGGCTGGGAGGAGGGGGACCAGGGCTGGGAGGAGGGGGACCAGGGCTGGGAGGAGGGGGACCAGGGCTGGGAGGAGGGGGACCAGGGCTGGGAGGAGGGGGACCAGGGCTGGGAGGAGGGGGACCAGGGCTGGGAGGAGGGGGACCAGGGCTGGGAGGAGGGGGACCAGGGCTGGGGGCGCAGGGTGCAGGGCTGGGAGGAGGGGACCAGGGCTGGGAGGAGGGGACCAGGGCTGGGAGGAGGAGGACCAGGGCTGGGAGGAGGGGGACCAGGGCTGGGAGGAGGGGACCAGGGCTGGGAGGAGGGGGACCAGGGCTGGGAGGAGGGGGACCAGGGCTGGGAGGAGGGGGACCAGGGCTGGGAGGAGGGGGACCAGGGCTGGGAGGAGGGGGACCAGGGCTGGGGGCGCAGGGTGCAGGGCTGGGAGGAGGGGACCAGGGCTGGGAGGAGGGGACCAGGGCTGGGAGGAGGAGGACCAGGGCTGGGAGGAGGGGGACCAGGGCTGGGAGGAGGGGACCAGGGCTGGGAGGAGGGGGACCAGGGCTGGGAGGAGGGGGACCAGGGCTGGGAGGAGGGGGACCAGGGCTGGGAGGAGGGGACCAGGGCTGGGGGTGCGGGGTGCAGGGCTGGGGGTGCAGGGTGCAGGGCTGGGGGGGCCCTGGCCACATTGTGTAGCTCCCCTGTGCTCACGTGTGGATAAGTAACAATTCCCATCCTTATATAGGACTATAATGCACCAATACAAAGTGTGGAAAGTGAGAGAGACAGAGAGAGAGCTGGTGGGGGGAGGATGGTCCTGTAGCTCAGGACCCTGTCACAGAAGGCCCATTGCCACTTAGCAGGAGTTGGGAGTCCCTGGCGGGGAATCCCGTGGTCTGGAGGGTGTGACTCGGCCTGTGTGGGGATCTCGGCTCTGCCCTGGGCTGGCCCAGTGGGGCCCTGAGAAGTGGAGTCGCGCCCCCAGGGGCCTGTGGGGAGTGTGAGCAGCTGCTGGGCTGCAGGCGGCCTCTCCTCCCGTGCTGGGCAGGCCGCGGGCCAGTGAGTCTCCCCAGCCTGGACGTCGCCCCTCTCTGGCTAGGGGCAGGGGAGGACTTTCCTCTCCGGCCCCAGAGCTGTCCAAAGCAGCAGCTGCCCGAGCTGGCAGGAGGGGCGAGGCCCTGCGGGGACCTGAAGGCGTCCAGGCCACGGGCTGCAGGCACGGTGGGTGGCAGCGGCTCACTCCAGCCCGACGACCTCCGTGACCCTGGTGACTGACACCCTCTGCCACCCTGTGTTCTGGGTCAGCACAGCCTCAGGAAGAGCAGGGGGACTGGAGTCCCCGTAGGACACCAACCCTGCTCACCCCGGGCTGCCCACGCCGCCCCGGCTCTTCCCAGGGAAACGGCCCCAAGTCCCGCCTCTGCCCTCAGCACGGGCTGACTGCCCAGCTGGATGCCAACCTGCACGAGACCTCGAGCGGCCGACTCGAGCCCCCAGGCTCAGGTTCCTCATCAGTGGGCTGGGCATCGCCGGCCCTGCCAGGCACCACGGGTGCTTCCCAGGAGATGCGGTGAAACGCCTGGTGCAGAATGGGCCTTTGTGACGCTGCTCCCGTCTCCCATCCTGCGCCAAGCAGGACATCCTTGTCCCCGTCACCTCCATTTCAGGGGCGGAAGCCTTCTCCCTTGTCTTCAGAGAGGGCCCCTCTTGTGACTGAGAGTCAAGGCACAGAACAGGTTCTCCCCGTGGGGTCAGCACTGATGGGGAGCAGCCTTCAGCTGAAGAAACTGGGAAATAGGGGTGACATTTGGGGCATGGGCATCCGTGACAAGAGACGGTGAGGCTGGGCTGCTGTGCTCAGGGGTAAATGGCTTTGGACTAAGAAAGAGCTGTTGTGAGGAAGGAGAAGGAGGAGGGGCCACTGTCCCTGTCCTGGCACAGGGGAGGAGCCCGTCTGACTTCCCTGGGGGCTTGACAGGGAGACCCTGGTGACTGACACCCTCTGCAGCCCTGCGTTGGTGCTGTCCACTGGGCACTGGTGGGGACCACTCCAGCCTGTCCACACTGCGGTTCAGACAGCGCCAGGCAGGAGGGTGCTGGGGTTTGGATGAGGAGAGCATCTCTGGAGGTGTCTTTCTTGTCCTGGGAAGGGTTCCCCTGGGATCTGCACACAGGCGTGGGGACACTTAGAGTCTACGCATCCTTTCCCTAAAGCCACATGAACTGAGCCCCGAGGCTGCTTCAGCATCTCAAAGCTGCAGGGGTAGATTCTCCCCCATGGAGCCCAGACAGGTGCTTCCCACCTCCCCAGTGAGTCTGCCATCCAGGTGGCTGCTTCTGTGTGTGCTGCAGAAAGCAGGGGACAGACGGCCAGTGGCATAGTGCATCTGGTACCTAGTACCTGTGCTCACAATTCGGTCATTGTTTATTTATTTATGGGTACTGGGGATAGAACCCAGGTGTGTTCTTCCTTTATTAGTTAGATGCTTTATTACTAAGATGCTGAAGGTCTTGCTAAGTTCCTGAGGCTGGCCTCGAACTTGCGATCCTCCTGCCTCAGCCTCCCAAGTTCCTGGGATTATAGGAGTGCACCATCATGCGTAGCTATGATATGGCTTTTTTTTTTTTAAGAGTTCATCTCTGCAATCTATGTTTCTGCTTTTTCTGGCAATTACATTTCATGTTTGAGGAAAGGTGGGCTTGCAGATCTCACCCAGAGTGCTGAGACTGGGATGTTGAAGAGGTCAGAAGAGTAACACTGGAATCATGATGTGTGCCAGCCACAGCGCCAGGTGCTGTGCGGAGCTATGGCTCCTGTTAGTGTCTGTAGCAGCCACAGTGGGTGCTGTCTGTCCAGGGCTGCAGATGAGGGAAGGGGCATCCAGAGAGTGTGTACAAATTGCCTGAGATCACACAGCCAGCCAGGGGCAGGGCTGGGGTCAGTGCAGCCGGCCTCCGGTGCCCTTTATAACCCTGGGAGGGGGCAGCCCTGGCTTTGCAGGAGGCCCACCCACACCGGCCCCAGCTCAGCGGGAGGCTGGAGGGCTCCCCAGGGAGGTGCGGGCTGCTGGCTTTCCCCACCCTGAGCCAGCACTGGGTCTCACTGGAGCCCACCTTCTCCCAGGTTTCAGACCTGAATTTCCAGAACCTCACAACGGAGCAAAACACGGGCACCACCTTGTCCACTTGATGTCCCCCAGGTCGTAGCTGGGAACAGATGGACTCCAAGGAGGCCTCGGTGCCAAGGAGGTGGGGAGTGAGGCCCCAAGCTCTGTTCCCGTGTCCCAGTGAATTAAGAGTCAGACACGAAAAGCCCGGCGAGAGAACTTCATTGTCAGGGGGGTAACGTGAGGCTCGAGGGACGGCCATCTTCACCGTGGGACGCTCAGCTCCTGCGCGACGGGCGAGGACCTACGTGGTCCTCACTGGAACTGTGGGGGTGGCCATCCTATTCAGGGCTTGGCCCAAGTCAGCCCTGTGTTAATGGGGTGCTGGGGTCAACCACCAGCAAACTGTACCTTCGCGTGATGGAGCCACTAAAGAAATTTCCCTTGTGAGACACACTGAGGGACCCGAGGCCGTCCATCCCAACCTCGGGGCCTCAGCAGCCGCAGCCGGCACCTTTCCCTGTCCGCCTGCTGCTCCGTGGCCGCTCTTTCCTCCTAGGGTGAGTCCACCTGTTGTTCTGCTAGTTACTTGGTTCAAGGGCAACTGAAGGAGCCCCGTGGCCCTGCTCGGCTATAGGCTCCTGTTCCGGGCCCCGACCCCTCCGTGCTGATTGCGTGGCCCTGCAGGGCTACCTTCCCTCCTGGGGGCGCTTCCCATCAGCAGCGCTCTCTCTGTGGGCCCACGCCCACTCGCGCTTCTGAGGGTGGTGCTTCTGGTGTCCTGTTAAGACTGTCCTCCTTTGCGCCAGCCCTGCATGGTCCCGACGACCCTGGATTCTCAGTCGGTCTGGGATCCTCTTGGCCTCTGGTCTTTCTGATGCATTTTAGGATCAGCTCGTCAATTTCCAAAACAAAGGAATCTACTGGGATTTTGGTTGGGATTGCATCATATGTAAATACCAATTAGGAGAATGGGGAGACCAACCTCGCCCTTGACCGAGTTAACTCCCTGCTGGGCCATGTGGCGTCAGGCACCCATGCTGCTAGACTGCCCCGCTCTTCTAGGGTTCGAGTGACTGTCTTACCCTGGTGTGCCTTCCTACAGCCCCATGGGTGGAGCTACGCTCACCTGTTCCTTTGTAATATAACCCCTTGCCCTGTTTAGGATAGAATCTTCCATGGAAGTGCCTTGTGTGTGTCCCCTTCTCTTACTGTGCCCTTGGGTGTGGCCTACCCAGGTGTCAGTCACCTGCTGACAGTGGACATCCTGAAGATAGACTCAGCCCCCTGAAACCTGACCCCTTGCCTCATTTGAATAGCTTCTTCTCAATAAAAGGGGTCAGCGCGTGCTCTCGCTCTCTCTCTCTTCCTGTGGACCCTTAAGGTCAGAGGAGCCGTCACAGCAACCCCAAAGAAAAAGGATTTGTGTCTCTTGTGCAGTTATTTTGCACAACCCAGTCAGTCCAGTTCCCCTGGAGTGACCCCTGAGCCTTTTAGTCACGGGAACAGAAATCCAGCAGGAGAAGTCGATACAGATCCCACAGCACAGCTCTCTGATCCATGCACATGGTATACCCCTCTGTTAGATTGTCCTTAGCTTCTCTCAGTGATTTTTTAAAAGTATTTTATTTTTTGTAGTTGTAGTTGGACACCATACCTTTCTTTTATTTATTTAATTTTTATATGGTGCTGAGGATGGAGCCCAGGGCCTCACACGTGCTGGGCGAGGGCTCTACGGCTCAGCCCCAGCCCAACCCCCTTAGTGAGGTTTCTGGGCTCTGGTGCAGAGCTCTGGGTGTCTTCATCAGATCTCTCTTACTTCTAAACCTGCAGCTAATTCACAAGAATAAAGCAGTGAGGCTCCTTCCCCTATCCCCCCTGAAACCACAGCTTAAGAGGTTGGGGATGGGGAACGGAGTCCGTCCAGAGGGAAAAGAGCCTCTGTTTGGGAGGATAAGAAAGCCCTGAAGATGGGCGGTGTCTGCACAACACTGACGTTACCCAGTGCCACCAAATGTGCACCTGAACATGGCTGAGATGGGACGTTCATGTTATGTGACTTTACACCATAAAAATATGATTACAAGAGGCTGGGCTGGGGCTTAGCGATAGAGCGCTCACCTAGCACACGTGAGGCCCTGGGTTTGATCCTCAGCACCACATGAAAATAAATAAGTAAAATAAAGTTATCGTGTGCACTACAACTAAAAATAAATATTAAAAAAATCATAACAGGCTGGGGCTGTAGCCCAAGGGTAGAGCGCAAGCCTAACATGCATGAGGCACTGGGTTAGATCCTCAGCACCACATAAAGTAAAATAAGTACATGGTGTCCATCTATCACTAAAAAATGAATATTTTTTAAAAATATAACAAAATATGGCAGGACGGTCCCATCACCACGTCCTGGGTAAACACGCCAGGGTGCTGCAGTGAAGGCAATGTGGAAAAGAGCCTTCTTATACCTTTTCTTTTCCCCACTTATTTTGGCACCTAATATATATGTATTTTTAAAACTCTGATATGTGCATTACTTTTGCAATTTGGAAAAAAATCTATCAACAACAAATACTATGAGAGGAAAAAAAATCAATATTCTTAACCAACAGAAATGTTGGAAAAAAGAAACCATCCAATTATTTGCAAAGGCACCTCCAGCCATGCTTCTGTTGGAACGCACCATGGAACAGGGCTCCGGCCTCTTCCCAGGAACCTGCTTCTGGGCAGTGGCCATGTGGGTCAGTGAGGAGGACTCGGGGATTTCCAGCCAGTCAGACTCTGGATCTGAATCCCTGAAGAGGTCCAGAGGGGTCCCCTTGAGGCTCTGGTGGCTGGGTGGTGGCAGGCACCTGTGGTCCCAGCTACTCACCAGGCTGAGGCAGGCCTGCCTCTGGGCACAGCAGTTCAAGGCCCTGCTGGGCAATGTGGCACGGCCCCGTGGCCAGGCCTGGGAACCCGAGTCCCACGCTGCGTGGGTCCGAGGCTGAGAGGGCTTCTCTGCTGTTGGTGGCTCATGCTGTGCTTTCTGGTTTGGTTCGATCTCAGAGTGGGAACCAGGCCTGAGACCCTGCTGTGGCCACGCCCAGGAGAGGGAACTCTCCCAGGGAGCCTAGTGGGAAGACGGGCCAGGTGCCAGGAAGAGGCTCCCCCGCCCTTGGGCATCACCCCTGCTTCTGCCTGGAGAGAGGGGTTCAGGCTGCAGGCCCCCAACCTGCCCAAGGTCCGCCGGCTGGTGGCATGTACTGGACCTGCTCAGGCTTAGAGGAGAAGATGGGGCGGTGCCCCTCCCCGTGATCCCCACCTTCCCCAGTCCCGGGGGCCCCTTCGGCCCTTCTGTACCCCAGAAGGAGCAACTCCTGGAGGCAGCAGCAGAGGGATGGTGAGGGACCCCCATCGCCCACTCCCCAAACCCTGCTCTCTGGCCCAGCCTCCTCTGGGCTGGAGAAGGCTTGGAATTCCCAGCTGCTCCAGGGCTCGTGAATTATGTAGGGCGCCAGATCAATCCGTCAGCACCCGTCAGGGAGGAATCAAAGGCCCGCGGCTGGCCGACAGCTCTTCTGCACGGAGATGTGGCCGCTGAGAGCCCGTGGCGCTCGGCCCCGCCCCTCCCAAATGCCCCCTCCCTCTGTTCCTCTGCCAGGCGCAGATCTGACAAATGTCTTTAAAGGCAGGGGAGGGGCGACAACCAAAAGCCCCACGTGTGTCTGCGCATTCCAGGGTGATCAGTGTGAATAATTGATGCCTCCTTTGCATTTGTCATGAGAAGGTCACCTTGGGTGCGTCCCAGCACCCAAGCCACGACATCAAAGCTTCCTGGGGGCTGACGAGACCCCCCTCCCCATCCAGGCCACTGTCCTGGTGCCAGGCAAGCTGGCCGCAAGGACTTGGGGGCCTCGCTTTTGAGCGGGTTGTCCGGTGTGGCTTGGCCGAGGCCTCGTACCTCCCCCAAGTACCGGCAGGGACACTGGGGTCGCAGGGGCCACTGGGCACTGCTGCCTTGGGGGGCATCAGTGGGCAGGAGAGATGGACTGGGGCCAGGGCAATCGGGGCCTGGAGCCTGGGGCTGTGCTGCGGCTCATCTTCTCAGCAGAGTGAGACCAGGGTGTCGGCGGCAACCATCCTCTGGCAACCTGGGAGGTGACAGTCTGTGCCTCTCTCCCGGCGCAGGTGGCTGCTGGATCCCGTCTTCCTGGGCTGGTGGCCCTCAGCTCCAGGACTGGCCTGTCTCCCTCGCCCTGCCCCGGGTGGGGCACCACAGAGACAGGCTGCCTGGGCCCGACGGCTGCTCGGACCTTCCCGCCAGGGCACAGTCCGGCACAAGCCCTGGCTGGGTCAGGGCCCGGGACCCCCACATTCCGGTGTGCACAGGAGGGTGCGGTCCCCATTTTGCAGATGAGCAAAACAGAACTGAGACAGGACGTGACTTCCCCAAGGTCAACCACGGAGGGGCTGGCGGGTCAAGGCCAGCATCGGGGAACTTGAGCAGGCCACCTCCTCCTGCCAGGCTGCCCACACCTGGACCTGTCCTGCCCATCCACGGGACGTGACCACCACGCTGCTGCTGATTTAATGTTTCTGTGGTTGTAGATGGACAGAAGCCTTTATTTTATCTGTTCATTTTTATGTGGCGCTAAGGATGGAGCCCAGGGCCTCACACCTGCTAGGCACTCGCTCTGCGCCTGAGCCCCAGCCCAGCCCACGACGCTGCTTCTTAATGCCCTGCCGACTGCTGGTGGCCACCTCCTCTGCGAGGCTGCCCTGGCCTCTCTGACCAGGTCTTACCCCCTATGAGGAGCGCCACGCTCTGCTCCCTCACCAGATGCAGCCCAGCCGGAAATTCCCATTTATATACATGACTCTTTGTTTTACATCAATCTTGTCATGTCACAAAGAATGACTTCCACTACGTAGAAAATCCAGGGGAAAGTGACTTTGTGACAGGGGCTTAGTTTCTCTCACATAACAGAAAGCTCAGAGTCAACCGAGCAGCTCAGTGATAGCAGCAAGGGCCCAGCATCTTCCTATTTCTCTGCCTCCCCAGCATGACGGCAGGGGCTTGCCTCATGGTGACAAGATGGCTGCCATGGTTCTAAGTATCACATCTCATAGATTCGTAGGGAGGGAGAGGGAAAAGCCATTTTATACTCTTTTTGTTAGGGAGGAAACATTTTTTCAGAGGCCTCCAACAGAACTCAGATCCCAGTTGACAGAATGGGGACACCTGCCCATGGCTGTGTGAGGGAGGCTAGGGTTTGGCATCTTTAGTCTCCACCTGGGAGGCAGGATCTGATAACAACGAAGTGCAGGAGGGTGGTCTCCCCTGAAGTGTCTCTGCCTCCCTGACTTCATTGGAGGAGGGACGAGGTCTCAGTTTGTACCCTTATAACCCCAGTGCTTGGCAGGGACCTGGTGCTCACCAAGTACGGGCTGAGTTACCTCCCTGGGACCTCAGCTGGGTGCTCCCTCCTCCCTGCTGTGCTTGTGCACAGTAGCAGGCAGCTGCCCTCTGCACCCGGGGGTGAGTGCCAGGGCCGGGGGCTCCTTCAGGTCCTGAGGTTCTGATCCTCGTGGATCAGGTGGGGTCACTGGGTGCAAGCAACAGAGAGCAGCGTTGGGAAACGTTAGGAAGGGTTTGAGGAAGGAGCGGGGCTCACAGAAACAGAAGCACCACCTGGACGGTTGCTATGGAAAAGCAAAATAGCCAACGCTGCAAGGCAAGGGGCAGCTGTGCGCTGCTGGCGGGAATGGAAGCCGGAGCTGCCACCGTGAGAGGGGACACTACTCAGAAAAATCAAACGGAATAGCCATTTGATCCAGCAATTCTGCTTCTGGGTAAATACTCCAAAGAACTGCAGTCGGGGACTTGGAGAGAGGTTGGCACAGCCTTTGTCACAGTGACCTGATTCACAATTGCCCGAAGGTGGGCTCCCCAGGTGTCCATCCACAAGTGAATGGCAGAGGAAAGTGCCCGTCCTGCAATGGAGTACTACTTAGCCTTGAAGAGGAAGGAGACTTGGACACCTGCTAGGTCGTGGACATCCTGCCAGGTGAGTTCAGCCGGGGACAAGTGGGGGCTTGGGACAGTCGATTCATACACAGACAGTGGAATGGAAGGTGCAGGGCTGAGTCAGCGTCTGGGGGGGCAGAGTTTGCTGGGGAGATGGAAAGAGCGCCAGGAGGGGTGGAGGTGAGGCTGCCCGGCGAGGTGTGGGCGCCCCTGAAACCACACCTTAAAATGGCAAAGTGCTGAACTTCGTGCACCTTGTACCACACAAACACCAACAGTTTTTAAAGAAGGCGAAGGTGCAGAAGCCAGTGGTGGAAGGGGCGGGTGGGGCAGCTCCAGGCCGGGCAGACGGGGAGGCGGGCTCTTCTCAGCTCCTCTGCAAGGAGGGGCCAGCGGTCTGCAGCCTCAGGTCCCTGGGCTCCCAGGGCCGGGCAGGCTCCACGGAGGACACTTGCTGCCCTGTCTCAGAGCCCGGGGAAGGACCTCCTGTAGGACAGGGCGCAGGGCCAGGTTGGGGGTGCAGCTCGGTCTCCCTGTGTGGTGACATCCCACCGTGTGCACAAGCCAAGGTGGGTACCACGTCGCAGGGCCATGGGCTCTTAGGACATGGGCCATGGCCGTCCCTTGTTGGCGGGAACATTATATGGCTGTGACTGCAGGTTTTTTGTTTTTGGTACCAGGGACTGAACCCAGGGGTTTCAACCTCTGAGCCACACCCCAGCCCTTTTTATATTTTATCTAGAGACAGGGCCTCTCTGAGTTGCTGAGGCTGGCTTTGAACTCGTGATCCTCCTGCCTCAGCCTCCCAAGTACAGGCGTGAACCACCTTGCCTGGCCAGAGGTGGGTTTTGAATAGGCCTACCTATGACCTTGGCTTTGGCCTCCAGGGCTTTGCAGTCCAGCTCTGGTCCACCTGTGACGTCCACTTTGGGGCAAGGATCCCAGACAGGGGTCTTCACAGCATGTGGTCACCGTGGCGACAGTGAAGGGGCTGTTCGTGGGGTTCAGGGCCCACTGATCCTTAGGGAGTGAGGGGCCTGAGGTGTACTGATGTGGACGGGGGACAGGTGGTGTTGGGGCCGCCCCGGCTGGAGGGGACCATTGGCAACAGACCAGTCCTGCCGGGAGCCCTAAGGGGAGAAGACCTGGAGGCCCCTTGCAAGGGGAGGCCTCCCTCCTGCTGGGAAGGCCTTGACCTTGAGTTTTCATGGGCTGCTCCTCTGGCGGCTTGAGGACTTCCGCATAGCATCCAGCTCCTAGGAGGGGACTGGGCGGCACTGACCTCCAGTCGGGCACTGTGCTGCCACAAACCATCCATCATCACGCACACGTGGCCGGCCTCTGAAAGGCCACTCGTGAGGAGATGCCATACACACGTGTGCGTGGTGTGTCTGCGGAGCTGCCAGGCAGCTGCTCACGGGGCCTGCTGAATCTGGACTTTCCTTCCCTGTGCGGCCACCTCGTCCCTCCTCATTGATTGCACACTGAGGCCTTCTTTGGTGACCACTCGCCAGTGGGTTGGTGATCTTTTTTTCTTTTAATTTTCCATTTCAGGTTTAATTAAACCAAGGTGCGCCTGACCCTGTCAGATCATATCAAAACAGGCCGTTCTGCTGCATGAGGAGGAACATCAGCATAAATCATCGATTGATCTTCACTCAGACTGATCCATCAATGACTCTCCCTGGGGGGACCTGAAGCTCCCATGAAGCTGCTCATGAGGCCCATGCACAGGTGCCCGGCGGCCGGTGGGGCTGGTCCTGGAATCCTGAGCAAAGCAGTCCACCCTGGCCTCAGCTCCACACTGCCCACTGTGAGTCCGTCTGGCCAGTGGATTCCATCCTGTCCCTGTTCCTGGGGGTTCACAGCCAGGCAGGGGAGGTGGCAAGCCCGACACATACGTGGGGATGCAGGCAGAACCTGCGGGTGCTGAGACAGAGGGTCGTACAGAAGGAGCCCACCTCTCCTCACACAGGGTCCTCTGGGGATCACGCGGGACCTGAGGCTTCCTGGCAATGGAAGAAGACAGCAGCAAAGCCCTCTGCTCATCAGTTTGAACATAAAATGAAAAGGACGAAGCATTTTTAAAACATAACTTACCAAAACTGTCCTAAGAAAAACAGTCTATTCAAGAAATCAAATCCAAAATTAGAAATTACCTAACAAAGAAAATTTTAGGCCTATATGGCCTTACTGGTGAATTCTGCAAGTAAACTTAAGGAAGAAATAACTCCAGCCTCACACCAAATCCCCCAGAGTACAGGAAGAAAGGACACTGCCCAAGGTGTTTATGAGGCCAGTGTGACCCTGATGCCAAATCCAGCTGAGGACATTATAACCAAGGAATACTGGGTCACTCCTTCTCGTGAAAAGGAATACAAAAATCCTCAGCAGGACACGAGTCAAGTAAAGCAATGGCACAGTAAGGGAGTCACTTCAGGAATGCAAAGTTGGTTTAACCCTCAAAAGTCAACAACTCAATAAAGGAGAAAAATCAAGTGTTTATCTCCATAGATGGAGAAAAATTATCTAATAGGTTTGAATATCATTCATTTGAACAAAAAAGAGCTCTTAGAAAATCAGAAATAAAAGAGGACTTCCTTAATTTGATAAACAATATTGACTGAGAATCTATGGCAAGCATTACATTTAATGGTAAGTTAAACTCCCCCACGCCCATCTCAAATCTGGAAGTGAAACAATGATCACCATCATTGCTGCTTCTCTTATACGGATGGTCCCAGCCAGCATAATGTGGAGAGAGAAAAGTACCAGCCGTCATTCCCAGGTGATGAGACTGTACACACTGAGAATCCAATAGAAATCTACAAACTGCCAGAATTATCAAGTGAATTTAGTAACAGTGCTGGACACAAGTGTTACCTCCAGTTTCTCTAATCCAGAAGCAATAAGGAAATGAGATGGAGAGAGATATTGACAACAGCATCAAACAATCAAAACCTGAGGGATCGATTTATGGAAGGTGTGGAGAAGGCGCCCTGGAGAGAGTGGCCGTGCCACAGCAGCACTGGACAGGCCTCCTGGTCAGCACTAGAACTGGGCAAGACGTTACCGTGGGGAGGCCGTGAGAAGGGGACGAGGAATCTGTACTGTTTTTTCAACTTCCTATGATTCCATAACTGTTTCAAGATAGAAAGTTTCTGAAAGTCCATTCACTTTGACCCAGGAATCCCACTTTGTGGTTCCAGGCTGAGGAAAAATCAAGAATGTCTCCAAGACTTGGCTCCAGTGGCCTTAACGAAACGGCATGGACCTGGCACTCCACCACAAAATTTGTCTTCTCAGTTCTGGAGGCTGGAAGCCCAAGGTCCAGGGGCTGGCCGGCTCGTTCTCTCAAGGCCTCTCTGTGCCTGCAGCTGCCCGACTTCTGGTGTCCTTCCTCGGTCTGGGTCCTAATCGCCTCCCATCATAAGGACACCAGTCAGATTGGGGCCACCTGTAGGACCACATTTTACGTGATGTACCTCCTTAGAGGGTCTGTCTCCAAATAGTTGTGTGAATTTTGGGGAACACACAGTCAGCCCACAACAGACACTTATCTAAGCACTGTTCTAATGCAAACGGGGACAATGGGCCAGGGGAGTGGGCTGGGGTCATTGAAAGATGCTCACGACACTCTGGTAGGTGTGAGTGGCCAGTTACAAGCTAGGGTGTATATATCTGCATCTTTATCTGTGTCTATATGTATTTTGGTATAATCCTTTTCCTTTTTTGCAGAGCTGGGGATGAAGCCCAGGGCCTTGTGCATGCTAGCCAAGCACCCTGCCACTGAGCTACACCCTAGCCCTGATCCCAACCCCTCTTTTTTTGTGCATTGCTCTACTTTGAATTTTTTTAGTGGGGTACCAGGGATTAAACTCAGGGGCACTCAACCACTGAGCCATATCCCCAGCCCTATTTTGTACTTTATATTTAGAGACAGGGTCTCACTGCGGTGCTTAGGGCCTTACTAAGGTGCTGAGGTTGGCTTTGAACTTGTAATCCTCCTGCTCAGCCTCCTGAGCCACTGGGATCACAGGCGTGCATGTGGCACGGTGCCCGCTGATCCCATTTTTTTTAATTGAAAGAATCCATATATGGCTGGGGGCATTTGCATCAAAACAATAATTGTGCTTGTATCTGCTTGTTGTGACTTTGAGGG
The DNA here is from genome assembly GCF_021218885.2 of Marmota monax. Classification (NCBI taxonomy): domain Eukaryota; kingdom Metazoa; phylum Chordata; class Mammalia; order Rodentia; family Sciuridae; genus Marmota; species Marmota monax. The sequence goes on from NW_026692912.1 coordinate 23,426,946, forward strand.
ATTTCTATTCCTTCTTTATGTTATTCTTTATTTCTTGCTTTTTAAAATAGTGAACATGTATTATTTATGCAATGATTTAAAAAAAACTTATTAAAGGAACTTTATAGCACATTTTATTGCCCTGCAAATTCACTAGAGACAACCAGGAAGAGAAATTCCGCGACCGGCAGGCTCTTATTTGTAAGCAATTGAAGAGTTTCTAGCTGATTTAAGCAGAACATGAATTCAGCTGGACGGTGCTGGGCTCCCAGGATCTCGGTGTTGGGAGGACCCAGCTCAGTCCTGAGGCTGGGAGGGAAGGACGTGGCCAGCTGAATGGCTGGGCGGCCACCACCATCTCTGCTGCGTGCCTCTCACTAGCACTGCCACCAGCCCGGCACGGGCTCTTGGGGCACGTTCACACCTGGCCTCGGTGGTCACCATAACCAGGGCAGATGCCCCACAGCCCTGGGGTCGAGGTCGAGGCGGTGTGCTGGGGCTGTCCGGGCTCAGGCCAGGGTCGGCTGTGACGGGGGAAGGAGGCTCTGCCTCAGAAGGGGGAGGCTCTGCAGGCCCAGGAAGGGGTCCAGATGCCGGTGACCAAACAACCTGGCACCGTTGGCCCTTATGAGCCAAGAGGAGGCCCTGGCAACCTGGGACCCGCGGGATGAATCCAGTCCCTTGCCCATTTCTGGACGGTCCACAGGCTAAGAATGGGTTTCTATTTTTAAATACAATCAAAGGAAGAATAATATTTCTTGACGTGTAAAAATGTTAAGTGATTAAAGTCTCAGTTTCTGTGAAGTGTCACTGGCACACAGCCACACCATTGACTCACATGACCTCTGGGGCCACTTTGCAGGATGACGGCAGCTCGGCTTCTGCCACAGAGACCCAGGGAGCCGCAGGTCCGGCTCTTCCCAGAAGGTCCGCCGCCCCGGCCCAGGGGCTGGTCCTCCAGGCCCGACAGAGCTCTGGGCCTTGCTCTTGGTTCGTGAGGACCCGTTGGGCTCTTGCTGGGGATGGACGGGAGGGAGGCAGAGTGCACCACCAGGAATGTGCCACCCTGTCCCCATGGAACTAAGGGCACACAGAGCAGTGCAGGTCGGGCCCTCTGACCTGCTCTTTTCCCTCCAGAGAGGAGAGTAAAGTTCCCACAGGGAGGACATCCTGCCTGCACCAAAAGGCAGGAGACTTTCTCATCACCAGAGACGGGAATCAGGAGGAACCCTGCTCACACCACCGCAGAGCAGCCCGGCCCTCACTTCTCTGGATTCAGACCTCAGTGACAAAACCCACGTGATCATCTCAGCTCAGCCTGCACCTCCGGCCCTGAGATGAGATGAGACACCTCTGATGGCAACTCTGAGGGCCACGGGGAGCTGGTACTGCTCCAGGAGTGCACACCTCCCCTGGAGCCGGGACTGTGTCCTGAGGGTTCAGGAAGGGCCCGTTAGGTGACAAGAACCTCCAGGGGGCTCCTGTGTGCCAACGCTGTGCACAGAGCCTGGCGTGTGGCAGGCCAGCAGGGTCACAGCCTGGCCCTCAGGGGGACAAGGCAGAGGAGCTCTGAGGGTGAGGGTGCGTGTTCTAGCTGGGAGTGCCACCAAGGTCCGGTGGGGGCAGGGCAGGGGCAGGGGCAGGGCAGGGCAGCTGGCAGGGTGGTAGCCAGGCCACGCAGGCCCCTGGTCTGAACTGGGCTTTGGGAAGGTCTCGGTGGCTGCCATGGAAGAGGCAGCAGGAGGCCAGGAGTGCAGTGTGGAGGGCCGGGGTGTCTGGGTGAGGTGGCAGCCGTGGCTCTGGGGCCACGCCCGGGCTGTGGGGTGGCAGGTGGTTCCCGGGAAGACAGAGGAGGCAGAATGTCTCTGGGGAAGGGAAAAGGGAGGGGCCTGGATTCATCGCCCATCTTCCTCCCGTGTCTCCGTGGCCAGGCCAGCGGAGCCTGTGCCAGCTGCAGGGGCCACCAGCCCAGAAACAGCCTGTGTGACTTGGGCACCCGTCTTTCTCTTCTGAGAGTCCACAGCTGTTATCAGAGTCCCACGGGAGCCCTGGACACACCCAAACGCGCAGCCCCCTGCTGTGGGCCCCCTGCACTGCCCTCTCCCCTCGCACGGCTCAACTCGCACCAGAATCCTCTGAACACACCTGCCGCTTGCCAGGGCTTGGGATCTGCTCCCGGCTGCTGGGACGGCTCGGGTTTCTCACTGTGGAACGGGTCAGTTGCCGTCCCCTCCCCTCATGAAGGCTTGTGTGGCTTAAGTGAGAAGAACTAGGAAGGGCCTTGGTGGCACACTGGCCCCTGTGTGAGCAGGACCACGAGTGGCATTCACTGTTTCACAGGTGGCTGCTCGACGGGCCGCCCCCAGGGGAAAGTGCGGGGCACCCCCTGCCAACACCTGGCTGCTGGGAGCTGGTGTTGGTGGAGACATGGCCCCAGCCCAGGCAGGAGCTGAGTCTGGGGAGAGGCCAGGCCAGCTTCAAGGCACAGTGCACGAATGTGGGGGGCTTTGCCACCAAGACAGAGGACAGAACCGCCTGGGAGTCGACAGGACGCTGTGTCTCCTTCACCCCTCACCTGAGGCCTCACCAAGGCCACAAGGATGCCACCTCTCCCTGCCCTGACCAGCCTCACACGGGGAGGTAGCTTTGCTCCGTCACCTTGAGAAGGGTCGCACGTTCCCAAGAGCTCAAGAACAAATCTGGCTCTTGTGACAAGGAACCGCCCATGACTGAAACAGCTGGAGTCCCAGCTCCTGTCCTTCCCGTTGCTCTTGCCGGGAGGTTGCCCATGCTGGCCGGGGGGACAGGCCCATGGTGCAGAGCACAAGGGCCCCTGTCCCTCTGCAGGACGAGCCATCCTGGGTCTGGTGGCCACGCTGGGCCAACACCAGTCTTCCTCCAGGCCCACAGGGAGTCCTCATGGTGGCTGTGACCAAGCTGAGGCAGCAGCGATGACAGCGGCTCTTAGGTTGTCGGGTCTGTACCCAGAAGCCAGCCGCCCCGTCCAGGGGCTTGGCTGCACAGGGGCTGGTCTGCTGGGGGGATCTTACTGTGTGTCCGGCGTGCGGCCAGGGCTGTGCCTCCTCTGCCCGCAGAGACTCAGGCAGCACCCAGGAGAGGGGAACAGCGGCCCCCCAGAAGCCCCTGGAATCGACAGCAGAAGCAGAGATGGCAGAAACCCAGGCTGGCGGGCAGCTGGACCACAGTCTGGCTTCCCCAAGAACAGACTGGGCACTGGGGCTGGCACGGGGGCCACCAGATGTGCACGCTTAGCCTTTTCTCCTGGCCCAGAATCCAAAAGCCAGGTGGAAGCATCTTATTGGCTGAGCCAGGCATGTGCCCACCTTGCTGCTAAGATCTGGGGAGGTGGGGAAGAGGACAGGAGGTGAACAGAAGCCCAGGGTCCTTTTGGGATCCACAGGCTGGCACCCTCCGTCCTGGTGAGCTCTATGCAGTGACCTGCTTCCTCCCTGGTGATGGAGATTGTGTGGCCAAGTCAGGGATCAAATTGGGTGAGTTTTCTGTGATGCTTTTTCCCCAGGCACAGCCCCTCCCATCACCAGAACGGCTCTCACCCCATGAGGAACAGTGGGTGTTCTGGAGAGGGACCATGCCTTTGGGGGTCTTCCTTATAGGATCCTCTGTCTAGTGGGCGTTAGGTGCCTACTCCCTAGGGGCGTCCCTGCCTCCAAGTACATCATAAGTGACCTGGCCTTGGGGTTTTGTTATAGCAGCGCAACACAGACTAAGACCCTTCTCATCTCAACACCTGCTCTGGAAAGGTCTCCCTGAGCTGGGCACAGGGCAGGCCCTCCATGACAGCCCGAACCGCTTTCCTGTCCCTCAGCCCAGCATCCAGCTGAGGGCGGCACTCGAGTGTGTCATCGTGAGGATGAGGAACCAGACTCGGAGTCCAGACCAAGGGGCTGTGGGAGGGGCTTTGCTGGTGCCTCCAACACCCTGGGAGCCAGCGAGGTGAGCCACGTGCACCCTTCGGGGCCAGAAAGCAAACAGCGAGGGAGCGGACGTCACTGGTCACACGCATGCTTTCTGGTGGTTTGACTCAGCCCCAAAGACATCTGCGAAGCCACATCGCTCTGAGCTCAAATGCCAGCTTCTTGCCTGGCGCCCTCGCGGATGTCACCGCCCATCCAAGTTCACGGCGGCAGGTGACGGATGCCTCACACTGCCCACAAGCACAGCCGCGTGAATCAGGGCCTGGGGGAGTCGGGACGGGACCAGAATATCTTGGTATTTAGGAACAGGAGAAAGGACACGAGGGGAGAGGGAGCCCGCGGCTCTGTGCCCGGCCACAACTATTTAGGTACTGTCCCCGCCGTCCCATTAACCCCTCGAAATTGGCCATGAAAGGTCCTGCTGGGTGACGGTCAGCGAGCACAGCAGTGGTTCCCGGGACCAAGAGGGCGGACACTCTGGGCAGTACCTCTGGGAGAATGAAATCCAGAGGGAACACGTGGTCCTGGGCCCTGGGTGTGGTCTGGGGGAGCCTGTGGTGGGGGCGGGAAGGTTCCAGGAAGCAGCTGCTGGTCCTGGACACCACCAGCTGTGCTCCTCCACCTGCTTCTCTGTGAGGAGAGTGGGCCCCCAGGGAGGCTCGCCTGTGCCACCCATGACCAGGGCACCTCCCTCCCGCCACTTCAAGGTGGCCTTGGAGGAGGTTCCGAGGGGCCAGAGTGGGCAGCAGAGATGGTGTGTGGAGTCACCCCACCTCCAAGCAGAGGTGGGTGACAGGAGCAGCTGTTCAGGGCCCCTGGGGCCCTCCTGGGAACCGGGCAGCGCCTGACCAGGCTTGCCATCCTTGCTCATGACGCACCACACTGACCTTCCTAAATCCCAGAGCTGACCGTGTCACTCCAGGGCGGACTCAGGAATAAGGTCCCGTCCTTGTCTCTGAATTCCCCCCACCCCGCCATCTGGGGCCAGTTTCCTTCCCTGTCCAAGAAGTGAACGGCCGGGGGCGGGGGTGGGCTCTGCAGGGTGCACGCCAACTGTGGCTGGAGCCCAGCGGGAACTCCAGCTCCCTGGTTCAGTGAATAGGTACAGGCCACCCGCCCGGGCTGGACCCCTGCTGTCCCCGCCTTTCAGTCTGCGGAGATGGCAAGACCACGGTGTGGGTTGGCAATGAGCGGGTGGGTGCTCTGAAGGTGGCGTGTCAGAGGACAGAGCTGAGGATGTGGGGGGGGGATGGGACACTGAAGCCCAGAGCTCAGGGCCGGGAAGAGCAGGCCAGCTGAAGGGAGCCACCAAAGCAGGGGAGCTGGGCAGGGTGTGGCTGGAGTGGAGCGTCTGAAGGCTGAGGTGGGCCAAGCCAGGGAGGCGGCCGTGCCTTCAGGGAGGTGAGCTGCCAATCAGGCCTCCTGCTCCTGAACAGCTCCTCTGGGCAGCCGGGCTGGCGCCGAGAGGCTCCATGCCCAGTGTCCATGGCCTGCCTGCGAGCAGCGCAGACACCCTTTTCCTTTCTGTGAAGGCTCCAGGGCTCTGGTGAATCCGGGGCTGCATTGACAGGCAGCAGGCCTCTCCCGTCTCGGCAGTGCCCACAGGAGAGGGTGGCTAGTCCTGGGGCTGGGACCCCCCACCCCGGGGGACCAGAGCATGGAGCTCGTTTCCCTCCCTCCCACTCTGAGAGCTCGCTCCTGCGGCAGTCTCCGGAAGAGTCCAGTGACTCATGCGCCCCACCTGCGTGCACCAACCGCTGGCAGCTGGCCACACCCTAACATGCTCTCTCCGTGCGGCACAATGCGGTCACCGTCCCTGAGCACACCACACTGACGCCCTGGACACAACGTCCAGTCCTCATCCCAACCCCTGCGCACCTGGAGGACTCTGGGGCCCCTCCCTGGTGACTCTGATTCTTCCATGAGTACTTACGGAATGCTTGCTGTTGGCCGTGCCCTGTTCTAGGCTCACGGGAGCAGTGAGAAGATGAACCAGATCCCCACGGGGACCGCCTGCCTGTGGGGGTGAGCATGCAGCAGAAAACAAGCAGAATGACTTCAGAGTGCCAGGGGTGGCCAAGCACCCACACTGAGCCACATCACAGAGTGACAGGCTGGGAGGTGACTTGAGCTGGGACTTGGATGACAGGAGCTGGCCTTGCTCCTTGATTCAGGGTCTAGGCGTGGAAGTCACCAGGTGTCCGTGCTGCAGCAGGAGGGAGGGAGGGGTGGCATTTGCTGTGTCTGTCCCACACCTAACCTGCTAAGCGCTGGGCCTGGGGGGTGGGTTCTTGGTTCCTGGCTGGCAGTTCAGTGGGAAGGACCTTAACTGGAAGCCCTGGTAGGCAAGGCGAGGTCATAAAGGCACCGGCTTCCTGCCTGCTTCTTGTGGCCCCTCCACCCAGCCTGGAGGACACTCAAGGAGCCCTGTGGACAGATGGACAGACTGTGGCTGGAGCAGTGTTTGAGGTGGGGACTGGTGGGGAATGAGGCCTCCTACTGGCAGCCACATGGGTGCGCCATCTTGGAAGTGGGTCCTGCAGCCCCGGGGAGCTTTGGCTGGCAGATCTAACACTCTGACTGCAACCTCCTGAGAGACTCTCACGCAGAATCACTCAGCTAAGAGGCGTAGAGCCCCTGATCCACAGAAACTGGGAGATAGGCTTGTTCTAAACCGCTGAGTTTAGGAGTAACTTGTTACGCAGTAATAGATAACTAATGCTGAGTTTTGCTTTTATACAGGTCCTGGAAACAGGGGGATCTGTTTAAAATCTGTTTAATTTTGTTTAAAAACAAATAAAAAGGACTTCTGGCCAAGATATGTGTTAAGATGACAGGTGAAATGTCATGCGAAATCTGGTTTCTTAGATATTTGTCTTCAAATATCAAATAAGGACAGAAGCACGGGGTGGGCCGGGCGGGGGAAGCCCTCGGCAGGCTGCAGTGTGTAAGGGAGGGACGCAGTACAGGGGGGGCAAGAGCCATAGGGCCTGGGGTTAAAGAAGTAGAGTTGTTTGCTGGACTTGATGGCTTCATCAGCGATCGAGGCTGTTCACGGGCAGGAATTGCAGGAGTGGTGAGGCCAGATGAAAAATGCATGAAGGGCCAGGGAGCCGGGGGCAGGAGGGAGGGAGCCAGGTGGCCCTGTTTGTCCAACACTGGCCACGAAATTAGATCACAGCCGGGGAGAGGTGACTGCAGCATAGAGCACCTGCACTTGTGCAACCACTTTCTCCCCACGAGGCAGAAATATGCTGATTCCTTCTTCTCCTGACTGAAGATGAATCCAATAGCCTTTAGCAGTGTTGAACACCAGGAGACACGGAGGGTGCATGGCTCTCCAAAGAGGCTGGCAGAATCGGGGTGGGGCAATTGGGGAAGGAGGAGGAGAGCCACCATCACTGGCTGGGCTTGGGTGCATCTCTGATGAGCACACTCAGGAACAGAAAAAGGGGCATTAATTGGAAGTCCCATTATGTCTTCTGTAAGGAGAGAGAATCAGGAAAGCAAGATTGTATCGTGGATTATCTTTAAAGTCCATTTCCATCCGATATCCTTGTGTCCATTAGGATCAAATCAGCTGTGAGTGACAAAACCCAGAACAATAGTGGCTTAAAGATCTGTTTTCTCTCACATAGCAGAAGACAAGGACTAGGGTCAAAGTCGTCAGAAAGCCAGGTTCTTCCTATTTTCCGGTTCTGCATTCTTCTGCATATAGCTTCTATCTCAAGGTCCAGGATGGTTGCCTGAGTGCCAGCCATCACATCTGCTCTTCAGCTGGCAAAGAGGAGGAAGGGGCAGAAAGGGTCTCCCTCCTCCTACCACCACCCTACTAAGGATACCTCCTGAAGTTGTGCAAAAGTGGAGACCTCAGCAGCTGCTCCTCATTCATTATAAAGGGCTAGGATATGAAGTATTTACCCCAGCAGCTCTGCTAGGAAAGAGGTGTGGACGTGTGGACACTGGAAAGGGACCAGCACTCCCTGTGGGTCCCCGAGATAGAACACACTCAGCCCAGACCCAAACTGCATCTTAGGTCAAAGTAAGACCTGACGGAGCCCAGCACAGGGGAGGGAGGGGAGGCTGACCATGGAAGGGATGTGGCCCCCTTAGAAGGGACACGCAGGGGCAGAGGGTTGAAAATACGTGGAGCTGGTGGTGGAAATGGTGGCATCTAAGTGTGAAAATGGAAAACCTTCTCCAGACAGAAAACTGTAGCTTGTTGCTCCCACGTGGCCTCCTGCTGCCCCGCCCCGCCCACGTGCTAAAGCCCTGTGGTTGGACCCAGGGCCCGGCTGGGGGACGGATTTGCGGAGTTCACCCCTCAACCCCCCACCGACCACGAACAAGCTCTAGGAACACACTGGGTTCCCCTACCCAGCTGCCATGTGCCTAGGACCTAGGGATGGGGCCAGCTCCTGAGCGAAGCTGTGTCCAGACTTGTTTCCAGGGGCTGGCACCGAGACGCCTCTCACAGGGTGCTGTGAGGAGCGAGTCGGCTGCGAGACGGCAGGCCACACGAGGAGGAAAGGAGGCCAGCCCTGTTCTGCTTTCCTACCACGTCCATCCCTTCATCTTTATTTAAAAATTTTTTTTAAATGTTGATGGACCTCTATTTTATTCCTTTATTTTTATGTGGTGCCGAGAATTGAACCCAGTCCCTCACACATGCTGGGCAAGCGCTCTACCACTGGGCCCAGCCCAGCCCTCACATCCATCCTTTCTTAACACTCCTCTTATCCAGGGACTGGGCCTCTGTGCCCCTCTTAAATTTGGGCCAAGCACAATGGTGGCTGTCCATGGGGTATGACAGAGTGAGGCCATGTGACACCAAGGCCGGGGTACACTGGACAAGAGCTTGGGATCCAGCACCATTTTGGAGACGGCAAGGTGGCATCTGCTGGTGTCCACTTGTGAGTTGCTATTCCCCTTTTCCATCTTTTCATTAAAAGGTCACCAAGTTGGGCATGGTGGCTACGCCTGTGATCCCAGTGACTTGAGAGGCTGAGGCAGGAGGATCACAACCCAGGGGGAGAGAGCTGGCTGGGCTAAGAAGACAATAGTTTTAAAGCAAATTTAAAGAAAATGCAAAGAAGTAAAAACTTGTTGAGTTTGAAAATAAAACATTCCCCCAAATTCTCAGCTTCTCTACATGGCAAAAAAAAAAAAAAAAAGTCTCAAATTAAGAAATGGGCTCTGAGCAAGATCACACCCAGGAGAGGAACACAAGCCCCTTTGGAGATCCCTGAAGCACCACCTCTCATGCTTAAGATCAATCAATTTGCTGCCTTTTAGCTCAAATTCACCCTTCATGGCCTACTCTGTGAAACGGATCTGGGCCTTTCAATGTCTTCTTTTGCCTGCAGGCACAACGCCTGGTCACTAGACATTGCAGGAAAGGGATTTCCCCTCCCCACCCTGGCCAGGCCACACTCAGGGGTGAGCTAGACTCCTGCAGAGGGAGGCTCCCTCCTTCCCAGTTCCAGCAGCACCTGGCTCTCTTCAAGGTCAGTGGAAACCAGTGGCTACTTTTCTCTTAGCACTCAGCAAGATACAAGCACATCTTCGGCTGGGGTGGTTCAAACGCCCACCCCTGAGCCAATTAGTGGCGCGCGTGTGTGTGTGTGTGTGTGTGTGTGAGTGTGTGAGTGTGTGTGTGTGTAGGGATCTGGTACTGGGACTGTTTAGTAGTCTCACTCTTGTCCAGGATTGACAGGAGGCCAAGGGAGTACTCCTCTCTATCCTGGGAAGGGGGACACTGCGAAGACATCTCGATTCTTCTGATCACATGCCCACGGGGTAGTCACACATGGCTTGAGGCAGGATGTCATTCCTGGTGCAAGACCAGCAGCCTTGAATGGGCCCCAAAGTGTAAATAGTCCCCACTGCGGAGCCTGTGTTGTGCTGGCTTCTGGGACACAGGGGAACCAGGTCCTTAGCAGTGTAAGAGGAGTCAGTTCCAGTCCCCAGAGGTGCCCCCTGTGGGAAAACTCCTGGCCTTGTCCAATCTGTTCCTTTTGCCAGTTGCTGGTTCATCCTTTGGCTGGGAATAAACAAGCTTCTAGATGCCATCTCCACCCGTGACTGCTCAGAGCACCCGTCAGCGTCCCCGGGTGGCCATCACCTGATGCCTGTCTGCTGCACCTGTTGCAGGCTCTCTAAGGGTCCTCGGCAGCATTCAGCGAGTGAGTGGGAACCTCCCAACCCCAGGGCGAAGGCCCTGTGTGCAACAGTGTCAGCGAGGACCAGCAGGTTGTGTCTGTAGGGAGCAAGTGCAAACGTGGGCATGGGCTTGGATCTCTGGGACCGTGGCTTCTGCCACAGTAGCCCTGGTGAGTGCTGCCAGGAAACCTCTAGGTGTCCAACAGGCAGGAAGCACGTCTCTTCCCATCTTTTCCCACAGCCAGACCTGGGTTCCAGGGGCTCTCCCTGGTGCCTCTGGGCAGTGGCCATCAGAGGCTGAGGACTGTTGAACAGCATCACATGGCCAGCCATTCACAGCCGTGGAGCCCACAGCCAGGACAAGGACGCTGTCGCCATGCGGTCAGCTGGCTTGTTGCCGGTATAACCCTAACCATAACCATTCCTTGTCTGTGACCCAGGGTTTTCAGAGAAGCCGAGAACTAGCTGCCTCCTCCCTCAGCAGACCCCTGCTCCTTCATGCTCAGAAGTTCCCATGGACTTCGCTGATTTGCAAACTAATGGGAAGAAAAGGACAAGAGCGAGGTAGCCACGGCCTCGGGTGAACACTGATTTGACCAACTACCCTTGGGAATCAGAGGCCAGGCCTGTCCGCTCTAGGGTGTCGAGTGCAGTGTCAATAACAAAGGGGCACTCAGGGCAGCAGGGTGCAGCCGTGCACAGAAATGCTGGTGGGCCACGGGAGGCCACGCTCCTCCTACGCAGCGCCGTGGGGTCTGCGAGGAGATGCCCGGGCCCACAGCCACGGCTGTCACGGCGCCTGTGCAGAGAGGCCACTGACCTCCAGGTGTTTCCTCTGGATCTTTCCCTTAGAGTGGGTGAGGGGACGGGGTGTCACCCAGGCCACCATGGAGGATGGAACAGGTCCCACATGAATGACCGTGTCCCTAGGGTGCCTGCAATGCAGTGTCTCAGTCAGGGTGGCTTCACTTTTTGGTCCTTTGCACTTCTGACAGGGACATTATCCCCCTGGCATCTAGTAAACTGTAGGTGTGTAATAAACACTTAGGTGTGTAAATACCTGGGTGGTTGTTCACGGGAGGCCTGCAGTGGAGGGCGACTCACCAGCCTGACTCACGACGGAGAATCCACACTCAGAGGGACCAGGGGACTGGCCCAGGGCCCCTGTCCGGCAGCAGCGCAGACCTCTGAGCCTGACTTCTTATTCTATCTGACGGCACATATTCATTAAATGCCTACTGTGTGCAAGGGCATAGGGCAGGCCCTAAGGCAGCCACAGCCCCTGCCCTCATCACTGACACTCCCGTGGGGGAGGCAGAGGCCAGGTGAATACACCCGGCAGCCATGGGGTGGGGGCGGTGGTGGCAGTGCACAGGAGAGCAGGGAAGAAGGCCCGGGGACAGGAGTGCTGAAGGCCACCGGGAGACTGCTCTTCCTGGAGGAGGGGCTCCCTGGGAGCAGGTTCCAGGCAGAGGACGGCGACCCAGAGGTGGACATGGCAGTGGGGGACAGAGGCAAAGGAGACCTGTACCCTGCTTGTCGCATGCCTTCTTCCCCAGGTAGATCCAGCCATGCAGCTGCCCTGACCACCCACTTGTGACAAGGAGAGCGAGAGCTCCCTGCAGCCCCTCGCTCCTTCCCAGAGCGTGGCTGCCCGGGACCCTGGCTGACGTGCGGAGCCAGCCTGCTGCCAGCAAGCTCCTGCATCTGTGTGGAGTGGGCTGCTTTCATTCTGACACTGACAGTCAAGTGTCACCGAGAGGAGTCTGGGCCATGGCAACTATGCTGACTGAGGAGGGGTTGGTCCTGGTGAGCTGGGGTCTCTAGGCCCAGGCCATCCTGACTGTCTGGTCACAGCTGAACTGGAGGGTATCTACGGTCAGGAGAGGGAGGAGAGAGGAACGGCTTCCTCACAGAAGAGCAACCTCGTCAAGACTGAACACACCTGCTCCGTGAAAGACCTGTTAAGACAATGAAAAGACAAACCACACAACGGAGAAAATGTTTGCAACCCATGCCCCTGACGAAGGAATTGCACATAGAAGAGAGGTCCCAAAACCAACAAGGAAAACAAGGCTGGAAAATGGGCAAAAGATGCAAGGCATTTCATCACACAGATGGCAGATAAGCCCAGGGGACCGTCAGCACCGACAGCCAGCAGGGAAAGCCAATAAGACACAAGGCTGGGTGCCCTGAGTAACGAGGCCGCGGCAGGAGGATTGAAGTTTGAGGCAGCCTTGGCAACTTATGAGACCCTGTCTCAAAATAAAAATAAAATAAAATAAAAGGGCTGGGATGTGGCTCAGTGGTCGAGTGTCCTGGGTTCCATCTTCAGTACCACAAACAATAAAAAGTACAAACCAATGAATGTCACCATACGCCTATCCGAATGTCTACAGTAAGCAGAGACAGTACTAATGCTGGTGAAGGCGTGGAAAGACTGGGCCTCACTGACAGCAGGGGCAAGGTCAACTAGCACAGCCACCTGGGAGCTTCGTTTATGTGTTTCTCCCTGTGCTGGGGATGGAACCCAGGGCCTCGCGTGCGAGAGGAGCCCCCCCCCCCACCACCACCATCACCACCACCACCACCACCACCGAGCCACATCCCAGCCCTTGGCCGTTCCTTTTGAAATTAAAAATGAACTTATCTCATGACCCAACAATTATATGCATGGGCACATCCCACAGAAAGGAAAGCTTATTTTCATGCAGAGGCTAGTACACAAGGCTCAGCAGCTTCTTTGGAATGGCCCCAATTTAGGACCACCCAGATATCCCCCAAAGGGTTAAGCAGTTAAACAGCGTGGTACATACACACTGCGGAGTATTACTTGGCAACAAAAAAGACTGGTGACACAAGGCACCACTTGGGTGATCCTCAAGGAAATGGCGCTGTCAGCTAACAGCCGCTCTCAGTTGGTAGGCGCTTCCCAGCAGCCCTTGCTGCCAGGCACTGGGCTTTTGTTAACGAAACGCAGAGGAACTGTTGCCTGCCGGGATGGGGTCTGACACTCAAAATGCTGGCATATGATCCCTGTGTGCCTTTCCTTTTCTGCAAACTGGGAATGTGTCAGTTATGGGTCAGACATGAGGTGCTCCTCAGAGACTCATGGGAGACAATCAAGAAGGGCTAGAGGTGACATGATTGGGTTATGGGAGCCTAATGGGGGACTGATCCATTAGTATGGACCAACTGGATGGTAACTGTCGGCAGGTAGGGTGTGGCTGGAGGATGGTGTCACTGGGGCTGTGCCTTTGGGGCTCGTATTTTGTCCCTGGTGAGCTCTCTCGGCTCTCGGTCGGCCCGACTGCCTGCCTCCACCACAACCTTCCGCCATGTGTGGCCTCACCTCAGCCAGAGTCGTGGAGCCGACCTTCTAAGGACTGAGGCCTCCGAAACCCTGAGTGCCAAGTAAACTTATCCTCTTCTAACACCGTTCTTGTGGGGTCTTTTGGTCACAGCATTGAAAAGGCTGACTAAAACAGTGACAACTGCCACCATGCAGACCACGTCCTAAGAGAGGGCCCAGGAACCCTGAGTGACACGGAGTGGAACTGTCCGCGCTGCTTGGAGCGCTTCTCTTCTCTTCCGGGATAGGGGGCGGAAGCCAGAGTCTCGTGTCGCTAGGCAAGCTGAGCTCTGTCCCCACCCTGGAGGTGAAGGGGAGACAGTGTCTGTGGCCTCTGAGCCACCGTAGCTGTGGGCCGTGACACAGCAGCTTGGCCTTTGCTCAGGGGCAAGGCGGGTTTCAGAAGAGCATGTGCATGACCTCCTTTTCTGCCACACACAGGCCTGGAAAGATGCGCCCCAGGGCTCTAGTGCTCACCTACCACGTGGGGGTCACAGGTATTGTTTTCTTCGCTTTTTCACGGTACCTGATTTTCTACAAAAGGAACACATGGATTCCTTTTGTAATTAAGGAAGCAAGACCATGACTGAGACAGAGCCAAGGACACGTGAGTGACGTGTTGGCAACAAGCCATCCCAGCCTGGGGTGCCTCCTCCCCTCCTCTCCACCCCACCTACCTGTGCCAGGTCACTCCCTGCGCCTTGTCCTCGCCTTCCTGAGGGACGGTCCATGGTCTTTACCAAGCCGGCAGGGGCAGGCCTGCCTGCTCCCTGGGCACCACACTCCAGCGCATGCTGCCCTGGGGGACAGCCAGTCTGGCTGGAGTTTCAAACTCAATTAGCACAGAGAGGCCGGAGCTTTCTGGAGTAACTAATCATCTCCAAGCTGCCAAGACGGCGCTCTCCCTGGGATGTGCTCGTGAACTTTAAGGTTGAGCTCTTCAGGTACTAATGATAGGGAACAGCCGCTCCCAACTTAAAATTCAACTGGAAAGCGAGTTTCTGAGATCCTTTCCTCTATTTGGGGACACAGGGAGGGCTGGTGGAGACTGGGGCAGGGCCCGCCCGTTCTAGCGCCTGAAGCTCAGTCAGTCCCTGGGCACAAGGACGGCCTGTGCAGCCCCTCCCTTCTGGCTGTCTTCCTCATGCACCGTGTGGCCTTGACCATGCTCCACAAGGCAGAACAGCCCAGCAGGCCGCTGCACTGGGAGTGGACAGGCGCGGGGAGCTGGCCCGCCCTTGCTGCCAGCCCACAGCCACCAGTCAGCGTGCCTCTCCCTGGTCAAATGGCTGGACGGACGATGCCTCCTGGATGGTGGGCAGGGGTTCTGGATCTTCTGAGAATCCTGGTGGCTGAAGCTGTCCTTCTCTCGATGGGGATGACCTTAAAAGGTTCTCGATTTAGCATCAGGCCCACTCTCTGACACTCGGAATGCAATGGTGAGTTTGTGCATAAACACTGAAAGATCATCATTTCATGCCGCCCGTGGTGTGAAGTGTGAAAACATCACTCGATACCAAAAGGCCGATTCCTAACTTAGTTCAGGGAGAGTCTGGACGACCTTTCACAGGCAGCGTGTTCTGTTCTGTCAGCTCCTGACGGGTGCCTGGGCGACTCATGGCACCCCAGACAGCAGAAAGCACGGGCGAAGCAGCGCTGTCCGGGGAAGCCTCGCTGCAGAGGAGTCCTGACCACACTTGGGGCTCACACCCGGCATGGCAGGGCTGGTCGCTCTGATGGAGAGGACATGCGGGTAGGTGACACGTGTGAAGCACCTGGCAGAGTAGATGCTGAGCCGTAGGGTCATAATTAAGTCACTCTTGAGTACCTTGTAGACCTGGCCTAGAGGTCCCCTTGGACAGTCCAAATCATGTTCTGGCTCCGTCACCACAGCACCCATGGTGGACCTGCTCCTTTCAGCGAGAGGAACTCAGTGACTGTCCGCACGGCAGGAGCCTCCCGGCCTCCCTCACAGCCCACCCTCTTGGAACTGTTCCCAGCACCCTTTCAGGTGCAGTCTGTCCTGTTTCCACTGCCTTGGAGACTCTCTCAGGACCGAGCAATGGGAAGAGAAGAGACAGAAAGGCCTCGAAGGTTAAATGGTCTGACCCGTGTCCCCAGCCCCCTTTTAAGTGAGGGAATGTTAAAAATATAGCAAGGGGTTGGGGATGTGGCTCAAGCGGTAACACGCTCACCTGGCATGCGCGGGGCACTGGGTTCGATCCTTAGCACCACATAAGATAAAATAAAGATGTTGTGTCCACCGAAAACTGAAAAATAAATATTAAAAAATTCTCTCTCTCTCTATATATAAAATATATATATATATATAGCAAAACAGCAGAGCAGGCATTGCCCGGGTCTCCACTGCCCGGCCTCCATTGTGACCAACTCTCAGCCTCCGTCTACAGGCCTCTCCTCCCTCCCAGCACCGGGGATCAACCCTTTGCCTCACAGGAGGCCAGAGAAAGCGGCTCACCCCAGCTCTGCCACTGGAGGAGAGGACAGGACCTGTCTCTCTCCGTGCTGCTGTAATGGTCAACCCTTTGCACCTCTGTACTCCTGCCCCAGGACCCTTCCTAGTGCTCCTGTGGACGGCAATCAGGTACGGAGGATAGGGCCAAGGCGCCGGCTCCTGGGTGCACACATGAACTAGCCCTCTGAGGCTACTTACTGGCCCATTACCTGTGCAGAAGACGGGGACAAGAGGGAGTCCGAGAGCATTTGGCGCCCAGGGGACCGACCGCCCAGACAGCTGCGGTTGGAAGCTGGACATCTGATGGCTCAGATGCGAGTCGGCATCCACGGCTTCACTGACCTCAGGTTCTTTTGGGTTCCAGCACCTCTGAGGCTGGTAGTCCCCAGGGACTTGCCTCCCCTGCGTGTGGCCGGAGTGGGTGGTGCGTGGCCAGCGTCATCCCATGTGCATACTTGGGGTCTTTGAAGACACGAGCACCAGGAAACAGCGCTAGTGCACCTGATGCCCTCACTCTGGGTTTTCTTGCAAACCAACAATCGAGAGTCTCTGGAGGGCTGGGCTGGGACTCAGTGGCAGAGCACTCGCCTAGCACCCCATAAAAATAAATAAATAAAGTTAAATAAAGGTATTGTGTCCAACAACTAAAAAATAAAAAAAAAAAAAAAAGAGTCTCAGGAGACCAATGAAAGGAGGATCCAGGGAGCTGACAAACTGTGCTATGGTCTGTGACTGGGAGGGGGTGGCCGGTACTGGGCAGGAGAGATGGCCTCCCTGGGAACACAGGAAAGCCATTTCAAAGCAACCACAGGCTGGTGTGATGGCTCATGTGCCACACAGGGTCATCACTGAGGCCTGGCAGTAGCTTAATTGGCAGCGTATTTTCTTGGAGGCTCATAAAACAATGGCACATCTAATGGGTGTTGGCATCTTAAATCTGGTGAACAGTGGCATTCAGTGGGGGCTGCCTGCTGCAGGTGTCCTGCTTGTCACTGCTGCTTCTCAGGCTGCCCGGTGCTGCCTGGCCCTGGAGCCTCTGCCTAGGAGGTCCGGGGCAGGCTGCCCAGGGCCAGGTGTCCCCACCACTGAAGCCCCCGACTCTGCCTGCCAGCCTGGTGGGGACAGGTAGGACCTAGGAGGAGCCAGGACCTTCTTTGGTCGGCTCAGACGGCAGTGCCTCCGGATGTCACTCCCTGGGAAACGTCCTCTCCTCAAGTCCTTGGCCAGGGCAGAGATTGCCACAGAAATGGATGATGGCTTCACGAGTTGGTGTCCAGAAACTGGATGGACCTATAGTAATGCCTGGGGCAGAGCCAGGCCAACAGTGGCGCCCACCCTGGGAACCTGTGGGACTGGTTTAAGGGGAAGAGACACCTCCTGCTGTCTTTCTCAAAGGGAACCATCATTTTTCAAGCCACCAAGGTGGCTTTGAAAGGGAGCATTACCCAGGCTGGCCTCCCTGCAGGGAGAAGCGGGAGGTACCCCCAGAGAGCCGCGTCCACACACCCGCTCCTGTTCACTGAGCCAGCGTGGAAGGCGCTGTAAGGAGGAGACGAGGCCTTGCCTGGGTACAAAAGGTTTATTGCTTATAAAAATAACTTAGCAAGCACAAAACAAAGTCCCCCGTGTGACAGGGCTCATTCAGTCACCTTCAGCAAACTGGGGGACTCACCCGCATTGCCAGCGAATACCAAGTCTAGGCTGGGCGACCTCCCCCGGTGGTGCTCCTAGAAGGTCCTTCATGACAGCCAGAGCTGGACAGAGAGTGGACAGCAAGGGGTCAGGGCCAGTGTCACTCAGGGCTGCCTGGGTGGGTGGGGTCACTGCCGGCAGGTGTCATGGAAGGCTTCCAGTGTTCGGAAGTCCCTCCACGTGGGGGGCAGGCCATCCTGCAGGAACTTCCCGCAGCGCTGACATGGGGCCTGGAACAGCTTTATGTAGCTTCTTAACCAGGTCTGAAAAGAGAAGGGAGGACAAATGCAGCAGCCCTGGTGCTTCCCAATACCCTCCCATCAAACCTAGTGGCCCCAAGGACAGAGCCCTGGAGCTGGCTTTGGCCCCAGAGAGAAGCTGCTGAACCCACAAGGCTGTCTCGAGGGACTTTGGGTTCTGAAGCCCCCCTCCCCTCCAACCCCGAGTTATCAGCACAGAGAGGGCAACTCTCCCTGGCAGGGAGGCCCTGGGGCAGCACCAACCACGCTGCACGGAGCCTGGCAAGGACCCTCTTCTGGCTTGCTGCCAGGTAGGGGGCATGGCCACATGCCAAGGGAGTCTAGGAATAGCTGACAGCTGGAGAATTCTGCATGGAGGGCACAGCGCCTTCTAATCTGATTTCTGAGGTCACTGCTCACTGTCAGGATGTGGCCTAACACTCTGGGAAGGGATAAGTGGAGACAACCCCAGTGCCACCAAATCACATAATAAGCAGCAAATACACACTTTAATTCAGAGAGCAGAGAGCTTTCGGGCATCATCTATAAGGATGAGATGTACATAACTCAATTCTCAAACTCAAGGAGATTTGCTACCAAAAAACCCCACCAAAACAAAGCAAAGAAGCCCAACACCCAACAGAGCCAAACGCACGACAATTGAGCCAGTTCTCACTGTGCAGGGGTGCAAGACTCTCATCAATTAACATTCTCCTGAATTATGTCGACAAGAGAAAACGGCTATCTGAAGAGGTCAGCTGAGTTACATGAATCCCCTGCTTCAGCTGGGCGGCCCTCGAGATGGCAGAGTGCGGCCCATCCATGCCACCTCCGTCAGCAGGGTGGCCTGGGGGTTTCTACAGCAAGTCACGAGGAGGTCACCGGATCAGTCAGCTACACTGCTTATCCTCTGGTGCCAAGCACGTTTGCATCCTTCCCAGATCCCCAAGTCAGAGCTGAAGGGAACGGACGACCCAGAATGTGAGACTAAAGCAGGCCTCCCTCTACCGGGTGGCTGCTGGCTGCCTGCCCTCTTGCATGTGGAGGAAGCCTTCATGGACTGCTCCTTGTTTGCCCTCCTAACATTAGGAAGCCAAGCGATGAGCTGGGCTTGTCTTCTGAGCAGTGCGTGACAGGCTTTCTAGGAAGCCCGCTGGTGGAGGCCCACGTGACAGGATGGATGGGACCAGAGACACCCACCTGGCTGTCAACAGTGATTTGCACTCACTAAAGGGAAGTCTGAGGGGGTTTCTACCAGGCAGCCTTTCCAGCAGAAGACAAAAGGCAGTTCTGTGGGCAGTGAAAGATGGAGCCTAGTGACCCAGCGTATTCGGCCAAGTCTGTGCGAGGCGAAAGAGCTGGCAGGGTCTGCCTTGGACATACAACGCAATGTCACCCCTGGTCAGGCCAATGCCAGGGAAAGGTCCTGACTGTGGTCTCTGCCCAGAGCTGCGGTGCGAGTACTCCCACTGGGTTCCATTTCAAGCCAGAAGAGTTTGAATAGGCACTGCAAACCTCTGAACACCCCTCAAGAGCTGCCAGGCTGCCGGGGGCTGCCCTCACTGCTAGCTGCTCTGAAATCCAAGAACGAACTGTATTGGGTGCAGCCAGCCGAGACTCACCACTGCAAGCCTGGGGCCAGGCACAGGACCTGGGTGGGGCAGGTCAAGAGCCACGTGAGAAACTTTTAGAGGATCCTTCTGCGACCACCTGTCCAGCCACGACAGGGAGCCCGCGGTGCCATCTCCCACCCGGCTCCCATGGCAGCCCACGGGCCGAGGGTGCAGCTTCCCCCCTCAGCTGTGTGTGCACACTCCAAGGCTCCTGAAGCCACTTACCATGAAGGACCTGACCACAACATCTGGCATCTGGGGCAGCTGGTAGTGGAGCAGGGCAGTGGTGGCATGGTCTGTCACCTGAAAATGAAGGACAGTGGCTGGAGTCAGCAGTCAGAGATGGCCAGCGGGATGGACGCCTCCTTTTATAGGCACCAGCCCTGCTTTTGGATGTCTCTCAGAGAAAAGGACATCTGAAATAAAATCTTGAGTAGGAAAATTAGGTAGCAGAGTTGGGGGCAGAGAGGGGAGGAGGTGTGTGTAGGCAGAAAGGTCAGTCCCGGAGGGAAGCGGAGTACGGAACAGCCCTCCACAGAAAACCCGGACAGGCTGGAGCGCTAGGGGTGGGAAGGCAGTGGCCTGAGGCCAGTGGGGAGAAGGCAGGGCAGACCAGAGGGCGGACAGGCCTCCCTGCTCCCGACACGAGGATGCAGGCAAGGAGCCTGGCGGCCATGCTGAGACCATTCTCCCAGCAGCACGCAGGGTCTCCTCTTGCTCCCTTAGATTCTCCCTGTCTCCTAACTTGTAGCCACGTGGGCCTAGTGGTCAGGGAACTGCTCATTTCTGAGGACCCTTCCTCAGGCCTCATGGTGGCTACCTTCCCAGGTGTCTCCAGCACTTCGTGGGCCACACCCACATCTCCACTCCATGGGCCAGGAAACTGCCATAGCAGTTTCATGACCAGTGGACAGGGCACTGCTTCCTGACCTTGACTTAGCTATTCATCCTTTCTGCCACTCAGTCCTTTCCAAAAGACAAAGGGTCTGGTCTGCGATTCTCTGCAGGTCTGAAATGTGATGACAACATGAATCGCTAATGCCTGCTATCCATCAGCAAATTAATAGATTCTACTAATTTGATAGTTGTGTTCAAACTAATGGTTTATTTGATTGTCCTCATTAGGGATTCTTGGCATTATAAATGTTGTGGTTAAAACAAAACAAAACACAAGAAAACAAAAAACTCTAGACAAAAATCTTTGAATTTGAGAACAAAAATAAACACAGGTCCAAGGTGTTCATTACCAGCTGGCCTGAGCAGTAGTCGCGCACACCAGCAGGGGGCGCCAGGAACACTGTGCTGACCCCACTCAGTGGGCTGTGCGTGAGCCTGACACTGGTCCCCACACCCGTCAGAGAGGCTTCACCACTAGGTATGGGGACAGCCTCCACAGCTGGGCTTTCCAGGGCCCTGTCTTCAGCCTCGTGTGAACATAACCTCAGCTTCCCCAGGATAAAATGGGTGTGCAAGTGACACCCTCCAGTAGGCCCAGGAGGCTGGGAGGAGTGGCATGGGAGGGGCTCCTCCTGCCCAGCCGTGCCAACAGCCCCACCGGCTCTCCGGCCAACTGGCCTGCACCTGCCTCTTTCCCACCAGACTTTCCAGGGCAGCCTGGTAGCTGGTGAGCCCCGCTACGTGATCAGCTCTGTGAGCAGGAATCATCTGGTTCATGCTGCGACTATCAGGCCTGGAATATCACCAGGCAAACAGCAGGTGCTCAATACACATGTGTTGAGAAAAAAATGCCCACTGCCATAAACGTGGGGCTGGCTTTCCTGCAAAGGCAGCCGCAGCTCGTGTCCCGTGCTGTTGGGGAATTCTCACTTTCCAGCTGGGTGGAGCTTTCTCCCCCAAGGGCCAAGCCTGCTTTATTTTAAGCATTTTGACAGACAGCTTTCTAAAATGAGCAATGCTTTTTTTCTTTTTCTTTTTTTTTAACAGTCGCAATGATAACCTTGCAAAATGACTGATGGTGGCAGTCGGGTGAGGGGAAGAGCCGCATGAAGCTCGGCAAACAAGGCCCGTGGGCTTGAACCTGGGCTTCGTTCTTGCCCATCCAGCTCCCTGGCTAAGAAAGCCCACGAAGTACCCTGTGAGGTCCACGGACGTTCCCTGTACCTGCGTGTGCTGTCACAGAAAGGAACAGGGTTCCTGGAAGCTCTCTCCTGGCCTCCCCAGGGGTTTTCCAAGGCCCTGGCTGCAGCCTGCTCTAGTGTGCAGCGAGCCAGGCTGGGGTGCTCTGGGCAAGGCTCCTTTCCCACCCAGGGCACTGTCCACTTGCACCAACTCTGGGTGGCCCCCCGGGAGGGCACAGGGTTTGCTATACCCACAGCTGGAGCTGATGACCCAGAGGCACGGCGAAGGCAGGAAGCTTTGTTCAGCTGGGCTTCTTTCTTTTCACAGTTTTAACACAAATGATCAACATTTAGAATCTGCGAGCTTCACTTAACTGTGGTCTTTGGAATCTGGGGCCTCGACTCAAATGCCAACAAGAGCATGGCCCCAAGATGCCCTAACCCAGCCCTGCCCAGCCCTGCTGTCCCTGCGCCTCCCGCCTGGCTTCCCAAGTTCCGCTTGAGTGCATCTTCCCTGGGGTATAGACCTGTGTCCACTTCCTTTTCCTTTCCTCAGCTCACCTCTTACCTTGACCTTTCCAGCTGAACTTGAGCTGTCCAAGCCATCCATGAGATGAACCTAGTTTTGATCACCTCTAGGTGCTGTCCCCAGGCCAGGCTTGGTGCTCATCGCAGGGCCATCTCAAGCACTTTACAGACCTGCTCCCCGTGGCCTTGCTAAATGACCAGAGCCAAGGCTGTCCCTGGGGCCTCTTCCTACCACCACTCTCAGCAGCCTCAGAGCCCCCAGGTACATATCTTGTTCCTCCTGTGTCCTCTCCCCTGTTGCCACTGCACAGCCTAGGCTGCGTCTTTCCTATCAGGGTGACCAGAAGATCCCGAGGGCTCTTTCCAGTCCTTTCTCAGCAGCAAGCGCTGGGAGAAAGGGTGTGGGCTTGGGGCATGGACCCTGGTCCTGCCTCTTCAGAAGGCCATGTGGGTATGCAATGTCCTCTCATTTAGTGGTGGCTCCCCCTCCAGGAAAGTGGAGAGGCTGGGGCCAGCGTGAGGACCAGCACACGATGCGCAGGTGCTCGCCATCCAGCAGACATATGGTCACCCTCACACCACAACTGTCCCTGCCTCCCAGGGAACAGGAGGCCAAGGCTCCCTGACCCTGGAGCCCTGGGCCTGCTCCTGTACGTCTACCCTCGGGTCCCTGCCCACCCGCCTTGCCAGCCTCCCCTCCTGTCTAGCTCCTATTTCTTCACATCAGAACCCACAGAACTGGCTTTTTGTTGTTGGAGATTTTGGTTAGCATCAGTTCCCCTAACTTGACTGAACTCTGCCAAGTCCCCAACAAGAAGGTCTCAGAAGAGGTGGGTGAGCAAGGGCCTGACAAGGGTGGGGATGCAGGATGAGGGCAGTTGAGGCTTCCCTTTCCTGGCATGTGGGGACACTTTCCGGCTGCCCTTGCCACAAGGCTGGGCCACGTGGACAGTTCTAGTCAAGGCATCAGGAAGAGGAAGTGTGCATGCTACTTCTGCCTGGAGGCTGCGAAGGGCAAGCATGGGTTCTTCATGCCAGTTCTCCACGACAGTGTCACCAGATGGGGCAGGCCGCCTGCTGGTTGGGTGGCATGTGGCTTTCCTCCAGGCAGGCACTCTCGCCCCGAGAGAAAGCCCTCTGGAGCCTCGCCTCTTGTCTGGGGGATGAGCTGTGGCCAAGCAGCCCCCTGTGCAAGGTATTGCTCAGAATGTGGCACTTGGAGCGGGCAGGCTGGGTCACCTAGGAACGTGTTTGAAATATGCCCAAGAGCAGAAGCCTTCTCAGGCTTCTCAAGTAGTGAGCCTCGGGGGTTCTTACTAGGGACGCTGCGCGCACAAGAACAGCAAGAGACACACAGTATCTGGGGTCCTGCCAGCAAGCGGGGTTCATGAAGGAGGCCGCAAATGGCCGAGGCCTGGCATTTCCAACTGCCTTCAGGCGACACCCAGGCTGCTGGCTAAGGCCTGGCTTCGAGAGGCCAGGCTGGAGCACGTCCTGGGTCCTATTGGAAAATGGCTTCAAAGGAAGAGGCATTGGATTCTGGGACACAAAGAAGTTCCAAAGCAAGACAGTTTCTTTCTCAAGAATGGAAGTGAACAGGATCCCTCCAACCTCACAGTGGGTGCTGTGGAGTGTTAGTGACAAGATCTTGCATCCGAGTGGCCAGGTTATCCTTATTTCTGGAAGGTACATTTTAGGATCACAGGATAGTCTATCAACTGAGAAGAGCTACTCAGAATGAGAGCTTATAGGTACCAAGCTCTATCTGCCCCTAAAGTAACTCTTACAAGAATAGAGGGGGTGTAATTTTCCCCCCTGGATATTGGGGATGGACCCAGGGGTGCTCGACCACTGAGCTACACTTTAGTTCTTTTTATTATTTAAAAAAATTTTTTTTAAGATGAGGTCTGACTAAATTGCCAAGGTTGCCTCAAACTTGCGATCCTCCAGCCTCAGCCTTTGAGTAGCTGGGATCACGGGTGTGGCTCTGTAAGTCTTAGAGATCACGGAGGTTGGAAGATGTCCAGAGGTACCCAGTTGGCAAGGGGCAGTTGGCGTTTGCACACAGATCCTGCAAGACCTGAGCCCCACCCCTCCCATCTCCCACTGCAGGCTGGTGCCTAGCAGCATCTCACCATGTTCCAGTGAGGTCTCTGGAAAGCCTGAGTTACATGCAAGGTGCAGGCCGATATGCACAGGTGGCAGCTGTGCAGCAGGCTGCCCAAGAGCAGAACGAGCTGAGTGACCAGGGACACCCCCTCTAGGTACAGCCGGAGCTGCGTACTGAGGCTGTTTTGGCATCTGACTCCTGGGAGGGCATCCAACTGGTCTTTCTCTTACTGTTTGGCATTCTGGTCAAATCCAGTCTCCTTTTCAAAAGGCCTAGTATACAGTATTATCTTTTCTTGCCAAATGGTGGCAGTTTTTTTTTTTTCTAACACTGATGCATTTAGTTTCCCCAATTTCCCACCACCAATTACAGGAATATTTTAATGAGGGAAACAAGGCCAGCCGATGTGCTTTCTCCTCCCTTCCTCTTCCCTGGTGGCTCCCCTGCAGTGTCTGGATCCCGGAGGCTGAGCTCCCCAGCACCAGGCAAGGGCACCGGAGAGGCTTACCTATAACCATCTTCCTCTTGGTCAAAGCACTCTACCTTCAATATATTTTTGTTTTACACTTTTTGACAACAAAGTTGTTTTTGGCTCAACATTGAAGATATGGAAAAGACAAGCCTGAGGCAAAAAAAAAAATTGCTATTAACTAATTTAGTGGCAGCCCAGGTTTGGGTCCCATTGTGCTGTAAAGCTAATGAGATTCTGCGGGGAGATAAAAGCCACCTTGCTTTGCGAGGCGCCAGGGAAGGGCACTAATGCTACCAGGAGGGGGAGGGAGGATTCAGCTGCTAGTTGAGTGCTGGCTAGAAACAAAGCTTGTAAAAAGATCAAAGTGGACAGGGAGCCCTAGGAGAGGGAGGGAGGGAGAAGCCACCAGAACAATGAGCTGACAGGACAAGGTGGCGGGAAGGAGGGAAGAGCGGAACCTCATAGCCAGATGGAATGGCCATACCCTGCAGCCTGGTTTCCCGGCTCAGAGCTGAACTGTGGTGAGTTACTTGGGAAGGCACCATCTGCAGGGCCTGGCCACCAACCTGCATGGCTTTGTTGACTTTACTTTCTGTTCTCTCCTCCTGCACAGCCAGGCCTTGCCTCGCCCTCACCTCCAGGCACCAGAAAGGTCAGGCGCACTCCAAAGGAGGACAGCTGAACTTGGAGAAGGACCTCTTTCAAGAGTCCTTGAACCAGCTGCCAGTCAACGTGCTGGGGAAGGACTGACAGTCAAAACAGTCTCACCAAGTTCCTCTGCCATATTGTGTGCAAGGAGCGCTGACAGCCTCCCTCCCAGAGTTTGGGGATGGAGGGCTCGAGAGCTATTTTAGCTAAACCAACAACGGCACTGCCTGCAACACTGGTGACAGGCAGGTCGGTGACAGTGGGGCCTGGGCAAGGCTGGTGTATGCTGCACAGCCTGGT
The DNA here is from genome assembly GCF_021218885.2 of Marmota monax. Classification (NCBI taxonomy): domain Eukaryota; kingdom Metazoa; phylum Chordata; class Mammalia; order Rodentia; family Sciuridae; genus Marmota; species Marmota monax. The sequence continues at coordinate 23,452,551 of NW_026692912.1, forward strand.
GGGAGCCCAGCCTCGGGACCCCACCACAGGTCATGCAGGAGCTGGGTGACCTGGGGTGAGGATTAACTGTCAAGGGCGGGCCAGTGACTGACAAAGAGCAAGCAGCCACCAGATGTGAGCCATCACAGTTTCATCTCACTTAATCTCCACAAAATCTAACAACAGAGGGACTTGTAACTGCCATTTATAAGTGAGGGACAAAAGTTGCCAGGAGGTCAAGTGACTTGCCTGGGCCAAGGAGCTGTGAAGCCGCAGAGCAGGGACGGCCCAGGCGCGTGAGCTTGAGTGCCAGAGCGAAGCCCCAGGCCTGGCGGCTCCCACTGCAGGTCTTTGGGGTTGATGTGGGGCTTGGGGGTATCACATCCACGTCTTCTCCCCCGGGGGGAAGGAAACCCATCACTCTTAGGGGGGAGCTATGGCCGTAGTACAAGTCTCCCAAGTGAAGCCATGTTCTTGCCACTTGGACGAGGTTCCCTCCACTTCTCTGCTAGAAGCTTCTTCCTATCTTGCCCACTCTCAGGTGCAGAGCCCCCGAGGTCTGATGCAGACGCCAGTGGGCCCTCAAGATGACTCTGGATTGGACAAGGCTCTGCCTGAGTTATCAAGAGGGAAACTGGGCCAATAGGAGGTGGCAGCACCAGTCTAGTCTGTACCCTGATTCATCAAGGGAAATAAAAAGTGTAGCATAAAAGTGAAGTGGGTGAGGGGGCTGGGGAGACTGGACCTCAGTGATGACTTTGGGACAAGAGCCGCTCTTGGCTCCCCAACCCTCCACTCTGCGGCGGAGGGCCACATTCGTTTTGTTTACATTCCCTTATGGCCAACCCCAGCCCGGCTTTGTTCTTCTGCGTCAGTAAGGGAAGAACAAAGGGTGTGCTGGTGACACAGGTGACACAGGGAGGAGCAGGACAGGGAGGGGACTCTCAACAGACCTCAAGCCCCAGCTCTCCCTATGTTAAAAGAAGGATCCACTGAGCCCCTTGAAGGGGAGAGTTCCAAGGACCATGAGGCCCGTTGCCAGCCAGGGCAGGAGGTGACACACTCTGCAGCAAGACTCTGGCTCTGTTTCAGGGGTGGCCTTGTATTTTCTTCCCCACCTTTTTCCTCAGAATTTTCCAACTATGTTCAACATGGGGTGTTTGATTTAATTGAAAATGTACGATTCCTGCCTGGGCTTCTTAAACAGGGGTCCCTGTATTTCTCTAACCAGGGACCGTCTTCAGGGGCTCCTGAGCCTTGTAAGGTTGTGAGTCCCCCAAAGTCTAGTAGGAGGACCCAGGTGTGTTAACAAGTTTCACGAGGTGAGGCTGAGCAGGAACCACAGGCAAATGGACCACTGTGGGTACCAGCCTGCTTCCCATCACCAGGGACGGGCCTGGGGGTGGGCAGTGCCACGCCTGCGCTGACCTGAGCTGGACTAGCGGCTTCAGCAGTTCCTTGGTGCTCTTCCTAATGCAATGGACTGATGGCACCAGGCTGCATTATCTGCAGCACACAGCCCTGGAGCCCAAGGCCTCCCCTGCTCAGCTAGGAGAGTGGGGCCTCCCACTATTAAAAGTATTTCCCCGCACGATTAATACACGGGGAAAGTTAAATACCCAAATGCTCAGATGGTGCTTATTTAAAAGGGAAGCCTGGTGGAGACCCAGACTCTGGCTTCCCTCCAACCAATGCTGGCTTCTACACAATGTGAAGATAAAATTCTCTTAGACCTGAGTTAAGGTGGATAAGGCCACATGGTGGGACAGAGGGGACTGCAAGGACAGTGGGCTTCAATCCTGGATTAGTCACTGATTGCCTGGGAGATCTTGGCTTCATCATACTCCCGCTGGCCCTCAGAGAGCATGAGGCTGGGATCAGGGCCACATGGTCCTATAGGTCCCTCTAGTCCTTTAGTGGACACCACTGCAGGCCACTGCTGCCTCAGTCACACCCCATGGATGGCAGTCACCCTCCAGGCCCAAGAGCAGACCTGAGACAAGCTCTACCCTCAGCCCTGCCAGGGATGAAGGTGAAGCTCTCTGTTCTTTAAAAAGCACAGCAGAGGCCAGGCTCAGTGGCACACATCTGTAATCCCAGAGGTTCGGGAGGCTGAGACAGGAGGATCATGAGTTCAAAGCCAGCCTCAGCCACAGTGAGGTGCTAAACAACTCAGTGAGACCCTGTCTCTAAATAAAATACAAAATAGGGCTGGGGATGTGGCTCAGAGGTTGAGTGCCTGAGTTCAATCCCAGGTTCCCCACCGCCCCCCCCCAAAAAAAGAAAGTCCAGCAGATTCTGGGTGGCAGCAGAGGCACCAGGTCCCTGTCCCATTCTAGGCAGCCACCTGCTGTGCTGCCATCTTCACAAGGTCCTCAGTCTTGGGGTGGGTAGAGGAGCTTGGAGAGCGCTGTGCTCTGAGTTGGAAGCCGCCTCTAAGCTCCAGCTAACAGGCATCAGGATGAGCATGTGCTATCTGGATGCCCTCACTCTGTCCCCAACCCAAAGAGGTCAACTTTACTTTCACTGGGTAAAGATACTTTAACGTAACAGAGGACATTAGCCCAGGAGCCAGAGCTGGCCTGGAGTTTTCCAAAGACAGACGTAGCCTTAAGGAAAAGGGCCCAGGGAATCTCTGGCTTCTGGAGGCAAAGATGGCAGCGCAGCGTGTTAAGCACGTAGAGAGACTGCAGCCCCGGCCAGCAACACTGCTCCAGGATGTGCGCTGTCTTCTGGAAGAATACTTTAGACAATCCCAGAAGCACTCATGCCACAGAAAAGAGGTACAGTTATTGCAAAATCAGAATGTGACGACCTCAGCCCTGAAAGTGGTGCTGGAAGTGATGAGGAGAGCTACAGAAGGAAGCTCCCGAGGTGGGGACGAAAGCAGGGGACTCAGCTTTTATTATGCAGCCCTAGTCTCTCCTCTGAACCTGGATTTGTGTGCCACAGGCTCAGCAGGCCTGGGGGCCTGAAGGGGAAGCGTGGCAGCCTGGGGACTGGGGATTACTCAGGGAGATCAATATTCCTCTCTCTGCCTGATGAAGGAGCCATCTGCATGGGATCTGCAAGCCTTCTACCTATCACTGGGCAAAGCCGAGCTGCTCTAGGGCGGAACCAGCATACTGTCCGGTCAGAAAGGAGAGGTGGAAACAGCCCCAGCTGCTCCACTGTTCCCCAGAACCTTGCTCACACCTGAGAACAAGCTGTGTCTGAGAAGGGAGCCCACATGTATAAAGTGCTTAAAACAGAGTCTGGCACAAACCAGGGCCTCCATAAACGAGCCTTCATTTGGTCTGGGAATGCCAGTCCTGCCTTCCTCTGTACTCCAGTCAAGATGACGCTGCTGCCTGGAAGGGAGGCCCAGACTCCCCGGGTCCCTGAGGGTAGACTGGTGGCAGACTGCCTCCAGTCATGGCATGTAAGGCCCCAAGGACCTGGATTCCAGCCTTGTCTCCCATCTCTTCCACCTGACATCCTGGCTGTGGCAGCTCCCTCGGCGCCATCTGTCCCTGCAGCTGAACTCAGGCCGCCCCTCTGTCTGGAACGCTCTTATCCAGTTAAGCCCTTACCTTCTCAGGGCTCGGCCCAGGGTGCTTCCCTAGCCTGTTCCATCCCCTGAGCTGGGGAAACCCTGGCCTGTACTTCTAGCGCAACCCTCAGGATACCCTGGCCAGTTCCTGGTCAGACCCGAGACCAGACTTCCCCACCCCAACACTGCCTACCTGCCACGTTTCTGTCTTCTCAGGCTCAGCTCGGAGTTTTGGAGAGCACCTTTGGGGAGTGGCTCTGTACTGGGTCCCAATTACCCAGGAGAACTCTGATGAGGAGAAGAGGTATTTATTTTTTATTTTTAGCCAGTAAGGGTCCAGGAAGGGGAGCAAGGGCATGGGAGGAGAAGAGGGCACAGAGTACTGCGGGGGAGGAGGGCCTGTGGTGGAGCTCTCCAGGGTCCTGACCGCCTTCCACTTCTGCTCAAGGCCTCGCGCAGAGCTGAGGGGGGATACACATGAAGGGTCCTTGACATTTCTCAGGATTAAGGAATTAAGACTTTTCATTTAGATAAAAAGAAAAAAGTTCGATGCTTTCCAAATGGCAAAATGCCAGAATGTCGCTGGCTGCCAGGAAAGTCCTGGCCCAGAGACACCTGCATTGTTCCGCGCACGCTCGGCACAGGGCATTATTTCTCCAGGAATGCCGTGCAGTGAGAGAAACAGCCAAAGGCTTCTGGGCTCCTGAGAATATCCAGACAGCACCACCTACTTCCCACCAGATCTCAGGCAATGGCAGGAGGAAGAACAAAGACTGCACGTGCCTCCCCTGCCCTGCTTCGCCAGCAGAACAAGCCTTCAGGGCAGGATACATCCATCTCAGGTGTTTCTGGGGGTCAGTGGAGGGGCCCAAGCCCTCTCAGCACATTAGACACGGACCCAGGTGTGTGTGGCTGAAATTCCAGGATCTTACTCCCTCTTTAGCTGCCTCTGTGTCCAGGGGAAGAGAAACTAGGAGTGGAGCAAAGGAAAGATGGCTTTGGTGGGATCAAGTGGCTTTGTTAGGGCAGGTCAGTGTTTGGTCTGGTTTACGTAAACACCTGACTTAAAATGGGCCATGTGCATAGATGGCTGCAGATTCTGAGTTCCAGTACTCCCTGCTCCTGTGGCAATGCAGCAGCCACCATGTTACTGAGCACCTGCTATGGACAACCCAGTACCAAGCACTTCGCCAGCACTATCACAGTAAATCGTCACAACATGTACCCCCAAAAGTGGGTATGACAATTTCTCCCTTTTTATGGAGGAAGGACCTGAAGCTGGGAGAGGCTGAATGGTTCATGACAGAACTGGATGCAAATCTAGAGTCCATGCTCTGAGCCGTGGTTTCCACTGTGAAGAGATGGGCAGAGGTGGCAGCAAAGACACAAGGAGAAGCAGTAGAGGAGGTGAGAAGCCTGTGGGCAAAATCCCAGCCAAAGGGCACCGAGGGGATGGGGAACTTCTGCAGGAGAGGAGGGCCACTGGCTACAGGCAGTTCTGAGAAGCTGAGCAGGACAGGGACTATGCTGTTAGGTCACCTTGTAAGCCCTAGAGAAACAGCCAACTCAGCCTCACACCAAGGGTAAGCGGTGGAGCCAGGACCTGGTCACCTGTAGATGGCTCCTGGCCACTGTGCTGTAAGATCTCTCTCAGGGACAATCTCCATGTGGAGCACACAGGAAAGTCAGGCTTGGAATGGGATCAGCTCAGCTGGGCAGCCTGTGCTCAGGGTTCCAGACTGCTCGGCTGAGGGATGGAGGCTGGCCGGAGTAGGGGTCTTCTCAGACGAAGCTGTCAGTCCAGCTGGTGTCCTGTGCATCCTGTGTAGTCCCGCGGGAGGAAGCCACCGAGCTGACAGGTGACTATCCTGTGATCCCTCTGATGGCAAGAAGCACAGGCCATGTCTAGGGCAACTCAGGGTCCCTGAGAACATCAGCAGGCCAGGCCGGGACTGCCTGGTTCCCTTTCTACTACCACGCAGAAGAGACTGTGGGTACCTCAGCCATGGTCACACTCAGCAGTGGCCGAGGGAGCCTTGGAGGGAAAGTTCTGGGGGATCCCAAGAGGGAAACAAATGATCAAGTGTGACCTGGGTTTAGATGCTATATGTCCAGACCCTTCAGAGAGAAGGTGGTAGCACAGGCTTTCTAGCAGGTAGGTGCCTGAGGGCCCCTCCTTGCTGCCCTCGGCTCCCAGGTCCCCGGACTGAGGCATATACTTATCTGGCCTGTCAGTGCAGGCCAGCTGTCATCAGCTGCACAAAGGGTGGCCCTCGGGGATGACCCTGGGACCACCCGACCTCTCCTTCCCTGAAACTGGTCAATATCCAACTACTGGTGCACGCCTTCCTCCTGCATGTCACTCGTCAGAGTCCACAGACGGGAATCCACTGCCTACATTAAGCTGCCCCCTTACCCTCCCATCTGTGAAATTTGTCCCCTAGCTCTGTCTGTTTGAGACACACTCATGAGGCAGCAAAAGAATGCACAGACGCAAAATGAAAATGACCCCACGCTCCATCTTTAAAACATCAGCTCTCTTCACTGGAAGACGCTGATCACAGCACTCAAGAGACACAGGCACGGGACAGTCAGAGGCACACAACCTGGCAAGAGCAGACACCCTCTGCCAACTTCTGGGTGGTCGCCGGCAGTGGGCACTCTAGGTGTGGGAGTCTCCTACACAGGGCCCTGGGAAGATGCAGACCAATATGGCCTGAGGTCTTGGGAATTTCAGCTCTGGACTCTCTCAGGTCTTTCACGAGTTTCCTGAGCGTCTGGGTGGTGTGAGGTGCTACAGCAGATGTGCTCAGGTAACATGGGTTACCCAGCCCAGCTGGTGAGGGCTCCGTTCTCCAGGAAGGCTCCTGTGCTTCAGGACTTCAATTAGCCTAGGTTGCAGGGGCAGATCCTCAACACACCCAAAATAATACTAGGGATTCCACTAACATTTCAGAGGACTGGGTCTTAGAGAGCTCACTCAGTTCCTTCTATTGAAAAGCACCCAGTGACCGCTCAGTAAACATCCTGGATAAAGCCTGTCCCCAGACAGGGCCTGGTCTTTCACAGGGCCCACATGAACTGGGCATCATCATGCTAAGTGAAATAAGCCAATCCCCAAAACCAAAGGCCAAATGTTCTCTCTGAAATACGAATGCTAACATACAGTGGGGGCGGGCGAAAAGAATAGAAGTCCAGTGGATTAGATGAAGGGGAATGGCGGGAAGGTGGGGAGATGGGAATGGGAAAGACAGTAAAATGAACCAGACATCACTTTCCTGCATTCACACATGCACACAGGACGAGTGCAGCTCCACGCCCTGTGCAACCACAGAACAGGAAGTTATGCTCCTGTATGAGTGTATGTCAAAACACACGCCACTGTCGTGTGTAAGTGAAAAGAACAAAGAAAAAAATGGACGCATGAACAAACACAGGGGTGAAGGAGTGGCAGCACCCTGCTGGACAGTCCACCTGTCCACAGCCAGTCCTGACAGAGCAGGCCCAAGCAGGCTACTCTCCCCTCTGTTGTGGGCAGAATGACTGTGGCGCAAGTGCTGGAGCTCTGTGGCCATAGCTGCTCTGCCCTTTACCTGAGCGGCTCTGACCCTCTCCCAGCCCTCCACCTGCCGCCAAGATTAACGCAGTGAGAAGCTGCAGGCTGGCTCCCGCTCCTGAGTTGCTGGAGGGAAGTGCACACTGTTGTGAAATGAGGGGGTTAAAGATCAAAACAGTGCCTGCCCCTGCAGAGTTTAAATGTCAGAAAAATACTAACACGCTTGAAACCTTTCCCGGCCTTTGTGATTCTGCCCTTTCAGAGGGTCCCCTTATTTCCAAGTCCCATTCTCTGAATCTACTCTGCTGGAGACTTGCTGGCTATGAAAAGCTGCTTCACCCCAGGATGAAGCGCAAGAAGCCTCTGGGGGAGCGCAGCGAATGGCAGGCACCTGTCAGCAGCCGCAGCCCCACAGCAAGCTGTCTCCAGCCTGCGGCCACTTCCTCACTCAGGTACAGGATCTAACGAGCACGACAGAAAGGGCTCGCTGACAGTCAACGTCTGCAGACAAAAGGAGGCCAAAGTCTGCTTCCCATGGTGGAATTTGCTATAGAACCTCAGGTCTGTGGCTTTAACTAGGGAGCAGGCATGGGCCCCAGGAGAATCTGACAGGGGTGTGCTTCTATTGTCTAGCCTCTGATGCCATTTTTCAGAAGTGAAAAGTTTTGGCTCTGCAAGGTAGTTCCCTCCACCGCCCCTCCTGGATCACAGGGAGGAGACGACCTCTGAGGGCTTCCTGCCTTCCTAGCAGGTTCTAGTGGCCATGCTGCTACTGTCCAGCAGGAACATTTCCCCTCCAGTAAATACAGCCATGTGATGACTGCCTGAGAGGTGCAACCTTGGGGCTCTACCCCAGGCCAGCTGTGTGGAGAGGGTGGTGGGGAAAAGAGTCCCCCTCTCAGAAGAGGGCACAGCTGTGCATCTACCACTGTCAGGACATTTAGGCACCGTCTTCTGCCTGAGACACCCCCTTACTGAAGACCCAGAGCCTCCTGTGCACGTCACACCACCTCCTGATGCATGGATCCAGACGATGCTGGTAACAAGGTCCACCCCGGCCAGTCTACATGGCTGGGTGCAAGCAGGCCAGTTAGGGGCGAAAGGGAACGTTTACCTCCATGCTCTTGAACAAGGTCTTTCAGGAAAATGCTATAAGCAGCATCAATCAGTACACCCCAGATTTAAGTGGGTGGACAGGAAGAAAATAGAATTCTGAGAAATAGCTGGTCCTAAAAAGCAAAGTTTAGAACACTGCTGCCTGATCCTTCTATTTTGGCATTTTGAGTTTGAGATGCTAACCATCACCCACAGGCTGCTCAGGCTTCAGAGTCTGCCGCAGACGAAACAGCCCCAGCTCTGTTTAGTGCCAGGCCTGACTGGGGCACAGGAAGTGCCACCATCTGACTGGGCTGACCTCACCTTGGCTGAGGTGAACACAGTGAAACCAGCATAGTGCACCCCAGCTCCCAGGAAGGGACCCTGACTGCCTGTTCTGCATGATCACTCCACCACTACCTTCTGCAAGCAAGGAGCGTGAACTTTCCGACAAGGTGCCAAACTGCTCATGTGGTGGGAACCAGTTGGAAGCTTTTTTGAGAAAGGATTTAATCTAATTCTGTGCTGTATTATTTTCTAATACATTGCTTCATCTGGCAGCGATCAGGCAATGCTCTGATAGGAAGAGATGAGGATTCTTCCATCTACTAATTCCCTTTTATCTTTTTGGTACCAGGGATTGAACCCCGGGGTGCTTAACCACTGAGCCACATCCCCAGCCTTTTTCATTTATTTGTTTTGAGACAGGGTCTTTCTAAGTTGCTTAGAAACTTGCTAAGTCACTGAGGCTGGCCTTGAACTTGCAATCCCATTAGCCTCCCAGGTTGCTGAGATCACAGATGTGCATTGCCATGCCCAGCTCCATCTACTAATTCTTAACTGCTGGAAGGAAAAAAAAAATACTTCAGTGTTATCCGCCTTTAGTTCTAACCAGATGGCACTGTCACCTGCCCCGAGTTGTGATTCTTTAATCTAGTACAGGTCATATTGGAGGTCAAGTCCATTTAGTTAAACACAGGGGAAGGCAGAGATGACAGGGGAATCTCAGGAGACTCTGTGCCCTCCCCAGCTGATACACAGTCCCCAACCATACTGCTTCAAACATAGCATCAACTACAGGGAAGGAACTGCGGGTGCTCTTAACCCTCTCTAACTAGACTGATATTAATCCTAAACACTGCTTCTGTGTGTGTTTGGAGTTTTTAATAAATGCAAAGAACCCCCCGCAGGTCATTTTCAGGAGAGGCAGGATAAAGATGCAGCATTGTCTCTTTAAATCTATGCATCACCAAATCTACGTTGCACACACTTCCCAATTCCCTACTAAACTTTCTGCCTATATTCAAAAACACTTAATTTTACCAGAAATTGTGTGGGAGGGATAGCTATGCAAAGGCCAGAACTGCAAAGCCCCCACTGCCATAAAGGGCTTTGGAATGGAAATGGGACCAATGTTAAAGTCCAGGGTCTGGGCTGCAGGGCTCCTGCCTGGTGAAGGACAGGGCTTTTGTGGAGCTGGGAGAAGGTAACTCATTGCCACCTCACAGAGGACACAAAGATAAGAACCAGGCTAAAGGAAAAAGCAGCGGTTGTAAATGTCCCTCACCGTTCCAGCAAAACAAGATGCCAATGATGAGCTGCATTCTCTCTCTAGAATGCTTTCAGCCAAGAGCCAGGGGCAAAGCCTGGCGAGCCAGCACACAAAGCTAGCGCTTAAGGCCGAGATGTTCTGCACGATGTCCAAGTGACCGCTCTAGGTGTGGCGACTCAGATAAGGATGCCAAGATCACAAATGCTATCCTGGCACTAAAGCCTAGGCATGAGCTCCCTGCAGGGCAAGGCAGTGGCTTTCTCAGTGACTCTCTCTTGACTTGGGAGCACTGTATTTGTAAGGAGGTGTAAATGACACCAACGGGGGCCCAGCCCCCTCCTCTGCTCGCTGTTGCTAACATCTTCCACTGTGAAGGGACCAGCATTGGACACTCGCTAGCAACGCACTCCAGCCCGCGCACCTGCTGTTGACAGATCTAATCAAGAACGTCTCACGGCACTTAGTTGGGGTAAGTTCTTGAATTCTGGCTGCTCACACGTATAGGCTCCCTAAAGGTGTGCTTTCCAGCCCCAGGCTGCTTCTCCACTCCTGGCCCAGGTCTTCTGCCCCTTATCATGGCAAATGAGTCAGGGGTCAAGGTGAGCTGCCATGAAGGAAGCACCACAGGAAGCCCTCCCTGCGCGTGGAGGTTCTCTGGGAAGATGAAATGTGGAGCTGGGGACTGGGGTTTCTCTCGTCCCTCTTTGTTGGGGATAACATTCACTTACACCTTCCACGAGGAAGCCCAATGCCTGACTAAGCTACCAGCAGAGTGTGAAATGGGGGTGAAGCCTCCCCCAGCCCACCCCCAGGCACCTGGAACTCTTTGAGAAATGAGTTGCAAAATGGAAATGACCTTGGAGCAACTCAAAAGCCCCTGATTTTTAAAGTATGTATGTGTATGTATGTATATGTGTGTGTGTGTGTGTGTGTGTGTATATATATATATATATATATATATATTTATATTAGTTATAGGTGGACACAATACCTTTGTTTTATTTTTATGTGGTCCTGAGGATCAAACTCAGTGCCTCATGCATGCCAGGTGAGCACTCTACCACTGAGCCCCAGCCCCGGCCCCCAAAGCCCCTGATTTTTAAGGTGTAAGTTACATATAATAAAACCTACCCACAGCAGGTGTGCAGTTCTGAGTTCTGACACATGCACACCTGTGTTATCTCGACCATGGCTGTAAAAGAGCATTTCCACTGCCCCAGCACCTTCCCTCGTACCCCTCTGGGGATTTCCATCCTGAGGTCTTGCTTCCTTGGCATGCCATGTGGATGGAAGTGCGCGGTGAGCAGCTTTGACTGGCTCCTTAAACTTCTTCCACAGCCTCTGGTTGGAGACCAATGCTTACTCCCCATGCCCTCGTGTTTTGCTAACACATCCTGAAGGAGAAGCAGAAAGTAAGACTTACCTTCTGGAATACTTGATAGTTGGATTTCGACCATATATCCAACTGGGGAAAGAAAAAAATCATTAGCAATGATTTCAGAATTCTAGCCTTTAAGAAATGATACCGTAACTACTGTTATCCTTACTAAACTTGAAAAAGTAAAACATTCAGATTACAGAATAGGATCTGGGGTTGAAGATCTTAAATGTTCTGCTTAAATTTCCTCTCTATCAATCTGTAGGTGACTTCAGAAAAACAAATGAAGGGATGAATACAGGGAAGGCAAATGGAGGAACACAGGCAATCAAGCACTTGCTCAAACCCTGACTCCCACTGCGGTTCTTGCACCTCATGTGCCTCAGGATCTTGGCACCTGTTGAGCTCGTTGCTGGACTCTTTTCCACAAGCTCTCCCATGGCTTCTCCTATAAGTCCTGCAGCTCTATGTCACCTTATCAGAGAGGCATTTATCAGTTACCTATCAAAATATCATTCCCAGTATCTGCCATCTTGATTCTCTACACCCTTTCAAAAATTTAAATGTATAGCACTTGAAACTGCCCGAGGTGCTATCATTTCTTTGTGTATTTACTATCTGATTTGCTCAGAGAAATATAAGCTCAGCGATGGCAGGAGGCCTTTCTTCCTCCCCATATCCGAAGCACACTGTGGGCGTCAGTAGGTCTTTGCTGGGTGGAGGAAAACTAGTAGGATCCAGCTACCGAGCACCTGACCCACGGCAGGCCCCCACCAGACCCTCCACATGGGTTCATTTAATCCCCAGAATGAGCGGATGTGGCTGATTCCATTAGCAGCCTCACTCTCCAGGTAAGGAGTCCGGGTCCAGAGCTGTCCAACAGCCAAGGTTACCTGGACAGGCTTCCTACAGAGAGCCTCACCTGGTGGTGTTTAAACCTGGTTGGGGTCAGAACCTCTAGGTAGGATTTAAAAATAGGTGCAGATTCCTGGCTCCCTCCCCTGGAGTGCTCTCCTTTTGTTATCTGTCTTTTCAGCGGTGTTCCAGGTAAACTTTGATGCCGATGGGCTGGGAAATCCCTGTGGTTTACCCTAGCCAAACACAGTTTGCATAATGAAGCAGACCTGTGCCTTCGCCCTATTTCAAGAGCAGTAAAGTATTGCAAACCCCAAATCACCCCAGTACAGAGCTGGAGACAGCCCAAGGATCACGATTAAAGAAGTTCTCAGCGAGTCCCAGAAGTGCTGGAAAGTTGGCTTTAATATCCGAGGTCAAGAGCTGAGCAAACTGAAATGCCGGAGGATGGGTCTCTTGGAACCTGCCTTTGGGGTTGGCCAGTGGTCAAGCAGGAGTCCGAGACGGGGCTGTTTGGGCCTGAATGTCACGCTGTTGATTTGGAGCCACCAGGAGAATGAGAAGCAAGTCATAGGGGAGACTCCTCTAAGAGGACAGGAAGTGGAATGGCTGCATTTGACCTGGCTTCTATTTTGAGGAAATACACCAGCTTGGCTTTCTAAAAAAAGTCCTTGAAAATTAAAAGTTGGGCTGTGACCAGGCACTCATCCAATTCTCCAGGGTTTTCCTGCTCACATTTGGTCTCCTGTCACCCTCACTGTGGTGAACACTCTGCAGGAGAGAAGGCTAAGACGGTTCCCAGCTCTGCAGGCCCCTGCTGGGGTGGAGGAGGTCAGCTGGCCAACCCCAGCGCCCTTGCAGAAGAGGCTGATGGCACGTTCCTGCCCTCCACTTGGAAACACACTGCAATCCCTCCTTGAGCAGGTCCCAGGGCTGCACCATGTCCCTCCTGGTCTTCACAAGAGCCCCCGGTCCACTCCCTCCCTCCACTCCTGCTAAATCGCTTCCTAGAAAGGCCATGTGGCCAGTCTGCAGTCATAGCCAGCCTTGCCCTCAACCAACGGATGAGGAAGAGTCTAAAAAACTCCAGGCGCTCGAGTTTTAATTTGACAGGTTAACAATTTATAGGGGAAAAGTGACAAAGATAACTCTGAAGGAAACCTCAAAAGAAATAGGTAAAATTAATTCCCCACATTATCAATTCTTTTAAAGTATACCATTGGGCAGCTGGTCACAGAGGGGAAACAAAGCCAGGTTCCTGCTACTTTCTCAGTATAGCAGTTTGGCCTAAGGTTTAACAAATGCGGCACTTAAAGATTCTTCAGAACTGCAGGGTGAATATGAATGGCTTTTTGCATCTTTTAGTTCTACCCAAATCACTGCCAAGATGACAGGGAGATGCCAAAGATTCTAAATCTACATTTTAGGAAGAGCAGCATCAATGTCTGCACTTGGGACTAACTAGTTCTCCTTATAGCTCAAGCCCACAGCTGCTGCTTCTGAAGCCCTCTACCATTCACCCTTCCTGCCTCGTCATGCCCCGCGGAAGCAGAAGACAAACGCAGAGCCAGAAGAGGAATCTGCACAAACTAAAGAGTATCAGTGTTTGCTTAAACACAAAATTGTCTTAAAACACCTTCAGTATCTTCAAAATGTTTTAATGAAAACATCATCTATGAAGAAATATGCAAAGGTTTAATTAGGAGCGGGCTCTGCAGCTCATTGTGGATTCTCAGAACACTCCTAGCTTATTCAAAGCGAGGGTGCTGCTCTTTTTCAAAGGAGGTTTAAATATATTATTCAGGACCCTAGGGACAGCTCTACCATCTGGGAGCCAGGGGCCTTGGACAATGTGGTCCCTTCACCTGGTGCACACAGCTGAGAGGGGTGGATAACAATGGGCTCCCTCTTTTGCAGGACCACACGGCAGGTGGTCTGTACTTGATTTTCCGCTAGATTTATGCCAAAGAAAGCCATTTAAATGAGTGTGCTGGAGTCAATGCCACCTCTCCTCAGGGCCAGGAAGATCTCAGAAATTCATCCAGGGAGCTACGCCATAGCTGCGTGAATATTTATTAGCTCCAGCTTACCCACTGCAAGGGCGGGTATGGCTACCCGTTTTTTTGCTGGCTGCAATATTCAGAAAAGGAGCATTGTGAGGCTGCACGCCTCCAGCCTGATGAACTAAAAATGACTCTGAACCACGGTGTCAGGGTAAGAAGGTGAGCTCCCTGGGTTTGCTGGCAAGCATTTGAAAGACCTTGTGGTGACCGCTGGCCAAGTCTGCAGTCCTATGAGCAGCATCCTGGCCTCGGGGGAGGGGAAGACGTGTCTTAGGGTGGGAATAGGGTCTATTTTCACCTCTCCCAAGGATGACCAAAAACTTCAGCACAGACACATCTGCTCTCAGGAGGTGTCCTAAGGCCTCTCTATACAGGGGCAACTAGTGAAAACAGTGACCAAAAAGAACAATCAGCATGACTTGCCATCACTGGCACATCACTTTAACTTCCATGATAACCACTGTCTCCTCTGTCACAACCGGTGAGCCCAGGCATGGCTGGCTGAGGAGTCTTATGGCCTGTACTTTACCTGTCCTCCCAGCACGAGGTTGATAAGATCATTTGCAACTCACAGCCGAGGAAACTGAGGCCCAGAGAGGTTAAACAAGTTGTCCAATGCCACATAGCTGCTGTGTGGAGGAGTCTGGAAGCAGGTGAGTCTAGAGGCCCCTTTCCCTGGGGGCGGAGGCTGCCCTTAAGCTTGACTTCAGATGGGCCACCAACTTGGAAGCCCCCACGCTGATGCCTGCACAGCTCTTCTGGGGGCACTCTCCTGCAGAGTTCAACAGTGCAAATCTGCTTCGAGGCCTGCTGCCATGGTAATCATCGCCACTAAAATTCATTTAGCAGTATCTGAAATTCTGGCAGCTTCTCAGAAAGTTATCAATTCTTTATTTCATTTTGAAAAGCAATGCATACAATGAATTTTAGATGATCTAAAATGGACATTTCAAAACAGAACTTACGAGCCACAGGGGTTTCAACTTTTAAAGCCTTTATTTAGGAGCTCTGTCTTGCAAGGTCAACAGGTGACTAGACCCGTCAGTTTGGGTGAATGTGACACCTGAGTGACAGGGATAGATTTCTCCATGGCTTCTCAAGTTTTCAAAACCGTGCAAACTTCATGTGCTCATCCCCTTAAGCCTGCCCGCCCTCCCTGGAGAAGGAAGAGGAAGTCTGGGGAGGAACGCGGTGTTGCAGGTCTATTATTCTTCAGCTTTTCACTTTCAATCAGGACACGCATTTGTTACTAAAAAAACTGCTGAAAGCACAATTTCAGGGCCCCCTCTGCCTGGGAATTAAACCGGATTCCCCTCTCCTGGCTTTCACCCTTCTCCCTAGAAGTAACAAGAGGCCATTTTTCTGAAGGTCGTCTGAACAATTTCAAAGGCTATAACAAATCAAAATGTTCCCTGCATCTAATATCAAACGGGGCTGATGCCAACACTTATTAGAGAAATCAGATTCCAGCTTCCCCAACCCCCTCCACCCAAACACACACACACACCCAACTTTGAAGTGAAAGAATGCGGGATCAGAAATTACCCTGGAGACAGCTCTGGCTGTCTTTGAAGGTTTCCTTTGATACCACCATTTCTTCTCCTCTCTTAGGCTTGCAGGCTAAAAGCTGCCTTTTTTTATTGATATGGGGTAATTAATGAAGCTATAGCATTAACATAACCTAAATCCCCTAATAAGACAAATCCAACTGAGACACTTAAATTTTTTTCAGTGAAGCCTGATGGCTTAGGATCGGGACAATGGCCAGGTGTTGCTCTAGATCCCGCCTTTTGACATGCTGAGTCAAGGCCACGGCTCTGACTCCCAGATGGCAGTGAAGAGCGGTGGGCGAGTCGGAGCAGCATTTGTGTTTTCTATTAGAGCCATCAGGCTACTGGTGTTCGGTATCAAAACACGCATTACAGGTGAAGAGACAGGGCGTCAGGGTGGTGGCTGTTCTGCAGAGGGCAAAGCAGAGTCTTGCTGGGACAGGTTCTGCAGGCGAAAAGCCCTGCTGGGTCTGCAACCTGGGGGTGGCGAGGAGCACTCCCATAGTAAGGGGGATAATGAAACCATTTAGAAAGTGCCAGCTGCGTGGTGGGCAGAGGCAGAGGCGAGCCCTCTGAGCTTCATCCAGAGCCCTAAGGCTGTTTCTGGGAGATTACAACAAAACACTGCCACCCCCCAGCCACTTCCGCACCAACTCAGCCAATGCAGGGCTGCACCTTTGCAATAACAAAACTCAAGTGACGATTTGTTCTTGTAGGCCACACCTTAGGTTCCAATGGTGCCTTCCAAATGTTACATTGCATTTGAAATGTGCAAGACACTTCAACACGCAAGTGCATACTCCACGCAGGCGGCTTCCCCGTGCCTCCCACATGTGCTCAGGCTGCTGCTGTGTTCCAAGCACTGAGGATTACCCTAGG
The DNA here is from genome assembly GCF_021218885.2 of Marmota monax. NCBI lineage: Eukaryota > Metazoa > Chordata > Mammalia > Rodentia > Sciuridae > Marmota > Marmota monax. The sequence goes on from NW_026692912.1 coordinate 23,468,990, forward strand.
GACACAGCAGAGTCACAGGACAGGGTCTATGCCCTTGGGAGCTCCAGCTCAATGCAAGTTTGAGACCTGGCTCTGCGAGGCTGTGGGCACAGGGATCCACCCCCCTACAGCCCATTCCTTCACCTGCGAGACGAGACAGCTGGGGAGCCTACAGCCAGGCAGGCAATGTCTGAACGGTCACGCCACCAGACAAGACATGCTACTGTCACCGGCATTTCTATTAGTTGCAAGAGGGACAGGTAAGCAAGCACACCATACTAATTAATTCTAGAACTGGCAAACAGGTGCTCAAGACTCTGATGTGACCCCTCTGTGCCGGGAGTGGAGGTGCACCCAGCTCTGCCACCTCCGGAGCCCATGCTCATGAGCACATGTCACCATAACAGGCCCCTAGGACAATGGGACAGATAAGACGACTGTGTTAGGCAAGTGTAAAGGGGAGAGAAGGGCCTCGTCAGGTGGACCACAGGGGCAGCCATCCCAGGGAAAGGCGGGCTGGAGCGGGGCATGTCCTGGAGTCCTGGGCAGCCCGAAGCCGGGGAGTGAGATGGGATGGTGTAGACAGCAGCAGAGGAGGCGGAGAAAGCCAAGTCACCAGTGCGCACCCTGAGGAGGAGATGGGGTTTAGTCTGCAAGTGGAGTTCTCAGAAGTGTGTTCTGAAAAATGCCAGTGTCACAATATGCTCTAAGAATAAAGGGTGGAGGAAGGAGCTCGGTGACCCAGTAAGATAGAAACATCTTGCGCACAGTGAGCTCCCTTCCAGACAAGGCACATAGCGCTCACGGCCCTGGGATCTCTGCAGTCTGCAGCTCAGTGGGGGAGCACATGCTGAACACATGAGGCCCGGGGTTCCATCCCCAGCACCCCAAACAAAAAACAGGACCAACTTTCCCTAACAGGTGTTTCTCAAGCTTGTTTGACTGTGGACTGCTCTGAGCCCAGCGCCCACTGCCATCCTGCTTTCTTACTTTGGGGAGGGCTGTTCCAAGCAGCAGGGGAGGGTAAAAAGCAAGAGAGTCACCTGTGAGGATGTGTATTTTAGGGAGGCGGCCCCGAAAGCCAAGGGCAGGACAAACTGGGAGGGAAGGGAGACCAGAGATGGGACTCCAGGCAGGGAGAGCAGGTGTTCAGCTCAGAGATAATGAGCACTGAAGCAGAGCGCATGCATGGGCGAGTACCAGCTGACAGATCAGCCGTGGGGGATGAAGGAAGCAAAGTTCCAGCAGTCAGGAGGTGATGTGGTGACCAACATCAGAAGAGGAGGGAAGTGAGTGTAGGGAGACATACGATGAGCCTGGGTCTGGCCTGGTGGGATCTGAGGGTCAGGGAGAGGAGGTCTGAACGAGTGATCCATGTTTGGACCACAGTGGCCAAGGGGAGGGGGTGGGAGACCCTGGGGAGCCCAAGGTCAAGGAGATGGGCGAGAAGAAGTATCTGCGGTGTGGGAAGAGGGCATCGGAGAAGTTTTAGAGGTGTACATAAGAGAGGGCTGTCCAATGCTCATGCTTAAGTGCAGAATAAAAGGAACCCTAGCCATCGTCTACCCGGCACTGACCAAGCAGCAGAGGCTAAGTGCTGGTTGTATGTTGTTTTGGACACTCTCAGTATAGGGCACTTAAATCAATGAAAGGTTGAGGGTATCAGGCAAAGCAGGTAAAATCCAGTCCTCCTCTGCGCTCGAGTATGCCTCACTGGCATCATGACTTGGTGACTGATGAGAATGGTCCTGATTATAGTTGACCCTTCTTCCCAGTTCACCTGTAAGTCAGACCAGGTGTGACTACACGTCATCAACCTTGGAGAGACCCAAGGAACCTCTAAGTGGCCAGGTCCCACTGCAGGGTATGCACTGACCTGGAGAGGCGTCAGTTGTGGACAGTGCATGGACTTCCTTCTGGAGCTGCTGCCAGAGTTTAGAGCCATTCGCAGGCCACACCTGCCTGACTGCTCACCCCCGCCTCCATGTTTCCTCCAAGGACAGTTTGATTTTTCCCAAAGAAAAACGGAAATCTCCCCTCAATGAATGACCTGCTCTAGTGCAGAGACTGACGAGAGCTAGAGGACGAGTGACTCTCCACATGGCCAGCACGCACATGGACATTGGGATGTGGGTGACTTGCTCAAAACGCAGACGTTACACCATGGGCTGCAGCTCGTGTAATACGACGTCCTTTGCTAAGCACATTTCCACCTGTTTCTGAAGAACCTTCTATTCTCAATGCACCATGGTCACTGTGGGGTGAGAACTAGTAACAAACTTTTTAGTCTGAGTGAGAGTTGGGGGGGCGGTGGGGGTGACTCCTGAGAGGGGGCATCGTGAGGACTGGGAGGACCTGGGAGTCTCTGGGAAGGCTGCTCATTACGCTTGGGAGGCAGCACAAATGAAAGCTGTCAGCTCCCATTAAGACCCTGGCTGCTCTACAGAGCCATATGGAGAGTGTGGAGTCACAAGAGACTAGGGGTCCACCCAGGTGAGCCTCCCACAGAACAGACACCCTGGACAGCACGTGTCCTCCTTCCACAGTGGCGTCAGCATCTGTGGCTGTGAGTAGGCAACTTCCTGAAGGCTCCTTGTTAGTTTTGTGGAAAGAGTGTCATCAAGTTGTGTCAAATCAGCTCGCATTTCCTCGTGGTTCTAGGAAAAGCAAAATGCTGAACCCTGGGCTATTGATGTACGGACTGACTTTGGGGGAAAAAATCTATTTCCTCAGAAGACGTGTTTAATGAGGCAGCCGGGGTCTAAGGTGATGAATTAGAAATTCGACTAAGGGCATCAGGCTTAGAGGAAAAGCAGGAGCTTGATGAAAAATGCAAGTAGAGAGAGTGGAATGTTTTTGTACACGTTCATCTTCACGCTGACAAACCTCTGTCTGTCGATCATTTTGGCTATGATTGCTAGTTTTTAATGCCATTCATCTGGGACTCTATTTGTTGTGGAATACAGAAAATAAAGAACAAGACAGAACAGCACTACACAACCCCAAGACTGCAGAGCACTCACCTTGCCGTCCTCCGTGTAGACGTTTTCGTTATACCCCTTCACTATTGTTCGGTCAATGAACAGGCTCCTCATGACCACGATCACTCTCAACACCTTCCCCAAGGTCACCTGTCAAAACACAAGCACACACTGAACATGCAGATCACTCCCAGCTAACAGCACTGGAAGAACAACAGTTACCTGGCTAGGCTGCTTCTGAGTGAGGCTGCAGGGGACAACTGGAGGGACATGGAGCCTTTGTCTGAGGCACTCCACAACTCAGGATTTTCCTGTAACCACTGAAGGGTGCTGTGGCCCAGCTCATCTGACCTCCCTGAATTTATCTGTATTTCTGGCTTATAAACATTCTGGGTAATTTTTGCGTATGTTTACTATCTGCTAGATAAAGTATCCACCCCCTACCATCTTAAGATAGACTCATCATCTTTTTCCGAAGGCTAGGATCCTATAATTCTGGCATTCTAGGACTCAGCGAGCACATTTATTTTCATACTAGCATGGCCCTATTTATATCCAGGGAACATGGAGAGTGCACAATACGGAGAGTCAGTGCCGGCACGAGGACCCCACGGATGAACCATCTATTTATAGCAGCTGGTAGAAAGTGGAGAAGTAGTACCAAAATACAGTCTGAAGGTAAAAGGAAGTTGCTTGGTTTTATCTCCAGAAAAAGAAACATGATCCTGGAAACACATTTAAGTGCTCTTACTCTCTTAGAACCTGAGCACGTATTATGGATTAAAAAAACACCTAAAAAAAAGTGCACCTTCATATGTGTCAGGGAGAGAGAAGCCCGCTGCGCTCGCTGGGGATGGACTCAGCACCAAGAATAGCAACCAGCACTGCCCTTTCTCCAGGGGCTTGGGAAATTTCTGATACTTTGCTAAGTCTTTTTCTCAGTTCCCAGATGAGACCCTGGAGGTAGACCTGATCCAGGACCCGTTCAAGGCCTGCGGGTCTGGGTTGTTCCCATGGGGCCTGACATCACAGAATTAGCTGAAAGCCGGCCCTGCTGGTCTGCAAAAGATAAAAGCCTCAGTCCCACATGGCAATACCAATCCTTTGACACCAACCTGCTGTCAGTTTCTAGAATTGCCACCTTGGGCCACACTTCCTTATTTCCCTATTTCTTGCAGTTTTTCAACTGGCCGGCCCAGCGGCTGCGGTCCTCTTCCCTTGAGTACTCTTGGGTGCCCATGAACAACTCAATATCTGGCTCCTTCAACAACTTTATTTATTTATTTTTTGTGATGCTGGGGTGGAATCCACGGTCTTGCTATGCTAAGCAAGGTCTCTGCCACTAAGCTTATACCTCCAACCCCAGCCCTCCTTCAGTAATTTTGAGTGCTGGGTTGACACCTGTTTCCATATGCCTAAACCAGCACAGAAAAGAAGTAGGGTGAGAATGGGAGGCAACACATTTGTTTACATTTAAGGGAGCGCTAATAAACACCTATTTCTGTGCACACCAGGTAACATTCAGTAGGTTCTTTTTTGAGTGACTGAGAATCATTACTTATAAGGATGCCAATAAACCACAGTGGTAGGGTCAGCAACTCTTAAGTCAAAAGCAGCCTACTGTAAGGGAAGGAGGGAGGGGAGGAAAATAACAGGGTCTCGGTGTTGCAATGAGGACCAGGGAGGTGGCCTGGCCCTGGGCTGAGTGGAGGCAGGCTTCAAACTTCCTGCAGGAGGGCCACCATTTCCAACTGAATATTTTAACCCTCTTTTGCAAGAAGCATGGATAATTAAAAACTGTTTCTTCAAAACACCAAATCTAGCTGACTACTGTCAAATTGTCATAATTTCTTAAGTTTCTCAAGGTGGATTTCAGAAACACCCTAAAGACATCAGAAATTTTATATTACAATTTTTTAAAGTTAATTTTGGTATTTTAAAGCCAGCTAAAGCTTAAAAAGTGAAAAAAAATGTTATTATGCAAAACTCTAAAATTAGAGAAAAAAGAAGATAAATTGTTCTTCCCATTCAAAGATAATCCCATTCACATTTTGGGGACCTTCCTTTAGTATTTTTATTTTTTAGTTGTCAATGGACCTTTATTTTATTTATTTATATGCAGTGCTGAAAATCAAACCCAGTGTCTCATACACGCTAGGTAAGTGCTCTGCCACTGAGCCACCACCCAGCCCCCCTTTAGTGTTTTTTTTTTGTTTGTTTGTTTGGGCTGGGGATTGAACCCAAGGCCTTGTGCATGCTAGGCAATCACTCTACCAACTGAGCTCTATCCCCCACTTTAGTACTTTTATTACCAAAGATTTCTGAATTTCTAGATGGTTATAATTAAAACTATATGCACATAATTTCAAATCAGAATTTTACTTAAAATTATGACAGGCATTGCTCTCAACTGCTAGGCACTGTGAGGTGATGTGGGCAGTTCTAGAGGGTGACAGACTGATCTTTTAATCCTTCTCCTGTGGTTGGAATTTAACTTGCTTCCAAGTTTCCTCTAATAAAAACCCGGCTGGGATGTGCACTTCTGTTAAAAAGCTTCCACTGTATTTGGGACTGTTTCTACCTTATGGTACATTTGCAGACTTGACATTACCAGGGCAAACAGTACAAATATTTTAAGGTTTCTGAAACCATCTGCCAAACTGCTACCTACAAGGGCAGAGCCAATTAGAATGGTCCACACATACCTTTTTCATTCTGTTCATGCCATTTATGCAAGTCACTGAACAGAAGCAAAATAAAACATACTAAATCCAACGTCTACCCCAACACCAATGTAGTATTTATTTATTATTATTATTTTTGTAGTTGTAGATGGACAGTATGCCTTTATTTTATTTGTTTATTTATTTTATTTTTTTACATATGATGCTAAAGATCAAACCCAGTATCTCACCCATGCTGGGCAAACGCTCTGCCACTGAGCTACAGCCCTAGCCCTCCCAATGTAGTTTTTAAAAACCCTTTTATTATAGAAGATTTAAAAACATACAAGAGAAAGTGATAGAGTATGAAGGATTCCCATGGGTTCATTCAAACTGCAACAATTACCAACCCCTTTCACCTAGATCTCCCTTTCCCTCCCTATGTTATTTTGCAACAACTAATAGACATGGTATCTTTTTTTTTTTCCTAAGAGGAAAGCCATTCTTTTTTTTTTTTAATATTTTAAAATCGTAGATGGACATGATACCTTTATTTTTTTTATTTACTTATTTTTATGTGGTGCTGAGGATGGAACCCAGTGCCTCACATATGCCAGAGGAGTGTTACCACTGGGCCACACCCCCAGAGCATGCTATCCTTTCTAAGTTAAATAGTTGCATATATATCTCTAGAAGATAAGGGCCCTGAAAACAGAAGAGCATAACCATGATGCCACCCCACACCCAAACAAAGCCTCTCCAGTATCATCAAACACCCAGTTGAGCCTATTCAGATTTCCAGTCTCATCAATGTCACTGTTATAAGGTTGGATATGAGGTGTCCCCCAAAAACTCATGTGAGAGGCAATGAATTTTCAGAAGTGAAACGATCAGATTATGAGAGCCAAAATCTAATCAGTGGAACTAATCCACTTGAATGGATTAACTGGGTGGTGGCTGAGAGCAGGCAGGGTGTGACTGGAGGAAGCAGTTCCCTGGGGGTATGCATTTGGGGTCATGTTTTGTCCCTGGTGAGCAGAGCTCTCTGCTTCCTGAATGCCATCTCCTGAGCTGCTTTCCTCACCACTCCCTTCTGCCATGATGCTCTGTCTCACCTTGAGTCAACCTGTGGAGTTGGCTGATCATGAACTGAACCTCTGAAATGGTGAGCCAAAAATCAATCTTTTCTTCCTCTACGTTGCTCTTGTTGCGTCTTTTGGTCACAGTGATGAAAACAATCTCTTAAACAGTCACTTAAAATTTTTTTGCTTCTATTAAGATCCATATATGGTCCACAGGTGTGACTGGTTAACACATCTCTTAAGTCTCGTCTAAATGGGAAGGCTCCTCCCTCACTGCATTTTATTAAAGAAACTGGATTATTTTTAGAGGTTTCCAGGCTGGATTTGCTGGCAATGTCCCTGTGGTGCACTTTAACATGTTCTTTCTTACTCTGGGCTTCCTACAAACTGGCAATTAGATGAGGCTCAGGTTTGGTTGTTTGGGGCAAGACCACATTTGGGGCTGCAGTGGTTTGTGGACCATCAGTGCCGTGATGTCTTGCACTGGTTTGACTTTTACCATCTTTCAAATCTACCAAACTCTATGAAGTTTGTCAATTTTTATTTTTCACAAAGCCAGAAAGGAGCTTTGTGAAAAATAAGGGCCCTGCAGAGGCACAGAACTAGGGCTTTCTCAATGTATAACATGGTTGTGGTGACACCATGCAGAGTTTTGAAGGCTTTGGAATAGACACACAAGGAGTTAAGACTTGGCTGTGCCCCTGGAGAGCTTGGCCCTGATCCTCACGTTCTCTCAACGTCAGCTTCCTCCATCTCAGAAAGGCTGGGAGGAGTCCCATGAGATGATGCCCTGACGGAGGGGGCAGCACAGAGGAAGCGCTCGAGTGGAAGCTAGTGTCACTCAGCTGGAGCCCTTGTTTGCACTTTCCTGAGGTGGCATGACTTGAAGCCAGTTAATATCATGGCTGGAGCCAGACCTGCTACCAACTCCATGTTGGTGAACTTGCCACTTATCTTCCCTTCTGCTGTCATAGCTGGCCGCAGGGTGGCTGGGGATGGGATGATGGTGGTGCTGGGCCCAGAAAGTTGGGCAATACTGTGGGGTCTGATGAGTGAGTGCCAGACAGGAGCATGCACGTCTGCAGGTCAGGCATGCGAAGCTGCCAACACTGATCCGCCAGGTTTCGCTGACCCCAGAGACTACCACTTGGTGTACAGATTTTGTGCCTGTGCTTTTGCAAATGGTTCTGCCTTGCAGGTGCCATATCCAGGCAGTGTGCCCAGGGCAAGTCAGATAGCCGCTCATGCCTGTTTGCACAGCTGCAAAATGAAATGCAGAGGGGCCAGCTGAGGAGATTGAGAGGGGGTCCAGATCAAGCACATCCTGAGGCGAGGCACTCAACAGAGCCTCTGAGTGTGGTGTGACAGGGCAGGAGACCCAGCCCTCTGGCTGTGCCATCAAGATGAGCTCCAGGCTTGTTCTGCAGTATCCTTCCCGCACCAATGTCACTCCACAGTGAGTCAGATTCTCACGACTCAGGAATGTGCAAGTTTCTAGTGTATGGGGATGCCAGGTTGTAGTGACCTTGGACTTCTGACAGACTAATATGACAATGTGTCACAGAGAGGCCAATGGACATCTTTCCACAAACTAGCCAATGCTACCATGGTCAGAAGCAAGATGCCCGCTGACTGTTATGGGTTGGATTTTGGCAACGGCTATGGGAAGCCACAGATAAACGCTAACACCATCTGGTAATGAAGCACGCCTGCTGTTGCCAAGGCAACACTGTTCTAGACTGAACTGCACATCTCCTGAGAGCTCATCACTCTTCCTGAGGTGGCTGGTGCTGGTGAGTGTTCAAGTGGCATGCTGTACAGAGTCAGAGCGAGCACCCTCCTTCCTGAGCAGGCAGTCGGTACGTCCCCACTTCCTGAGAGTGTTTGGAAGTGCGGACTGCCAGCCCCTGGCCAGGTTCTACCACCAACAAAACACCAACACACAGTTGGGTGTGGTGGCCCATGCCTGTAATCCCAGAAGCTTGGGAGCGTGAGGTCAGCCTCAGCAACTCAGCGAGGCCCTGTCTCTAAATAAAATATAAAAAAGGGCAGGGGATGTGGCTCAGAGAACTCAGAGGTTAAGTGCCTTTGAGTTCAATCCCTGGCATGACAAAAAAAAAAAAAAAAAAAAAAAACCCAACACTTCTGATGGTTGAGATGTTACCCTGCTGGTAGTGCACCTCCAAGGTGAGAGAAGCAGATCACTCAAACCCTTATTCCTTCCAAGGGCAGGCTGACCAGGGCAAAGCACCTACAAACTGAGCAACACTGTGGCCAGGACCCAGGGCGGTGTGCTGACCAGTGCTGAGGGGCCCAGGTCCAGACAGCACCCTGCCCTGGTAGGAAGCATGGGCGTACGAGCTGAAGGCGACCGCGCAGGGCCTGCCACCCAGACTGGCTGCATGTCTGGGGCCTGCTAGGGGAGGGGATATATCATTTTAAAAAAGAAGCCGATTATTAACATAAAGCCAACCACAATGCTGTTTTCCACATACAAGCAAGGTAAGACTCTGATGTGCAGGCGTCCTTACGGGGTCTGCTGTCACTCAAATGATGTTTTTCAAAGTGAAGGTATAAAAAGAAAAGAAAAAAACAAGAAAGAAAGGGGTGAGAAGAGAGGCAGGAAGAGACCTAAAGGAGGTTTAGGAGTGTTTTTTTTTCCATGCAGTGTCAAGAGGCTTCCCTAAGTGCTAGTTCTAAAGGGAGAGCAGGCCACGGCGAACATCTCAACTAACGTCTGCACCGCGAGCCACTGGCCTGAGACACTGAGTCAGAGGAGTAGGTAACTGTGGCACTGCAAAGGATTCAGAAAACCATTTTTCCCAACTCTCCCATGTTTTAAAGAGGTAAACTGAGGTCTAGAGATGTCAAAAGTATCAAATATGGCCCCTACCTTGAAAAAGGTGACAAAAACGACCAATGTGCCTGGGGTAAGTGGAGGGCACCTGAGCGCTGCACCAGGGTGAATCTCAAGGGAGAGGGCATTTAGCAGAGGAGGCTTGGGTCAGGGTAGAGGTGGCTGTATAGACGAGCTTCCCTACTCCTATGGACGCTCCTCCAAGAGATGCTTTCAGATGTGGCCTGAAAAAAGCATCAGGGCCACCCTGGTTTCTCACGGACTCCTGGGGTCTCCTTTCCAAATTACACAGCTCTCCCCCTTTGCTCCATAACGAGGACAGGGGTGTGCTCAGGGGCTGTGGCTTTCTCCTCTAGGAACTAGGGATGCTGTCCAAGCAGGGCTCTCAATTCCATTCTTCTTCTTCTTCCTTTTTTTTTTAAGTATTTTTAGTTGTAGATGGACACAATGCCTTTATTTTGTTCACTTAGTTTTATGTGGTGCTGGGGAGCAAACCCATGGCCTCACACATGCTAAGCAAGCGCTCTATCACTGAGCTACAGCCCTGGCCCCCTCAATCCCATTCTTAACAGAGGAAGCTGAGGTTTCCAAAGCTTTGAGTCCAAGGTGTCTGTTTTTCAGGACAGGGCCAGAAGCTGCCTCATGCAATTTCCCCAGCTCCTGCCTGGCCCCCATGATTCACACACAAGCAAGGGTGACCAGACTCCAGGGTCACTGAAATGTTTCAGCCACCAGCAATCTTCCCTGGCACTCTGCTAAATGGCTCAAAATCCTGCTCTGCAGGACCCCTGGATCCCCCCACAAATGGCTTTTTACATGCACTCCTCACCCCACCATAAGATTCTAATAAAGTACCTACTTCATCTAATTTTAATGTTTTTTTTTAAAGTCAGCATGTGGAATTCTGCACAGCTGCTGGTGTGGTAGCCCTGGAGGAGCTGTGCTGGGCAGAACTGTCCTCTGAACAGCAGCTTGGGAAGCTGTAGTGGTGACAGGCCTGGGAACTCAGAGGCAAGGGGGTGGGAATGTTGCCTCTCTTGGAAACCGAGACCCAATGGAGCCAAAGGCTGGAGCCCCAGCAAGGCTGAGGCCCAGAGGAAAGACTGTCTGCTGGGGGCTAAAGAGGCCACTGGACCCTGAGGAACACCATAAAAAGAAAATGGGGCAGTGTGACTTGGAAGCACTGTCACACAGAAAACCACAGTTCTTTCGTGCTCAAGGCCGCTGACTTTGCTGCTCAACAGGGGGACCCAGGGATACCTCTGCTGACAAAATGTGACACCCTGTGAAGCAATTCGATGTGGGGAAGGAAGCAAAGCAGAAGCGACTCCCACACAGGGACCACGTCCTTGTGGCTCTAAGAGCCCAAGCCTGCTTTTCCTTGTGACAAGGGCCAGGGAAAAGGAGGCTGCCTGCAGGTTCTATCCACCTACAAGTCAGGAAACCACTCACCAGCAGGGCAAGAGCAAGAGTCATGGCCACAGATCTGGAGAAAAACAGGCCTGAGTTTGGCTATGTGACGGCAGGCAAGCCCGTTCCCTCACCTGTGGACCAGGAGAATGACTGTCACATGGCAGGGGCTCAGTCAGGGCTCCTGCAGGGCTTCTCTTCATCACAGGGAAAGGCAGCATGGAAAGAGGCAAGAGCCAGGGCTTTGGAATCTGGGACCCAAGTTCAGATTCTCCTGTGTACAGATGGAGCAGTGTGGCTGGGGAGCAGCCCAGCGGCCTTGACCTCCTCAGCTCCATGGCAGAATCCTCTGCACGACGGCACAGCTGTGCTACCAAGGGTCTAGCACATCAAGACTGGTGCTCATCGCACAGCAGCAATTATTAGTATCACTGCTGCCATTATTTTTAATAGTTCCTATACACCCTGCCTAATAAGGTTTATTTTTCATTAGGTGGCTTATTTCATTGATGAATAAATTGGAATCATTTGCTAATGAGCCATCAATGTTCGAAGTCCAGGCACTTCTTATTTTGCCTTAACTCAGTCCTCTCTTCTCAATCCCAACTGTCATGGTTTCTGGGAAATGTCCTCAGAGGGGTGCATCCATTTGCCAAGTTTCATGATAAGGAAGGATTATAAAATAATTTCCCATTTTATATATGTTCAGATCTTATCTTGTCTTCCCCACAACAAAAATCCATACACAATTATAAAGAAGCAAAAAGAACAGAGAATTTGCTTCCTGCTCTTGGTTGGTGCTCCCTCTGGGCTTCCCTTGCAGTGTTATGCAAAATCCCCCCAAACTGCCACGGTAAAATTCGGTCCACTTTAGTTTATAAAGCATACATTCAAATCCACACCCAAGCCCTTTGAGGGAAAAGGTGTGTGCAGGCCTAGCCACAGGAAAAACAGCGCCATTCCCTAGGGACCTTACACAGGCAGGCGGGACACAGGGTAGCCGGCAGAAGGAGCACCTGCCGTGGTTTTCTGGAGCATCCTGGAAATACCTAACAGCTCTGAAGAGGAGTCTGCACAGGTGAAGCCACCACACAGGACACTCCCGGCTCACGGGGCAGCAGCTGTTTTAGTCAGCCTTTTCACTGCTGTGCCCAAAAGGTCTGACCAAAACAATTGTAGAGGAGTGAGAGTTTATTTGTGGGCTCCTGGTTTCAGACGTCTCAGTCCACAGACAACCAGGCGCGAGGTGAGGCAGGACATCATGGCAGAAGAGTGTGGTGGAGGGAAGCAGCTCAAAAGATACTCAGAAAGCAGAGAAAGAGAGAGAGACTCCACTCACTAGATACAAAGTTTATACTCCTCCAGCCACACCTACCACCTTCAGCTAATCCCACCAGGGGATTAATTCACTAACTGGGTTAAGGCTCTCACACCCAATCTCTCTTCTTTGAACCTTCTTGCATTGTCTCACACATGAGTTTTTGGGGGACACCTCACATCCACATCACGACACATGGATACCAGGCCCAGGGCATGACACAGTGGCTGGGAAAGCAGGCCCTGCCCAAACTGCTTAAGTCAGTAAAACTGCCTCTTTCTAGAATTTGGACAGGAAAACATGAGGAGTAAATGGGGAACAAAAAGGAAGAAGCCATGCAGACAGAAGGAGAACAAATAAGGGATGGAGAAAGGCAGGAGACAGAGAGACGTACACTGGAAACCTGAACTGCCCTGGGCTGCAACAGGCTCGCCTGCCTGTTCCTTTCCACCTTCTATCTGTCCAACCAACCATCTATCACGTGCCCGTCATATGCACGCAAGGCGCTAGGCCCCACAGAGATGAATGAAGCAGACGTCCACAAGCAATGGCCTAGAGAAGCCAAGCGGCCAGTGCGTGTATAAAGGAAGAAACCTAAATTGCAGAGTTATGAAGGAAGTGAACAAAAGGGGCAGTTTAGAAATGAATGTGAAAAATGACACCTTAATCGGGTTGTTCATCTGTTAGTTCCCTCAAGTGTTCACGTGCCAGGTGTTGCAGCGAGGGCTGCCGATGGGACAGTCAACAAAGCTCTTACAACTGGACACTCTGCGGGTGGTGGGCAAAAATATGTACTCTTCTGAGACTCTGAAGACAAGAAAGCTGGGCAAGGGGGTTGGTTCAAGTTTGGCTGAAGCCTCCTGGGTAAGACCAGGGTAGTCCAGGGCAAATGTGGGGTAGGGCAGAGTGGCCCAGCTGAGGAGGGGCAGAAAGCAGGTCAGGCATGCAGGAGAGGCTAAGGAGGGCCAGGCAGGTAGGAAAAGCTTCTGGGGCTCTGATAAGGAGTTTGGTCTTGCCTGGTGATGTGGGGAGTTTCGACATGTCTGACATGTGCTTTAACAAACAGCCCTGGCTGCTCTGTGGAGGGGTCAAGAGAGGGAATGGGGAAGCCCTGAAAGGGGAAGACGGCAGCTCCAAGTGGCATGGTGGTAACAGGCAAGGGAGAAGCCAGGGCCTGCCAACCGCCAGCACCTGCTGAGGGACTGGGTATGAGAGGTGAGAAAAGGGTTTTATGGTTTGAACACGAGGTAAATGGTTCTGCCATTTACTGAAATGAGATGAGAAAGAAGAAGGGGAAATCGGGAGGGGGAATCACTTCCTTTGAAATACGAGTGGGCGTCAGATCGGACCTCATGGCTGAGGGCTGGCGAGACAGTTCCACTCAATAAACAGTCCTGTTTCTCAGTGGCCTGCACCCTGAGCAACATTCGTCCAGGCTAAAAGGAGCTTGGGATGCTCTTCCTGGAAAGAGTCAGGCTCAGGAACTGCAAGAGGGGCTGTCTCCATGAGAGGCTAGGCAAGTCCAGGCAAAGGTGGTGCCCACGCACCCACTGCTTGGGTTAGGATGGCACCATGGTGTCCTGTCCTCTGGGGTAAACCTGAAATCCCCATTTCTTTTGTTGATACCCTGTTAGGCAGCACCTGGCTTTTTAATCTCATCGGTAGGATGTATGCCAACTTGACCTTGATGTAGAAAATTTTAATTCAAATCAATACACGGACAAGGTCACTTTAAAATCCAATTAATATGAATGGAAAAATATGCCCCACAGTTCTGAGAGCTGAAAATGGAACAGTTGCAAGTTAACAACTACAAGAGAGACACCTACACATTCCTGTTTGGATTCTTCTGTGTTTGATAATGCAGCTATCTGCGTCCTTAAATACATGTGGTAGTTAGAATATCAAAAAACTTTTTTTTTTTTGCTTCTCTGTATAGTGACTTAAAATTAAACCAAATTTGCTTGAAGAAAAATATAACACACCCATATCAAAAACTGAATTTCTATAACCCAATTTTAAATAAATTAAACCCTGGACTTCAACCCACCTAGGAATCCCTTGAGAAATCTAAGGCTTTAATATAGTTTGGATACTAGAAATTTGCATTTATAAAGAATGCATTTACAAAACTGTTTGCAATGATAACCATAACAGAAGGGGAAACCAAGGCACAGGAATTCTGTAAAATCAGGATTGAAGATGCTTCTCAGATTCACTACTTCTACCCATGACTTTCATTCAATTAGTTTGAAAATTTACTTAATTATCTTATTGATTTATTTTTTGGTGATTGGGATTGGACCCAGGACTTTGCAAAACTAAGCACACACTCTACCACTGAGTTTTCACCCCCAGCCCTGTAAAACTTTATTTTATACAAAGAATGAGAGCATTATGCAACAAATGATCGGAATATATTATTATTAGTGGGTTCCCGTGTGTTCTCTTGGCTTTTGCTTCACTGCTATCCAGAGTCTTTCCTACCTTTAAAATCAGGTTAGAATAGAATATAATCAACTAAGCATCCACCTAAAGACAAAATTGCATTGTTACTACAAGAAGCAACTGTTAATTTTGTAAAACTGGAATGAGATATTTTAGGGGTGCCCAAGAAATGTCATAAACCTATTTCTCAATTTATTTCATACTTGTTTCCGTGCGCCGGCTGAAGGGCCTGCTGGGGCTGCTCTGTGCTAGGAAGGCCACAGCCTGCACGCTGCCTTCAGCTCCCCAGGGACCCTCCAGGATCTGGAGTCTGCCTGGCACGGGGCTGAAGCAGCTTCCCACCTAAGCACCTGGCTAAGTGTGTGTGTTGACTGTTCACCTCTACAGATAATGCTGCTGTGACATTAAAAGCAGCCCAACTCTGCTGCCTCACACAAGGATAAGCTGCTGCCTTGCACGCACAAGGTCTGCCCTTGGCCTCCGAAGGGTGACAGGGATGTCCTGCACTCCCCTTTCTTTCCAAACCCATACAACCAGCACCTCGCCCCCTGCCCCCACCTCCAGTTACCGCATCTGCTGCTAGTTTTAATGCTCTTCACATACTCATTATTCTTTAATGATGCCTGTTTGTAAATAGCAAGACGGGATGCAATTAAACCATGAGAGGCTAAATAAACACACATTCTAATTAGGATCTTTACAAGAGATTTTTTTTCATGTATAGACTGGAATTTACCTTTCATTAATCTAACTTAATTGCAATAGTGCACCAATAAAGAATCAACCCAAATTAAGTGCTCTAAATGATTTCCCCATATTAAAGGTGAGCGAGTGAGTCTTCCTTTGGGTAACAAGACAGTCTACTGGAGGAGGGACTAAATGGGAGATCGGTGCTACTAAACCCTCGGAGGACTATGGCAATTCGACCTAGATGCTGGTGCTTCCAAAGCCAGAAGTTAACGGGATGGAGGCCGAAGGTTGGAGCTGCAGCGTCAGCCCTCTTGTCATCAACTCTGCTGGCTCCCATAGCAGCAGACACCTCTTCTTAGAGCTGTCAACTCTCTGTCACTAGTTCCAAGAGACAGAAAGGGTTTGGCTCCATCGGTTCAGATCGCTTCCTGCTCCTAGAGTAACCGTGCCTGGAGCACGTGCTGTGCAGCGAGGCAGTGATACTTTTGTTGAGAAGGACATTTGTCAGGGCATGTTCTGACCCTTGACTCCAGAAGGCATGAAACAGCATGTACATGTTGGGCTGGGGCTGGGGCTTGGTCATAGAGCACTTGCCTTGAATGTGTGGGGCATTGCGTTCGATCCTCTGCACCACATAAATAAATAAAATAAAGGTACTGTATCCATCTACGACTAAAAATAAAAAAAAAATTAAGAAGATTATGTACATGCAACTAACCTGAAGCACAGTAAGATGGCCTAGCAACATTAGATGCAGTCTTTTAGCAAAGACCTCAGAGCAACTAACAATTTATTCATTCAACAAACACTAAGACCTTCTAGGTGGCAGGTGCTGTGCCAGGGTCAAGAAACTACTGTAGGGAAAATGTTACTCTAGCTAGAACCATTTCTGTATTTTCCTTGTCTTTCTTTGGCTGCAGCTGCTAATCACCTGTCACCCTCTTCTTTGTCAAATATGGAATGCACAAACATGCAGAGGCCTCACCTTCCCTCTGGCTCCCCAACTGAGCCAGTGACACCACTGGCTTGGAACTGACAGTTTTGAAAAAGCCAGGTCCTGCAAAGTCCAGAGGGGTGAGGTTTTCAGCCACCCTGGGGAGCCACCCCTACATTAAATTACATCATCCAAGTAGTAATTAGATGCTTGTGTTCTTCATTTTAAGGTAAGTATTTGAAGCGTTCTCCACGATAACATATCCCAAAGTGTATTCTGTGAAAGGGGTCTGAGGGCAAATATATCTGGGAAAGTACATGAAATGTTCTTCTCTTGAAGACTCAGTTTGTGGAGAAAGTATATTCAAGGCTCAGAAAACGACTCTACAAAGGAGACTGCTTAGTTTTGTTTAACCAGTGCATGTTTCCTCAACTTACTGAGCATGCTAATTTCCTTAAGAATTAGTGTTTTGTTTTTTTTTTTTAAAAGATGTGTTCCCACTTTGGGAAGCACTGTTATATTACTATCGGGAAAGAAATAACTTGCCTATCAGTCAGTCACCAGTACCCTGGATCCCATTTTCTCCTCTGCTGCTACACCTGACCTCATTCACTCCCTGCAGATAGAGGCAGGACAGAAATGCTGCTCTCCTGCCCTTATTCCAGGGCCTGGAACCCACTGCACCCGGTTCCATGTGCAACAGACCAACCGAGGCTCCAAAGATAGGAAACGGCTCCCTGACTGTGGATAAAAATTTATCAATCCCAAGATGCTTAAATGCTCCCAGTTCAAGAAGTTTCAAAGATTCACTCTTAAATTCATTTTTATGGGTACATTACAAGTCTCTGAAAAACCCAGCTTTGTAAAGTACCACCAACAGCTCTCACTTAATCACGCTGGTAGATCATATATAAAAACAAAACAGAGCTAAAAAAAAACCCTTCCATGTTAGTGAGCAGATGTCGAGCCTATTTGCAATTAATACGACCCACTTCCATACAATCAGACTGCTTAAAATTCCTGGAACAAGATGTAAAAGTTAAGATGCAAATGTTCTGATTTTAATGAGAATGAATGGAAACTATAAAATCCTCTCTCCCTTTGAGGGTAAGTACAATCTACATATAAGTCCCAACTGCACACTAAATTTATCAGCAAAACAATCATTTGATCAAGCCTGTGTGGAGGAAGAAAATAGAACCGGGAAAGTCTGCAGTATTTTCAGAAAGCATTTTCTACCAAAATTAAATTTTATCAAAATGCTTTTTCTTTTAAAAAGCTTAAAAAAAGCAAAAACTCATTTCAACACTTTTCCCCCAGTCACCTACACGTTGTAGGAGTTTCCTGCTTTTTAAGATCTGTGCCACCTTTTCCTGGATGGCAACAGAGGTGACAGAAGACCAGGATGCTGGCATTCCATAGATTCCAGCTTTGCTGCTCAACCTGAGTCTGTTTCCCACCTACACAATGGTGACAGTACCTTCTGCTGAAGGTGTGGGGGGGGGGGCGGGAGGGGACCAAGGAGATAGCACATGGTAAAAGGCCAGAGAGTTCCACAGGCAGTAGGTGCAGTAGGGGCTGCAGCAGCTGCAGGGTGGCAGGGTAGACTCCTCCCTTTCTCAGGCTTGGCAGAATCTTGTCCTTCCTTGATGGCCCACTTGTTAGCCTCTCTGGGGGTCTGTGTTTCCAGCAGGGCAGTGTTTCCTTCTCAAGGAGTGGGCCCTGGCTCAACTCCATTTGGATGGGATACTCCAACCCCGTTTGGTCCATCAGGTTTGGGGTGAAACTGATATTTCTAACTAGCACCCTGGCTGGGGACAGTTCAGTGGCAGAGCACTTGACCAGCATGTGTGAGGCCCTGGGTTCTAACCCTACCCAACATTGCAAAAACAAAACAAAACAAAACAACAACAAAAACTAACCAGCACCCAGAGCAGAGTCGGAATCCTCTGGACACCAGCCCAGTTCAGGTCAGCACAGGCAGCCAATGTTGAGGCCAAAAGCAGCCTCTGAAAAACTGCCTCGCAGCACTTATTACAGTACCTGTCTTCCTACCTCTCGCCCTTCTTTCCACGACTCTCAAAAGAGTGCCTCCTCTGTGCCAGGCACAGTTCTAATCCTTGAGTAGAATTCCATTTTTTCTTGGGGAGCACCCAGTCGAGGGGGGATGTACTCATGCATGAGAGTAGAAGGGCAGGGACCAGGCATTGACTCTCCTTTTATCTTCTGTGACTGGCACAAGCCCTGGGGAAACCAGGCACTCAAAAACATTTGACAACAACAAACAAAATCAAGATGGTAAGACTTCAAAGTCCCAGCAAAATTCTTAGAGATCTGGCAGTGCTCAGAAACATTCAGAAATGGGAGGCTGTGTAGTACAGCAGAAAGCATGTGCACTAAAAGTCAGACTGACAGAGGCCAAACCTCGGCTTTGCTGCTCATCTGCAAGGGGCCAGGGCAAGTCCTTCTGCCTCTGCGCAGTACTCTCTGAGGGCTAGAACAGGATCACACTGCCAAACAGTACATTCCTTCACCTGGTAAGCACTTGGGGGACTCAACAGCGCCAGGCATTGTTTCAGGCTCAGGGGATACAGCTGTGAACAGAGCAGCTGCTGACCTGGAGCCCACATTCTGGGGTGGAGACTAATAATACAATGGAGACCAGTAGCCTCTGGGGCAGAAGAGGACATTCAAAAGAGCTGCTGCAGTGTAGAAGATCACAGTGCCAGAGGCACAGAGGGGAGGACATGGCAATACCAGGGAAGAAAGGGTGGCAGCCAGACTGGGGTGGGGGAATGGGTTCTGGATATATTTCAAAGGGAAGCCCCACAGAGTCAGCCAGTAGATTGGCTATGAAGTCTGAGGGAAACAAGAGGCAAGGGCAACTCCCAGTATTCTGGCTAGCATGGCTGGTGGTGTGGCCCAGTGGCTGAGTGCCTGCCCAGCGTGCACAAAGCCCAGGGTTCACACACACAAATTCTGGTTTGGGCAACAGTCGGAATGATGGAGAGGCCAGCATGGAAATCAAGTGGCAGCATCAACAGGCAGATGGGTTTGGGCTGAAGCCCAGGGAGAGGCCTGGACTAAGGGTATAAACCTGGTGTCATCAGCAAATAGGACAGTTGACCACGGGATGCACGAGGTCACCTAGGAGGTATAAACAGGAGCCCCAGGACACACCCACATTCTGGGGCGATGACGAGGGATCTGCAGGAGACTGAAAAGGCATGGCCAAGAGGGAGGAGATCTGAACTAACTGCAACTGAAACTACGACCTCTGGTTGGAGGCAAACTCCCAAACTCAAACTTCATACACCACTGTGATGGCGAGAACTGGAGACACATGGACATGCTGTAAAATAAGGACAAGGAGTCACCGCACAGGAAGACAGGATGGCTACGGGCAATCTCGGCTAAAACACCACTCAAGAATGGTGGAGAGGGCTGGGGATGTGGCTCAAGCAGTAGCTAGTGCACTCGCCTGGCATGCGTGTGGCCCGGGTTCGATCCTCAGCACCACATACAAATAAAGATGTTGTGTCTGCTGAAAAAAAAAACTAAAAAATAAATATTAAAGATTCTCTCTCTCTAAAAAAAAAAAAAAAAAAGAAAGGGGGAGACCCATGTTTCCCTCCTATGTCTACAGAAGGCCCCACGTTGCTTACACAGGCTGACTAGTGGAAACGGGGTCTGCTTCTGTTTACCATGTCTAGGACCGGCAACTGACAGGTAGTAAGTGCACGAAGGAGGCCTACAAAATCTTCCTGTCCTTCACCAAGAGCCCAGTAGAAACCACTGTGATCCCCACTCCCACTGCCTGTCCTGCTGGCCACAGTGCCCTGGTTGGCCAGGAGCTGACACAGCAGCTCTGCCGGGGAGGACTGCTGTCAGCTCCCTGTCACAGAAGAGGAAACGGTGGCACAGAGAGGAGTGATGATGCAATCACTTGGTTAGAAATGGCCAGGCAAGAATCGGAACCTACGCTGCCTACAATTCCCTCTGAGCCGGGTTAACTGTGGTGACGGGCGGGAAGAAGGGCAGGACTCCCCCTCGCTATTCACAGCACTGTAGTTCTGTTAGTGTGCGTTAACAGCCAGCGTCAGAGCTCATACAATTAACACCACCACGGCCCGCACTGGTGGAGATACACTCATCTTTTAATTCAATTGCCATCAGCAATGGACTGTGCATGTCACTTTTATTAAAATCCAACAACTGTTTTATCTCAATATATGGACACAATGAAAATATTAGCTGGAGGGAAAATCAACTGTGTAGACTGGGATTAAGAAATAAAGTAAAATACCAAGATAAACTGCCTTTAAAATGGTTGAAGATTTAATACAGTTCTTCAAGATCTCAATTATGTACACGTTTGGTCTATACGGTGTAAATCCGGGCTAATGAGATTCAATCGCTGTGTATAAATCTGAATAAGGACAACCTGATTGTCTAAAGACAAGAGCAGTTTGGGATTCTGTGTTAATCACTTTTCAAAACAAAGATTATGATTCAGGAAGAGTAACATCACTTTGCTGAACATTATTGATTGCATTCCCCTTGGTGTTGAGAGAAATGGTCCATTTGGTCTAGCACAAACTCTGAAACAAGCTGCAAGGGATCCAAAGAGTCGACTGAGGAGTACCACTGTTCTGCTAACAAGATCAACAACAGTAATTCACATTTTCTCTTTGTCCTATGGAAATTATGAAGTCCCAAAAGAACCCTGCTTTGCAACGTTCCCTATGTCCAGTACCAGAGGCTATGCAAAGCTACATACTGGGGCAGAATACAACAGACTGACAGGTGACTGGCAGGTCCCAGCACTTTCCCTCTGGGATCGTCATGAAGACTTTGTGTACAGCACTGTAGGATACTGTAGGCGTTGAAGCAAAGCCAGCCATTTAAGATCAGTCCATGACACTTTTGTGTATGGTACACCCTGTCAATGTAGGCATCAACAGGGCTGCAGGGGAGACCCCAGCCTGGACCTAAGTGCAGGCCTCCACAGAGGCGGGCCATGGGCAGGAGAACTACAGGTACAAAGCACAGAAGAGGCTGGTGGGGAGTCCCTAGGGGACCCTGTGGGGCCTAAGGGGCCTCTAGAAACAAGGAGGTATTTTTGTGATACAGACACCAGACTTAATTATAAAATGACCTTAGGGGCTAGGGCGGGGGCTGATGGGTAGAGTGCTTGCCTAGCATGCATGAGGCACTGAGTTCGATCCTCAGCACCACATGAAAAACTAAAAATAAAACAAAATAAAGGCATTATGTCCATCTACAACTAAAAATATATAAAAAATGAAATTATAAGAACATGATGAAGAACCAATGCTGGGGTAAAGGGTTAATTCTCCTATACTTTATAACTTTCTGAATTCTGTAGAAATCTAGCTACATCACTCAATTGCTAGGCCAATTAACTGCTGTCTAAACTATAACCTTGTAAGCTTAGTTCTTAGAACTATAGCTCTTAGGGAGATAAACTCAAGTCATCTTGAGTTACTGCTGCCTGTGGTGAAGGCCACTTCAGGATAACACTCGCAGGTGTTGTACTGTTTTTGTTCTACACCTGTGAATGACTTATTGTAAATTCCCTGTGCATGGTCTTTGGTCAAGTAGGCCAAGAATTCAAACCCACCAATGCTGCAATGGTTAAGAAATGATGTCAAATTTCCTATAAAAGCTTCATGTAACTTCAGCTCGGGGCCCAGAACTCCAGCGCACTACCTCAACTGTGACCGCCTGCGTAAATAAACCTGAGTTCTCCAATCCTCCAAGTAGTGCTTGGTCTCTTGCTGAGTGTGCTTTCCATAACACTTTTGCTTGTGGCAATGACTGAGGAGAGCTAAAGTGTCCAGTTACACACAAAGAGGAACTGTCTCCTTGGAAATGCCCTTAGTGCCTCTACTGAGAAACACTGGAGAGCACTGGGACACGGGATGGGCAGGGGAGAGACAGCAGATGAGCCTGTAAGGTAAGCTGAAGCCAGGCTGTGACGACCATCCAAGCTGCCCTAGGAGGGGTGGCTTCCTCCTGCAAACAAGGGGCCAGAAGAGGGAGAGTACATCTCTGGAACGATGACTCTAGTGGAAGATGGACAGGAGGCAGTGTCCAGAAACAGGGGCACCGGGAGACCAAGGACAAGGCGGGGGCCAGAATTCAGACAGCAGAAGAGCAGAGAGGACCGGGCAGAGGCCTCCGTGGAGGTGCGAGGTGGGCCTGGCTGCACACTGGGGAAGCGAGGGGCACCGCAAGTGGTGAGGGGCACACTGCTGCAGGAGGTCGTAATCTGGGGCTTCTTCACAGGGTATCTGATCAATAAGCATTTGTTATAAGAAAGAAGATTAGTATCAGAACAGGAAGAAGCCCAACTGGGGCCAGAGTGTAAAACATGCAGGCTGCTCTGAAAAGAGCCAACGGTTACATGGAACCAAATCAAACCAGATGGCCTTGAACCAGCAAAACTAAGGTAGAGGCAGCAACCCACCGCCCAAACCTTGAACACACAATTTCACCCTGCCCCAGGCAGCAAGAGCTTCCCATTTCTACCAGACACCAATCTCACCTAATGGATGCAAAACACTTTAAAGGTAAAAGTCAATAAAACTCCTTTGGAACTGCCTTCTCCAACCTTGAGATTCCCTAATGCATATGCCAGCCCACAAAGCACAGCCGCCAGGGTGGCAGGACAAGCTCTGCAACTCCTTCGGGCACACGCTGCCTGAGCATGTGGAAGGAGGCTGGACACGGGGTCACAGCGTTGACGAGTGAGACGGCTGCTGGCATATTAGCCTTTGGCAGGGGCACAATTGAGGCTGCCTAACTTGCCTGCTAACCATTTAGACAAACTGTTTTCACGGCATTTTAGAGAAACTCTGTTACGACCAAAGCCCTAAGATGCAGGTGCCTGGTCACTTCCAGGAATGACCATGCTGCACCAATAACTAGAGAATTCAAAGAAACAACACTCCTGGCGAGGGCAAGCAGGAAAGAAAGGGAGAGGGAAGGGCATCAAGTACGCCTGAGATTAGTTCTAAAAACAAAAACTATGTCCCTAAACTTGACATGGAACACTTCTGACAAAAATAAAACGAGGTTCTCATGATGTGTTCTTTCCACCTCAGCCGGCACCCCATAGCTGTGCCCCTCTGGTGCCCTTCGCAGGCCGCTACCCAAGAGCAGAGTCTCACACTGGGCCTCAACCTGTAGGCCACCTGAAAGCCACCGGGAAGTGATGGCCTATGAATATTCAGGCTATTAAATAGAAAAAGAGGGAGAACAGGAGCCAAATCAGGAGGCAAGCTGAAGTCTGAGGAAGGCCGGGCCCCAGTTCCTGCTCTGTCCCAGTGAAAGGCACTGTCCGCTCCACATGGGAGACCAGGGGAGTTCAGAGAGTTCCTGACACCCGTTCCTTACCTCCCAGGAGCTCAGCCAGGCACGAGCCTGGAGACTAGGACAACAGTGACTTCAACAGAGCATTAAAGAGGAATGGGATAGGGAAGTCCACAAAATGACGAGGCACGCGTCACAGAGCCCTCTACTTACAGCGCTTGGAACCACCTGCCTTCAAAAGAAACAACCGAATGTGGCTCTGGAGGGTGGACTTCCGCAGGGCGCGGCGTGTGTTTGCCTAAGGAGCCTCAGAATCAAGTGGGTCCAGAAGAACCACCGCAGCACAGCCCCCTTCATGCCAGTTGCAGGGCTTCCTGCTCTTGGTTTGCTCAGTCCTGACCTCCTCCTGGCCACAGGGAGGCTGGGTCCTCCACTGGTGACAGAACCAGACAAGCAGCTCCTAAGCCCACAGGAATGTGTTTCATGTACCTAAAAAAGCACCGACTCCTAACAGCCCCGAGTGCCTGGTTTTTACTTATTTGCTCTTAACTTAAAAAAGCATTTTCTGAGACAGGGTCCTGCTACATTGCCCAGCTGCCCTCAAACTGCTGCTCAAGTGCTCCTCCTGCCTCAGCCTCCGAGTTGCGGGATGTGAAGGGTCATGGGCGTCAGGCAGGGGCCATGCTCTTGCATAAGAGCTACCTCTCTCTTCAAGCCTCAGCTTTTTCATTTACAAAGTGGGGACAGTGCCCCGGGCTCCTGGGGTCCCAAGTAGGGAAACTTGAAATGGTGCACGGGAGAAGCTCCCACTACAGACACTTCCTGAAGAAATCTTCTGGGTCAGGCCAGTATTTCCATACCTGATGGACAGTTTTTTCTTCATAAAATTTGTGTCTACCTCCCTCACAGCCAGGACTCACTCACTCTGCAGGCCAGGCCCCCTTGATAATATATCATTTCTTATTAACTCTTCTCAGTATTTTAAGGAAAACCTTTCAATTTTAGTTTCTTTATTCTTATATGCATGAATGTGAATCACAGGTTCCAAAGAGAAAGCCAACTGTTTACAAATAATACTGAGCACCTAGTGTGCACCAGGCACTGTTTTAGGGTTGAGGAAACACCAATAAACACCAACAAAAAAAAGGTCTCTCTTGTGGAACTTGAGGCTTTCTAGAGGAGACAGACAAAAAGCAATAATCCTAGCAGACAAGGAACTCAAACACTACATTAGGAAGTGATAATCCTAATAAAATATAAAGGCCAGGGCTGGGGTTGTGGCTCAGTGGTAGAGCGCTCGCCTAGCACAAGTGAGGTGCAGTGTTCAACCCTCAGCACCACAAAAAATAAATAATTAAAATAAAGGAATTGTGTCCAACTACAATTTAAAAAAAAATATATATATATATATATATATATATATATATATAAAGGCCATTCAAAGAGATAATGTGGGGAGGCGCACATGGTGGAGGGGGGTGGTTCACTGGGAAGGAACAGAAGAGCCAAATCTTGCAGGCCATGAGGAACAGGCCCTGGGGAATCCCTGGGCCAAGGCCCGGCGGCAGCAGAGGTGCAGAGGAGCCACTACAAGAACTTGGGCTTTTACTGGAGGAAAGTGGGCAGCCACTGCAGGTTCTGAGCAGAGAAGACACATAACTTGAGTTTCCCTTTGAAAGACTCCCTGGCTCTGTGCAGAAAATAGACAAGATGGGGTGGACACAGGGAGGACAGTAGGAGGCTGCTATGATAATCCAGGTGGACAACAGAGGCCTGGAACAGTGTGATGGCAGTGGGGGAGTTGGGGAGCCACGGTTAGATTCTACACTAAACACACAATCTCATCTAATGTGTGTATCTTAAAAAGCATGCTTAAAATGTTAACTTCATACTTTGAAAGATTTTGAACAACTTCAGACAACAGAGGAGTTGCAGCGATGTCTCA
Source organism: Marmota monax (assembly GCF_021218885.2). Classification (NCBI taxonomy): domain Eukaryota; kingdom Metazoa; phylum Chordata; class Mammalia; order Rodentia; family Sciuridae; genus Marmota; species Marmota monax. The sequence continues at coordinate 23,494,635 of NW_026692912.1, forward strand.
GAATCCCTGCCCACCCTTCCCCCGACGCCCTGCCAGCCACCCACTGCCAGGGTCCCACCGCAGCCACCTGTGCACATCAGCTCTCCACAGACACAATCTCCACAGTCTCTCATCCAACTTCACCCACAGACTTGAGCATCTACCAGCGGTTAATCATACTACTGTGGTTGCCCAGTTACTCGATTCCTTGGACATTTATTAAGTTCACATTATCTACTATGAGGAACCATTTCCCCATGGCTGTAATGGTATAATGACACCTCCTTCATTTATTTAAATAGGACTTACAGATTATTATTGTACTGTGAACTATAATTCATCGCTATTGGGGTTTATGTGGGTTTGGCTAGTGGGAGTCCTTTCAAAATGGCATCTGAGTCCTTTGACACATCCTTGTCATTCTGACAGCGTTCCCCTACTTTCTGGCCCAGCAAGATGCGCCAGGTTTATCTTGGACTTTCTCTGCCCCAGTGTTGGAATTAGCCACTTTTTCCAAAGAATTCTCAGCATTGGAACACATGCTCGTGTGTGTGTGTTGTGTGTGTGTGTACACGCATGTGCATTTGTGTGTGAAGAGATATACCTGTTTCTACCTCCTCTATATACTAATAACAATTAGTTCATATTGATACTTCAAGTTGTAATACAATATCAAGAGTTTATATTCACATTCTTTCCACATTTTAACTTTCCCTCTCTGAAGCACAAAACCTGGTTCCCATTATCACAAAGTATTTCCACATGTGCTCAATCCTGTAACACAGTTTCAGAATTACTTATTCAAACCACCTGAAAGACCTGCCAACTAGTAAGTGTTACTACTAGTTCACAGTAACCATAGATGAAAGGCTTAGAGCCAAAATGCCATATTCAAAGGTTACTAGGGTTAATTCTCTCTTCTCCCCAGGCATAGACACACTATTGAAATAAATTATAGTGAGGTTCAGTTAAGTTCCTTTATTTTTGCTCACATTTTTTTGCGGGGGGGGGGGGCTTCTTGTTAATTTCATTTATTTATTTTTAGAGTATGTGGCACATCAACATGGTTCTAGAAGCTAGAACTCCAGTCACCCTGCCCAGCGCACTCTGCCTTGCCCTATCGGAGTCCCTGCCCCCACCTGGCCTTTCTTATTTACCTTCCCAGGACCAAACTCTTCACATCTTCCTATGTCTCCCCACCACAATAAGCAAACAGCAGATGTCTTATAGCTCTGTTCTGAGACAAGGAAGCTTATTTCGGATATTCTAGTACTCACTTTCCTCCTCTTAACTTTTAAAGGCAGAAGGAGAAGTAGGGGTGCGCGCTACGTGGCACTATTCCTTCTACTCTGTAACAGGTGATTCCCGTGCTTGGCAATCACACAGAAGCTGCAATGGTCACCCTGCACAGCTCCTTCCATCCTGTCAGATGTTGATGTCCTAAGGGCAGATTCCTAGAAGGACTGCTGGTCAAAAGTAGACACTGCCGAAGCCCTTCTAAAATGGCCAGACCCACTGGAATTTCTACTGGCAATGTGTGAAAAGACCGGTTTCCTCACAGCCTCGCCAACAGAGTGTTTTGTTATGCTTTTTGATTTTTGCCAGTCTGGTAGGTGTGAAATGGTGCACCTTGGTGAGTTTAAACTTGCATTTCTTTAATAATGGGTGAGGTTAAACATCTTCTCATCTGTTTAAGCAGAATCATTTATATCTTGGTGAACTTTTCCTCATGTTCTTGATCTTTTTCCTCTGTTTTCTGATTAAAGATTTCAGGGCCCTGTATCTGAATGTGGCAAATACTTCCCAGCGTTTTTGTTTGCATACTGAACTCCTGGTAATGTCTGCAGGTTGCAACCCCCCCCCCCCCCCCCCCCCCCCCCCCCCCCCCCCCCCCCCCCCCCCCCCCCCCCCCGCGTCCTGCTTTGCACTTTGCTTTGTTATTCCTCCTCAGGGTGGATTCAGAGAGCTCTCTGTCAGGGAAGCCCATCCTCTGCAGAGTCCTAGAGATGGGCTCACAGGTGTAGAATTCTTGCTCATTTAAAATGGTCTTCCTTTGGCCTGGAAGGTACAGATACCTACCTACATTTCCTCAACTCACACTGTTTTGAAAATGCTGCTCCATGGTTGTCTTGTGTATTGCAAGGCAGTCTGTTATCAGTCTGATTCTGTGTCCTTATAAATTATTATTTTTTATCTTTGAAGCCTGACTATATTATCAGATTGTGTCTTAGACTCAACTGTGACTGACCACCCCCAGTACTCCTTCCTTCTCAAAGTATAGACTCAGACCTGCTCTCATTTCTAGGAAGCTTTCCTAGAGTTTTCCACATCCATTCTGGTTTTCTCCCTTTGGCCTCTGACTCTACATATGTTGTTTCTTTGTGTTTTTCATTCCAATCGCTTTCTCTCTGGCTCTTTCCATGTCTTTCATCTTGGCTGTTTCAACAATGAAATGTATTCATTTGGTTCTCTTGGCTGTTTGCCTTTTCCCAACGTGCGTTATTAAATTTCATTTATCTCTTTTTCCTTGAATGTCTTCAATTTCTGAGATAATGCTATTTTCCTCCACTTCTGTTTGAGTATAACAAATGTTCATTTCTTCATACTTTCGTCTGTTTCTCTTCTTAGCTTTGGAATTTAGGAGGATTTCTTCACCTTTCCAAATGCTGCTGAGCTGAAGCCATCTGGGTGCTGGGTACTGTCTTCTGCCTTGACGGGTCTATTTCTCCTGCGGGGTGGGTTCCTCAGTAGAGGTGTTCCTTCCTTCAACATTTTATTATGAAGAATTTCAAACATCTAAAAAGTTGAGGGCTGGCCTTGTGGCTCAGTGGTAGAGCGCTCACCTAGCAAGCACGAGGCCCTTGGTTCGATCCTCAGCACCACATAAAAACAAATAAAGATACTGTGTCCAACTACAACTAAAAAATAAATATAAAATAAAAAATAAAAAAGTTGAAAGAGCTGTGGAGGGAACACTAAGATTCGCCTGAGCTGGATTCTACAGTCCATTATGCTCTACTTGCTTTACCACATATAGGCCCGTCATCCAGCCACTGATCCAGGTTGTTTTTGATGCATTTGGAAGTTGCAGACACCAGTATACTCACCCATGAGCACCTGGGCAGCATGTTGTTAAGTTGTTAAGTAGAGTTCAATGCTTGTTTTTAATCTTTTTTTTTTTTTTTTTGGGAGGGATCTGTGCTGGGGACTGAACTCAGGGCCTTGTGCATGCTAAGCAATTGCTCTACCACCGAGTCATACCCCAGCCCTGTTTTAATTTCTTTTTTGAGGTAAAATTTGCTTGCAATGAAACATACAAATCTTTAGTGTGCTGTTCTCTGCATTTTGACAAATCCATACAGCCCTGTAGACCATGCCTCTATTGAAATGCAGAGCACTCCTCACACAAAATCTTCCTCCTCCCTTCCCAATCAGTGCCTGCCTCTCCTTTCCAGAGGCAAACACTGCTCTGATTTTTACTCACCAAGTTCTGGCCTATTCTAGAACTTCATATAGATGAAAGCATACAAAATATTCTCGCTTGTACAAGGCATTTCTCACTCAGCAAAGGTTAACAGTGAGAGTACAATAATAACAGCTCACTAGGATTTGTTTCCCCCTCCAAATCCTGCTGCCATTTTTAAAGTCACATATAATTCATAGCACTGCTATTGTCTTCTGGTTGTATTTATTAGTTTTATTTGGTCTTGTTTTTCTGTACTGCTTGGAGGATATGTGAAGAGTTTTGGATTTAGACAACCATCAATCTTCCTCCCTTCCTTCCTGTTCTGGGGATGAAACCAGGGGTGCTTTACCAATGAGCGCCCCCTTCCTAAATATTGAGATGGGGTCTCACTAAATTGGCTGGCCTTGAACTTCTGATCCTCTTGCTTCCATCTACAGAGCAGCTGGGATTAACAGGGGTGTGCCACTGCACCCAGCTGTCATCTATAACGTTCCCAGTTACGGGCATTTTCAAACATGAAGCAAGACAGATTACTTAATAACTGTGCAAATTAAAAAATGATCAAGATTTTGCAACAGCTGTTCTGTCTATCCAGTTTTTCTTCCTTTTAAAAAATTATGTTGTTGTGTTAAAGTATTTTAAAGCAAACTTCACATTTCCTGTCAGTTCAGACAGACCTACATATTTGAATATCCACCTCTGAAAGATATGGACCTTCACTTCCGTAGTTCTGAAGACATTAATACACCCAACACAATTACCAACAATTTGTTGGTATAATTTCATATTTAGGTTATGCCCAAATTCTTTGGCTTGCTTAAAAAAGGTTCTATAGTTGTTTGTTCAAATCCTAATTTGAACAAGGTTTATATTTAACATTTTTGCTTTTATTTTTTGACTTGGACTTTGTGTTATGAGATTTTTAGTCACTAATACATTGCTAATCATGTCACTGCCATTTTAGAATGACTTTTTTGAGATTAACTCCCCCCCCCCCCCCAAGGGTCTCAACTATGTTGCCCAGCTGG